>NW_028277170.1:16129500-16831000 GCF_051122295.1 Plectrocnemia conspersa
TGATTCTTTACATCCTTCAGTCTTCATTGCATATACACATTATGTAAAATGTATAATAAATCATAAAAGTAAGCTGACATCGTATTCTATTGGCACTATTAAAAATATTCAATCTGATACTTTATATAGTATGGAAAAATTATTTTGCATATATACACAATTTTTAACATTTTGTGTATATATGTATATATATACACAATGATAAAAGTTTAAAATGCACAAGTTCAACAAAGAACATACAACAAGCGGCAATAAAGGACATTATAGTCATACAAAATTTTACAAACCCCATACAAAAATATACATTTATATCCAATTTCGATATCGAAACATTCTCGCTAAGCATGAAATTATAACAGAACACACCGAAAGGATAAAGAACATTATTATCGATTTGCATCCCTATCGCTTTAAAAATGTTACAAAAACAATACAAGGCAACGGTTAATTTTAATAATAATTTATACTGACAGGCATATTTATTCATATTATATGCAGCTAGTAATTAAATAATAGTCGGATTCAAACTACTAACAACGGTTTGCACTACTACAGGTGTCTGACCAAGCATCTCTTTCTTTATGATTTAAATTATTCAAAGACCAGTTCTCACTGAACAAATTGTTGTTGAGATAAGCTACTATCTTATAACTGGATTGTTTTTCTTTGACCTATCTGGTAAAGGCTCATCCTACACTAATATCATCAATACTGCAACGTTATTAAGTGAATGTTTCTATATAAGCATACATACGGTAATATCAATATTATTTAATCTGTAAAAGCACGTAAACTAAAATAAAATCATAAAATTCACTAAATAAGTAGATTATTTTATAATAGAGCGCACTAAAACATAATGCCTCTACAAATATAACACAATTAGACTAATAAGACAATAATATAAATATTATTATACACAATCTGCGATAATATAACATTATAGATTTCAATAGCGGAAGACTTATGCCTATGTGTGATTTTATAGTTGAAACGCCCGATTACCTTTATAAAAATATGCCTTTTCATTACATTGTAATAATTGTCAATTTACAGACTACCCTATTATTATCGCAGAAAGTATACATATAGCTTATTCAATTTGAATTTCCAATAAACCATGTTAATTTAACTATCGCTAATATTTGAGATCGAGTAAGTCGTTGAGAGATGAAATCAGCTAACTTTTTGGTAAATAACGAAACATATATGACGTCTAGGATCAATATCAAATATGTTACACTTACTTAATATATTTTTAAGAAATTGAAAGACATCTAATAGATTTTCAAATGCTCTGAACTTCTGTATATGCCTGATATTGATTTTAGATGTTAAATTGATGAATAATAAAGATTCAATATAACTTGAGAGCACTTATGTTCAAGTTTTATGGCGATCCTCTAATTTCTGATTTACAAAAAACATAAAATTGTTGTTTATAGTACGCTTCATCCTCTACTTTTTATCCTATTCTTAAATTTAAAAATATATTTATGGTTGTATATATTAACACTTAAAGCGCCGGAATCCGATTAACATGCTTTTTGGGGACTTGATCCTACAGCCGGATGCATGTTAACATGCTTTTATGAGACTCGATCTTTGACAGACTCTTACTGACATCTTTGATTATTTTAGGGCACCAAAATTTTAGATAGTGTATTCTTCTAACAGATGTCGTTATTATAATTCTTTCCATACAAAATTAAACAAGTAACCAATTCTCATTTTGAATCGATGCCGACAAATTCTAGGAAAGTCACACATGTGGTGTTCGTATTCTGAACTATCATTTTATGACACGGCATTTTGCAAAAGCTGACAAAGATTTTGCGTAAATTAAATATTTACGGCCGAAAATTTCTCATTAATATTGTATTTGGTGAGTGCCCACGCCAACTTTTATAATTATCAGTAGCGTAATTTTAGTAATATGACAATTTTAAAATTGCGATTATTTCGATCGCACGCAAATATACCGGCTGTACATGTATTTTTACGCGCAAAAGTGTGGCGCTTTAGGTGTTAAGAACTTAAGATGTTACATTTAAAAAATGGATTTTAATTGAACGACTTCACCTCTCGACGACCGATAGACTAAATTTGTTCTACACTCTCCAAAAGTGTTTAAATTTGATCATTTTTTAAACAAACTTGTGACTAGTCTATTCGGTTACATTGAATAGAGCATAATAGCCAATACAAATAGTTACAACAACAATACTGACGAAAAAATCATGGATATACACGCATATAAAAAGCTATGTATATGCTCATGTATTTAATATGGCGTATTATATATTTACAATATAAAAATTTCATAGCAAATGTGTTGTCATGTCATGGTGTTGTGGAGGTATTTTTTAATGGTGTGCAGTTGGCAAGAGGTTGTCCCAAGCTCTGGCCAGGCAGTTGTGCCACTCACTGCATCTGCTGCTTGTGATGCTGGAGCTCGGTTGGATGCTGATCGGGAAAACGCCTTCCTAAAATACACAAATTCGATCAGATTCGATTGTAGCACAACATTTTTAAATAATCGCTTCAGCAATAAACATCATAGAACAGGAGCAATACCAAAACAGTCGCATCGATATGTATATGTGGCCATTACTTACGTTGGTTGTGTGCCAAATAGATTCAACGATAGAAATAAACCTTTCCAATTCAGCGCTACTCGTGAATAGAAATCCCATTTCGGTGCCTTCGTGGACTTCGCAAAAGACAAATTCCTGAAAATTTAACAAATACTCTTTATTTTAAACTCAAATATATAGATATGTATACACATATGTATGTATCGGCAATAAAGTAACACTTTCCTACAAGATCTGGCGAAAAAATAAGTGATTTTGAAGTACCCTAAATTCTTGTCTATAAGCCGGACTCGTATATAAGCGGGAGACCAAAAACCATAAGAATTTTAAAATAAAAATCTTATCATAGATAAGCCGGAGAAGATCAAAACAGAAGATCAAATCGAATATGAAATTCCAGAATCCTTAAAAAACAAACTAGGCTTTATGTAAGAAATTCATAAAAATTTTAATTTCAATAAAAACTTTGAGGAATCTCTCCAATTTTTGTGTGAGCAAGTTGCTTTGTGACCAATGTTCATGTAAGCAATAGTCCATGTGAGCAATCTTACTTTGACCAATGTTCGCGTGACCATTTTTCATGTGAGCATTGATCACTGAACCGTAATATGTAACCATATATGATTTGTTTTTTATTAAAATATGTAGTTGTTGAATAAATTAAGCCACATAATTTAAATTGTCCATTTCAACGCCAGATCCTGCGTACGTTAAGTGCAAATTACTTTAAAGTTCTTATTGCTTCAAATAAGTCAATAAATAACTATATCTTATATACCAGAATACACCAATTGTCATCATTGTCCGGTATCTTCATTGCAGTCAAATCAACTATGGACGCAAATGATAGAATTTCAATGTTGCTGTTGACTGTCAATAGTTTAGGAGAATCGCCACCATCATCGTTATCATTTTTGTGGTATGTCAATTTGTCTCGAGTCTCCAAGCTTTCGCGCAATGTTATTATATGCTGCGAGGTCACCAATAGAGTGCAGCAAGGTGGCAGCGGTTTTTTACTAGGATCCAATTTGGGGCCCTCCAATGCCTACAGTTTCAATCATTAATTAAAGTTCAACAGTATTATATTGGAAAAGAGTACAGACCTGAGCCGCGTGCATCAGCAACCCTTGAAGCCATTGAGAAGCCACGTCATCATCGGGCGCTGCCATTTGCAACAAGCTGGCACTAGTGTTCAATGCTATTTCGAAACAATAAGGCCTGCCGTGGATGTCGGTGCAGCGCCTAACTCCTATTACTGTCTTCAAATCGATTGAGTGCGGCAAACAGGAAGCAATGACGCTCGGAGGTGGTGTACTAGACCCGTACGATAACACACCAGACCTGAAAAAGCATAATATAAACAATTAAGATCCCAATAAAAATTATTATATTAGCTATGAATCAATACTCACTTCAACAAGAAATAACTAGGCTTCCAATGACGTTGCTTCTCTGTTTTGTACATCAAAAATCCTTCCATAGGCTGGCCAAAAGGACTGGCCGGTCGACCAGAGTTGAACGAAGCCGGCAAGCTGCTTCCGACCATTCCATAAAATAAGCAGCTTTCATACTACAATAAATTTAATCTTTAATCACAACAGAACCGGCAATAGAATACAAACAATATTGATACCTTATCATAAGAAGTTGTTTTCAGGAGTGACTTCCTTAAACATTCTCTGCCTTTCCACAGCACCGATGGAATACTACCATGAACCACAGCATTATCGACTTTGAAACGACAGTTTCGAGAGCACCACTCCAACGACGATACCAATCTATGGCATAAATAACGATCAGCTGTTATAACACTGCATCTGCACTTGCCAAACTTGTCGAAGATTTGAACGTATTGACTATCTGGTCCGATCTGAAAGAAATAAGTTTAGAATATACTCTTTCAACTCAACTGACAAATCATCACCTAAAAATTAACTTACCACAATAATGTCGAGATCATTGTGCGTCAAATAACATAAGATATTATAAGAAGGCTTTCCTGGTTCAACGTCTGCTAAGTACAATGCTCGATCGGTCACAAAAAGAAGTTGTGGATTCCACTTTCCGTTCTCATGACTGTACAAAGACCGCACTTTCAACATCTGCAAATAAATACAAAATATTTATATTGTTTAATATTGCAAATCCAATTTTTTATCTACTTTGATTTTTAATAAGAATTCAATATCCATTTAATAATTACTTCTTGATTATTTTTGTATATCTCCCATGATATTTACTATATACTATAACGCCACACAACAAAATTATATCTACAGAATTCAAAGTACCTATCTAATATAATAAATCGATTGTAAAGCAGCTCACCCTTTGCAAGATCTCAGATGGATCTCTGAAAAGCTCCAACTTCAACTTCTCGCAACACTCAATAGCAACATTTTCTTCAAAGCTATCGAAATATGATGGCTCATCGGCCGTCATCAACTTCACTGAGATCCTCTTATTCTCCATAATCTCCTTGTTGATCATCAAATCAATGTATTTACCAGCTATTCTATAAGTCGGCGATAGCTTATCTATAGTCGGCAGTGCAATAATTGGAAATTTCACCGTCTCCTCTTGAAATTTCTTTTGGAAGAACTCGTTCTGCCTAAGCCTGGCGTAGAACGCCTTCTTTTGAGACACATTCTTTAAGAAGCGATTGATTAGCGACATCTTCCGGCTGCAAAACTTTGAATTAATCTCATATCCGTCTCCAACTTCCATGATCTCATCAATATCAGCGGAATCATTCATAGTGTCTTGATTGCTCGCATTATCGAAATTTGAATCGTTCTCTTTCCCTTCGTTGAAATTAGCAGTTTTAATAACTTTTTCATAACGCATGATGTTCCTCTGTTTCAACGGAGACGATAGATGCTTAGAAACACCAGATTTAGCAGCTTCACTCTGTTCCATTAAATAGCGATTCACTTTGTTCAACTTAGACTTTTCACTATTCTCCGTTGAGCTTTCGCCTTCGACAGTATTAGCAAAGGATTTTTCTTCCACGTGTTTATCTACTTCATTATCAATTATCTGTAGAGGTTCTGGTTCTAATTCGATAGTTTCTTGAATAACTTCTGTTTGCGATGTGATCATCTTGTTTTTAACAGTATCGACGATAGGAGTAAAAGTGTCTTTGGAAGTGTCAAACGTAGTTTGAAACGTATCATTCTCATAACAATATGACACTCCTTTGTGTTCATAAACTGTGCTTTCGCAATTAACTATGCATTTATTGCGCATCCATTTTGAATTAGCATAATTCCCTCTGTTTTCCGATTGCTTCCAATCTAAAAATGTTTTGCCGTTAGTTGCATTCATATCTAGACTTAAACTCTGTTTAGAGCTCGAAGGCTTATTGATCAATTTGAAATCTGTATTCAACATAGTATTATTTAAGTCTCCGACTCTCGAGTCCGAATCTTTATAATTGTAATCGAAGTTTATATCGTAGCTCTTCGAGGTATTCGGATCTTCGAACTCATTGGGCAATAATTCAGTTACGCTCTGTGCATCTTCGGAACCTTCGGGTACGCCTTTTTCGGCAATGGATAATCCAAAATTAATGTTCTTATAAATGTTTTTTAAAGAACCAAACAAGTTTTTAGAATCTAATAAGCTCTTTATCTTATCACTATCGATTTTGCTCCGAGACAACTGGGGCTCTTCGATCACGTCAGTTGTTATGTAACGTTTCTTTTTAAGCGCCGACTTCTTCGGAAAGCTCTTCGTCAGTATCTCGCTCATTTGCAACTGATCTCCCTTTTCAGATGGTTCGTTTATATTAGCATCTGAGAAATACATCGTTTTTAACAGTGGCTTCATGGAATTATTCTCGATGCAATCGCAGGAATATGATTTTTGGGTGTTATCGCCTTTCTTTGAACTACCAGCATATTTGAGACGCATATCGGTTGAATTTAAAGATAGTGTTTGGCTCGAAGTTTCAGATTCCGAGCTCAAATTGGAATCAGAACTGCTGCAGCTGCACATGTACAACTGTCTGTGATTCTCTGGTGAATTATTCTCGCTCTTTTGAAAGTCTTCTTTAGAGCATTTGCACGGCGGAATCTTATTAATGCACGTCTCGGAATCGCATGATTTATACTTATTGTCGCTTTGATATTCATACACGCCGCTATTATCCGGATAGCCTGTTACGTCCGTTCTACCGTATGTCAGTACGTCAGATTTGATGTTACGATACGGTACGTTATTCTGAGATTCCACATACGGACTATCGCCAACGGCACACCAAGAATACCGACCGATCTCATTCTTGATCTTTTTAAAATAGTTATTTGGGAAGTGATTCATGGATAATTCTGGCCTGTACGATATAAATCCGTGTTCAATGTGAATATTATCCGTCCTCGTGTTATTCAGTATATCTTCATGGAACGATACTCTTTTCTTGGGTTGAGAATTACTGGATTTCTTCTTACATTTCCGTCGAAATACTATATCGTCAGAAGCCGACTTCATAGTCTCCAAGCCTTTCTTCGGCGAATGCTGATCTGGTATTTTGGAAGATGCCGGGTTATCGGCGCTGCACAAGTTTTGATTTTCGATATCGCTCTGCGTCATTATATCATATTTACTGATGGATAAAATGCCTTTTAAGTCGCCGTCACTATCCGATTTAGTCCTGCTTTGATTATCGCAGCTGTAATCGCAAGCCAGCTCTTCGGCTTCTACTAAGCTGAGTGTCATTCCAGGCGGGCATTCTCCGGTCAAGTCCGACGTCTCGCTGTCCAAGCATTGCACACCTGAGTCTCCTGGCGTGTCCGCTACGGAACTGGACATACTCCATATCATGGATCCGGACGTGTAAAGTGGTAGCTCGGACGGCTGATTGACATGTTTATGTTTCTTTTTTAGAGAATTTGTGTTAGATTTACTGTGGATATCCGAGATCTCAGGTTCGTATTCTTTCTTATTAGAAAATTCGTCTTCAAAGTCAGCGATGGGGGTGTACTTGAGTGGGTAGACTCCATCGCTGGACCCTGGCGACGTTTCATTGGGCGATTTAAGATTGAATATGTTTTCGGACTGAGATGTTGCCAGGTCCACAATACCACCCATACGCACCGGACGTTCGTCCATTTTTGTCTGAAGAGAACAATACAATATTATTAGATATGAAAATAAAATAATCATATGTTAAAATAAATTTTAGTCGACTATCGTTCCAATGTAAGATAATCAGAGTTTTAAAATGAGGATGAAGAACAAAAAAAAATGAAGCTCTAATTATTTATTCAACATAATTCTTTATATTGATGGTTATATTTGTTATAAAAATAAATAAAAAGCTTTCAAAACATTTAACGATATACCAAAATTTATAAAAAGAACCATAGAAATATAAAATACAAAACATTAACATATAATTTTAAGTCTTCTTCTTTATATTTTATGTTTCTTTGTTTAATATTAACTCTTAATTAAATTTTAATTGCAACGTGACCACAGAATGAACAACATCAGCTCATGCGATAACATAATCGGTAAATTTAAATAATGGATTTTTGTTCATACCTACGTTGATGTGTCTACAAGTGTTTCAGCTGACTAGCATATGGGTATTTTAAGCACAATGAACCAGTAATTAACGCTTTTAAAACAAGATCTATTTGTGTACGCCACAATTTAATTTAAGAAATTTTAAAAACTTACTTGGTTTCTACAATCAGTTTAAGAATTCACAGACTTTTGTTTAAGGAAGACTTATAAATTTGTCCACGTTTGAATGGTTTATTTTTAATGAAAAATACAATAAGTCTACGTTATAAATACATATTTTTTTAACTGCATAACGAATATTTATAAGACCCCTGTGCTTTTTAGCCGCATAACCATATGTCTATGAGTTTACAACTTGGTTATTATTTATTTAGATAAGGCTCACTATGTTGAAAATATGGAAATTTAACATTTGTACTCTCGGACAAGTACATAATAAAAAAGCTCAGATTGATTAATTTAAAATATTATTCAGACTTGAGCAACATTTAATTTTGTTTAAATTAAAATTTCTTTATTCCTATAAAAAAGTGTTCGATTAACGTAACTTTATATCAGTTATTCTTCAATAGTTTAATAATACAATATATAGTAAGTTGAAAAATTAAAAATTCAATAAATTATATTACATACTTCAAGAGCTAATGATTAGTTGAAAAGTATCATGCTTCCTTAGCACACAAAACCTTGCAAACAGGACCAGTTCTGGATACATAATTGACAGTGGAAAGACTAAATTAACGAATAATCTTATCTGAGATGTAAAAACAAAAAATATTGATCATTCGTTGGAACAAAAGATATCTTCTTGAAAATATATATTTACAGTTAACATTTCGCACAATTTGCTTTTAAAGATGAATATTGTTAGTAAAATTCTTTAAAACCCAAAAATAAGTTTTGCCGGCTGGGTCCATTCTTCAATAATAACATACCTAATGTAATCTCTAAAATTATATTATTAAAAAATCACAATCCAAAATTATATATTGGAAAAAGAAAGAGCAACCAACCCTAGAGGTCTCTATAAATTACTCAGAAATCAAACAAAATCTTTTCAACCACGTCTCAATACCTGCAAAAATAAGGAAGGAAAAATCCTGATAGATGAAGACGAAATCATAGAGATGGAAAGAATTCTTTTAAAATCTAAAACGTCCTGCAGAAGACTAAAATTTTATTCGAGAAGCACCCTAATTTTCAGCAGAGGTGAACATTGATGACCCCTCAATTGAAGAAGTAATGAAACATATCAGCTATGAAACGCTTGAAAAATCACAAAGCACCAGGGATAAATAAATTACTGCTGAATTGCTTGAGTATGGAGGAGAAGTTATTGTTACAATAATACATAAAGTAATATATATGCCTGGAAAAACGAAATAATAATAAAGACGATGACAGCAATTACTGTCCCCGTATGGAAAAAGGGAGATAAAATAAATTGTAACAATTATATATGGATCCCACTACTCAGCACCACATACAACGTATTCTCAAACATTACACATAGAAGGCTATAAAAATGTTGAACCTGATGATGAAGTCATAATTATAAATCTAAGTATAAATGGATATATTTACATAGATTATAATACATTTCAAGTGTATGCATATGCTGATGGTGCGGTAATAAAAAGTAAAAGTAAATAGAGCACCATCAGACATTGCGAAAAAATAAAAGATGTTTCCCATCTATATGGGTTGAAGATAAACCAGGGCAAGACGAAATTCATGATCAATCAACGAGAGACCCAGTCAATAGACACTATTTAAGTGAGAGAACACATATATGAGGGCGCGAATAACTTAATCTATTTAAAATCTTCATTTAATGAAATATACTAAACGAAGAAATTATAAAACGTATTCTACTTAGAAACAAATGTTACTATGCATGCCCAAAGGTCCCGAGTTCAGGGATACTCAGCATAAAAACAACTCACCATATATAAAACGATTATCAGCCCCATCATTACCTATGGCAGTGAAACGTGGACAAATACAAAGAGGAAAGAAAGCCAGCTCGAAGACATTGAAAGAAAAATTTTAAGAACAATATTCAGTCCAACCAAAGAAGCTGATGGTAACCAATAGAAGCCTTCGCAGAGCAAGAAACCATCGTATGCTTCTGCAAATCTCAAAGACTGCGATGGGCTGGACATCTGATGAGAATGCCAACTAGTATTTTAACAGACAAGGCGAAAACCGACCACCAAAAAGAAATTCACATAAGCAATTCTCCAATCAAAGGTTTGAATTATTTAATTAAATCGAATCTCGGTTTAACTTATTATAACATTTGAATGA
The DNA here is from genome assembly GCF_051122295.1 of Plectrocnemia conspersa. Taxonomy (NCBI): domain Eukaryota; kingdom Metazoa; phylum Arthropoda; class Insecta; order Trichoptera; family Polycentropodidae; genus Plectrocnemia; species Plectrocnemia conspersa. The sequence continues at coordinate 16,139,940 of NW_028277170.1, forward strand.
TAAATTCTAGTCAAACAAAAATAACGTTTTAAAAAGGAATTTTGATCGAGATTGTTTGTTATTATTAAACAAAATTTCATTAGATCAAGTTAGGTTTGATTAATTCGTTTATGTTAGGTTTGGCTTTGAACAGCAAATGGACGTTTGGAAATTGTTAAATTGAGTTTCATATACATTTGATAGCAGCATGATTGTACGTAATCGCTTCGATAAAATATCATTGGTTGCATCGGTAGTTCCTTCTAAAGAAAAATTTAAGATTAAAACAAATGACTGTAGACTGCACGGTAAAGTGGAAATGTAACATTAGCGCGCTAAAGCAACACCACCTAGATAGAAGGCCGGACAGCAGCGCGCGTGACGTCATTGGGTGTAGGGATACTCGGCGCGGCAAACGTACTAGAGAATCTACGCGCTTTTACGATTTCGGTATTTTTAATAGCCTTTTTAGAATAAAAATAATTCTTAAATTTAATAAAATCAAGGTTTCATTTATGATTTTTATTACTAGTTTTGAAAATTATCAGAACATTTTTTAAAAATAGGTCAATAAAAAAAATATAATTAAAACAAAGTACATTTAAGGAATGTCCGAAAATTCTAGTTTATTTGTATGTTAATGAAAAAACTTTTTCACTGTTTATTTGATAAGAGTTTACATATTCAATTACATAAAACATATAACAAATTTTAGTACATGGTCTTAACATAAATTTCATTCTTATAGTTCAAGATAATTTGTTTATAAATATAACTTTTCTCCATTTCACTTATAAAACTTGAATTTTATTTGACATATAACAGCTTTCTCTCGAATCGCTACTTCAATCTATTGTTGTTTTGATCTGGAAAAGTGAATACATTAAGTCAATCATTGCCATATTTATACATACAAATTAATATTTGAATACATATCTTTTTTGCAGCTCAGCTGATCTCTTTTAAAGTAAGTTGACATATGTCTAATTAAAATTAATTGGTATGATACAAAACAAAACCCAACATATTTACAAAATAAAAAAATCTTAAAACTAACTACCCGAGGTGAGTGTTTCTAATTTTCTCCTTTTCTTTCCATCAGAATTAATCGATATTATGTTATTTTTCTTTTTCATATAATTGTTTAAAAATATATTTGTAGATGTTTTTATTAATAGCCTTAAAATATTAAAATCGGTATGCTTCAATGATGGACAATAAAATTCCGATAGAAAGAAATCATGTTCTTCGACTGTATTTAACGTTAAACATATTACTAATTCCCTCTGAGCTTTACATTTTAAAAACTTATTTTCATGATTAGTGCTAATTAATTTGTTTATTGTAATGTAATTTAGCATAATTACATTTACTAAATCAGAGTGCGGATACAATAAACCGCCTCTATCAACATTTTTAATAAAATTGAAATTTTCTTCTAAATTAGCAAAATTTAAATGTTTGTCTAAAACTAAAAACTTTTTACAAATATCACACTTAACTCTTTTTAGTACTACTCTTGCACAATAGCCTGCTAAATATGTAAATATAGGTAACTGTGGTTGAATCATATTAAAATCCTCTTCAGTATAAATTAAATCGAAGTCTGTTGTTTCTGACATAAAATTAGTTGATTCTACGTTAGGTTCATTATCAATTTCTATACTATTTTCTAAATTAATATTTCCAAATTTTTCAGACGTTAACGTTAATGGCAATAAATTTTGGATTCTAATTTTGGATTCAACTTCAAACACTTGTCTTATTGTAATTAAATATTGAGAACCTGCCATCGTCCTATATTTACCAAAACGGGCTTCAAGATTGTCTGTCTGAATTTTGCCTGGAAGCAAATACTTGAAATTTAATTCTGCCTTGCAATATTCACTTAATTGTAAAAGCCCGTGTGTCGTGTGGGAAATTGCATCGTGCGTTTCTCTGGTTAGTTTATTACATTTTACATTTAATCCTTTCCAAAAATCTAACCATATTAGAAATTTTTCTAAAAATTTTGAATTTTCTTCGGCAGGTACGAGAGGATTTTGAAGAGGATTTCTAAATCTGTCACCTTTGTGCAGTGTTTTTACATTTACTATTTCCCACCAAGTTTTTATTAATCTAATAAATTCAGCAGTAGATCGGTGGTTAGATAAATTATGCTGCTGACCTATTTCTAACAGTCCCTGTATAACATTGTCGTTAAATATATTTAATACTAATTTTACATTTTGTTTTTCAAAGCAACTAGGTGAGAGAGATTTTAAATTTAATGTGTGAGCATATTTGACAAGTTGATTATTTTCCATTTGATACAATTTTTTCACATTTAAAAAGGAAGCTACAGATAAAGTATCATCGTTTACATTTTCAAAAGATGGAAACTTAATCGACTGATCGGTATCTTTCTGATTAATCCAATTATTTCGTATACATTTCAATACGTGAACAGAATCTAAAATATAAAACAAAGGTGCATTATCTTTGCAAGGATGTTTGTAAACTATACTGACTTGAGGAGGTGAAGCAAAATAAGACATCGCTTTACGATTTATAGAATTATTGTCACTTACGACACAGACTACATTAAATCCTATATTCTGTAGACCGACTACAATTCTCTTAATGAAGTTAAATAATTCCATTGCTTTCATCGTTTTTACAGGTAAAATATGCACAACTTCTTTAAACGAAGAAAGCAAACTTTGTAACATAAATACATGAGCAGATTTAGCTGCTTCTTCAGTGTTATAAGCCATACCTACAATATTTCCCCCTTTATAATCAAAATATGGCTTAATATAAATTTCGTCAATCATTAAACTAACAACTTTATCACTATCTTTTAAAAAATGAAACTTTTGTTTAATATAAGTTAAAAAATTTGCCTCATTTTGTTCAATCTGAGGATCGGTATTATATTTTAAACAAATTTTATGAACTGTAGTCGGATGAGGTAAAATCATATAATCAAAGCTTCTGATGTATCTATATGCGTGGGGAGATATTGAGAACAAAATGCTACAAAATATTACAAAATCAGGTGAATATCTATAACGATTTTTTTTACAATTGAAAAGTTTTACTTGCTCACTTAAAAAATCGATATATTTCCTCTTATCTTCATCTATTAATGTACGAGTCGATGCTAACGTATCGAGGATCAATTGAATATTGTCATCGACGGAACTCTCGTTTACATTTTGGTGAGAAGATTTAAAAGTATTTAATGTTTCAATTACATCATTAATATTTTGAAACGCTAATGGGATTTGTTTATTATTTAAGCGAGTTAGTTGGGTTTTGTTTTTATATAATGTTAATTTTAAGTTTTGGCTAAATACGGCAGAGAGCGTAATGACGGGGGCTGGAACGTCTTCTATTAAAATAAATTTTACCAGGCCGTTTTTCTTGACTATGGTCCACTCCTCGTCGACATTATGGCTATCTAGACAAACAATAAATTGATTAAAATTGGAAAATACTCTATTACTATCATATTTAGCTTTGGAACGATAGCTGTTGGCAATTGCAGCTTCTATATTGGAATTGTCGATACGCGTGCGTCTCTCTTCTGCACTCTCTCTGGTCGAAGTAGAAGCCGAAGCAGATAGATAATCTGGACAATTGGGTAGCTTCGTCGGAACTGCTGATTCTTTCAATGCTTTTTTGTCCAAGGGAACGCTCAGATGACGTCCGGTTCTTTCGTCATAATATTCACTATTTCGTCTGAAATCCGTTTCGGTAAAGTGGCGCTCGCATACCTATGTTATGTTATGATCCATTATATTGTAGGTTAGGTGTGTGTATCGATCAACATGCAAAATATAAACAAGCACTTATATGTGTAAAAACAATACGTACCCTAGAATGTCGAGTAGGAGCAAAATGTGCTCGATGAATCGCCCGGATCCATTTGTTTTTAGTCGCTTCATCTCGAGGAAATTTGTAGACGCTAACTTTGGGGCCGTTCTTGTAGTTTCCGTTGCAATTTGGGACACAACACGTATAAACCATGGTTGCAAATACACCAAATAACACTGAATAACACACGACGACACGGATAAATGGTTAACTGCGATATTTAACCGATTTTTGGTAAATAAACACGCGCACGTGAATCTGACGCGTCGCGCGCCAACGGACGGTTTAGTTCTGGCCGCCGCCGACCGTCGCGCTCTATACCGTTGGACCGTGACGTCACGGCTATGGGAAAATCCTACGCGACGGCCTTATAATACAGAATGGTGTTGGCTAAAGTGGCACCAATAAAACTGTCTACTATGTCCCATAAAAAGACCTAGTAATCTTGTATTTATTTGTATTAAGTATGAAATGTCACAATTACAAATTTGTCAGAATTTATACATTAATTCGCACCTCTAAAAGCAAGAAAAATTGTTTTTTAAAACGTAGCTAATTTATATCGTTATTACATTTTAGAATTTTCTAAAAGGATTTGTAATCATTAAAATAAAATATGTACATTCAAATGAAAATTTTATTCTTGCGAAAAGTATAAAAAAAATTTAAGTAATGATCCTGTGTTAATTTTATGAAAAATCTGATTTGTACTCTATTTTCTCAAAAAATATTGTGACCATACATGTTGCAAACTAAACTATAATATTACAAATATATAAACTACAATCATCTCTAATGTGCAATATTGATCCAAAGAGTCATTTCTGGGCTAGTTTCATTGGTAAATTGCACAAACGGAAGCGATTTGGTCAAGTGCGTATTATTACACCAAAGGGATGGGGGGATGAATCATCGCGCATAAAGGAAACGGTTTGTCGTATTAATTCTTTAGAAAATGGGTAGGTATAAGTGTGACGAAACTCACCGTTACGGTTTCATAGTCTTCTGTGCCACTTTTAAGCGTCCTGTCCGAATTGACGCAGTGACAGCCAGCGCCGGTCGATGGTATCCCAGCACCAGCATCGATCTGTCATTCGGTGTTGCCAGTGCAGAAAAAAATCGTCGTAAATTTAAAAATAGTAATTTGTCTTTTACAATAATTAAACCCTTTTGGCCGCGTTTAAATTTTTTTAATCATAAACTTATCCTGTTACCTCATACAAAATATAAAAAATGTTAATTTATATTTTTTTTTTTTCAATTTATAATAGTTAGAATATGTGTCGAGCATTCAGTGTAAATTATAAATTATGTTCTGCTGTGGCGGCGTTCTGACAGTTCTCAGTGCTGCCACACAACCGCTCAACTTGTGAAGCGGGTGGTTTTTAAACAATTGGCTAAATATACATTCTTTTCTTTTCACTCACCATGACAACGGTCTAACACCCCGGGTCCTCGCCAGCTCTCTAAAAAAGGTCGTTTATTTAAGTAGCCCTCAAAAACTACATACGCTACACTGCTATACAAAAGACGGGGACGTTCGATATAATTCTATGATAAATCGATGGCAACGCTGCGGTGGCAAGAATTAGAAATACATATAATACTCTGAAAAATATGTAATTTTAATATATCTACAAATTTTTTTGAGCACACCTTAAGAGATGTCGTTAGATAACGTTTTTTATGTTTTGTTCAAGCAATTTTCAACCTTAAAATAGATAAAACAATTTATCGGACATCCGTGCTCGTATGATTTAACTCGGATATTTTAATTTATTTAAACAATCGTAAACAACTTGTAACTTATGGCGGCCGATGGTCGAAAGAACGTTCAACCCCTTCATGGATTCCTCAATCATCCAAACTGGGCCCTCTGCTCTTCACGGTATTTATTAATGACATAAATATGGCAGTTAAAAATTCAAGCTTCTGTATGCAGATAATTTAAAATTGTTTAAATGCATTTGATCTGTCCCAGCCTTTTCTCTCTGCATAGTGATTTAAACGGCGCATCTCATCCAGCGCTTTTCAAAGCGGGCAAAAATTTGTAAAATAAACGTCCCGTTTCAATGGGGTGGGGGGCTCCAGCGCCTTTGCCACTCGTGGATAGCGGCTCTTGTGACGTGTTGTTGAATAGCATGCTCCTTCGTCCGAATGGTGGGCTCGTTCATTAAAGGTAGTACTATATTTTCAGCCACATTGGCAAAACTACCCCTTATAAGGTGGAAATCGTGGACTTACGCTGAGCTGTTAAATCTATTGATTCGACCCCTGCTAAAATTAGATGGGCTCTATCAGAGCAGCGTTATAACACGAAGTTAATTGCTTAAGGGGGGCAATCTATGACTTTAAAGTCAAAATATTGAAGTCACGAGAAGTCCTTTCTGCGATAACCCCAACTGCGGAAGTGATAACAGAAACGTAAATCGCTTTGTACAGTGTTAATTTGGAATGGAAATACTACCCTCCAGTCTGACTAGTCTTCTCATCACTTCGCGACTTTTCTGTACGAACAGCCTTAGGTGAGCTGAGGGGTTGAAACCATGAGAAATGTTTAAACCCAGGTACCGTACACTGGTCTCAAACTTGATTCTATTGCCGTTCATCTGAATTCTAGAGTCTGACTACCCTTACAGTCTTACCGCTATAGTTTTAGAAGAGGCGAAGGAAAGTTTATTTTCTGCACCTCAGAGTTGAATTTGGGTCAAGGCTAAAAAAATCTTCACTTCGATTTGGGACCTGGTATGGCGTTAACCAAAAATAGCAGGTCGTTGGCATGAGCGATAAGATCGCAGTGCTCAAGGAGGAAGATTTTAAGGACATCGTCGATCATGACGTTCCAAAGTAGCGGTCCGAGGACAGAACCCTGGGTGCATCCCCTTTTAGGGACTTCTAGACTAGTGTCGCAATTATTTTGTTTAGATTGACTGGAACGTTTCAGCATTATACGCCTTTGATTATTGCTGGCCACCAAGCGTGGTCAAAAGCTCTGGTTATGTCGAGAACGACTGCTATTGTATGGTTTCCCGGGAGAGTGTTTACTTTGGAGACTAAATGATGTGTTGCATCCTTGGTGGATAGGCCCGGTCTGAAGCCAAATCGACGATCCGAAATGGGAGCCGTGTGGCGAAAGTGTTCATCAAGACGAAAAACAATGATTTAAAAAAAACTTACCCATAGCGGGTAAGAGTGTAATTAGGAAGAAGAATTTGGGGTGCAAAAGATCCAAATTTTACCGTTTTTTTAAAATTATGGTCATCTTTTCAGGCTTCAAAACGTCCGGAAAGATTCCCTCTTGTCTGCATTTCTCTAGAACCACAGTAAATGTAGGGCCTGCGACGTTCCAAGACTTCCTAATTAGGTCGCTAGTTACACAATCCAAACCTGGTGACTCCCTCGCGCACAAACAACCGAGTGCTGAGAGTATGAAGGTTCGTCGTAACGCGCTCTGGTGGTGGCGTGTGTGAAGCCAGATCTCCTTGAATTAATGCCTGCAAAAGATGATGTGCTGCTTGCTGTAATCCTATAGAGTAGACTCCGTCTAGATTCTAGACGGAGTTGGCTATTTAAAATATTTAATTTCTCAAATATATTAGTTAAATAGCTTACAAATGCTTTACCGTCGACCGTCATCAAAAACTTCATATCAGATCGGTTGCTTAAAAAATCACAAAGGGTATCGAATAATTCCATAAATCTTTTTGAGGAATTTCCTTTTGAGAGCCATCTTACTTCAGTGTGAAGTAACAGTCTTACGTGTTCCGCATTTTGTTCTTCACAAAATAACTTGAAGAGACGCTCAGATTTAGCACTAGTTTTAATCATATTGATACACTTTATAACGGAATTTAGTACCTCATTTAGAACAGGTGAAATGTATTTAGCCACCAAGTTTTCCCTGTGAATAACACAATGCGCCACAGTCATATCTGGATTCTCGTCTTTCATTAATTTTAAGCAGCCATTTTTCTTTCCCATCATATTGGAGGCACCATCTGCAGCACAAGATATTATATTTTTCATTGGTATATTTTTAACATCTAAATATTCTTTGGAGGTAGTGGTGCTTTCTAATGATTTGCAGAATACCATTTCTTCTGCAAATTCTCTTTTATCAATATATCTTACGTAAGCTAGCAACACGGCTTCACTGTCTCTCAAAGTTGATTCATCCATTTGTAGTGAAAATTTTCTTGTTTTCAGCTTTTCAACAAGTTGGATTTCAACGTTTTCACTCAATTTGTCTATTCTTCTGCAAACAGTAGTGTTGCTGAGAGGGCATAGCCTTCACGAGTATGATCATCTTGTTGTAGAACTGTTTTAAGAAATGCTGATATTGATGGCTTGATTAGATCCTCTCCTATAGTATGGTTTTTTCCACATTTAGCGATGAGCAATGAAATTTGGTAACTAGCCTCAAGACTACGATCAATACTTGCAGTTTGTGCACAAAATAGATTTGTTAATGTTGTTCGTTTTCCAAATTTTTCTTTAAGATTTTGAAAGAAAATAATATCTGAATTAATATGAGTACTATGTTTCGCCTTCAAATGTGCTTCAAGACGACCTCGTTTCATTGGTTAAGGATTTCTCACACAGAAGACAAAAAGGTAGGCATTCATCATGCCCAGCAGGTATAAATCCAATTTTTAAGAAATTCTACGCACGTGGATATATTTAGTCGTGAACGAGCAAATTATATTTATATGTGGAATATTTGATAATTTCCGACGTGTCCCATCTCTGAAGCGTGGTGTCCCATCTCTGAAGCGTGGTGCCCCACCTCTGAGGCGTGGTGCCCCACCGGTGGGGCGTACGCCCCACCGTGGGAAACACTGGTCTAGAACGACGATGCCTGAAAAGGACGCCTTAACGTGGCGGACTTATTTAGCACACAGACCCCTTTTCAGAAAAACTCTACGCACTTAAAATTAATCTTCTTTAAAAAAATAAAAACTTAAAAGATGCTGTGATTCATATTCTAGAACAAAACACCACTTAAATTTTATAATACAATATAACAATGTACTTTATGGCACAGAAGTGATAACCAATTTGGGTATGCTATTTCAAGACGACTACAGATTCCATCCGCATATAGAAAACATATGCAATAAAGCCACGTCAATGTTGGGATGTATTCTGCGATACGCGATGTACATGCATTTATATAAATAAATTTACCACCCCTCCAGGATCGCCCACTTTGGGAAACACTGGTTTGAAATGTTTATCGAATACAAATAAAATAACAATTCAAAAGAATAAAAAAAAATTCACTCGCGTATACAAATATAAAAATAAATGTCTGAAGGTCTTAAAAATATAATTGCTGATAAAAATGTAGTCTAAGATTTTTTTCCTTGAAATTATTTTGCTTTCTATTTGAATATGTTGTACGCTCTCTAATTTCGCAGTAAAATAATATTTCGATACTGTATTCAAAATAGAATTAAAGAAAACGCCGTGTTGTTAGTGAGGAATCGCAAACAAATTTATTTGTTCTCATGACGAGAAAGGACACATTTTTAAATCTTATTGAAAATGGAACCATTACTATTGTGTTATGTTGCTATTATACAGAGAACGTTTATCCTTTGTGTAATTTTCTTAAGTAGTATTCGAAGGAAAACATATTTTTCATGAGACAGCTTATTTTTCGAAAGGTACTAGGGAAAATGCCTACTGAAACCTTTGCGTGATTTTTTAATACAAAATGTAAGCTTAGAATTATTGTTATTTTTAACCGCTTTTACTATAAAAAGTTTTCATAGAAAAATGTGCCTCTTTCATTTCGCTATACATATGTATATACTAGTATTACCTATTCGCAATTAGAATTAAATAGATACCGTTTCAAACTTTAGATTTCTGAAAAGTGCTAGATCTAAATAAATGTCTATATTTTAAAATATTATATTTATTTTTAAATATTATCCTGTTTTAAGAGTATTGTATATGTTTATATATATGTTCATAAAAGTTTTTAAATTCAAATATCGGACTGTTTAAGTTTTGCTACAAGCAATATTATAAACTAAAATATTTAAAGATAAAAATAAAGCAAACGAAACACAGTGCTAAATATCTCACTAATAAATACATATATACATATGTACATATATAATACATTTAAAGAATGAACTGTAGGATGATTTTTAATTTTATAAATAATATAATAATTATATTTTAAGCAACAGAAATAGTTACAAATATTTTAAATACACACTATTCACAAACAATAACTATTAAGTAGTTAATAACCCAAAAAAGCGCGTCGTTTGATTTTTAACATCACTTTCGAGAAGATTTTTCACAAAGCAGACAAACGGACAAAGGGATAAAAATAAACTCAGAGTCTCGCACAGTATCCATAGATACGCTGATGATACGATACTCATAACATATTATAAGCGAGAGGGATTGCAAACGCTCATTAATAAAATAACGAAAGCCTGAAAAAGATACGCCCTAAAATTAAATACAAATAAACGTAATTTATGAGCTTATGCAAAGATTAAACAAATGACTTGACTTGTCGCATAGACGAAGATCAAATTAAAAATAACAAATAAATACATCTACTTGGGATCCCATTCGCACTTCTTAATATAATTTATTATCAAAGCATCTCAAATGTTTGCGCTGCGTTACTTCCTTTCAGCGAAATAACTGTTAAATATCCTATTTTTTATATCGTGTTGCCACTTTAGCGATCTATTTGTGAGGGTTCAAACAATGGTCATTGAAAGCTAGAAGAACAAGGTTTGGTTAAACAAAACATTTGTGAAATCGATATTTCATAGCACCCAATATTTTTTAATAATAAATCGACGCAAACTATCCAAAGTCAGCAATATAAAAGTATAAAAAGTAACATAAAAATTAATTTTTCATGACCTTCGAAGCGTACGTCTATAAAAATTATGAATAGGCATTCTTGTAAATAGGAATTACAATAATACCGGTATTACCGAGAGAAAAACAGTCGATACCGTTATTACCGGTATTGAAATGAATATTAATATTTTAAATAATTGACAAAAAAATAATCCGATTATGTTATTGTTTTTTGATTGTTTCGTTATATTTAATATTTTAATTACTAACTATTTGAATTAAAACACTTTCATTAATTACAAAAAAAAATATTTTCGAAAATTCTTGTTATTGTTATTAATTTTTAGTAAGAAATAAATAATAGCCATTAAAAATGTCTACAGCTGCATAATAATTATTTAAAAAAATTTTTAAAATCCGGAATTTTGCCAATTATGAAATCCTTTTTCTTTATTATTTTGTTTATCGACTCATAGTTGTTATGGCCATATCTGTTAAATTAACTTTATTTCGCAAAATAAAAAAGGCACAATTAGACTGTAGATAACGCAGTTTGGTTTTGGACGTTTTTTTGTGTTTTTAGTAATTTAAAAATTTGAAAATATTTCACTACAAATATGAAAGAATACTAAACGAACAGTAAGACAAATATTTGAATTACGAATAAATGACGGGTGAATATATTCGTAATTTGAATATTTGGATTAAAGTCTCTACTACTGACTCATATACATCTAGTGAAACAAAGACATTAAAAATAACTGTAATCCAGTCAACCAAATTAAATAGTAAAATATGTTAAATTATTGAAACATTTCACCTTAGAATCTAAAATAGCATTTTCTAAAGGATTAATTTCTAAAATTAAAAAAGCATCGATAACTTTTGCTTTTTTAAATAAAATATCATATACATATTTGTTTGGGTTTGATAATATATTTCGGATATAATAGATAATGTAGAAAAATATTTTTTCTTATCTGTAGTGCCATAAATAGTAGAAAATTATTTTAAAATATTTGACCAAGAAACTTATTATTTATCGTTATTTTCTTATTATGCGTAAATTAAAAGAAAATATGAGTAATTTCTGTAATTTCGGCAATTATAAAATATTTTTGTATTCATTATTTTGTTTGTCATCAATAAATTATTATGACTGTGGTTGTTATAAATAACATAAGGACTTTAAAATAATTAGGCTGTAGCTAATGCAGTGGTACATCGAAGGAAAAAATAAACAAATGTGTTTTTAGAATGGGTCCGTTCTTGGAATTTTTAGAAGCAACACATTAAAAAATATTTTACTACACATATGAACAATTACTTTCTGAATATAATATATTTGGAATACAAATTTGAATACCTAATCACAGACAGTGGTACTATATATTATATATTATTAGAAAATCTATTTTTTATAGTTTTGTGAACATTACTAGGACATCAATTATTCCAAAGTAAGAGGTCATAAGTTACTTGGATGCTGTAAAACAGGACTAGTGACTCGAAAATATTAGAAACCACTGGTTTAGATAAAGTAATGCGTATTTGTTTAAGTGTGTATGCTGATAATCTGCTTGGTCTATAACTTCCAGGTATATGAACTTGAGTAAATATAATATATTGCAAGATGCATGGGATCAAGTGCCATGGGATCGCTTTGAGTGACATGGTTAATTATTGTCAATCTCTTACCCGTGTTTTAACTATTGATTTTCACTGTAATAAGTACACAAGCTCGTAGACAAACCATGTAAATGTGAAAAAAATATTTATCTTCGTGTCAATAAATCTTTGCTTGTTAAACTACATTGTTAATAATATAAATTACATAAAGTAAAACTTAAGGGAATATGCTCCAAATAGTAGTAAAGCTGATACGACATGCAATGAATTAAATTTTGCGTCCTGACATCGCTGTAGGAATATATTAGAATTATAAAATATTCCTTATTCTTTTTTTAAATGAGTGACAGAAATTAAAAATATTAATTTTAATTTTATCCGAGAGTTAAATATTAGGTCCTCTGTGCATGATAGAAACAGTACTCCTTTGATATTCATTTCCAATTGATTAATAATTCCGTCAATACGCCGTATCTGCTACATGGACCAACAGACCACAGCACTGAATCTCATAATATGATTTGTCCAATCAAACATCGGAAACAGTTTCAAATAATTAATTGAAACTCTACGAAATATGTGTTATAATTATTATAAATTCAGAAAACTACTTCATTTTTACTAGCCCTTAAAAGTATTTTGAAGGTATCGGATATCACTTCACATATAAATCATTATACTCTGCAATAAAATAAAACTTGATATATGGAAACCATTATATTGAAAATATTAAATTTACACAGTAAGAATAAAAGCTTTAAATTTGTCTCGGTTGCCTCGGATTTCGTCGGCGTTAGCTTGCTAGTGCTAGTTTTTTGTTATTTTTTATTGATTGCTAGTGGTTAATACATACTACAAATAATTGCTTCGGTTTTCGTCGGTTTCGAATTTCAAGGATTATTTTTGGACGGATTATCGACGAAAACCGAGTTACCACTGTACATACATATATAAAAAAAATCATTAAAATAATATTTATTAAATTGGACAAGCTTCGTGAGAGCCTCTGATTTTTTTTAATATATATATATATGTATTGATGTACACATTCATATAAAGCATTATCAAACATTTTTATATATCATAGCATTTTCACGCAGTATGTCTTTTCAAAATACATAGAAGAAAAATAACGAGGCATTATGCCACACTCTCGTTATTACGGCTTTATGTGGAATCAATGAATTAACTCGTGATATACAAATTTGAGTTATTAAAAGATTAAAACGCTGTAAAATATTTGCCATACAAATTTATGAATCAACTGCCTTTTCTAATAAGCAGCTTCTTAAACCTTTGTAAAATAAGATATGTTTAATATTAGGCTGTCACCCGAGTGCTTACTATTTATGTGTTCAGTATTTAGCATAATTATTTTATTAAATTAATAAATATTTTACAATATAGCATAGAAAAAACCCAATGCATTTAAGGATATTATACAATTGAAGCGCAGTGAGTGGCTGATATGTAATTTGAGGGAACAGTTTCAATAGTATGTTTCATTGCCAATTATAATTTACAAATTACTTATTGTGATAATATGTAATAAGTTTTAATATTTTCGCCATTCTCACTAACAGCTACTAAATTCAACATTTTGTGAAGCTAATTGCAAATTTTAGAATAAGGTTATTCGTCACGCGGAAATTATAAAAGCGCACGCGACAATCGGAGATTTAGACGGATTAGAGCCACTTTCAAATGAGCCTAAAAAATGACAATCTAAAATAAATAGTTTATTGCTTATTTAAAAATATTCTTAAATAAATAATATATTGCCATTTAAGATTTACATTTTTTTTAGTTAACATAATTGTCCAATATTTTTTATTCTGACTGTATACGTTTATTCTAACTGATATTAACTATTTATTCTGACCATGAATAATTTAATTACGAGCAGGCTGTTAACTTTTACGCGCCCATGTTATACCGCTTTGTCAGAGAATTTCGCAAGAGAGATATAGGTGAGTATATCGGACGGTGAGTTTATCTCCTTTTCTCTCGCACGGATTTTCTTGTACGTGTGCGAGCGAGATGCACAAGTGCGTATGACAGAGTGAAAGAGTTAGTGCCTCACGCTCTGATGCACGCATCAGACGGCGCTTCAATCATGCGTCAGTATTTGTTTGACTGTTGTCGGGAGAACTACGTACTGCTAATATTCCTGTGTTTCTCAATTATTATTCGATTTAACAAGTATATTTAATATTTTTACTTCGGTAAATAATTTCAATAAATAACTACAAATTATTATTTATTATAAAAGCAGTAATAATAAATTTTCATTATTTATATGATTAGTTTTGCTGATAATATGTGCTTGGCGCCTTATGTTTAAAAAAAAATCATTTGGAGCTTTTTGGGAAAATTGGGAATCTGGCGATATTGGAACATTTTACATTCTAAATACAGTATATACGGGCATGATCATTATTAAAAGATAAGTTAATCAAGAGATAAGAGTCGTCAAGGTTATGACAGTAAAATGTAACGGTACCAAGAGATATATTATCACAGACAGTTTTTTCACATATATTCCTTTAGCTATTAAAAAACGATTTATTTCCTATCGGTACATTGAGGGGCAACAAGCCCAAAATACCGAAGGAGTTCTTAAAGGACAAAGTGAAAGAACTGTATGGTTTTGCTGATAACATGTGCTTGACGTCTTATGTTTCAAAACAAATTGGCATAGTTCTGTTGCCCAGTACAATTTTTTTAAGACAGATAGTGAAGGCAGCAAAAACAAATTTTTTTTAACAGAACAAAAGGCGGAGTTGATCTAGAAGACAAAATGCCTCGTGAATATTTTTGCGTACGGGCGACTAGGCAGTGGAAATTTAGAATATTGATGTAGCTCATTGATACTAAGGCTTTCAATGTCTATAAGATATAAATATTCTGAGGTTATAAAATATTTTTGTAGGTTATATGTTTATATATGTTTGTTTAATTTTAAGTAATTTACGTTTAATTTTTATAGATAAGTTTTTTATAATTTATTTTTTAATATTATAACTTATTATAAGAAAAGATGTAATAAAATATATTGTGCTTTATTGCGAAAGTTTGAGATGCCGCGCGTGCATACACAATGACAAAAAGACATAGCGTGGTCTTGTTCTACGCTCGATTAAAAATATTTCGGTCTCTCGACAATTAATAGAATTCTGACCGAGATTTGATTTATATTTTAACTCAAAGTTGATTTAATTTCTGACCATTTAATTTGTTGCTATTTTAGAACTAGTGCACATAATAATATTAATACGTGATTAATAAAACATGTATATATTATTAATATTAGTATTTATTTAATGTGACAGATGTACTCAGTGCTGCCAGACGCGAGCGCGAATGTTTACTTCGTTGCCGTGGCAACACCGATTCACCGTGTTGTAAACGATGCAAAGGTGTTTCGCTGCGGTGTGTGTATGTGCCGCGTACTGTTATGTCGCGCGCGACCGCTTTCTACTGCCATAGCGCTACTAAGCCTGTTACCTTATTATTAGACGGTAGCCGTCCGAAGAGTGTCGGTCACTCTAGGGTGTTTGTTTAATTCATAAAACTGATCATAAGTGCAAACTGCACCTAAGATGCAACGGTGCAAAAAAGGGACGCGGTTTCGTTCGATCCGGTGACTCTCCTCAGCAAGCGCATGAAGTGCGTTAAGCTCATGAAGGTGAGTTTTTTTGTTTGTTTTTATAGTATAAACAACTTGCTTGATTTGTATATATGAAGATAGATATATGTCGAAGGCAGGTAAAACATTGAGATCGAAAAATACAAACAAAACAAAAACAAGTTCAACCTTATTCTTTAATTAAAATGTAAAAACAATAGGGGAGATGTACCGAATGCGATATAGGGCAATATCCAATACGCAATATATCACCGAAAATATACTTCATATAAACAATATATCACCGAAAATATAATACAAATATTATTAGGTTGTTAAAAAATGGTTTCGATTTATGACCTTCAAATTCAAATATATTTTTCTCAAATAATAATTTACTTTATTGATCGTAATAAACACCAATGGGATAAAACACGTGTATATTTATACCGTTGAAGTAATATTTTGTAGTTCTGTAGTTGATCTCGAAATGTAGTTTTGGTAGCAGGTTGGTTATTGAAGACCTTACCCTGTAAAAAGTTGGCAAAAGCTTAATAAAGTAATACTCGAATGGTGCACCAGAATCACCATTGCTATTTATTAAATGAAACATCGATTTTATCTACATATATTTTACATTGTTTTATTGCAATGTTGTAGATAATAATTTAAACAAACATTACTTAAAAAAATACCTTCTTTACAATTATTAATCCGATGAGGGTATTTTTATTGCGATTCTGTAGATTTTTCGGCTATAAAATTTAAGTTCCGTTGTGCCTCAGTCTCAATTGTGTCCGATTGCTCTTCGATTGAGTCTGTGATTTACGAGCGGATGACGGTTTTATTACTTATCTTGTATTTTGAGATTACCCCAGTAAGTGTTCATAATTTGTGTATAAAATCTCGTGACATTTATTTTCGTTTTAACTTGTAATGATATATTAATTATTTTTATAGTATCATTGTAAAAATACCTATGGCTTAATAATGTATTATTGTTGATAGTGATGGGGAGGATTTTGTGTTTGATTATGATTATTCTAGTGAGGATGATAGAAAAAGTAACGTTGAGATTATACCTGTTGGTCTAAATCAGCGGTGTGAAAAAAATATCCCACGATGATATTTATATTTCGAGCAATTTAATCGAAAAATTAAATAATAAAGTTGTTCGAATACAGAATATATTTTAGAAGACACTTTTAATCGAAACATCAGAAAAAATACAAAAAATTGTAGCTAGGATATTTGGCGCTCAGCTATCCAAATAGCATCCGCCCTCCCCCCTATTTTATAAATATTTCACAATTTTCAAATACATATTTCAAATGTTATTGAAATTAAATTGTTTAAATACTGAGGTTCTACGATTAATTAAATACATTAAAATAATGTAATGGAATTGTAAACATTCTATTTAAAAAACATAATAATTTCTATCTTTTATTTAATATTTATTTGATTACTCTTTCTAGGGTACATAATACATAATATTATATATAATTTATATAATAAATAGAATAACTAGCTGTCGATCTTTCACTATCGTGATGTATCGCAGCTAGTGAGTGTACAAATACCGGACCCTCAAATTTTTGGATTATTTTTTTTATTCTGATTAAAAAAAATCTAGTTTTACTATTTAGTTTTTAATGCGCTATATTGTAGGGTATAAGTTTGATGAAAAAATACACTACACTGCATATCTTTATTGTTATTTACTGGTTGGTTTAGTTTTAAAACATTAAAATCTAGTGATTGCTTAATTGTAATTCCTCTGCTTTTTGCGCGTTTGATAGATATGCGGTTGATCCAAGTACGCTCTCGACCGTTCCCGCGCTACTATGTGAATTTGACAAATTTTTAACTATAGTTAATGTAGTTCTTTACGTAGATAAAAAACGTAATATTTAAAAAAAAAATATTAATATATTAAAGACTATTTTTTAAGTTAAAAAGTATATTTTGACTAAATCTAATTTTATTGTCAAGATTTATAATTTTTCAAATATTTATATTACTGCTTCACAATTTTTATTAATAAAATGTCTAGTTTCCTCTTAAACGCGCCATTAAAAGGGATTCCCAGGCTACAACTGGATTCTTATCTAGGTGGTTTTTAATGGCAACACTTCTAAATTCTAATTGTCAATAGCGAGCTGTCATGATGACAGCGCGCCACAAATAGTTATGATAAATTATATGAAATAAACGGTAAACAATCTGCTAATCACAGTGAATTTTTCTTAAGCAGCATTAGTTGAAGATAATGCAAAATGATGTAGCACTTGTAATAAAGCAATATAAATAAAACTTAAAATTATTAGCCTGCTAAGTAAGTACTTTTTTGTGTATAAAATAAACCATTTATGCTTAGTTAAATTACACTGAGAATTTAAAGCAATTTGATTGTTTACCATTCATAGCTTACCATATTTATGAAACTAAATCAGGACAGCTAAAAAAGGTAGTTTTAAAAATTTTGTGAAACTGGGACGTGTGGTGAGCCTTTGTTCATACCCAACATTAATCTATCTGCCGGTTATATTCTACGATCTCAAAGTTCTAAATAATCAACATTATAACAGATGTTATATTTATATACTCTTCAATCTCAAATGAAGGATGCTTCTGGGGAATTCATCGGTTACTATTTTATTTGTATATTTTTAGTTGTCAATGGCTCATTTTAGTATTTTAATTGTGTTTTTAATATCTACTCTACTTCTACTACACACTTTATTTCTCATGTTAACTGCAATTATTTTGTTTTATAAAGAACTTATATAAGTTTACTTTACCACCGAACATTGTGGTTTTGGCTATTCTACAAGAAAAAATTCTTAACATATTTTATTATATACAATAAGAACAATAAAGTTGATTATACCAATTCAGGTTTCTCAATGGACGATTCAAGTATATAAATTTTGTTCTTTGTCATAATCCAAATATCTATCTAATACCAATATATGATATCTACTAATTATTTACTCTATTTTTCACATTACAAGCAGGTATTTTATTTTATAAAGAACAAATTATACTAAGTTTGCTCTAAGTGAATAGCTGATATATTGACACTCAGAATGAAACAACTGAAATGGTTTTTTTGACATGATATTGGACTATATTCATTTAAATTATATATGCAATTGTATACTATTTTCTTATGACTTTTACCCACTTGTATATTATTTGCTAATGCTTTATCACTACTGGTACATATGACGTTAGTATTAGAAAGTCATATACTCACGTCCAACGTCTTGAGACAATTATATGTATGATTATAATGTTTCGTATTCTTATTAACTATCGTATAAAGCTCTTATTATTTTTAATTATTTATCCGAAGCAATGATAATTTTGATGAATTGAAAGTCAAAAACCTCACTTTTTGGTCTATGAGCTCGTCGACGGAGCTCATAAAGATTTCATTAGGAAGATTGTTTATATAGTTTAATCAGTGTAGAATTCTAATCATTACATGTATTATGTATATATTTTATTTTTATAGTTAATTCATATTCCGAATATTTATGTTCAATCAAATCGAACAACACACATGAAAAAATTAATGAAAATTATTTTTATAAATAACTGTCACTTTGCTGCCGGTCATCTATATTTAAATGCTGATTTTTCATTGTCAGAGCCTCCAATCACAAACAAAATAATTCAATAACGGGGGCTCGGAAATCAATTCAGCAAACTCAATTTTTATATTTATTAATTATAATTAAATATATTTATTTTGTTTACGTGAATTATACACCATTCATACAAAGCGATACAATTTACAGAGTAACAATTTAAATGTAGAATATTTTAATTTTAAAGCGAGCGTCTCTGGAGGCAGAAGCGACGACTTAAAACAATTATGTATAAGATAGATAATCATATTGAGGGAAAACAGGTATGTAAATAATAATAATGATTTATATTTATTTCTTTATTTACATATACATATTTAAAATATATAAGAATAACCAATCTTTTACAAAATAGGCCAACATGTGTTCCCAATATGTCATAAAAGCAAAGCAACTTACAAAAAAATGCATAGGTAATTTTATTAATAGAAAAATGTATATAAGATATAAAAATAAATTAACTATAGATCATTTTTTCTGATTTTTCTGTATGTCTGGTCAATTACGCCATATTTAAACGTGAAAAATATTAAAACTGATTTTATATGCGAATTAAATTTGAATTATGCCTCAAAAATTTCATATCCCGTTTTGCCTCCACCCCCAAGTCTGGCGCCCAGAAACACGTGCCCCCCTCTAAACCTCCCTAGCTACGCTTCTGATAGAAACAACACCAGACGTTTAGGAAACTGAATTTTATGAATCCCATATATTTTCTTTTAAACCATATTTTTATTGTGTTATTAAACCACTATGACGAATTAAAGTAACCTGTCATATTAGTGGCTATATATAATGTATTGTTATTTGCTTGGTCGTTTTATGTAAATATGTTCAAGGACGAATTAATAAAATTATTTATTATTATTATTAAGTTATTTTTACCAGAGAAGGATCACTAGGGTTTAAATCCACTTACTCCAAATTCTCGTAATATATGTTTTTATTATTTATTGGACACGGATTTTCTGAAATTTTATGTATAATTGAAAAAAAATTGCCTATGGCACTAATTATGATTTAATTATCATGATTTCTTAGTGTTCATTAAAGAAAATTCTTTTGAACTTAGAACTTATTTTCAACATATTTTTTTATGATGATTTTTTAATTAATTTAGAAATAATTAAAATATATTTTACTTGCGGCGCTCATCGTTATTTAATTTTCGCAATTATTCATATAATGCTCGATTGAATTCCTTGCTTTTCCTTGATCGAAGGAACCAAACTGAAAAAGTCAACTCATATTTAAAATACTTGTATCAAAACTTTCAGAAATATTATGTGCCTGGTTCTAATATCGTCATTGACGAATCGATAAAATCAGTTTTAATACCTATAATCCAAAGAAATCCTCAAAATACCCATAGATACTACACTAATTTTGATTTTTTAACATTTATATTGTGAGATATCTCTTAACAAATATATTGTAAGTAATAAAACTTATATTTTTCAACAAATTTGTCGTTATAGTGCAGGTTTTTAATCTTCACACAGATCTGGATGAAAGGGCGCGTCTTTTCTTGTCATTGGGTTAACTAGGGCATCCAAATACCCGGCCAAATTCATTACACGGTTCTCGGTTATTTTTCTATAGCTTAACCGGGTACTATTATATGTATTTTTTGTCTACTATTATATGTTTACACAGAGATATATTTTTTATTATATACATACAGTAGACCCCCTATTAACACGGTAAATTGGGAACGTGCTATTTGGGTGCGTGTAGACGGGGGACTATAAAATACTCATACAATTTTTTTTTGTAGTGAGATTTCCTCCCTTTGGCTCGATCACACATAAAGTAACGGACATCCAAATAGCAAGTTCCCAATTTACCGTGTTATTTGGGGGTCTACATACGTATATTATAAATTTGAATATTTGTAAGTGTCCCGGGCTGCCGGTAGAGACGCAATTTAAGTAATTTGAAAAACACTATTGTATAATAGAATTAAATTAAATTACACCACTCGTGATACGGTTTACGGAGCACATTATCCGGGGGCACAGACGCGACATTTGGAATCTGTTGGTGGTACGGTACGTTCTGGTGTCGTAGCGCAGACTCCTGACTGACCGCTCTGATCCGTGAATGTAGCGTGAAGGCTTTTAATTGCACATTAACCCTTTCACCGCGGATGCCTTCTATAGAAGTCATCAAGAAAATACCCAGTACTCATTGAGCACCTAAATGTACCATAAGCCTTCAAGACTAATAATATGGTTATATAGTATAATTTAAGACTGTAAATCATGTCAATTTATTGAACCAAAATATGGTATGAATATATTAATATTTAAAAAAATATCAGCTATGGCGAAATGGTTAATGGGGGCGTAGACTCGTGGTTGACAATCTAGAGAGGGCTTCGCTTCATCTATGCAGTTCTGGTTACTGCAGTCTCAGAGAGCCTTTAATGGGGACAGCAGGCAAAGGACAAAAACTTTAAATGCAGGGCTTGACAAGCCAAGATTCAGGCCACTAGAAAGGAAGTGTATTGCTCTTTGTCTGGTCGATCCAACATCGACTGTCCAGCCTACCTATTCCTGGTGCCTGACAGATAAAGGTAGTTCCTCAAAACCTTTTAAAATCGTTTTCTGTATTTCTCAGAAACTTATATTTTTTAAAAAGCAATTTTAGTTACATTTAAAGTAGGTTTCATTCAGCACAAATAAGTATTTCTCATCTGATTAAACCTCCTTATGATTGCGTTACACGAATGCAAAGTTTATATCAGTCGAGTCCATAGATTTAGCACACGGGCGATTCACCGTGAACATAACTGGAACAACAGAGCCCTAAGGGGAAAAATGTACACAAAAACGTTAGTTACGTTAATGAATGCATGTCATACTTATATTCTTCCTTTGATTGCTTCCCCGGCAAAATATGGAAGAGGAGAAAATGGAAAAAACACACAATGAACCAATTTCAACATGTAATCCTTAGGGATGAATGCAAGCGAGCATTTTTCGAAAAGACTGAAGCACTTTATTGATTATATTCTACAAAGCCTTTAGGGTGATCCCGTTTAAAATTGTAATACTTTTAGCAGCATATTAGTAAATACATAAATTAGAGATTGGTAATTTTATGATTATGATTTTTGGGACGCAAAACCGCTTGAGGCTTTCACTCGTCAATAATGACGGTTTGGCATAATCGCTTTTCATTTTTGTTTTCTAACGTCCGCTAGTTCTCAAACTTCACTTTCATTAGATCACATCAAACGGCGTGATCACCTGCTTGCAAACACTAGACTAGAATATAATATTTTTTGAGTGTGAAAATGTATTTTTTTATAATAATAAATCATTTAAAGGGCGGACGTTTATTGACGAGATTTTGTGATTTTGTGATTCTTGTAGCAGTGAAAATTTCTGATTTCTTAGATTTCTAAACTTATCTAATAGATGTACACGATATTTTAAATTCATTTTCTTGGTGTAGTGCTTCTTTGATATGTTCTTCCTCTGGTTTAAATATACAATATTTAATCAATTTCAATGGTTAAATAAAATCGAGTGCTATAATTGGAATGAACTGTACGCAGTTATAAAGTAGAAAGCTTAAAAAATGTCTTATATACTTTACATCAGAAGTGGATAATTTATGACACCAATAAGATCAAGAGGCGATGGGTAGGCAAAGGAATTTCAACAAGAAGATAAGACCGAAGCGTATTTCACACAAAAAAGTATGTGTTGATATTTCTAAGAGATTATATAGTTATTTTCAATTGCCCCCAAATAACTTCCATTGACAAAAATTGGAAGATTGATTGATCGAAAAACCGCTTTACTTATTACAATGCGAACGAAAACAGTTATATTTTTAATATACTATTGTTTAAAAATAATAGTAATTTTTGCATAAAAAGGTGAGTAGCACTTAAATGAAAAATAATATTATTTTTAAATATATAGTAAGTAATTAAATACATTATTTAGGCTATGATTTTCTTGAATGCATTGTTATATAGGACACCGTTCATTAACTTTGTGTTATTTTTAAAGCAATACTTATTTTTTTGATATTTCGAGAGTGCAACCCTCGGATAGTATTTTAGCCGATAGAGCATATTTAAATATTTTACATATAAACTGCCATTTATTATTAGTGAAATACTTATTAAATAAGCACACTTTCTGGATATATTACGTACATGAACTGATACTTATTGGCCAGTATTCGCTGAGAATAAATTGTTGTTTGTCTGCATTATTTTACCAAATTTGTAATGGAAGCAAATTTCATGGCCGAAAGTGATACGCATCGCCATATCTGACTTTAGAGAGTCGACAAGGTACGATGGATATGATAATCAAGAATTAAGATAACCGAGACTCTCTAGCTAAACGAAACTAACGTAACGTCTATAAAATCGTCATGATTTATTGTTTAAAATATAAGAGACATTTCTGGCGTTTGACGTTTATTCACATTAACATTATTCTATTAATTTCTATTAATTATTATTCTATTAATATTCTATTATAATCTAATCTAATATTCTATTATTCTATTAATATTCTATTATTCACATTACCATTATTCTATTTAGCCTAAAATGAATGACTCAATGCGTATGCTTTATATTTAATGCTGGATTTTGTACTTGACTTTAGCACTTATCCGTAGACGATGTTTGTTGTAGGATTATTTTCATCTACTTGAGCAAAGCTTGAAAAGTAAATTTGTATTATAAATAATATATATGTACATATAATTAATATTAAACTTGGATAATAATTAATATAAAAAGTTCCTAAAATAAATATTCTACGGATGAAAATTATTTTATAAATTAAGTTATGTATATGTTCATTAAATGTCAACTTGTCATCTATAACTAATCCTGAATATTTAGTAGAGTAGTTTAGCTCATTTAAGTAAAAAAATCAAGAAATATATCTTAAATTAGTCAAAGCCATTGTGCAAACGCATTTAAATCCATTTACATAATACCAGTATCATACAGCCGTTGATATGGAATGAAGCTTTGTCATACATATAAATAATGAAGAATAAGAGTCCAATGCTTGTAAGCGTCTCAGTGTAAGCGACTTGAAGAACCAAAAAAAAAAGCACGTCAAGTTTGTTCAAATATCAATGCAACCACTTTATTCACTAGATATGGTGAAAAATATTTTTCCTGGTTTATAATCTCTTTTAAACTAAAAAGAGGTTATAAACCAGGAATTTGTCATTATTTTTAATGTACTTATTTTATTATTTATGTAGGTAAATAAATGCCATGCACCCAACGCACTCCTTTCCTTCCAATTTTGAGTGACGATATCGAATGCAAGCGCTGCAAGATGCTGCGAATCTCGCGGGTCGCTCATTTTAGAAAGGTTAATAACAATTTTGGCCGGTAACCGCGGCAAATCGTTCCATTGTATGGCCGCGTCGGTTTCTAGTTGAGCAGCCGACCGTTGACGCCAATTTTACAAGTCGTCAACTCGAAACAACAAAGTTTCCGAGTGAGCTCAGTTGGTTGTTAGTCGCTCGGACGCACACTGTTCAAGCAATGCTGCTAACTGTTATTGGCTACAAGTAGTCCGACCATCTGACCGTAGATAAATAATAAAATAGGCGAGTCCGAAAAATTAGACGCGTGTTCCCCCCCCCCCTCTCGCCTACCGAATGCAATGTATTAATGTGTATCTCAGGTGAATTTGATTTTTTAAATTTATTTATTAGAAATCTAAATATCATGACAGGCAAAGTCTCAAAATAAGTAGTATTCTTGCTGTTGCAAAAATCAATTTACGGATGCGTTCGAGAGGAAATTACACAAAATTTTAAAACATCAATAAAAATATTTTTTAAATTATAAAATTTTAAGATTTATTCAAAATATTTTTTTCATCTTTAAAAATAATTTTTATTTTATTATGGATTTAAAATATTTGTAGTTTATTATAGCTTTTAAATATGTTTTGTTTATTATAAATTTTAAATACAGTAAAAACAGTTTGCATTTATTAATTATTAAAATTTTAAATACTACGCAGAAATACTTATAAATCAAAATATGTTTTAATGAAAATAGATAAAGGTTTCAAAATTATTAATATTTTTAAAGCACATATTGTGCTTACTGTCCATTTTTGGTCTAAAGCAACAGATTAGGTGGTCGAAATTTTCAGTTTATTGTTTCTTTCTAATTAGTAAATGTAATTAAAAACTGGCTTTTATATTTACACATAAAATATGTAAAAAAAATTAATTAAAAAATAACTTATGGTGTAACTAAAAAACGTGCTATTTATTTAAACTTCAAACCTACTTTTAAATGATAACAAAATGTTACGTTTTAATATTATTTTTTATTTTGGCATTTTTTGTCAATATTACTATTAAGTCAAGTTGCAAATTTATTTTAAAACGTAATACAATGTTTAATTTTATTATTATCTAACAAAGTTTTAAACCTAATCTAAAATGATATATAATATGTATTTTTATCATTAAATATCTAAGTTTCACATCTCACTAAAATATTTTCTTCTGGAAATATTTAGCTGAGCTATAAACCTATTTTCAAATGAATTGAAAATGCTAAGTAGTTTTTTATAAATTGAAACATGTTGATAATCATTTAAAATCCTAAATATTCGTCTATGTAGTGCGCAAATTTAATGGTTCTCAAGATATTTTTAAACGTACCGAATTTATAGTTGTTTATTTTATTACTTTGATATATGAAACATCTCATTTGTTTTTTAATATATAGGAATAGTACCTGCTTAATAAGCTACACCTAGTCTATATCGTTATGATTTTTTATCCTTCCATGCAAACACTAAATTATTGTTTGTTCATTTATATGTTACAACTTATTTTGCGTATTTTTTATCGCTTATTTTAGACCTAATTGTACTAGCTAATCATAATTTTTGGAAAAATAAATTGGCCATTATAGAGTAATCCAATCCAAGTTTCCTATTACTAAATTAAACATTTGTTATTAATCACGCGTGTTCAAAGTGAGGGTAGCAAAAGTTAGTCAGTGGTCCGGTTTTTAATATTAATATTCATAGTTTTTCATTAAGTAACAAGAATTTCTCTAGCCAAGTTCAGAGGGCATCCCTATTTAGAATCCACGTTAAAATCAATAAAATCGTGCCGTAGCGGTGGAAACGCTCGGTTATCTAGCGTTTATATTAAGACTGTTTTTTAACAATATTACGACGTACAATTAGTAAAAATCGGATGACGCATATCTAAACCGAATTTTGCTTCTCTTTTTTTAATTTAACTTCTCAGAAGTCAAAAATCCACGTCAAAAGCATTATTGATTTTGACGTGGATTTTTTTACTTTTAAAGTTATAATTGTTTTTGCGCCTTCCTATTGCTCAAACTTTGAGCAGCACTCTTATGTCATAAGTTCGTAGGAATATCGATATACTATGGGTAGGGATCGATATACTATGGGTAGGGATCCCGGGATTCGGGATCCCGGGATCCCGGGATCCCGAACGATTTTCAATACCCGATGAGTCCCGGGATTATAAAACATAATCCCGAATTTTTCGGATTGGTTGATTTATCAAGCACAATCGAATTATTATTGACAACATCGTTATATTTCGTGTACAAACTTGCGCGAGTTGCACGTGTCATCTGTGAATCTTTGAGACTGTGAGTCTGAACGTGCTTTTTCAGCAGCAGGCTGCTTAAGAACCAAAATCAGATCAAGGCTAAATGATAAAACACTTGATGCTTTGATGTTACTTCGTGAGTTTTATTCAAAATAATGTTTTCAATTAATTGTGTCTATGAATGTACATAGGTATGTGCATACATTGTCAAAAGTTCATTTTTTTCTTCTCAAATAAATATATAAGACCTTCCCTTTTTTATTTTTATTTTATTATTTTCTATTTTAAGTCCAAGACTAAAATTATACGTACTTTATACATTGTACGTTATAAAAAACAGATGTAAAAATATATTGTATTATTCATTTTAAATTATTTTTGTCGATAAAATAACATGAAAATTATCCCGGGACTGGTCCCGGGATCCCGGGATCGACTAATTGCAATACCGAAATCCCGGGATCAAAATTTTGGCCCGGGATTGGAATCCCTAACTATGGGTCAATATGCGAGATTATTTTTCCGCTTATTTTTCCCTGAGAGAAATATTTTGAATTTGACCTAATGAAAGTTCTAAGACTATAATTAGTTTTAGAACTTTTGGTTTGGGTTTGAACAGAAAATGGACGTTTTGCAATTGTCAAATAGAGTTTGATTGACATTTTAGAGAAGCACTAGCCCCTATCGGTGCAATTTTATATTAGAACTTCGCCACTACTTTACTAGCACTTGACAGATAAATTATATTTTCACTGGTAAAGATTTTATTAATTAAGCTAGATTTTATTTTGAGGGTTCACCCGAGAATTTCTGGTTTAGAATCAAGGACGTCATTTCAAGGGGGAGGGGGATCAAAAATTGGCTTGTCAGTGTTCGTTTTTTTTAATATTTCGATTTCATTAAGATTCATAGTATTTCATTGAATGCATTTTTCGAGCCAAATTCAAAAGTGGGGATCTAGCTGCCAATATTATGCGATTTAACACCGTTGGAGCATCTAAAACCCAATATCTACCAAGTTATAGCCGATAAACCGAAAAAATCGGTTGCTGCAAATGGTCCAGAGGCGACTATTTAATTTACATTATTTTTCATAGTTATTGAAATACATCAAATGTTTGAATAATAGATTTTTTTAAAAAAGGTTGATTTACCTTTTATGTATGATATCCTTCAGCATGAACAATGTATCGCAAATATCTATCGATCAACTGAAGGACTACTCTTGATTAAAATAAAACATTCAGCCTAATTATAGTCGTTAAAAAATCGTTAACATCAAC
The DNA here is from genome assembly GCF_051122295.1 of Plectrocnemia conspersa. Classification (NCBI taxonomy): domain Eukaryota; kingdom Metazoa; phylum Arthropoda; class Insecta; order Trichoptera; family Polycentropodidae; genus Plectrocnemia; species Plectrocnemia conspersa. Next base: position 16,168,445 of record NW_028277170.1, read on the forward strand.
TTCCCAATTCGGAATTTACTACTCTCAAAATATATTGTCTAAATACAGAGTTGAATTAATAACAGTAATATAATTTATTTAAAGAAAGTATGAACGTAAATACAAAAACAAAACTTCTTAGTTTGAAAACCATGGATAACAATTTACACGTCTAGGTTTTGAGCGACTGGTACAGATTTATCAAAAAACTGTTTCCAAAATCCATCGATGGATTGACAGATTTTATGACGAATTTTAGTAATTTTATAGTTCCAGGTTAAATTATATTAAATCTTTTTACTGTAATATATCGATAGAAGTATCTAAATAAAATACTAGAAATTTTATTATCTAGTCATTTAAAATATATTGGGAATGACATAAATGCTTTTGGACTGGATTTTTGGATTGAAAATTTGAGCAACCTTTCATTAGGTTGGAAAGTAATTTAATCAAATTGCTGAATTGAGTTGGATTGTTATCAATCTGATTACTTTCAGGGGCGAATTATTTATAAATACTGACTGCTGTTTCTTCTTTGTTTTTAATGTTATATAAATATGTTTTGATTACCAATAGTTAAGTATAATACTTGTAACTAGGGATTCTAATCCCGGGCCAAAATTTTGATCCCGGGATTTCGGTATTGCAATTAGTCGATCCCGGGATCCCGGGACCAGTCCCGGGATAATTTTCATGTTATTTTATCGATAAAAATAATTTAAAATGAATAATACAATATATTTTTACATCTGTTTTTTATAACGCACAATGTATAAAGTACGTATAATTTCAGTCTTGGACTTAAAATAGAAAATAATATAATAAAAATAAAAAAGGGAAGGTCTTATATATTTATTTGAGAAGAAAAAAATGAACTTTTGACAATGTATGTACATACTATGTACATTCATAGACACAATTAATTGAAAACATTATTTTGAATAAAACTCACGAAGTAACATCAAAGTGTTTTATCATTTAGCCTTGATCTGATTTTGGTTCCTAAGCAGCCTGCTGCTGAAAAAGCACGTTCAGACTCACAGCCTCAAAGGTTCACAGATGACACGTGCAACTCGCGCAAGTTTGTACACGAAATATAACGATTTTGTCAATAATAATTCGATTGTGCTTGATAAATCAACCAATCCGAAAAATTCGGGATTATGTTTTTTAATCCCGGGACTCATCTGGTATTGAAAATCGTTCGGGATCCCGGGATCCCGGGATTCGGGATCCCGGGATTGGAATCCCTACTTGTAACTATATTCTTTATCTAACTGTTTTTACCCTGCAAGGTAAATTGTCCGTTAATTTTTAATCTAACAAATTTCATTAAATATTTTAACTTGCCCGCTCAGTGGCGTGCGGTATAAACCAAAATCCTACGATAAATAAATCACTTTTATTTCCCATAAACTATTTCAGATCCACAATTTAAAACCAAAAAATAATATTTCACTCCTCTCAAACCTTTCAGGAATATGCTCTATTAGATAATGCTGCAAATATTGATGGCACTCTACACATTGCTAACTATACTGCTTTAAGTCGTGTGGCACAAACAAATGCTATACATGTTCAAGAAAATATTGAGCTGATTATCAAACTTTAAGATAATTTAAAAAAAAATAGCGTAAATAAAACAGACAAATACGCAAGAGTAGAATAAAGTAAAATAGCGAAATGAACCATAATTAGCTTTGTCATTTTATTTTAATAAAACGTGTGTTTTGTAGCATAGTACTCCAAAAAGTTATGCATTCATAATTATTAGTACTGACATTAAAAACATTAAATTTCTAGCTTTTTGAACAACATCATTGTGTAAGTGCTAATTAGCCTAATTGACTTTAAATTGCAGGATAGCAGTAGAATACAATATTTCGCGAATTATGCGCAAAAACCCTGTTGCAAAATTGCATTAATATGATTCGATTAAATCCAGTCCATTGGTTCATTTGAATGCATTAATATCTCATGTAAGAGTGTTTCCCAATGGTTTTTTGATTTTTTTAATAAATATATGCAGTAACGCAAAGATTGGTATACGTTGCAATATGCTATATATAAATGTTTACCTGTGTTGATATAGTAAATAGCTAATACTTACCTATCTATTTACGTATATTTGAGCTGAACTTTTGAAAACATCATGTCATATTGCAGTAGCATATTTCTTGTAGCTTCTGCACAGAGGGTTGCGAATTGCGATCGATGTTGCTACCGTTACAGGACTCCCCAAACGTTTTTGAAAATACATATAATAATATGTATTTTCTAGATCTATGTATAATTATACATATTAGTTTAGCACATAAACATAAAGCAGTAAATATATATGTAAAATTAAATAAGATTGAAATGTTTTAAAGAATACGAAGTAGCATTTAAGTGATAAATAAAAACCTAAAACGTATTCTTCGTTAAAATGATATATCGTTGGTTTCATACATTATAAAATATAGGTAATACCACTTAGTGCTAATGTAATTTATAGTAATTTAATTTAAAATAACTATATTTAAATATTATCATACTAAAATATTATATCTTTCCAACTAGGATATGTACTTATTAAATATAATACCTCTATAGATATATAGTATTTATGTATATACATATATAGTCTATTGCACCACTCATATTAATTATAATGAAAGTTCGACTCAGTTTTATGTTATATTTAGCAACTGAATACCTATTGAAACTTTAGGTTGTAATTATTTACCATCAGTATAAGATACTTCAACTTTCTAAATATAGAATTTGCAACGTTTTGTAACTAACGAATATATATTTTTTGCTCGGTTGCTCAGATAATTTAACTCGGTTATTTTCAAGTTATTTGAGCAATCGTAGACAGTTTGTAACGTATGGTGGCCGATTGTCAAAGGAATATTTTACCCCTTCGGGGGTTCCTCAAGGATCCAATCTGGGACCTCTGCTTTTTGTGTTATTTATTAATGACATAAATACTGCAATTAAACATTCAAGTTTTCTTCTGTACGCAGATGATTTAAAATTATATAAATGCATTCGATCTGTTGCGGACTCCTTCTCTCTACAAAGTGATTTAGACTCTCTGTGGAGATGGGCTTCCGTTAACCGTCTGCCCTTTAGTGTCGGAAAGTGCCATACTGTGTCATTTTCTCGATCCCGTTCGCCATCAGCTTATTTCTACCATCTCGGTGGTAACATTTTGACTAGAGAAACTTCCATTAAAGATCTCGGAATCACTTTCGAGAGCAAATGGAGGTTCTCTCTACACATACACGACGTCTGTGATAAATCTTCCAAGATGCTCGGCTTTGTTATGAGGAATGCCTTTCACTTTGACGATCCGTCAGTTATTCGCATCCTCTATGACACCTTAGTTCGTAGCATTCTTGAATCGGGATCTATAATTTGGAATCCCCGAATAGCCAAATATTCCCTTTTAGTGGAAAAAATTCAAAAAAGGTATTTAAGATACCTTTACAAAAGGACATTTGGTTATTATCCGTACTTATATCCCAGCGCCTTTCTTTTAGGAGCGTTGGGATATGATTCGCTGAGTTCTCGCAGAAAGCTGTATATCGCTAAGCATTTTTTTAAATTACTAAAAGGTGCTGTCGACAATCCAGCTATTCTCGAGGAATTCCAGTTTTGGGTTCCTGAATATTTTCGAGAATCACGATCGAGACCTCTTTTGATGACCGTTAGGGCTAGGACATCCGCACTTGCCGACTCGCCTATGGCTGTGGCCATCCGGCTCCTTAATACGCTGGCATTACATATTGACCTATTTAATGTCAGCTACGAGGAGCTGATCCGGTTTATTTCATTTAATTTTAATATTTTATAATTTTTTTGTTATGTTTAAGTATTTTTATATTTATGTATATATACTTTTTTTTTTTTATGTTTTATAAATTTAAAATTTGTTTTCGACCATCGTGGCGCATTGGGGTAACCTGTTAGGCCACGATGGTCTTAATTTAATCTAAAATAAATAAATAAAATAAATATTGTCATGAGCTAATAAATTTAATTAATTTTCAAAATAATTTGTGGTCTTAATATAATATATAAGTAATAAAGCTTATTTTTATAAATATTTAAATATAATTGTTCTTATATATAATTGTTCGCTTCCGGAAACATTCTCAGTTCAATTCTTTACTCTAATATATTTAATTTTAATTAATAAAAATGAAAATGGAGTTGGCACGATGATTTTCAAGCCTCCGCTAATGTATTCTTTTGTTGTTGTTAACATTTAAATATAAAACAAGATGGCCGACATCAACGTGACAACAGTTTTAATAATTTTGTTATGCGACAATAATTTTCATTTTGTTCCGCGACAATAGTTCTTATTAGTTTATCATGTGCGTTGTTCGATTTGACTGAATATGAATAATCGGATTGCAAATTAACTAGGTATGTTATATCTATGAAATTAAATATATACATAACGTTGTAAGGACTATAATAATATATTGATTAAACTAGATAAACAATCTTCGTGATGAAATCGTCAAATTTTGAATTCCCATCGACGGGCTCCGAGATCGAAAAGTGAGTTTTTCCTTTTACAATACATAAAAATTATCATTGTTTCTGATGTAGTGCACATATTCGTTAGATGTAACGTGTAATGTATCCGTAGTATGTATGAGGATTGAAAGTTAATGTCGATCAAATCGGCGCTGTCGCAGTAGAAACGATATATAGCATATCAGGCAACGGACAGCTTATAAATGTGTAGCTTTTTGGAGGTTATGTAATAAACGACATTTTACAATGATTATAAATATGTGATTGCATACCTGAAATAATCGTTTGCCAAAATATCTAAAAGTGGATTCTTTTTAATTCCGATATTGCAAATATGTATCTACGTCATGGTTTTTTTTATCAATTTCTCTTCTGTGCAATCATTTCTCTTTTGAAACAGCCAAATTTAGGATATTCAGTTATATCAAACTTATGTAGTATGTTCTTTATAAAAAGATAATACTTACTGACAGTGACTTTTGGTTTATATAAACTAATTGTACGTTGTAGCCATATAGGTCTCATTGCTTCTGAAAAATAATTAAAAACAATAAGACCATTATCAAGAGTTAAACATTGAACATGTTATTACTACTAATATAAACCATAAATGAAATTTAAACGACGTTACCGTACGTCATATTTTAATTGTTTGCCATATGTAACTGTTATTAGTTGCTTCTGAAAATTAACTGTAAACGATACTATATAGTGGGTAAAACGTAACTTTTTGTTTACACCAATATGAAATTTTTCAATATTACTACCATTGTAATATGTTTAATTAACTTTGGTATGTATACCTTTAATCACTGCTGTTTGTTTTTTAATATGTGATTCTAGAAAATCATTAAAGATAAATGTCTATATAATGCTATTTAACATATTAAGGGTTGTAAATTCGTATAAATAAAATATGTAATTATACTTTGTATGATTTTTGTATCATTTAGTGTTCCGATGCGATAATCAATAGTCAAAAATCCTGGACTAATGCAACTGCGGGGCAATGTATTACTGTCTTAGAATAAGAGTACTCCGGAAAACCCGACCGCTCTTTGTGGTATAGCATAGGTCTTTACCCACCGGTCCATTAGCAACCCGAAGTTTCAACATCATGTAGGCTTCGCATAGTCGGCTGTGCGCCAACAAAGTGCTCCACCTCCGTTCTCGACCTAAGCCGTCACAATCGACGACTGAATCTGGGTTCCCTCCCGGTCACGATTAGTACTGATGGTCTCCCGGCATCACTATCTATGTTGGAGATGGAGCTGTTTAGGAATATAGCTCCGTATATAAATATGTAGTAGTGCTCTTTTTAAACAATAGGTAAAAGTGCTTTTCATTAAATATATTTTTATAAATTCTTTCGCAGTCATAATAAATTATACAAATATTCTATTATATACAATACATGTTACTGGTTTATAACCATTTTCATGTTTACAGTTCAGTTATTTGTTTAAATAGAATAATAATAAGGATGGTTGTTCCGGTGGTTGGTGGTTACAACTTAAGAGAACAAAACTATATAACCTTTTACAATTTAAGTGAAGTTTAGCTAAAGATCTGAAAGTAATAGTTTTTAAAGCACATTACATTTAAATTTAAGGTTGTTTTTATCATAGTCTCCGATACATTATTGGTTTAGTGTGATAACGCGAAATATTTTTATATTATTTTTTTTATGAAAATGATAATGTTTTTTAATTGTTAGTATTTGTAGTATATTATCAAGTTTTTTAAAAATAATATAAAAAGGTACATTATATATCCAATGAGTGCCCTCCACTATTCACGCTATTTATTAATACCATGAATACGGCATTTACAAATTTAAGTTTTCTTCTCTTGCCGATTATTTAAAATTGCGCTCGATATGCTGCTGACTTTTTCTTTCTAGAGAGTGATTTAGATTTTCTATGGAGATCTGCCCTTTATTCTTCAGATTATTCCTATAATCTCAGTAGGAACGTAATGGTTAGAGAAACTTCCACTAAAGATCTCGGAATAACTTTTGAGAGCAAGTGGAAGTTCTGTCTACAGGTAAACGATGTCTGCGAAAAATCTTTCATGATTCTCGGCATTGTTATGAGGAACGCCAGCTTCAGTTTCTGAACTTTATCGTTTTTTTTATTAATCGAATATTTTATGTATATCAATAAGTATGAAAAATAATATCAATTAATTGCCAGCCACTGGATATTTTTAATATAATTATGATGACTTTTTTGTACATTTCGGGTATAACTTGCCGGATGTTGGTTTTTAGGTGCTTTAACGATTCTGGTTTGTTGGCGTAGATACGACACTTAAAACGCAGTCCTACAAAAAAATCCATTGATCGTGGTGGTTAGTTGACGTCACCAAAACATGAAATAATGCATTCTGGAAACTTTTCACGCAAAATATCCAACGTTTCACCCGATGTGCAAAATGTGCTGTTTTGATGGAACTGTGTGTTTTCCACGTCAATATCTTTGATTTCGTTGCAAAAATATTTGGTTATCATGCTGCTGTAGCGCTCACCGCTGACTGTTATAGTCCGACCTTCAACGTTTTAAAAAAAAGTAAGACTCAATGACGCCGCCCGATCACAATGCGCATCAAACAGTAAATTTTTGGACTTGTAATGATTTCTTGTGAATCACATAAGAATTATCTTTGTTCCATATGCTGCAATTTTCACTATTAACATACCCAGAGAGTTGGAAATGTGACTCATAAGAGAAAAATACTTTCTTTGAAAAATCTGCATGAACTTACTGGCTTTAACACCTAATCTGCGTAAATTATTCGTTGCAAAATACGCCAAAGGGAGCTGTAAAAAATTCCAAAAGCTGCGAACGCCGACGAATTGACAATTCCGGGTCTTCGGCCACACTTTCACCTACAGCAGCAATATTCTCGGCCGAACGAGCATCACAATGATGCACAGGCCTTACCCTATCTCCGATTCTTAGACTTTTTAATGTTTTTCATTACGTTGCAAATTATTTGCTCAAGAGGACGATGAAATTTACCATAACCTTCCCGTGAATTTCGATACACATCTCGTACAGAATTGTATATCTATAGAACAATTGAACAATTTTATCGCGTTGAGCGTTGGCTGAGCAATTTATTGAAAATTAACATTTGACACTTTGAGCACGCGAGAGTATTGACAACTGTCTGATTTACAGTACTGCCAACTTAACTCGAATTGGATCCACCAGTACTTACCCCTTATATATAAAGTTAAGAAGAGGATATGAAGAAATTTGGTTCATATCTGGTCTTGTAACCCAGCGCCTTTCTTTAAGAAGTATTGTGCTACGATTGGCTGAGTTATGGCAGAATGTTGTATGTCGCTAAGCATTTCTTTAAACTACACACTTTTTAAATGGGACGAGGTTGCATTATGCTCGGTAGTTTCAGCCCGTGGGCGATCGGATATTACCCAGTCTAAGTAATATCCTTGGTCGTTCGAGTGACAACCGCAGTCGAATAGACCGTTGCTATGTAGCTACTGATGGTCTCCGGCATCACTATTTTTAATGGTGACGGAAGTTATATAGGAGAAAGTGGAAGGGAGGGAAGGTAAATGGGCAGTTGCACTCCGTTTACCTACTTTTTGGCATCCATTTCAAGAACCACTGCTAAGGTACTTACCAATACTAAGCGCCTACGAGTCCAACCCAATGGGTGGCATCCAGATTTTAAGCGCTGGATGAGCGGGATCCACCCCCCGTAGTACTACATTATTTGTTAGAGTCTCAGTAGTGTTTCTCCCGTGCGTTTTGGGAAACGCTCTCCTGACCACCTGCAAATCTGTTGAATTGCTTTTGCATAGCATTAGATTTGCATGCTATTGCATTTCTGCGCTTCATCCTTGTACATCACTTTACGTAATGCCTCAGTTCCAGCTTTAGCCCTCGGCTCCTAAATGCCGAGCTCTTTTGGCCAGCTGGCGTTGAAATGCAACGCTTTGCTCGCCATTGGTAGTCCAAAGGACACTACCTCAGTTGGGTGTTCATAGAGTTTTGCTTCCTCTTAGGAGCTTTGGAATTCAAACTCGAAAGAGGTCACTCACTCTCCCACACGGTTATTGGCGAGCTCCAGCGTGTGGTCGACTGGCGCCGTACCTGGGGTCTAAGAGAAATAAATATTTTTTGCCGCAACTTGTGATAAAGGGTTCTTTATTTAAAGTTATTTTAGAGACATAACGCGCTCCAATTGTAAGAAGCGCGCGTGGGTGGCCCTGAAAAGGGCTGTTTATGCAAGTGTCTTAGATTATGACGGGAAGAGCGATCCGTGAATGATACTGAGCAACTTTGATGCTCCCAGAGAGGAGGCTGCCATGCTGAGTCAAGCGATGGAGCACCCTATGGGGGGGCGGAGTAAGCCCTATAGAAGCGTTCGAAGCTATGTTTTTCTTTGACGGCACAAAGTCTTGATGGGTGAGCGGGCCTGGGCTCTCTAGTTTGAGAGCGAAGTAGAGCTGCGTACGCTCTTCGTCGAAAAGCAGGAAGTTCTACAGGATGTGCTCCTAGGGCTGGTTATAGTCGCCGCATTAGCAGTCCCTTTCAGATGCTTGAAAGGGATGCCACTTTGATGTAGTTAAAGTGTCCACCCCAGACGTTCTCAGCACTTTCTCTAGTAATGAAGTCGAGGGACTTATACTTATTATTGGCTGATCTCCATCCTCTTCTGACTATTACAAGGCTGCCGAGAAACGTATCCTTAACCGGCAGGCTGATGTCGATCCACTGTGGCTGTTGATAATCAAACTATTTTCGGGGTGATAGAAGTATAACTAATTCAACATTCTTTACCTGCGCCATTGCCGTTACCATTACCTGAGCCCTACGAGTCAAACCCTATTGGCGGGCACCCAGCTTTTGATTGCTGGATGAGCAGAATCCACCTCCCACTACATATTGGAATCGGGACCGACTTTTAGTGCTTTCGTTAGCTGACCTACATTGCTTTGCAATTGCAGGCATTTGTAACAGCACCTCCCCCCCAAGATCCCAGAGAGGTGTATGTGCTGTCGTAGCCATTTGGGCCTGCTTGCGTTACTCTGCTGATGTTGACAATCAATCTATTTTCGAAGAATTACAGTTTTGGGTTCAGGAACGTCTTTAGGAGTCTCAATCGAACCCTCTTTATTTTTTTAGGATTTAATCCGTTATTTTGCACAGACGAAAGTTTTAGCACGAGATATGATGTATCTAATATTAAAACGCGGCGATTGAAATAATTTCGCGGTCGACTGGTCGATCGCGATTGATTCACTGTCAAAAATAAAAACACTGTATACCAAAAAGAGCTACACTAGTTACACCAATTTATTGCAGTTCGTATACTTTCGAATCACGTTATAATATTTCGGCTGATATTTCATCGGCACCTGTAGCTTTTTGTTTTAAGCTTGGGTGATTGCTCTTTTAACTTTTGCTCTCATAATCGAGTCCCATTGTTATATCACTGCATTTATATGTTTTATTATCGAACGGACAACTGGTGTGAGTCAAAAAGTACTTCAATTTACGCACGTCTTCGCTTCCCCTTCCGTCTAGGGCTTCGTCGCCCCTTTTTCCGTGGAGGGTCCTGCCGTATCCTCGCTCGGCGTCCGACAGCAGTGAAGAGAATGTGGTTTTGCTCAGATGCGCGCGTCGCTTTTCGGCATCCCGTCGCCCGCCAGTGGCGCTGCTGCACCCCGGTGTGGTAGTCGTATTGTGCTCGCGCCGGCCACCCCTAATTCGCCGCCCTCCACCGCCATCGCTCGCCGCCGGAAGAGTGAGGAGTGTCTCTGACGCCGTACGCTCGCGACGCTCGTCATCAGCGCATACTCAAACACACACACCACCTAGACGAGCCGTGTCAATGCGCACGTGCACGCACGAACACAGAGCGGATCACAACAAGTATACAGTAAACGTTCACCGATACGGATACAACTCTAGACTCTGAATCAATTGCACAGAACGACATTATTATAAATTCCCATAAAGAAATTCACTTATGTTTCACTTTTTCACAGAGCTTAACGACTTCTGGGATATTTCGACGTTTCGTGTCTACGACCAGCACATGTCATACGTCCAACAGCCGGCGTTCTTAAATGTTTCACCGAAAGGCGGTATTAACTGATCCATTCGTAGCTTCAGTTTAACCCTAACGCACGTTTAGATAGATTTCAACATGCTATTGCAAAGAAATTCATAGAGCAATCGACAAAATACAAATCACTTTTTGTTCGTGACCAAAGCCATCCGCCATTAAAAGTATATATTACATTTTTTATAATAAGAGACTTCCTGACTTTATCCTTGGAGCTCAACTGTTACTCAGTTATTTACTCTTAGGGTGAATACGGACTGTCTGAAACGCCAGTAAAGTAAAATTGCGATAAAATTAGATGGCAAAAATTTCGATGGGAGGGCATGCGTATCGCGCTTTTTTCCCTCTCTCTCTTTTATCAAAGTTTTGTCTACCAATAATAAATCATCATCTTAAGCAAAGTCTTTATCTAATCTCTGCTAACGCAGATTATCTAACGAATCAATAATAATATACTAAAACAAGATCAAGTCGAACCGATAAGTTAACTAGAACGATAGACCAATGGTACAAACACCATATAGATTTTAGTATTTTTAAAGTTTTATTGTATCAAGAAGATCGAATTATTTATCATTAAATAACTATAATATAAAATGGTTTACCAAATATTTATATAGTGGTTAAAAAATGTTAAATATCTCAAAAATAAATATCGTAACAAAAATAAAGTCTCATTTTGTTAAAAAATAAATCTGTATGAATATTTTTTAATGTTTTACAACCATTGCATAATTTCTACTGCTGCATAAAAAAGGATTGGTCCGTGCCAGATGTTTGAAAAAATAGAGTTGAGTATTTGAATGCAAAAAATTGTTTATGATTTTCTCAACTATTATAATCTTTGGTAATCTAAGAACAATATTAATAATAAGATAAAAAACGCTCCACGCGAGAATCGGCAGAGTGCAAAAATGTATTGGGCTTTCCACAGAATTACGCCATCAAATTTGCCTGTCGGTGAACTTAAATCTTTATCTTGTTCGAAATATGAAAAATATGAAGTAGCAACAGCTGACATTGACAATTAAGCCGGAACTCGACGCTCTGTAAGCAATCGAAGTAAATCGATTCATTCCAGTTCTTCGATAACTTGCATCCTATATATCAAATCATCCTATTGAAGATTTTTCTCTTTAACGATAATTCAGTTCTCTATTCATCAATAATATACATATACAGCCATTACTATAGAAATTGCACACCCCAATAAATGTTATATTCTTAAAAATGGCGAAAATATAAATAAAAAACAATTAAGGTTGTTTCAAGTGCTTATTTTTAATATTTAGTAGGCCCACCTTTAGCTTTACTTACATCTGCAACTCTATTTGGCATCAAGTCAACTAATGACTTGCAGGTGGATTGCCACAATTTTCTCCATTCTATCTGCATTTTTTTTGCAGCTCAATTTTGGATTTGCGGTTTTGTTGGGCAACCTTTTTTTTAATTTTGACCATGCATGTCTGGTAATTGTGTAGGCCATTCTAAAATCATCAAAACCTTTAACCCAAACCAACCCCTGCTTTTTAGCGGAGCGTTATCTTTCTGGAATCGAATGGATTCCAACATTGAAATATAAATGTTACTACTCATACTACCATTGCAAGTGTACAGTTACCCCCAGACCATAACGCTTCTGCCACATAGTTGACTTTGGATACTACGCAATCTGCTAGATATTCTTCTCCAACTCTTCAAATGTCATATTCTTAAAAATTAAAATAAATTTCTAAAAGCCTCGGTTTGTGTAGGGCTTTACAACTTCTGAGTCCCATATTGTTGAGACTTATTCTCACATTCCGCGTAAAAATGAATGGCCCTCCACTTAAAGAGACTTCAGCAGCCAGCTTTGAAGACGTTTTTAGACGATTTTTAAGGGACTCGCGAACCAACATGCAATCTTTCTGGGCAGTTGTCTTACGTTTTCTTCCAGTTCTTGGCTTTGATTTGTAAGAACCACGTTCGTTGAACCCAGGGCCGGCCCAAGGGACAGGCAGTACAGGCGATCGCTTGGGGCGCTAGATCTTGTGGGGCGCCGTGATACCAAATAAAGGCGCAATATTCACTTTAAATTATCAAACAATATCGTTAAAGTATATAATCTGATATTATTTTTTTGTATACATTACTGTGCACTCTTTAGATTATTTCACGCGTAAAAAATCGCGACGAAAATAAAACTACAAATTCTTAAATACCCACAATTGCAAAAAAGAGTATGGTGTCAAATATAATATTAAATTAGTTAGGAGGGGGCGCAAATTTAGTTTTTGCCTGGGGCGCCAAATAACCTAGGGCCGGCCCTGGTTGAACCGTTTCAAAGCATTTTGGACGGCGTGTCGTGAACAAATAATGTGTTTTCTAATTTACGATATATTCAGTCAATAATATGCAATATGCAAAAGCACTAAAATTATATTCGCTTTTTCAGCTTCATTTAATTTTTTTTGGCATTTTTTTAAATTAATAAATATAAATAATTATAACGACAAATAATGGCCGAGATCACGCAACTGAGCATAACGACCACTTAAGCGAGACTCAACAAGTAGACTTGCAATCCTTTTTTAAAACTCAAGTGAGCAATTAAAAACGATAACTTCATTTGTATAGTTCTCAGAATTGCGGTTAAAACTATCTGCTAAAATATTTCGGTTAGACTATGCACTTGTAAAGAGTTACACACCATTTTAAGTAGTACCCCAATGCAGTATATACACTAATATACTTTATTATTATAATCATGGCCCCCCACATCCTGAAGCGGGCCCCCATGCCACACATGTTTATCGCCCCCTTCCCTCTTACCGAAATGTTGATATTTATTTTAATACTAAATAATTCTTTTATTTCCTTTTATTTTAATAAAAGAAAATAAATCATTTTAAAATAATTAATTAATTAAAATTAAAATGTAAGACTGCTTTAATTTGGACATCTTACATGAATTTGCAATTGAAAATATTTATCTATACCATGTCCTTTTCACGATTCCAAATGAAATTTTCAATCCAAATATTGTTTTAATGTTCAGCTGTTTTCGTGAAATGGGAAAATATCGTACAACTTTTTCCAAGATTTATTTCTGGTTGAAAATACATAATTAGCTAAATTGCTTAAATTTCTATTATTTTAATTACAAAACATTTTACATAATACCTTGTTTAACGCCTGTTATACTATAACGTAAGATTTATTATAAATAAAGACTTTTCACGAGTTGATGACGCCAACATCTGTGGTCAAAACGTCGGCAAGAGAATTGAAAGAAAGATTTGTTGCGATAAGCACGCCTTTCTATCTCTCAAAACCGTAATAAATACCGAAATGACAACATCAATGTTATCGCAGTCTTATTTTTTCATCACTGTCACTAACATAACAAAGAGACTGTTTGTCTTCATCCTCTGAGTCAGAAATGAAAAATTTTATATTTAAACTGCTATTTTTCTGATGAAATTTGGTTACTTTTTTGGATGCGCAGCACAAATTTTTTAATCAAAGAGATCGAATCGAAAAAATCGCAACTTTTAAATCTGCGTCGAAATAGATCTAAAGATCTAAACTTTACCCAAGCTGAAGTCGAATCGTTGGCAGTAGAGATGGGAAAAAAATGTGCGATATGCATGCCCCCCCATCTTATAAAGTATCGTGATACATTTTGGTGAAAAAAAAAACAAAATATTTTTTTTATATTCAAATAATTTTTATGTGCAAAAATATTTTTTTTATATTAAAATAAAAGGTAAAAGACTCTTTAAGTTAAAATAAAAAAAATGCTATGAAATTCCTTTTTGAATTCCGATTTTTTAATTTTAGATCAGCATTTTTAAGCAAGAAGTCGAATCGGGCTTTCGTTTATATGTCTGATATTAACTAGAATAATTTATTATAAAAGTTTGATCGGTCAAATAATAACTTCTGAAGTAAATAAACTTTTTTCCAGATTTTGTGTCTCATAGTTATGATTATAGGAGAAGAAAGTCAGAACCTAAGATCCTCTGCAATAAATAGAATTTATATATAGTTACTTCCACACACAAGTGAAACCGAATTCTAAGTAATTAGGTGTACTGTAACAATCCTAGAATAATAGGATACAATTGATCAAACTATGCTGAATACAAAACTAATAAATTCACAAACAGTCCAGTCAAATAAGGCAAAATAAAGGCCAAATCTCGGAATGAAAGAAAGCTAAAATTTTGCACAGCCCTTTGTTTTGACATTTTAAAGACATTCGTCTTAAGAATCTCAAAAAAATTTCAGCTTTCTATCTTTCATTTTGAGGTTAAATCCTTATTTGACTGGACTAAAAGCCTGCCCCGAAAAAATGTAAGAATATATATTATCTTGAAACTGAATTTCTTTATGGGACACTTGTCTAAAGATACTATGAAGTGATTTGTATGAAAAATAAATTGTCTATTTGTCATTCAAAGTTGAACACAAGTTTTTTTTTGTGTAAGCAAAATTTACGCAAAAATCTAATTATAGTATCTTTGTAACAAAAACACTTTTCAAGTATTGAATATTTTTTCACATAAACATTTTATTTTTAAGGTGGGTATTTGATTAAGGCGTCTTAAAGCAAACGGTTTCAAAATATGTAAATCTAAACTAGACCATGTTATCACTTACACTCTTGATTAAATAAGAGGACAATTTAAATTCGCAATATATAAAATAATTGCTCCATAAAATAAATTATTTGTGCATTACTGTAGAAAAGTCTGCGAATAATAATAATAATTTAAAAAATATCGAATTCTTTTCCGAGAAACAATTCCGAAGATTTACCTTACGTAAATTAACAAACGTTTTATGAAACAAATTATTTATTTAAATGCAATCGCACCCATTAAGTAATAGTTTATTTTTACAAAATACATACAGTTAAATTCTGGTGAAGTGCTGACGGAAACGAATTCTAAATGGAAGTATGTATCAGTATAGGCGCTATGTATGGATGGTGAATTTATTTTTTGCTCACTTTTGCCGCAAAAGGCATTTACTAAAAAATAGAGGTATTACTGTTTTTTTTATGTTTGACTGTCTTTTTGTTGATATGCAGTTTGAACCTTACATCTATTAGCATTAACTTGTTACGGAACGGCTGTTGAGGCAATTTTTTTAGCTAATCTAATAATTTGGTTTATGGCGCATTTAACGACAATTTCTACAACGTTACAACTGAAGAAAACATTTACTTATTAAAATTGCAATATCATCTGTAAGTGACTTTTCACGCATATATACGTATATACATTTGAAACTGTAGTCGGACTATAGATTGATTAAGCTTTTTTTTCGCTGAAATTTAATCTATTATTATGGTCATGTTTAGGGTCTTCTTCCTTTGTGTAATAACGACCAAAGAGTCAATAAGCGACTAACAAGTAACTGTTACGTCCTTCTTTTTGATATGAATATATAAAAAATATTTGTAGATCTTCTTCAACCAGTTGCACTTGCCGCAGCAATAGTAAGCTATCATTGCAAGGATATGTTTAATAATAAAATATTTGTGAATATACGCAAGCTTTGGTAGTCAATCATCGTTAGACAACATATCATAGAACCTCTGAATCTTGAAGAATAACTCGTCTTCTTGGCGCAGGTCAAACAATTGGAATAATATTTTGTCGCTCGATAATTATGCCACTTCAGTATGAAGAAGAATACAGTATGCTAATAGCGCATGTCTTCACAGAGCGTCGCAAATATTCGAGAATTGCGCACTTTGAGCCGAATTCCTTTACATTTTTTTTCATCAGAAAGTACTTTGTATATAAAATTATACAAAAGTATGCAATAATCTAGATGTCCAACATCTTTTATTTTTGAAAAAACTACTGAAAGATGTTGGTTATGCTTATGACACTGTGCATATTTCAACACATTTCTTCCATACAATACTGTGTTTCAAAAAATATTTATTTAGTGCAATAAAAATCACAATAATGGTTGACCTACTTGATAAAATTAGCTAGCAGAGGAGTTCTTCCTATTACTCTTCTTGGCAATCAATCCTCACAAAACAAAGAACTACCTTGTTAGTTATGTTGATTCGTCATGTTAAATTTAATAAAACGTAAAAAAACACAAAGGCAATGACTTGATTTTCAATCTGCAATCTTTGGTTTTCAATTTTGCGCTTTATATTGCTATTAGACATTTTAGTTTCTAGGCAGCCTATTTTCGCAAAACATTTCCACTGGTCTGTAACAAGCAATGCTTATTTAAAAATTCTTCAATCGTGACTAGTTTTAGTGCTATCAAAAAAAAAAAATTCGCTAGAGTCCTATCTTCAACAATCATTAATGCTAATTAACTATTTTTGCTTTTGCATATTTTCACGCATTATTTGGAAGTTTTTAATTAGATTTTTAGCTAAATCAGTGCGTTTTTACGGCAAGTTTTGAAAAGTTTATTGCATCCAACTCTCAGAACCCACAAAATAAGCGGTCATGAATTAAAATATAACGGCACATTTTGATAAACACAATAATTGCACATACTATATTATTTAAACCATCCATTGTAGATGTCTTCGCAGTAGTCTTGAATACGTTTATACAATTTACGTTTGGGCATCCGCGACAAGTCTTCTTAAACATTTGCACCACTTCACTGCATTTCATTCCATTCTAGCTAAAGGCATTTATTAAATGTTAAAGTATATGTTCCATAATTTTAAAAATAATGCAATATTTCATATTTCATACGATATGCTAAATTTTATATATAATTGAAGTATCGCAAAAAATCAAGGCGTCACCTGTGCACGAAACCTGATAGATTTCCAATGAAATCTGATATCTTGTATATTTTAATATATTTTGCTTTTAGGCGCCTCAATCACTACACAGTTGGTTAAAAGTATTATAATATGATAATACATTTAAGTTAAAAATTCATTATAATCATACTTACATATTTTTTTTAATCTGTGAAAAACACATTTTAAAAGAGCATTTTATCTAATACAAATTATATATTATATTAAATCAAACTAAAATCGATTGCTCAATTAAACAGGATGGCTTAAAAACCAGGGATGGGGATTCACTACAAACTGAATAAAATTATAAAATATTTTTTTATGTACTACTTAGATTTTTTCGCTACTGTTAAAGTACTGTTATGACACATAGTCCAATCAAATAAGGCGAAATAAAGGCTAAATCTCGGAATAAAAGATAGAAAACTAAAATTTTACATAAATCTTTGTTTTGGCGTTTTAAAGACGGGCTTAAAAGTCTCATAAGATCGGGTGTCCGCTAGTCAAGATATCAAAGGTCAAATATCACGAAAATCGTATTTTTGCAAATATCTCGCTTTAGATGTTTCACAATAGTTATAGAGCATATATTTTTTACTATTTTCTCGGAGATGAAGTACGCAACGACAGGGTTTTGTGTAAATGGGTATATGACACGCATGCCACGAACACTATCTATGAGGAAATAAAGAAATTTTGTGCTTTGCAAAACAAGAGATTTAAATCAAGAGATACTACAGATGTTAGAAAACTTGTTGTAATTCACCCTTCACAATCCTTTGGCAAATATAAAGCAAATAGTATATATAGTAGCTGTAAACACTGTTACTTTTTCAGAGAATAACCGTAAACAAAAAGTTTGACATCATAAAGAATATTTACAGTATGAATTATGTTTATACCCAACATCATTAGTTGACAATACTGGCATGCGAAAGACTACAGAAGCAAAATTGTATTATATAACAACATGGAGCCTGTCAATATTGAACTAGATCAAGATAATGTAATATTGGATTTCTTCTGCGTCGCGTCGTATGGAGCAAAGATGGTACTTTTTCCATCGTTCTCAATAATAACGTCAACTATTTGCAAACGAATTTCGGTTCAAATATTGTTGCTGTATTCGACGTAAAAACATAAAAGCAATAAAGGAGCATCTGAACAACAAAAGACCATCATCATCGACGGAGAAGATATTGATCGGATGGTTATTTAATAAGACGAACCTAATCACTTCAGCAAGAAAATCGGCAAAGATAATTTAGAGACACGCATGTATTCGTCTAAAAGCTTCGAGAAATATCCTCGTTTTAACTTACATATCTTATTTTGACACATCTGCGGTGTTTAAGAAATGAAAACGGCAAATTATAAAAATGTTCGAGAAGCACCCCGATTTGTACCGGTGCAAGTAGCTCGTCAGTATATCAATCGGATTTTTTTCAACAAACTTGGTTAGGAAAGGATTTACAACCTGTGAAATAGAACAGGATCTTGGAGCCAACAATATTATTGCCGCCACCTTTCTTGCAATTTTCTGCAATTGCAAGAAAGGTGGTGGCGCGAACTGTGGAAAGTAGGGTTACAATGCTCTAAAGTTAGTAGCCGGATAGTTTTGATAGAGAAAGTGAACTTGTTCCTGTGGTCTTTGAGTCAAATGTGACGAAAAACGAGGATGACGATAATGATACGGAAATTGAATTTGGGTGACCATAAAAAGAGGACGACGACGAAAAAGAGGAAACTTGAGACTAGTGATGATATTCAAAGGTGGACCGAGTAGCTTCTGATACCATTCACTAGGAGGTTGTTAGTTAATGTTGTACATAAATAATAAAATAATAATATAAAATATTTATTTTATTTTATTAATTTAAAATTTTAATTAATATTGTCTCATAAGTTTCTTCTTTATAAATAATTATAAATTAATAATATTTTTATTATATAATTAACTTTGTAAAGTGTACTACGCATCACGCTCTGTAGTTAATTAATATTATCGCATATTTTTTTTATTTATAAATAATTATAAATTAATAATATATTTTTAATATTTAATTGACTTTGTAAAGTGTACTAGGCATCAAGCTCTGTAGTTTATGTAGCTGTCGTTCCCGCTCTCCGCCCTATATTTTGTAAAAGATGAATTATACAAAAAAAAATGTATTTTTTACAAGTTTTTTAAAACATCTAATGACGTCCAACGTATAGAAAGCGAGATATTTGCAAAAAACGACCTTTGACCTATACTATCTTGACTGGCGAACACTCGATATTATGAAACTTTTCAGCCCGTCTTAAGAACGTCAAAACAATGGTCTGTGCTTTCTATCTTTCATTCCGAGGTTAAATCCTTATTTGACTGGACTAACATAAACCTTTTAATTTAAATTTTTAACAACATTTACTAAGGAACCACATTTATGATTCACAAAAAAAAACATATACTTTTTGGCATTCCAGGCAGATCAAAAGCGTAGTTATATTTTATTGGTTCAGTTATTTACAATATGTTTCTATATTTATTTTGTTCCCAGTCTTACTAAAAGCTGAATCATTAAAAATCTTTTAATCCCTATCTCTGTTAAAAACATATGTAAAAAAACGAAAAAACAAATATTAATTTATTATTTCAAGGCGATGCTAAAAATAAACCAGTGGTTCTTAACCGGGGGTGCCCGCACCCCTGGGGGTGCGGGAAGGTATATTGGTGGTGCGGGAGAAGCCCGTAACAATATAAATTATTAAATATCATTTATTAAATTTTTGATAATAAAATATTTGAAAACTACAGTACTTACCACAAAAACGCGAAAGTCGGGATTGGGGTATTGAAGCTCGTACAAAAACTGGGGTTATGGGTTCTTCGCAAAAAAAAAAATACGTGAATGAAATATTTCGTTGCTATGCATGCGATCACCGACACATACATAGGCAGTCGTTGATCATTGTTACATCGGGCGCGTATTGGCAAAATGTGCCGATCACTAGCACACATGAGGACATAATAAGTGCGAACGAGTTAGGTAGATCTCTCCAACAAAAAATAGTAATGCTGGGGAACCATCAGTAGTTCCAGACCGGGAAACCAACCGCGGTCGTCCATCGAGGTGACCCAGATTGATACTGGAAGCGGACCATCGGCCCTGTCGATGGAAAATATGTGCTCAAGTGCTAGGGTTGCTAATGAGCCAAATTTGGCTTACACACGACCTGAGGAAGCGGGTGAGAGCACCCGGGGACTGTCATCTTCCTTTCTTACTCTCTACCTAAGTCTACTATTGTTTCTGTGTCATCGGCAGTTTGTCGAGAAACCTCTTGAAACAAACACGTTTACGCATTTAAACATCCGATTATAAACATTACTACCTATTTAATACATTATTAATTGGTCAGTGACTCAAGCCGAATAGGATACATTGATAATACAAATGTAAGAATTTTTCTCACTAATTTGAAATAATATTTTGTTAATTTTTTTTAACGTTATTTCTAAATAATTTAATTGATTATAGTGAACCCTACTATGTAAAAAAAATGCCAATAGAACGACAAGTATGATGCTTATGGATTCACTTGTAAAACAGAAAAAGATGGTACGCATCAACCTTAATGCATCTTATGTTCCATAATATTTTCAAACTGCAATCTCAAACCATCAAAGTTATTAAAGCATTTCAACCATCTGCATGGTGGTGAAGGTGGGCATAGCATGAACAGTTTGTAGTCAAAAAAGGCTCGATTTGATACCAGTGGTACTACCTTAAAATTATGCGAGCCAGAAATTCAAAAGCCCTTGTTAGAAGCGTCCTATCAAGTGGCATATCTGTGTGCAAAGAAAAGAAAACCTCACACGATCGCTGAGGAATTAATAAAACCCTGTGCATTAATAATAGCTAAAACTGTATTAGATTCTAATATAATTCGATCGCGAATTCAAGATCTCAGTGAAGATATTTTACTGCAAATAATAAGACATAAAAGTCAGTCCACTAAAAGTAAGCATACAACTTGATAAGTCAACTGATGTTGATAATTGAAGCCAGCTTTTGGTATTTGTGCGATATGTAAAAGAAATGATAATATATAAGAATTTCTATTTTGTGAGCCACTGGAGTTGACTTCGAGAAGAATCGATGTTTTCAATTATATTAAAGATTTTTTTCTAAAATATCAATTACCAATGAATATTATTGTCTCAATGTGCACTGATGGGGCCCCAGCAATGTTAGGCAAAAATTCCGGATTTTTTTCACACATGAAAAGAGAATTACCGCAAGTTACAATAACGTATTGCATGTTGCATCATCATGCACTTGCGTCAAAAGCTTTGCCAGAAAGTTTAAATCAACACCTAATTACTGCAAATAATATAGTAAAATATATCCGTGAACGACCGTTAAATCATCACAATTTTCATGCTTTTTGTGAAGAAATCGGTGCTGCTCATACCGTGCTTCCATATCACACCGAAATACGATGGCTCTCTAAAGGTCGCATGCTTAAAAGACTTTTTGAATTGCGTGTAGAAATTATTCAGTTCATGACTAGTCAAAACTGTGATTTAGTAAAAGATTTTGAGAGTAAGGATACAATTCTGAGACTAGCCTACTTAACATATATATTTAGTTAATTTAATGAATTTAACATATCAATCCAAGGATTTGATAAAAAGAATATGATAATAGCTAATGAAAAATTATCTTTATTTATTGGAAAACTAGAAATTTGGATACGTCGAGTTGAAAACGGGAATTTTGCAAACTTTCCCTTGCCTGATTCAATTGTTGTGGAAAATGAAAAAAATACAATTATACCTGACATTGCAATATATTTGAAACGATTGAGCGAATCATTCAATGGATATTTTTCTACCAGTAATATTATCAAAACTCAGATCCTGGATCCATTTCTATATAACCTAAATTCGATGGATGATAGTGATTTAAAAAAAGACGATCTTTTTGAAATGCGAGACAATGGACATATTCAAATGGAATTTGAACAATTAGAATTACAACAATTCTGGTGTACACAGTTAGAATGTTACCCACAGTTGGTGAAAGAAGCATTGCAGTCACTGCTACCATTTGCCACCACTATTTGTGGATTTTCATCGCTTTTGCATATAAAAACTAAAGCGAGAAATCGCTTAAATGCAAGTGATGATTTACGCGTGTCTCTTTAAAAAAAAGACTCGCTTCACAAATATTATAATGAACAAGCAACAGCGGCCTATCTATTGATAAAAATAATATTGTTTTGTATATGATATATCTAATTCAATTTTTTTTAAATAAACAATAAATTTCGCAAAAAATGTATTTTTCTAAATTAAAAATTCGAAGCACATTTTTCAATGGGGTGCGGAGACCAATTTTCAGATTCAAGGGGGTGCGGCTCACTTAAAAGGTTTAGAAACACTGAAATAAACAATAAATTGTAATGAAAAATCATGAGATTTGATCATTTAATATAGTTTTTGGCGCCACTTTATATAAAAGCATGCATATATTCGTATACATAATATTTCCTACTTCGACTATTAATCTTAGATGCTAGAATAAATACAAATAATATTATGAATATTGTGTTTCTTATTGAGCTCCTCAACTTATTAATTCAAAGAGTTAATATTTTACTATAAATATTAAATCACGCCATACAACAATGTATTATTAAATATAAACATATAATTATTCCTCGATTTACGCAGTTTAGAAAACACTTTTTTTATAAATACTCCAAATCAAACATATGGCGTTGTAATAATGGCTTACTTCCACTTTTCGCACTTGACCTACATCTGAAACCTCTCTCACTGCCCATGCAGTGTGTCCTGAGCTGCTTTTTGGAGTGCACACGTGTCGCTAAAGATTTTCATCGCTTAGTTAATGGCGTTAAAAAGTACCCGTAAATATTTTTCGATCGTTTTATTACAAAAATTTATTCTATGCTTGCTTTACACAATATTTCCCGGAACGTACCTACCACGTAAATCGAGGAATGAGTGTATATTGAATATGTTTTTATATAATACATACACATTCACATTTATATTTTATTATCATAATAATTGCAGTTAAGCTTTGAAAATGTCTGCATATGATTTTTATGCAATTTTTTGGGACGCCTTAAATATATTATTAGATCGTCTAAAAGGACTCCTTAGAAGGTAAATATGTTATATTATAAAATCATTCATATTTTCTGTCTATTCGTATATTGTTAATTATTTTTATTGAACATTACTTTCTTATGTATAAACACTACATGTGGTAGATTCGCTGGATTGTAGTAATTTTCTGATCAACTTCATCTGATGGCATCAATTAAATTTACACTGTACAAAAATATATCTTTTTTGCAAAAAAGATACGGGGACATTGTTCTTCCCAGCCACAAAATATATTTTTTTAAATTAAGAATAATCAAAAAACTTTTAACTTCTTCATGTTTAGCTATATTGAATTCTATTTTTGATATATAACTATATATAACATAACATTAAATTACATCCGCAGGGCTTAAAGAAAAAATAATACATATAAAAAATATATTCACAGAGACAATAAGATTAAATCATTAAATTTAAAAAAAATTGCCGAAATAAATGTCGTTTTTTAATGAAACGAAAAAATCACTTTTATTCGTATTTTAATTTTTCAATATATAATTTACTTCCAAAGAAACCTTCTTCTACATCTCGGTTATTTTTAAATTAAATTAGCATCGGAGGTTTTGATTCAAAGTATTCTGATAATCCAGCAGCTTGATTCGAGTTAATCATACCCCAGTATACCTCGTAGTAATTTGGTGGGAAATAAAAATTGATAATATTAATATTCCCTCATGTACAGGTATCTGAGAAGCTTTTTTTAAACCTTTTCAATTAACGGTTACAACTTCTGTGAGATTTAGCTCATTGTCATTCCTATTATAATTAAATTTAAGTGGTATTTTTCTTAAAGAAATATTAATGGCCGAGATAAGAACAACAAAAATATAAAAAAAAAGTATTCAGACGACTTGAAAAGTATGATTAAAAAAAAAACATTTTATAAAAAAAACACAAAACTGTACATTATTTTAAAGAATTAAAGCATGACAAACCTTATCTTTAAGTCTTTGCAAAATTAGTGTAGATAGCATCTACTTGATTGCCGATATCTAGATTTTTCATTACTGATCTTGATTCACAAACATATAATATTCATAGAGAAAAAAAATTACTAAATGTTCATTATTCAACAAAGCTTGGAGTCTAAATTAAGCTTCTACCCAACTTGATTTATATATTATCACAGTTTTTGCAACAGCTGGCTTTGAAATGTGTTTTGTTTTCATATTTGATAGTTCATCTTTGCAACGGTAGCAGTAATTATTATATATTTCTCCATTGTCCATTCACTCATTGATTTTTGTGTAAATATAGGATTACCGGATGTGAGATTCTGAATGCAGCATAATATTTATGATTTTCCAAAATATAATTACATCCACTTCCACTCGGACGCTTTGCGTATTAATAATGTAAATATACGATGTTATGTATTTACCATACAAATTTATTCATGACTATATTATCATTATTATTTTTACATGATATTTGCAACGTAAGTGTGAAAATTCCATATTGAAATTAATACAATATGTACTTGTAACTTTTTTTCCTTGAAGTAAATATATATGAACCACAGGGAGTCTTGTATTATATAATAACTCTCTTATATTTCTTCAATACTGAGCTACGGTATTGTCAGACACTTAAAGATCTCTCTATACCTATCTAAATAGTGTACACAGGATCTAATTTCTAGATTTTTTGTTTGCCAGTGGACCGATAATATATTTTAGAGCTCGATTTACATATAAGTAAGAGCTTCAGCATGTCCTGAAGTGTTGCAGCAAAAATAAAAAGCAAATATAATTCTTGGCTACCTTATAACCACTAGGAGTATTCGTTGATTTTGCTACCTACGATATTTTTAGCATTTTATCTGCATTCCAAACTTAGTAAGTAGTAAAGAGATTACTTTAGTTTTTTGGTATAATATTATTTAATATCTTTACGACTTAAAATATGCGAATCCATTTTTAACTACTGCACTTGTATTTTATTTTGCTATCTATTTATTTGCATTTTCTTCTACGTGGATTATATTTTCTGGAATATTTATTATATTATCCATATTGCCTTTTACACTTTTTTTCTTAAAAAATACATTTGTATATAATATAAATTTATATTTTTTTAGTTTGGATTTTGAAGTATTGCGAAGTCAGTCTTGCTGCTAGTCTAAAGCATATTTTAGATCTGATAATCAAGACATCATTTCCTGATCTTTGAAAATGCACAAAAGTCACTTCTATTCATGAAATGACGACAAATTGTGAACAAAAAGTTATATACAAGTCACAGTGTTGTCAGCTGCTGCTCGATTAATTGAAATAATTATTATGAATTATAAATAATATATAATAAACATATATAGTAGATAAGAGACAAATGGAATCGATGTTGCAAATTACATGTTCAAATTGAAAATAGGATTGAATTTGCAACTGCATTTTCTGGTTAGTTTTCTAAATGCATATACATCACTAGCAATTACTTCTATGTAAGTTTGCATACATAAAATATACAAGTTTATTTGCCTGGTCAATTACGTGTTTATACGATTGAACGATGTACTTTATAAAATGGAAAACATTGCAGCTGTTGTCTTGGCCTGTGTTACTTTAATTAAATCAATGATGTTTAGACTATTATCCAATTGGCAACTTTTAGTTGTTAATAAAAACATTTTGTTATCTATAGTTCCGTTTCGGCATCTGTAATGTACTACTAATAATAATTTAATAGATTATGTTTAACCTTTATATAAATTTCAATTGTATTATCTCGCTTCTTGAACATGAATAAAAACAATAATTTATGCATAAAATTATATATTGTAGTATGAATTACAACATAAAGATAACTCGAATATCAACAAACAGACACTTTTCCGCTTTTGGACATTTGCCAGTTTTCATTTCACATTGTTTTTGTGTGCGTATAGTTTGACACATTGCCGTTATTAAATTCGGTCAAAATATTACGTATGGTTTTAGTGGCACACTTTAACAGTTTCTTGTTATTCCTTTTATGGCGTTATTGAACAACGGACACAACAATTTAAATTAGTTTGATATTAATCGGTTTCTATTTGACGGTGTCTTGCACGTTAAAGAAACTTTTGTTGAAGATCTTATTGTTTTAGTATATAGTGATGAATGAAATGAAATTCAAGCAAATCACTGCAGGTTGCATTATATTTTTAGATAAAAAAATCATTGAACGGTGTTCATCTAGAGGGCGTAGATGCAGTAGTGCAGGCCCTCTGGAGGGCTAGTCTCCGTGGGGCAGCTCAAGACGTTGTAGTATCTAAAGGCGTCAGTGATGAATTGTAGAGAGACGGGAACAACCGATGGCAATCTCTCGTCGAGCGTCTGAGAGGTGCAGACTTTAGAACACTGTTTCTCTGTGGGGCTTTTGAATGCCCAACCGAACATCCTCTATGCCCCAATATTGCTTGTCTTCTCTAGCTTAAAGGGAATTTGAGTTGCTTTCAATTTATGAACTCTAGAGAATCAAGCTTTCAGTACTTTTTCAGAGTCGTTGTGTTTTTTCGGTGAATGAGAAATAACGATTTGCTTTTTTAGTATTGTTGATAACATTCAACGACGTTTCAAACTATGCAATAGTGGTACAAATTATTTTTGTACATTTTCAGACTGGTTCATACCCGAATGGCTGCGGACCCTGCAAACTTTAAAGGAATGGAATTTTCATTGATGAGTCATCTCTCATCTCGCAATGTCCGTGTAACATGTTACGGCCGCCACAATATAATTTATTATCCGATAAATAAATTTTATATTTCTTGTAATTATAAAATGTATGTATATTATTATTATTTTATATTTACTGCAATCCAGCGAAAACTTTTTCTTTGCCAAATAAACATGTTTATGACACTTATAAAATTATGAATATTAATAGGATAAAATATCTATGATATCTTTCACGATATTTTTTATTATTGATGCTGTATTTTTTTCATGTAAAAAGTATGTTTATTGCGCGTATATATTATATATACTGCCTATTATTTTTTATTGAAATGTAAACCTTTAGAGGTATTACACAAACAAATAATAATTTGTATAATACTAGTTTTTGGTTTGGAGCATTACCAGTCTATAAGCTAATATCATAAAACTAATGTTTTATTAAAACTAACAGTCTAGTAAAAATGTATTTTTTGTTTAAAATATAGTTTATGAATAATATTTGGAGAGTAAAGATACAGAATCCAGAAAATATTCCATTAAAATTTAATTTTAGAATTGATTAATAAAATCTTTAGAAAACTGCTTAATCGTTAACATTGCATATAAACGAGTTTATGTTGATCTCAACTTCATGTGAACCATATTTGGTTCATTATCACTTTTTCAACACCCAGCGCGCGTTAAATTTTTCGGTAAGCATTTTATAACAAATTTAACATTTAAACAATCGTTAAACCTCTAATAAAAAAAACTGAGGCCCTCCTTGATTTCATAAAATAATCCCAACACATTTTTGAATAATATAAAAATGCTTTTTTTTAATAAAAAAATACGTAGTTTACATAATAATAATGATAAGGTTTACTTATATGTATTTTTTATAAATACATTTATTCTTAATGCTTTTATAAATTGAATCAAATTGTGGTTTTATCGATTAAAGTACTACTCTGGGGTTATATTTTCACCACAAAATGGGGTCAATGTTTTGATTGAACAGGAAAAAATCCCGTTTCGTATAAATAGGATGTTACGAATGGCAGTTGCTTGATAAACTATCTCAAACGCTATTGACTTTGATTCAACCAAAATTGAATTAGAGTTTCAGTCTCAAATTTTTGATAATTATATAATATGTTGTTCGTTTTCGAAAGTTGTCAATCCAAATGCATCATGTTGCTCATCGACAAATAGATTCTGTGTCAATACCATTGCAGTAATGTGAAAAGTGCATTATAAAACTTTGCAAATGTTTTGCAATTGTTCACTTCAATATATTTTCTGGCGCAGAAATCATTTTAAAGATAAAAATGCCGAACATATTTTTTTTCTAATTTGAGATTTTCATAGTTTCATTTTTTATGAATGCTTTCACTTTGTTGTTCTAAATATATGGATGCATTTGTGATCCATGCATTTTTTTTAAATCAAACAAATAGGCAAGTTTATCAATAAATATATCGTTCTAAAGTAAATTTTGTTTTCATCCAAAAGAATCGCAATTTTTTCATTTAAGTTCGAATGTTTTTTGTATCACTATTGCACGAGATCTAAACTCACTTCACAACATTATAGAAGTGGTGTCATCGAGCTCTAATACTTTCACACAGCTTTCCAAGTGACCTAACTATTAAATGTTTTTGATGTAATTCATATTTTTTTAAATGTCGTCAAGTTCCTCGCTCATATTTTTTGACACAAGCTGCTCTGTGCATCCAAATAATATCGGGTAGTTTATTTTTAACTAATGTTTAAAGACCTTTTATGGTTCTTGACAATGAACACGAATCCCACACAACTAATCCACTCTCTATTGTTCTCATAGGAAAACGTCAATTATATTTTTTTAAATATTGGACATGGCTTTTCCAGAAATTTAGTTGCAAAATGACATACATCGCTATCATATTGTATATTATTAAATATTAAATTAAATATGTATGCTAGATACGTTTCCTGATCTATTTGTAATGTGAATTTCGAACTAAGCAGTCGAGATTTTCAGTTATATCATCAATTTTTTTTCCAACAGTATTATTAGCAAGTGGCATGTGTTGCAACTGTTTTGCATATACCTCGCGCAACAATTTTTCAAGAACTAGTTTTTCTTCTATTATATGTATTTTTCAGATTTTGCGATTTTGTAAGAAATTTTGTACACTAGTTCCTGAAAGTTTGATTTTGTTCATGTTTAATAAACAAAATATAATTTTCTTTGGAAAAAATCAATGGGTTAACTAATTTATTCAGAATGCACAATTTCAATGAGGTTTTAATTTACATGGTTTTATACTACAGGCAGTCCTCTACTTTCTCACATAATTGGTTCCTGAAAATGTGTGGGAATGCGAATGTACAAAAGTCGAGGGAAGTAAAAAAAATTGAAATTGTGTGTATTTTAAAATATTTATTTATCAAGTAAATATAAGGTGTTTAAGAGAGACACGTTTAAGTGGGGTTTGCGGGTGTTTCCTTTGAAAAGTTATCAAGAGTTAACTGTTTTCCACTAGTCTTTTTCTTTTCATCATATAGTATTTTATAACATGCTATGTTTTTATTGATCGCCCCACGCACTTGAGATAAACGTTCTCCATTGGGATCACAATCTTCCATAATATTTAAAAATTTGGCAAGGTGCGTCAAGGCTTCATTCATATTTTTCATTGTTA
Source organism: Plectrocnemia conspersa (assembly GCF_051122295.1). Lineage (NCBI taxonomy): Eukaryota > Metazoa > Arthropoda > Insecta > Trichoptera > Polycentropodidae > Plectrocnemia > Plectrocnemia conspersa. The sequence continues at coordinate 16,198,376 of NW_028277170.1, forward strand.
AAGAGTTTTCCAAAATAAGCCTGTCTCATCTACATTAAATATTTGGCTAGAGGAATATTCTACATCTTCAATAATTTTGGATAATTAGGAAATAAATTCTTTTGCAGCATCTTTATCCGCATCAACCGATTCTCCAGTAAATTAAATATTATGAAAAGAATACCTCATTTTAAAATTGTAAAACCAACCGTTACTTGCTTGAAAAACCGTGTTAAAATATTTTTTAAATCTAGCCTTCCAATCTTTGTGCAAACTAAGAGCTTTTGCTTGAATAATTGAAATACTCAGAGGGACATCATTTTGATGTTGGTCATCGATCTACGATGACAAAAATTTTCCATTTCATCCATGTTTTTTTTTCTGTGTTTTTTTTGGAAACATATCATTAAAGATTGTGGAAATATATCTTTATTTTCCACAATTTTGAACGTATTCTTTAATTTTATTTTTATTTTGCAAAATTGAACATATCGTAGACCTGTTTGTATCATACGAACGTCCGATTGAAGCAAAAGATTCACCGCTATCAAAACGTTTTTAAAAAAAAAATGTTTTTTTTTTAAATGTGCGAAATAGCGAATTGTGCGAAAGTCGAGGGCCGCCTGTATCTCCAACCAAAACTTTCTTACAAATTAAACACGTTTATTTTTCCAAGCTAATAATACTTTTGAATCATAATGGTAAATAGTATGAATCGCATTTTATTGCTATAATGTTTCTATTTTCTTGTTACATTTCCACTATTTTATATCAGCATCAGTAGTGGATTTTCTCTTGTAACCAGTCAAAAAAATATTCATTCTATTTTACAAGCCATGTATCTTTACTTTTTGAATACTATAAACGGACTGTTTAGAACAATTTGTTTCACGTTTTTCTATATAATGTATGATGATAATCGTGAATATGAGCGAGAGCGAGTATAGAAGGGCAAATTTTAATTGAGTGACGCCAAGCGTGAGGTTACCTAAGAGCCGAATACTCTCCCTCTCATATCGCTGTTTTTTTAAATACACACACCAACACTACATAACACACGTAACTCTCTTTCGTCAAAAGCTTGTCGTTCGAATCGCTGAAGTGCAAGTGTAATAAGCATGAGTGAATCAAACAATCATTCAAAATGAACACATTTGCGTTCAAAACATTGTTGCTCATCGAACTAAAGGACTATCGATAGGACGCGAGGCGTGTCACTAGTGTTGTGATACACGCACGTGTGGAGTTTGTCACAACAACCATCGTGGCCTTGTATGGCTATGTACTACTACGCTAGCAAGTTGAACGAGGCGGCCTCCTGTAGCGGTTGCCACAGGAAGCCACCGCAGCCGCCTACTCTGCCGCCCACCGTGGCCACATACTACCCGGTAAGTATCCCTTCAATAGCCCTGAAAAAATACGCATTCATAATCCGTCCGAATATTCAGACGGTTTTTTCAACTGCTTAAGCCATTATTTAATAGCATAAAATTTATTAGTCTCAAGAGCAATGTTTCCTTTAAGACAAAAGGGTCTCTGAGTGGAAAATCAAAAGACTAAGCAGACTATACCACCAAATGCGCCGCATTATATTTATAACTTTAATTTTATCCATGTTATATATTCCACTTTTATCTTACCGATTCGATGTGAACTTTTCGATATAAATTGCGTTTTAAATAATCTAATTTCCATTCATTTCATGTTTTACCGACAGCGAATTCATATTTGGAATTAGATAAACAAATTACGTCGTTCGTATCACTGCGATAAATAAAAATATTTCCGATTTTAACGTTTACAATTTGGGGTGACAATGACCTTTCTGTTGCAATTGATTAAAAAACCGCTGAAGTTAGAATTCATTACAACTTTTTTTTACTTCTTGAGCAACTTGATGGAAAATTAAATTCATTTCGTGTTCGTTTGACATCTGAAAATTAAATGAAATTAAAAAATGTTATTTTTAATTAATTTAAAAAAAATTCTATCGTTTATAGCATGGTTTCCCAAACTATGTTCCGCTGAACTCTGGTGTTCCGCGTAGCCTAAATTGATATTTCACAAAAATTTGGAGCAAATTAAAAAAAATTTTAGTCTTGCTAATACATAAAAATTGTTCATAAATCTGATAAAAAAGCTTGAATATATGTGTTAAATATTCAACATGGATGTGTATAAATTTTGGAGGTAAAATTTTCATAAGTCGGTGATGTTTTTTTTTACTTTAATATTTTATCGAATTTAAACAATATTTTTTTTTAATTATTCACACGATATTAGTACTTGTTATGCGAATCTTATTTATGTGACTTCATTTTTACGCAATTTTTTTGGTGCCATGAATGCCACTTTTTACACAATTAATTCACGCAAATTCACTTGTGCGTGATTTTTATAAAAGATTTTTCAATCTTGGGATCCAATCTGTCAAATTTACAAAAAGTTTTGCGTTTTTATTTTACGTGTTAATTCCTGATACTAATTTATTGCGTTAAAACAGGATTGAGTGTATACTTTTGGAAATGTTAATTTGCATAAAAAATAATCGATTTTCTTGTACATTAATTTAGTTTGATAAACATAGTTTGGGAAACCATGCTATAAACGATAGAATTTATTTTTAAATTAATTAAAAATAACTATAAAATTTAAATCAATAATATAAGACAACCTTTTTTAATTTAATTTAATTTTCAGAAGTCAAACGAACACGAAATGAATTTAATTTTCCATCAAGTTGCTCAAGAAGTAAAAAAAGTTGTATTTTAAGAACAAAAATCATCAGAGTCATTAGAAGTTTTATTTATTAGTATTTTTATGTTTATTAAATAAATGATATTTATTTAATAACATTTTTAATTTTTATTTATACTGTTATGAATTACCCAACCTAAAAAGTGTTCCGCCAAAATTTTCAGATTTGTTTAGTGTTCCGTCGCTGAAAAAGTTTGAGAAACCCTGGTTTATAGAGTATGAAAAATTAAAATTATATAAAAATATAATTCAAATAATATGATTATAGTCCAGTAAATATATACATACTAATTATGCGATTGAAGATTGCTTAATTTAAATAAAATATGTTTCCTGGGAAAATTATATATGACCACAGTGAAATCCATATTACCATTTTACTTTTTACACAAAAAAACAATAACATAAACATTGAGCTAGTTTTTACTCACTATATATCACTCCCATTAGTGCTTTATCTAAATTTACATATATTATACTTTTAGCAAATTATTTCTGCTACATTTTCTTTAATAAATTCATCATTAGTAAACCGATTCAATTTGTTTAGAAATGTAATTTGCTACCATATAATTTACCTTGACTAATGAATGAAAAGTAATTTTTCATAATATTTGTTATTGAGATGTAAGATTTTCGCAATTTAACGTAATGCCTTTACTCTTCTTAATGAAAAATTTTATATTTTTTTGTGTTTTATTAAGAGATAATGTAAAAGCCATAATTCTGCTTTGTTAAATAAAAAAAACGCGTGTTGAACATTAGTATTTCGTTTTAATTGTTTCGATCTCCTATTTTAAGTTTTAACGTTGTTGTAGCTGAGTGCGTGATTATTTTAAAGCAATTTATTATGTAACAAATACATTATCGAGCAATCCCTGTTCCATGAATTCGAGCAGAAAAAATATTCAATTTTCAAGAACATTTATCATGTACAAGCGAGCCTTTGTCAATCGTGTTAAAAAAATTAAGCACACTTTTACAAAGCAAACTATTGGAAAAACTGTTCGTAACGTACGATGGCAAATTAAATGGTGCGAGTAGGGATTCCAATCCCGGGATCCCGAACGATTTTCAATACCTGATGAGTCCCGGGATTATAAAACATAATCCCGAATTTTTCGGATTGGTTGATTTATCAAGCACAATCGAATTATTATTGACAACATCGTTATATTTCGTGTACAAACTTGCGCGAGTTGCACGTGTCATCTGTGAATCTTTGAGGCTGTGAGTCTGAACGTGCTTTTTCAGCAGCAGGCTGCTTAGGAACCAAAATCAGATCAAGGCTAAATGATAAAACACTTGATGCTTTGATGTTACTTCGTGAGTTTTATTCAAAATAATGTTTTCAATTAATTGTGTCTATGAATGTACATACCTATGTCAAAAGTTCATTTTTTTCTTCTCAAATAAATATATAAGACCTTCCCTTTTTTATTTTTATTATATTATTTTCTATTTTAAGTCCTAGACTAAAATTATACGTACTTTATACATTGTACGTTATAAAAAACAGATGTAAAAATATATTGTATTATTCATTTTAAATTATTTTTATCGATAAAATAACATGAAAATTATCCCGGGACTAGTCCCGGGATCCCGGGATCGACTAATTGCAATACCGAAATCCCGGGATCAAAATTTTGGCCTGGGATTGGAATCCCTAGGTGCGAGAATAAACTTTCAACTGTATCGATATGCCTTCGGTGTGAAACTCATCATATAAATATGAATAAATAGTATTTGGGATATTAAATATTTATTTATTTATTTCAAGATTATGCACACTAATCAACAAACAATTAGCGTATGGTAAAATATTGATACTACATTTATTTAGCCGTAATTATTTTATTTACAATCGAGTATCATTTAATTTTGAATATGTATGACTCTTTTACGTTAAAGTAAATGTCACTCATATAATTAATTAGTATTTTATTGTATGCTTTAAATATTTAAGTGGTTCTATCATGGATTAACACATCCAATTATATTATTATAAATAATATAACATTGACCCCGACATTATGAATTATGTTTGAAATTACTTAACACTGAGCTAAGTATTCATGAACATAAAAAAATATAAAAATATTATGCTTCTAGTTATTATTTATTAACCAATGTATGTCTCTTTATATAGTATTTTATTCAAAAAAAGTTATTGTTGAATTAAACAGTCAATAAATAAAGTGATTCGGCAAATCAATAATCTTTCTAATGCCATGAGATTATTTTGTTGCGATCACTTATGCAACAAAATAATATTACAATACTATTTAAGTATATATGTAGAAACGTTTAAAATTATTATCACTTAAATATCTTTCTTAAAAACGGCTAAAATAAATATATTTCTATTTAACGTCGACGAGAATGCCTTTACAATATGTGAATCGTATTTCTAATAACATTTAATTATTAGATCAAAATTTAAATTTTAGCAATAGTATCATACATCATTGTATTTTTACTTTGCATGAAAATGTTAGTTTTCTGATAAAGAAAAAATAATTTAATTGTGACAACCATAGCACTTAAATATTCAACTGCCGTAAATGGTGTTCAAATGACCGTAAACAGTATCCTTGGTTATAAAAGCCCTTGACAAGTATTTAACACTTAGCATATATTTTTTTCATTCTAAAAATAGGTGACATTGTAGTGACATACTGCGCAAAGTTACTTTGGCATATAAATAAGCGATTAATATTTATAAATAGTACCTTCGAAGGTCAGTTATGAGGTACAAACATCTCTTTGGTCTTAATCTTTGAAGCGAAAGCTAGTTTTCATTATATTCTGAAAAAAATACCATCCACCTTATTGAATAATTTATATATTGCACATTTAAATTATCCTCATTGAATAATTCATTTTGTGTTACTTATACAGACTTCTAAAGCACCAGTTAGTCAAAATATCAACTAACGATAATCGACTTATTAAATATTAATTATAAGTTAAGCACAAGTATGCAATATAAACGATTCGTTACATTTTAATAATTTGTATATAAAATACACTACACGAACTGTCATGGTATTTATTTTTATATGATAAAGTTGATTCGTTATAAATGATTATTGTGAAACAATTTTGATTCAGTCCACATACAGTTATATATTCGCAAAGTTCTTGTAGCTTTGAACTCTGGATTCTGGTCGTCGTAACTGGACCAGCAGCTCCAATTGGTTAAGAGTTCAAATGAATATAGTGTGATGGATGTTATTAATGATGTGCTGTCGGAAGCGAGTTTTTAATTGAAGTGCTTTGTATCCGGTTTTATACATTTGGCCTACCTGAGAGAGACTTAGTGCTCGCCCACTTTTCGTTGCGATTCCTAATTATGAAGATTTCAATGTGTAATTGGACTTCTTATTACCCGTTTTTTAGTGTTTGATATATAATGGACTGATATTATATGAAGGGGGGTGCTAATTTATTTTTATAAGTAATGTATAATATGCAAGTAATGTAAACGTATAGTTGTTTATTTTTATACAATTAAATTTAATTAGTTATAAATGATTATTCTTAAACTTAAAGATAGTGTATGTACAGTTATATATAAGTGAAGTCCTTGTAACTTTGTCTGCTTTGAACTCTTTCTGGATTCTGGACGTTGTAACTGGAACAGCAACTTCACTTGGTTTCAAGTTCATATTAACTTTCGTGTATCTAAGTTAGGGAACTCAGGTAAATGTTTTTAATGAGGTGTTGTCAAAAGCGAGTTTCGAATGGAAGTATGCGAATAAAAAAGGTGCTATGTATTCCTTTTATACGTTGGCATGAGGGAAGTATGGCACTACACATTTAATTAAATCTTTTATTTACACCTACTACAAAAAAAAAGTTATCATACATTCGAATATTAATAAGTATTTTTATTTTTGAACAACAGATTAAACTAAATACGATTTGCGCGGTCAAGATAAAAAAAAAACCCTTTTAACGCAAAGTTATAATAATCACAACTTGTTATTTGTTGTTAGTGATAATATGTTTGTCGATATACTTATTAAGTTCTACAATTAGTATTTAACTTTGAAAATATACATATTAGTTGTTGATAAAAAGTTTATAAAAAAAATATCGGGACAAATCTATAATATTATTGATGATTTGTATCCATCCATAATAAAATATTATTATGTCATTAGAATATACACCTACTATTATGTCATTAAAATATAAAAAAAATTCTTAGTTGTATCATTTATTTTTAAAATAAATTATAGCTACAATTCAATCTTTCTATTCAATATGGAGCTTAAGTCTCGAATTATACGGATTTATATTTTCTGGAATTAAACTTTCTAACTGTAACTAACCATTCCCAACTAAACGAACGCGAGAGCAAAACTTTGCTTTATGATCAACTTTTTAATTGTAATATTTATAATTTTAATAGAGAAAAGCATTCCTATATGTATTATATATAAATAATTTCTAAGAATGGCGGAAAGTTAAGAAGTCCGCTTTGTTACCTTATCCTCTAAGAAACATCCAGATCATTCATACGAACAAAAGTGTCGGTCAATTAAAACACAGGATGCGAACAACTGAAGTTGAAAGCCGTTATAATAAAAATATTGCTACTCAATAAAAATTATATCGCTTCGACGTTATATTCTCAAAGCAATCTTTCATATGAATTTTTGCGGACACTGTAATTCCGGACAGGATTAATGCGAACACTGATTATTTCGGACATAGATAATTCCAGACAAAAAAATATTTTGAATATAATATTTATGGCTGATTCAAGGTTTAGGTATGTGATGTGCTTCTTATTTTTCTTTGAACACCTCGAAACGTTTGTCATGCAGAAATAGCAATCATTGATGTGATCCTTTAGATTTCTCCGAACCATCGGAACTGCAAACAATATAGCTTTGTGTGAATCTCGTAGCCAACCCCTAAAAGTTCACTTTAAATAAAGTTCATATGCCTTTTTCTCTAAAAGCGTCATTATTTTTCTCCGAAAAGCTGATATAAGCCCACCGCACGTATAACAAAAAGACTGTTTTTGCACTTTCGAGACATTTTTTACAAGTTGTTTCCACTGTTTACTAGCAAAAACACATGAAAACACGTGCTCAGTTAAAGAGAGGTTAGAAAAGTGATAAATTTGAGCCAAGCATTGCCATAAAAATCGTCAGAATCGGTGCTGCTTCCCGAAAAAAATGAAGTTACAAACATTTTACAAAAATTTAAATTTCACAAAAACCTGACGTGCTAGAAATAATGTTTTTCCATTTCTAAAATCAGCGCAATTTTTTATCGGAATCAGCTATTTGCGTTAAAGGGACAAAAATGGTGTTGCCCAGTGTAATTTCATATTTTCATTGATTTATTGAAATGCATCATACTCCGACGCTACTATTTATTTTATAATTCAACATTTGATCGCTTATTGTTAAAATTATGATATTTAACTTGAAATATCAAGGTAATAAATGATTAATTTTATAAAAAAAAAATAATTAAGTATCGTAAAACTATGTAGTAATTGGATAGTAACCATTTAGGCAAGACAATAAAAAAGTTATTGAAAGTTACGCAGGGGATTTATATTATTACATGTCACTACTATATTTTATGAAGATCCTTTCGAACGGGTTTATACAAAAATGCCGCTTTCAATAAAAGAAAAGGATAATTAGTTAATAATAAAAAATATTTTTTATTCGAAGAAATCCTGTTTGGAAAAATCAGTGTCCAGAATGATTGTGTCCGGAATAATCCAGTACGGAAAAATCCGAGTATCGCGAATACTATATTTTTTATGAATAGTGTACATAGTGACTTATTTCTTGTCATTTCATTTCATAATATTATTGTTTGCTCATCTATAGATTACAACTTATCCATTGCGTATTTCTTAATTGCTTGTAAAATTTCTCATTTGTTACACAAAATTGTGGCAAATAAATATAAATTTTTGGGCGTGTAAATTATCATCAAGTAATATATAATAATTATAAAGAAATGCTTAGTTTACATATGATATCCTTCCCCATTTTAGAGAACAAAATAATAAATATTATGTAACATCTTTGCGAATCAGACAAAATATACACACAGATTCCCTATGTATGTATATAGTTTTTGAGGATTGTATATAATGGATCATATACTCTTACAATCTTATTGATCCTCTCTTAAAGTGTGTAAAGGATCATGATTTTTTCTTAAATGTAATATACAAAAATCTGTATAAAACTTTGTCCTATTAAAATATATTTTTTTTTTAAATATTTTGTCATTTAAAGGTTTTGTTTCGCAATTTCATCAATAAATATATTATATATACACAGATTTATGCCAAATTTAAGTAATTTAAAAATTACAGGTAAAATGATTAGCTATTAACATATCTCTTAACTGCGATATCCATGAGTAACTTACGAAATAAAATACTGAAAATTTTATCTTCAAGTCATTAAAAAAGGCAAAATATAGAAATTGTGCGTGTATGTCGCGCCTTTAAACTGCAATGCTCAATCCATTTTGTAAATAACATGCATGTCTTTAAACTTGTAAATGTTAATTAATTTTAGTGGGAGCATTATGGGTTTATTGATAATTTACTTAAGCTGAGCTTTCGACAGAACTCGTGTTTTGCTCATTGTACAAAAATAATAAATTAAATATTACGTCATTTTATTGAATTCAACAAGCTCGAGAAAATGATTGTTAGTTTTCCTATTTAATCAGAGTTCCTTTCAACGTTTATACAACCGTGCCATTTCGAAAACACCCGGGCTTAATTACATTTAATGCACAAACGCACCTATGTAAGCAATTTATACGCTATAATATTATACAACGTTCACATTTTGCTTTAGAAAATAGATGATTTATACAGTTTTAAGGGGTTTATCTTTTATCCTTTTAATTTGTTAAAAAGAAAGAGAGAAATATGTATTTAGTATATAATTAATTATTCGGATCCTGACATATGTAAGGCCAGTCACTTTATTTTACATACAATTTCGAAATCCAAAAAATCACTATCAGAGGGTGAATTTATTAAAGATTGTCAATTTATTATTTCCCGACAAAAAAAAACTATAACTTTTCTGGAAAAACAATTACAAAACGTATCAATGTTATTTCACGAAATGTATTACCTCAATTACAAAAACATGTTAAATGTTTAATTTTTAATTTTTACGCATTAACTTAAAATAAAAACACTTATATTAGAGACGGTACAATTGGGTGATTTCGGTCAATTAGGCGATGGTAATTTGGGCTACGGTCATTTGGGCGACAGAAATTTAAAAAACTTGCACGCTTAGCTTTATTGTAAATATTAGTCAAATATAAATTAAAACGAAAAAGTATAATAAATGTAAAACAATTTTATTTTAAAATTATTAACTCATATTATAATTATATATGCAATACCACGTAAATATTATATGAAATTTTCTTTATTGTACCTCAAAACCTTTATACCGAATATTTGGTCAGCTTTTTCGTAACGTCTTATTTGCGCTGATGTTCAAAACCTACTATAGTTTTCTCAGAATCAACATTATAAATTTTTTGGATTTATCTGAGGCCATTGATAAAAATCTATAAATTTGGATGACTTGAACTGCTACAAAAGCTCAATTGCAGTTTCCGACAACATGCCTAGGCAAAATTATTGGTCTTATCGCTTTCATTTATTGTTATATGATAAGCATTCCTTTTGGATGGAAAAATCGGTGGAGCCTTACTTCTATTATTTTTTAGGCGACCTATATGGCGTTCGTAAACAATTTAAAAATTGCTTCTAATTCATTGGATAAATGATTTTCTAGTTCAGAAAAAGCATGTATTATATCTTGTTCTGAAACGAAAGCAAGTGAAGTAATCATTTTTGGATTTAAAGCGAATCATAATTGTACCTGTGCAAAAGATTACATGAATCTAAATGCTTTCGAAGATTTTGTACCAGATTAAAAAAGCAACCATTTATGTTAGATTGTGGAAATACCGTACGCAAAGCTTGATGTATTGCAATTTCATAATCAACATTTTATTTATCATATGAAATATTTTTGTGAACGTTTCAAGAGTCTTATTAGGTAATAAACAAAATAAAGCAGGGAAAACAAAGCCTCCATCCTTTCTAGCCAAAATAAAAAAAATTAAGAAAATCAAGGGGGTGAAAGTAAAAATGTGCCATTCAAATAATTCATTTATGCTTTGGCTCCACATTGCATGACTTTGACGATCGAAAATTAAGATTCTTATTGGGTCGACTTGTTCTGATCCAGAATCAACGTTAAAATTGTGATGGACTGAATTCATAATTTAAATATTCTACAGGAATAATTAATGTTTCCCTAGAATCAGGTATCAAAAGTACATAGTGCGTTAGATCTGGGCTATTGGAACTACTCTTATATAGTTTAAAATCGATAACTGTAAAATATGCAATTTTTATAAAATCCGAAAGCTTGTTCTCACAGTAATTTCCAAGGCTCAAAACATAAAAAGAATATCGCATAAAAGTCAAAATCAACGGTAAACATTTATCAAACAATCAAACAAATATTTTATGATTTAGTAAAAATATATATTCTATGTTTTGTTCAGACCGTATAATGCTTTTTATCTTTTAAGTCATTTCTAAAAATATTAGTAATTTTTATTTTGGTGTGTACGTAGGTATATATTTTAATATGTAGTAAATCATGTTAATTAATTATTTAATAATAGGGTCTTGTTACTAAATATAACGATTAAAATAAGATTTTTATTGCATTACTATTGTATCGCCCATTTGTCCGTCGTCATTGACCGTGTCTGATCAGAGAGATACTGCTTAAATTGCAATATGTAAAGAGAAATAAGTTATAAATTTGTAATAGCTTAAGAATTAACAAGCTTGTACGAGCAAGTATGTACAAGCGAAGATTTATTGCTTGAAGTTAATAAATGTCTTACTGAATTACGAATGGCTTGGAAAATATGATTATTATAGCAACAGATCCTTGCTCAAATCTAACTGAAAAAATATCAAAATATCAAATAAAAAAAATGTATTTTTGCAGGGCATAATTTACCGGGAGGTTTATAAGTAGTTATAAATCTTTGGATAGTGATACTTTTTTTTAATACTAACTGGGTTATAGCGTAAAATAAAAAAATCTAATTTCTGAATTTGTAAATTAAATTCGTTCTCCAAGGCAAATAGAGACTAATTATGACAGATATTGTAAACACCATATATGTGTATATAAAGCTGCATAATATTAAAAACCATAGATCGCGATAATGCTTGAATATGAACATACATCCCATTTATATTAAAAGGAATAATGTAATTGACATTCATTATTTAGCGTTAATATGCATAAGGTTGTACGTACTGTTAATCAATGAAAATATTTTTCTAGTTAAACTGACTACAAACAAATTAATACAATCTAAAGGCTTACAACTACCTCCGTGTGTAATAAAGTGTGCAAGTTTCGGTTTAATGTGTTTGCTTTCGGAGCATTCTTGTACGTTGCAAATCAAACAATAAGCGATGTTGAATCGATGTTTACGATACTATTAGTCAGAAGCGGTTTGTTCATAGAGCTATTGAGATGCGGCACCCTCAAGGAAAATATAGTAAAACAACGCGTTTTTTCAATATACTTTTCTGTAATAAGTTTATTTAAATTCGCCTGAAATTATGACATAAAATATAGTTATTCTATTCCGTCAGCAATTAATGACACTCGTAACTTATTACGGTTGATTATGCATCATCGATGATTAATTTAAACTAAATTAACGATGTCGTTAGCGCAAGTGGATCAATATTGAACTGAGTGTGTAGAAATATGACAGGGAGAATAAATAGACACGTTCCTCTTGTTATTGAGAATGCATAACATGCGGCATTATATTTATTTGTTAATTTAAGCGTCAGGTAGACATTATGACATAGATATGTGACATGTTTGCCTTTTTGTAACCCATATACGTTTGATATTTTATATGTTTTCCGATGTATGGAAAATTACAAAAGTGACTCTCGTGCATAAAAAGAGAAACAAATCTATGATAAAGAATTATAGGTCAGTGTCATTATCAGCACCATCTGATACATTTTAAATCATAATTCATAATTATGTTTTGAACAGTGCAAAATGTCTAAAATTAACTTTACTAATTTATTCTCAGATCCGTCGGAAAATAAAGTAGATGAGGATTAATTATTCCTGTAAAAATAACCGATGATAAATAATAAGATAATAATTAAATTAAACACTTCATCATTACTAGTTATTCATCCAATTTAATAAATAATATAAAACTTTGATAACTTCAATTTAAACTTACGTATCACAAAATTATTTTATATTCTTGTTTATTTATTTTTTTTATTATGCAACTATTTATAATGCATATGAGCACAGAATAAATCATGGTACGAATACTGTGGGTTAATTCAGTCGTACTTGCAAATTCGATTTTTCACCCGAAACCTTGATAAATTCTCTCTAAAACTTTGAGGCGTAACATTTTATAAATGTATTTGTACAATTTTCCAGTTTAACGTGTTGTATATATATATATACATTAAAGCCTTTAAATTCCATTTTCATCAAAGAGCATTAACGTTGTATAATTTTATTTATAAAATCATTTAATCTTTGTACTCGAACAATAATTGAACACCATATAAACTGTAGCGCAATTCTTCTTAAGTACATAATTTTACCAAAAATATTTTTGCGTGTAGCTTTAACTGGTATTTCAATATAATTAGTCATTTAGTGATTAAAAAGAATGGCAGTGTTATTATTCTGTTCCCGTTATACAATATTTATATTATTAAAATATATTGAATGTCATATTAAGGACGAAATAAGGTTGGAACACGTTTTCGTTTGCTTCTTCTTCAACATCACATTTTTTGTTCATGTTGTAAATTTTATTTTTATCGGTCATTCTAAAATAATATCACATGAATCAATAAAAAATAATATTATTAAGTAAAAATGAAAAAGTAACAATAAATCTAAAAGCACAGCACGTTTGCAATGTATCTTGTGTAGATAAATGCTGAATATTTTACGTTTTACAATTTTTATTTTTATTTAATTTTTAAATCCAAAAATGTTAGCACGAATGGTCACAATTAGGGATTCCAATCCCGGGATCCCGAATCCCGGGATCCTGGGATCCCGAACGATTTTCAATACCCGATGAGTCCCGGGATTATAAAACATAATCCCGATTTTTTCGGATTGGTTGATTTATCAAGCACAATCGAATTATTATTGACAACATCGTTATATTTCGTGTACAAACTTGCGCGAGTTGCACGTGTCATCTGTGAATCTTTGAGGCTGTGAGTCTGAACGTGCTTTTTCAGCAGCAGGCTGCTTAGGAACCAAAATCAGATCAAGGCTAAATGATAAAACACTTGATGCTTTGATGTTACTTCGTGAGTTTTATTTAAAATAATGTTTTCAATTAATTGTGTCTATGAATGTACATACCTATGTACATTCATTGTCAAAAGTTCATTTTTTTCTTCTCAAATAAATATATAAGACCTTCCCTTTTTTATTTTTATTATATTATTTTCTATTTTAAGTCCAAGACTAAAATTATACGTACTTTATACATTGTACGTTATAAAAAACAGATGTAAAAATATATTGTATTATTCATTTTAAATTATTTTTATCGATAAAATAACATGAAAATTATCCCGGGACTGGTCCCGGGATCCCGGGATCGACTAAGTGCAATACCGAAATCCCGGGATCAAAATTTTGGCCCGGGATTGGAATCCCTAGTCACAATATATCAAACAGATTCATATACCTAAAATATCCCAAACGATAATATCGTCGATGTCGGTTTTATGACTAACAATTCATAAAGGGTGGTAACGCAAAAATTAAAATTATTATTAAAAATTAAACTAACGAGGGGTTAAATAGAATAAAATAAATTTGTTAATAAAAAAAACAATTAAAAGTTTCTTTAAATTCGTCTCAAAAAATTTAATAATTAGACGAAAATATTTTTTTACCCAAAATGGGAGTTACTCTTATGGCAAATATGGCAAAATTTAAAAAAAAGCAATTTACTAATTATATAGAGGTACGTTGGCTCTCGTGTTATAAAATTTTGATACAATTTTGAAAACTTTGCAATGAAATTAAAATATTGTTTTTGAAATGAAAGGAAAGTCAATCAAACAATTTGAAGATTTTTCCTTCATTACAGATATAACCCAACACTTAAATAAAATTGTAACATTTATATGCATTTAAATTAAAACTTGGAATTTGGAATTTGGAAAAATCAACTATAAAATTGTAATTACATTTATTCCCATTTACTTGGAAAAAAGGTAAAATATATTTTTATTCGCTATAATTTTTGCGGTTTTTTTATTCTACGTTAAAAGTGTAATTGATTAAAGAAGTATTTATGGTTAAATATTTTAACAGGAGCTAGCTTTATTGCCACTGCTCTTTGTCACCTATTTTATGAATGATTTTTGTGCATTTTATCAAGAAATTATGACGTCTTGAAAATCATATCGTAGATATAAAAATGATAAGTCTAAACTATGTCATTGAAGCCCTGAAATATATATTATAAATATATAAATAGCATTTAATCATTTTGTATGTGAATCTCATGTTTAGACCTTTCAGACAAGGACACCTTTAGTAAAAGTGTACAAATCGGTTATTTATCAAATATTATTGATAAAATGATATAGTTTCATTCACCTGTCAAGAATCGAACCACCTGTTGCGTATATAATCTCACGTAACCCACTCATTTGAAAAATGTTTTATGTTCAAATTATTGCCGTTTCAATTACATTGCTTTTGGATATTACTGAAAATTAGTATTATATTTTTTTCTATAGCATTATTGATACGTGGATGAATTTGATGTAAGGATGAAATATTTGTGTATGTAGGGATGAAATATTCTTATAAGAAAATAAATAAAAAAAAAAGTGTTATGGTGATAAAATCTATAAAAAGCATATGGATACATCTTATCCATATGCTTTTTATAGATTTAAATGATTCAGTGCGAGAAAATTAAATAAAGTTTGGCTGATTTATATAACAAATTTTATGAAACAATTTTACTCCTGCAAGGAGATGAGCGCAATTAATTTTACCGATTTCTGAATATTTCTGTAGTAAAAAAACATGATGATAACGTTTTTATTTATTGTCGGCATTTGGAAGCATTCAATATCGATTTGCAGTATCCCGATTTGGTTTTGGACCCATTACCATGTACAGAAGAATCAGAATTGCAATTACAAAAGGAATTAATTGAAATATCGACCTATGATGACTTAAAATTTAAATGCAAAAATTTACAAAAAATTAGCAAATCAAAATATTTTATTTATTTTTCTGTAAAGATTAATTTTAATATTGATATTTATTTAAGGGTGATGTTGACCTGCTATTGAAAATAATAGCAAATACTATTTTAAAAATTAAAAATTCCATTTAAAAAATACATTTTGCAATACTTAAGAAATGGCAAATAAAAAAATATTTTTATAAAAAAAATATATTTTTGCAATATTTTTTTTATAAAATTACCTATTTGTTATTTATAGTTATAATGATAAATGATACTCAAATGTCACTTATACATATTAAATACTAAATGCTACTTATAAATTTTAAATTTCAATTGAAAGTACTAAATGTTTCTAATAAAATGTTGCTAATTAGGGTTGATTTTTATATAAACAAAACAAAATTTTAGCTAGATAATTTAATTTAGTACCCCTTTTTATGAACGCGGTGCGGTGGTTTTCTAACCCACCCTCTAATAAGAATTTCAAGCATAATGGTTTCATACGCTTCAAACCTTTACTGGGGTTTGCTTTTCTTGTTTTGGTGTCTTACTTTTATATTTTTTCTTCTTTTGATATATTTGATTATATAATCTTATAAATTTTATATGCAATCCCTTTTTTCTTTTATTTTGAGTTCTTAAGTATACTTTTATATAAATAGCAAGGTGTTTAAATAGTATTAATTATTTTTATAGTTGCATCTAGATTTTTTTAATTGACAATAATATTTTCAAGTATATTTATTTTTATTTTTACAAGGATTTTTATTGTTTTACAAATAGCACTGCATAAATAGCAAATAATTTTCTCTTATTCTCATTTGATATTAGTCAATAATATTTATAAAATCTTGTATAATATAAAAGTTCTAATTTTTTTTTTATAAAAAAAAAACTTAATTTCAATTCAAGTTATTTTATTATCTAACTTGCTATTTTAAATTCCAAAATTTCGCAAGGTAAATTAATATTTTAGTGAAAGTTGAAAAATTATGTACATTGATATGTTTACAATTTATTGAGTTTTCCATAGGTGAGCATGAAAAATGTTGTCGACGAGGTAATTAATTTTGAATATATGATATATACTTTTTATACTATACAACGAAAGCGCACTGAAACAAAAATAGGTCAAACGAAGCTGTATATAAATGTTAACTATATACACAACGTTATAAAAGTTTCAAGCTGAAACTGTAGTAAAATGCTAGTCAAGTGTTTCATTTTTTAATAAATATGAAACCAGCTGTGATATAAATTAATTTATATAGCGTATAAACAACATTAATATGACTACCTATTACATTTATTTTTATCATATATGCATCTTAATAAAATTAAGAAGAGCAATATTACACAAGAAATAAATTAATATAAACTCTTTATTAAGAACTTTATTTTGCGATATTTGCTTTTTTTTTATCTATTTTTCAAATAATATTCCATAAAAAAATTGTGCAGCTTGTTTATGTATATCTTTATCTACTTAATGATCCTACCCTACTTTATCGCATGTATTTATATTGAAAGTTATTACGAAAATGTTAACTCGGCTCTCATTGTGCGTACGTCTACAACTCTCGCGTTTTTGCTTTTATATTCAATTATTCCTCAATAACAGGTCACTCTTTTATTTTCTTATTAATTACTAATATTTATATTTTAATAACTAGACTTTATTTTACCCCAATAGTGTTGAAGATGTATATAGTAAGATGAGTAAATGTTTGTGGTGAAATTTTTTATTTTTTTGGGTTGTCCATACTGTTTTTTCAGTAAGCTGTTCTTCGTCGATTATTTATTGCACTATTTACTAACAAGTACTTTGTATATGTTTTTGAACCAGCTATATCGGTGAACTTACTGTCGTCAGTTTCGTCACTCTTTATCAGAAACGAAAGCCGAATTTCCTGATTTTCTCCACCATACAGCAGCTCAATAGCTCAGTTATCGTAAATGTTTTTTTTTAATTTTCTGAAATCAATGGAGTGATTAAGATTTTTATCAACGAAAAATCTGCCCTTAGCTATTTTTATTAAATACTAAATGGCTTTGTTAATTTGCTTTTGCTGCAGAAATCATGAGATTTCTTTACGAATTTAACTTAAAACTACAATTAAAAACAGTTTTCATATATGAAACTTACAATGCGTTTGAAAATTTAAAATTTGAAAGAAATTACGTTGATTTTTTTTAATCTCATATTAATTTTGCTTTTTGCCCCGCCTAAAATATTTTAAATAAATTTTCTGAACCTTTCTTTTTTTTATAAATGCTTACCAAAGTTTGTGTTGATTTTTTTCACGCTATTTACTGGTTTATAATAAATACAGATTAAAACGTATAAGTTTCTCCACTGCTTTAAATTTAGCTTGTTGAAGAACTCTCATATCGGACATCGATTTTATTTTTGCTGTTCCGTTTTTCTCTGCGTTTTAATTAGTTTTGCGCTATGTATTTATGAAATATATGTATATAAATAAAATAATGGTGCACGTTTGCCTTTATTTAAATTATTTATTATAGATAGTATTTCAAGCATATCTGATTAAATAAAATAAATATGAATGTATGCATTTGGCGCAAATTAAGGATTGTAACATGAAAATTTGTCCTGTATCCACTTTTTTTAATTAGCGTATGAATCGTTACAAATTGCGAAACGTGCGGCCAGCTAATCGATCAAAGCACACTCGTTAACGCTTTGAGGGGAAATACTAAAAGCGAACACTCGAACGACACAAAATCGCATCAGTAATTTGCTCCAGTGGAAATACTGCAATTTGATTTTTCTCGTTATTCATTTCACGGGTGTGAACGAGTACGGAACATTGAAATTAAAGACGTGCGTCACGTTAGTGAGCTTTTACAGTCTAGACCAGTTTTTTCCAACGTGGCCGCACGCCCCACCGGAGGCTAATTAAATGTTTTGGGGGGCAATGGGCAAATCAGTATTATTTGCTACATTTTTGTTGTTGTTAAAAAGTTGCACACAGCATTTACAAGGCTTTCACTAATTTGCATGCTATTATTTTTGTACATGTAATATACCATAAATATACTAACACGAAAACCTTCGCGGTGGAGTTCATAATTTTTTATCTTTTGTATATAAATATTGTTAATTAGTTTTAAATTGTTTTTCCTTGATGTTTTACGAGACTTGTATAAAAATAAATATATCTAAATTAGTCATTTAAATATAAAAATAAAGTAGTCGCAAAGAAGTATTTAATTAAATTTTCTCTATAAATAAACATTTTTACTACATTACTAAATAGCGCGAATAAATAATTAAAATTAGCATACTTATATAAATAAAAGGAAATAACTTAAGTTAGATACTTAATAATGCATTTTTTCAGACCCTTCACGATCCGCATTGCAATTTATAAGTATTGCAATTAGAGAACGTTTCTGATAGTGATAGGATTTTTAATTAACAGCTCAAATTATTATTTTGAAATTATCAACCTTCAGAAATTAAGAGATCTCTTGTTTATTAACAAGATAATATATCACTTGCCCATATTTTATGTAAAATTTAACTATTCATTTTTTCAACAAACGTGCCGATTTTTTTTCAATATATTTAAAAACAACTAATATTATGCTTGTTGAAGTTGTCAAAGAAATTTCTGAAATCAAAACAAATATTATTATAATTATATTTTTATTTATGACAATAGTATTACATATCTAAATTACCTGTGTATTTAATACAAAGTAAGAGTTTTATTGATACATCTGAATTAAACATTTATATCCGATTTATAAAATAAGAGCAAAATTGGTTATTCTTTAGTACAATGTATCTAATTTATATGTGTATTTAATACAAACTAAGAGCTCCAACGATATTTCTATATTTAACCCTGGTACCTAATTTATAAAATTAGGTTAACGTTTGTTATTCCTTAGTATTATACGACTAATTTATTTGTTTATTTAATATAAAGAAAGAGCTCTAACGATACATATGAATTTAACACATATCCAATTTATAAAATTATTCTCCGGATATTTTTATTATTTCAGACACGCAGTATAAACATTCTATTGATGTGAAATTGTTTTGACATGCGTACTAACACTTACCTCCTGGTGATAGAACTGCGGTGGGCCAATTTAAAAATGCATAATATTTTTATTCCATATAAACAAATTAAGTAAATTATACGTAATTTATTGAAGGTTAATCAAATCAGAGAAAAATATCATACTAATATATTATGGTTCTCAACTTTTTTTTGTGTTCTTCCATACAATAAATAAATTAAATTGACAGGTCTAAAAACGGTCGAAAAGCTTTTAGCCAAATTTACAAATTTAATTAATATGATATTAAATCATAAAAACCGCTGATAAGACCAGTTATGGTATATGATATACAAATACAATTACTATTTTGATATTATTATCTAACATATTTTTATAATTAAGAAAGATACCTTTAGTTTTAAGTACATTTTTATTATACTTAATTCATTATTTAAATTATCTACAACTTCTTTCATATTATCACATATGCAATACATTAATGTGTAGTCCGCAAACAGATGTATTTTACACTTTTTTACATTATTAAATATATCATTAATATATAATATAAATAGCACGGGTCCCAATTTAGACCCCTGTGGTACACCGTGAGATATTAATTTCTCTAAGGAATATACATAATTTATTTAAACCTTTTTCTTAAATAATTATTAAACCATCTTAAAACTATTTCACTCACTTTTACTATTTCGCTTACAATTTCACTGTTGTCGATTAAACCAACAATAAAAACTTTTTCACATGTGAAAATTTCCTAGAAAAAAAATAATAAGTATGACTAATTGTGCTTTAGATGGTGTGTGTGCTTTTGACAAAGTAATTTTAAGAATAATGTGTGACGTACGTAATTCCTAATATGTTTTAATGAATGATAAATGTTTTACCTTTATTGTGAATAATATAATTTACAAGCTTAAATATTGACAAAAAATTTAAGATATTTTACATATCTGAAAATATCTACAATAATATACAAATACAATATATATATAACATATTTTTTTATTTGGCAATTTTTTCCGAAAATTCATAAGAAAATCAAGAATAAAAAATAAAAAAACTTATTTCTTAAAAAATGAAAACCAACGAGAAACAATAATGCCTATTTGTAAGATTAATTCAATGGGCATAGTAATAAGTAAAGTGAGCATTTTAAAACATATGTTGTATTTTATAGTGAAAGCCTTCTTCTTGCTTTCCTTTAACATAAGCTCCATCATATGTTGAGCTCTTTTATAAAAACTCTGCTAATTTCAGTAATAAAAAAATTCGGGATATAATCTCAAATAGTTCATAAACACTACCGCAAAATTTTATAAATGCTCAGAAATACCTGAGTTATATATTTTAATTAAAATACAACGTAACAATTTTTTGTATTGTATTTTGGGTTCCTTAATATATTCAATTTTAAGAAGGTTCAAAAATAAAATTTATAAGCTACCTAAATATTTCTAAATTTCTGATATATCGAATAGATGGACATACAAAATTTTGTTTCACTTAATTGTAAAGTAACAACATAACATTAATGTTTATGATAGTTTTCTATTGTATGATGATATATAATATATTTATTTAAGTATCACTATAAAAAATATTTATATTTAATTTAGCCATGTAGCTAATAATATTTGTTATGATGATTGTTTTATTACATCTGAATAATAATAATGTTGTAGGAGTAGGAATACATATTTCAATTTATTTCTATTATACCTGATAAGATGGTTAAAAATATTTCACCACGCATCAATAGCAAGAAAAAAATTTTATCTTGCAAAAATTTTGGCAAATACACAATATAACTGCTAACCGGACGCGTGATAGCATTTTGTCATCTATTCACGTGTTCACTTTGTGTGAATTGACATTCATTTTTCACAAATTGAAAATGCTTAAAATAAGGTAACGTATGATCGCAGGTACCTGATAAATATTTTTTCTTAATTGGAAATTTCCAGACATGATGGAAATTTAAATGAAAACAGTGCTGAGATATGCTTTGGAACATACAATTCTATACATAAATATTATTCCCTCACACTCAAGATTCGCAGAAGTAGCTGAGGCTCTATTGTGCAACATCCAATTGTACCGTAATAATCTCAGCACTGGCTAAGTATACACCGCACTTGTTCCGTAATCTAAAGAAGAGTTTCTAAAGTACACCATTGAACCATTAAAACAAATAACATTATCCTCATACTCTTAAGGGATGCACAAATATTAAAAAAACACAGTTCATTGAAACTAGAGTCAATTATTATTCATTAGTAATAAAGACTATAATTTATATGCTTACGATGAATTATATATTCAGAAAATCTATAAGAATCTTTTAGCAATGTTCAAATTATATCTAATATTTTAATATGTCCATTAATCGATGTAGTCTGATAAAGTATCGATAGAAGTCAATGCAATAGTGTAAGTAAATTAGTTTGTAGTCTATTTTTTATTTACATCCTCATTCTAAAAAAATTATGCATAATTCATAAAATTAAACAATGGATCCTTTGAATTATATTACATTTATTCTTTGCTGTTTTTTTATTGCATTTTTAAATATTTCACTTCAAGTTCGTCAGAAATAAGCATTCCGTGTTCTCGATGCTTTTCATTTCTCGAGAAATAAGAATTCAGATTTTCACTTCTCGATTTTTTCGAGATTAGATATATATTATATTAGAGTTTAGATATATAAAAAAAGATATGTAGTATATGTTTGTGAATAAAATAAAACAGATTCACGGTCATTCTACCGTGTACATCTTACCGAGCGACCCTTTTACCGTGTGGACATCTTACCGTGTAGGCAATATTTCGTGAGGAAAAACAAACGCGCCCTATGCAATAAAAAGTTTTTTATTATTGTTTTCTATTTTTTAAATATTTTTTTATTTATTTTATTTTCCATTCTTTAAATAAAATAATATTTTTGAATAAAATAAAAGTTGTTTACTTGTTTTCCTTAATTTTAGAATTATTGATTTTTCATTTTTGTGTTTTATTTAAATGTTTCTTAATGTTTTTTAATTATTTTTTATATAAAAGAATTGGCAATTTTGTAGTAACCTATTTTTATTTCTGTAATTATTTACATTTTCACCTATTGTTATAGTCTAGTATTCTTATCTTCTTTAATTTTTTTCAAATTAATTACAATTTTTAGTAATTTAAATTAATAAAAATACAATACGACACCTTAGGTACAATGTTTGAGATATCACTTCTCACTTGTTTTCGTAAACAACTTTATCACTCAATCCACAAAAATGATTCGCAATAATTCATTTAATTACCTATGCTTGATTACATTATTGAAACACGATGCAGAAACGTAAATATAAGCGAAAGACATTGTGTGTGAAATTGTACACGCCAACTGCGCACGTTAACGTTTTGACCGTTTGGATATGTTTGAACCTCTTGTAATATGGTAAAATGATCATATTTGTACAAATATAATTTTTAACAAATTCGCTCTCGATTTGACATTTTTCTCAAGGAAAAACACTCAACACGTCAACGTCAGGACACATGAAAGGTCTTTAAATATTTGTTAAAAGTAAAGCAGACGTTCTTCGTTCTTTACAAAAGAACTTGACAAAATTTTTACAAAAATTAGTAATTACATCAAAAACAGTCGTTTAAAAACTTGTATGAAGATGTGTGTTGGATCTATTGCAATAGTGATTCAAAGAGGCTTGGAACTTCAAGAGGAACTTGTGATTTTCTTTGATGAAAATCACAAGAAAGAGGATAATTTATATAGGAACGATACATTTATTTTTTAACTTAATTATTTTAAATTTTTAGAAAATTTAGTTCTCACAAACACATCCACTGACTTAAAAAACAATGTAAAAGCATTCATAAAAAAATATAGCTATGAAAATCTTTAACTACAAAAAACAAGTTTCATCTCTAAAAGAATCTAGAATTAGCTTAGAGTTTAAATTTATTAGTACATTTACTAAAGTTATATTGTAAGTTTTTGAAAACGACGTCGTTATTCAAACCTGGTTAGCCATCCAGATGAGGCGATGAAATTGCCTTTTAGCCCCATTTTTTATTTTGTATTTCTTCTGCTCATCATGATAAATCTTCACATAATCGTTTGCACTCCTTCAGCTTCTGAAAGCTCTGACGTATCATCCTCTTATTCTGAAAGTTCTGACATATTATGGATTCACCTTTTTGAAATCTTTAATTTATATTATAATATTTTTAAATAAAGTAAGAAATTTTCACTTATAAATGAATGATATTTTTTCTCGTTAAATAACTAATTACTATTTGGTGAAATATCGTTTAAACAGTGGCAACTGCTCAAGCAATATCCACCCCTAAACTAGTTAGATATTGCTCCTATTTTAATTTATCAATCAATAAAATCATCAAAATTTTATATAATTTTTTAATCATAAAAATAAATTTATTGTTGACAAAATTTTTATTTTTTTTTTATTTATGAAGCAAATAAAATATTATTTTTTTTTACAATAAATTGGAAACCAGGTTTTTAAAATAAAGATCCTGATCTATTGTATAAACTTATTAATATCTTTTTATATTACGATTAATAAATAAATGATGAAAATATGTTTATTGTAAATAAGTATAAACATTATTATTAATTAAGTAGTAAGTATAAAGTTAAAGCACTAGCATAATAATCACACATCTATGAGTATATAATAAAATATGTCACATAATTCGATCCACTTGAGATTTAGATCTTGCAACACCATTCATTTACATTTTTTTTTCTTTGATGTCTATATGTAACAAAATATTTTTTTTAAAAAACGATGATTTTTGAGCTAATGTATTCTTTTGTTGTCGACCAATGAAAAATAAGTATTCAAATATAAAATAAGATGGCCGACATCAACGTGACAACGGTTTCAATAATTTTGTTACGCGACAATAATTTTGATTAATTCATCGTGTGCGTTGTTCGATTTGACTGAATATAAAAACTCGGATTGCAAACTAACTAGATGTGTTATAACTACGAAAATATATACATAATGTGTGTGAGGATTAGAAGAATACATTGTTAAACTATATAAACAATCTTTGTGTTGAAATCTTCAAATTTTTAATTCCGAGGCCGAAAAGTGAGTTTTTCTTTTGCAATACATAAACATTATCATGATTTAATGCATATATTCGTTAGATTTGACTGAAAATAATTACTCGAATTGCAAATAAACCAGGTACATTTGAAACGTGAACATGTAATATATACTTAGTCCGTATGCAGATTGAGGTTAATGTTGATCAAACCATATAAATGCTAATAAAACGTATCTTTTTTATCTATTGATATTTGGGGATACTATATTTCATGACGATCGCGTGACAATGATTGTGATGCAGTCGGTTATTTAAAGTTTTGGTTCCATTTTTGCGTATCTTATTGTTTGCTCGCATCATCTCAGCTTATAAAAAATAAACAATAATTAAAATCTAAACACAATACTTAAACAGAGAACTGACAATTATATGACATACTAATTTGGCGAGGATGCAAATATTTAAACTTTTAAATTAATTTTATATTTTTCCTAAAATGTCAGTCATGGGCTCTTGACTTTTTGATTTTTACGTTTTTTGTGCCATATAGTGATAATATTTAGGGTAGTGAGTGAGTTGTATACACCAAGGTATATAAACAAAATAAATTAAGACCATTATTGAAGCAAAAAAAATCACCTAAATCGTTCCATTCCGAGTGACGATACAAAGGACAACTCATAACTGTGTACTTTTATGGATGTTATCTAATATATGACGTTTTATAATAATAATTAATATGTGATTGCATACCTGGAATAATTGATAGCCAAAATATCAAAATAGTCCCTTTGAATAATAATGTTTATTGTGAAAGTACTACTTAGAAAGTCGGTGCTTTTGAAGGCAATGTTCCGCTCCTTTTATTTATTGTATGTATAAAAAAAACTGAAGGAACTTATACCTGAAATACATCGCAAACATCTGTAATTAAGTTCAGATTCATTATTTGAAGTCGATTTTTATATTTTTATAAATATATTCTTGCTATGATTTTTTCCAAAGTCGAGTCCTTCAAGGAGAACGGGTTCCGGGAATTTGCTCATTTCCCCCCCCCCTCCCTCTTAAACATTATTATTGGACATTAAAAAATCATTCGACAAAGTTTGTTTCGAGCTTTATCTTCGGAAATTAAGCAACTTTGGTATCTTACGTGGTCTAGCTATGTATGAGCTAAGCTACTCGTCGCTCCGGCGAGTATTTCGTTCGTTCTGAAGTACCGCAAGGATACAATTTCAGTGCTGTACTCGTGCGGCTGAAGATCTCAGAATTCTCTTATAGTTTTAACCAGAATGGTCAGATTTCAAAAAAATAAAACATAAATAAAAATACACAGTGCGCTATTCGATTGATACATGTAAAAGCACAATGCCTCTTAATTATTTGACGGTGCGATTCAACGGACGCTTCCCGGAAATCCCGTCATCTTACGTACTCCCGGCAACAAATTTCAAATTGCGTCTCGACGGAGACGACGCCACCGACGCCACCCTGAGTGCATCCGGGGTGGGAGAGGCGTCAGCGAATGGGAACGCGCGCATGAGTGGCAGGGGGACGCCTAAAGGTATCCAAAGGAGCGCTCCGAAACGGCCAGTTCTCTAGACGCAGGCTCCCAGACGGGACGTGTTCTGGGACTACTCGAATAGAGGCACAACAGGTGGTTCAGACTTCGAGATGGGAAACTGCTTGTTTTGCGGCAGGAACAGGAACAACGAGCAGGAACTCCTGGAAGGCGTCTACATGCGTCGGGAGGTTTGCCCGTTGAATTTTGACCGTTGCATTTTTTCGCGATTTTTTCGGATCGACATATTTAATATAATTCACGGTTTAACATTACTTTAAAACTATTATTTTTTTAACAGCGTTGTATTATTTCTACTTATTTTTACACTTTTGTGCTTATTTTAAAATAAAATAAATTACACAAATTTTAAAGTGTTTATGTAAGTTTTTAATTTTAAAGTTGAATAAAATGTATTTATTTTCTAAATTAACATTTTTTGCGTAAGATTATCACGCCATGTTACTTTTAGACGCGCCATCCAACGTAGCTTTTACCTTTTATTTATGATAAATCATACCTTAAACAATTTCTAATTTAAAAAAAAATATGTTTGCTATTTTCGACCCAAATTAATTTTCATTTTATGAGCAAATTAATCGCGCCGGGCTACTTTAAGACGCGCTGTTTGAGGGTAGCTTTCAATCCATTTTTGATTGAATGTCATGATAATTATAAATTTATAAAAAAATACGTTTCTGTTTTTGACTCAAAATGTATTTATTATAAATATATTTTATACGCAAAATTATCGCGTCGGGCTATTTTAATGCGTGTTGTTCGAGCGTAGCTTTTAATCTACTTTTGAATAAATGTTACTCTTTTTTATATTTTATGTTCTTGACACAAAATTTATTTTTTATAAATTTACACATGCACAAATTAATCGCGTCGGGCTACTTTAAGGTACGTCTTTCGAACGTAGCTTTAAATTCATATTTGAGCAAATGTTACTATAATTTCAAAATGTATAAGATAATACGTTTCTGTTCTTGTCACAAAATGTATATTTTTATATATTTATGCGCAAATTAATCGCGGCGGGCTACTTTTAGGCGCGCCGTCTTGAACAGAGCTTTTGATCCACTTTAGGACAAATGTTACTACAATTTTAAATTTATAAGAAAATATGTTTCTGTTTTTGACACGAAATGTTTTTTATAAATTTACACTTTTTTATAAATTTATACTTTACGAAAATTAATCGCGACGGGCTACTTTAAAGCGCGCCGTTTGATAAAAAAATTTAATTAATATTTGGAAAAATGTTACTATAATTTTACGTTTCTGTTTTTATTAAATGTATGATTTTTATGAATTTTAACTTTTTGCACAAATTAATCGCGGTGGGCTACTTTGAAGCGCGCCGTTTGATAAAAAATTTCAATTAATGTTTGGAAAAATGTTACTATAATTTTACGTTTCTGTTTTTATTAAATGTATGATTTTTATGAATTTTAACTTTTTTGCACAAATTAATCGCGGCGGGTCACTTTAAAGCGCACCGTTTGATACAAGATTTCAATTACTTTTTGGACAAATGTTACTATAATTTTACGCTTCTGTTTTTAACTAAATATGTGATTTTTATGAATTTACACTTTTTTGCGCAAATTAATCGCGGCGGGCTACTTTTAGGTGCGCAAGTCAAGCGTAGCTTTCACTTTATTTTTGAATGAGTGGTATAATAATTTTTAATTTTATAGAAAACACAATTCTGTTTTGATTCAAAAGTATTTTTTATAAACGTATTTAAATATTTTATACAAAAAAAATCGCGTCGGGCTACTTTAGTACGCAACGTTCGGACGTAGCTTTCAATTCTTTTTTGGCCAAAAGTTACTAATATTTTAAATTTATAAAAATATACGTTTCTGTTCTTGACACAAAATATATAAATTTACACTTTATGCGCAAATTAATCGCAGCGAGCTACTTTTAAGCGCGCCGTCTTGAGCGTAGCTCTCACTCCATTTTTGAATGAATGTTATGATAATTTTAAATTTATAGAAAAAGACGATTCTGTTTTTGCTCAAAATGTATTTTTTATAAATGTACTTCAATATTTTACATCCAAAAAAATCGCGTCGGGCTACTTTAATTCGTGCCGTTCGAACAAAACTTTTAATCCATTTTTGAATGAATGTTACCATCATTTTAAATTTATAAAAAAATACGTTTCCATTCTTGAGTCAAAAATGTATTTTTTTTAATTAACCCTTTATGCGCAAATTAATCAAGTCGGCAACTTTTAAGCGCACCGTTCGTGCATAGCTTTCAATTCTTTTTTGGACAAATGTTACTATAATTTTAAATTTATAAATTTGCACTTTATGTGCAAATTAATCGCGGCGGGCTACTTTTAAGCGCGCCGTCTTGAGCGTAGCTCTCACTCCATTTTTGAATGAATGTTATGATAAATTTAAATTTATAGAAAAAGACGATTCTGTTTATGCTCAAAATGTATTTTTTATAAATGTACTTCAATATTTTACATCCAAAAAATCGCGTCGGGCTACTTTAATTCGTGCCGTTCGAACACAACTTTTAATCCATTTTTGAATGAATGTTACCATCATTTAAAATTTATAAGAAAATACGTTTCTATTCTTGAGTCAAAAGTGTATTTTTTTTAATTAACCCTTTATGCGCAAATTAATCGAGTCGCTACTTTTAAGCGCGTTTAATGTTACTATAATTTTAAATTTATAAATTTGCACTTTATGTGCAAATTAATCGCGGCGGGCTACTTTTAGGCGCGCCGTCTTGAGCATAGCTGTTAATTCATTTTTGACTCAATATTAACATAAATTAATAAAGTGTATTTATTATAAATTTACACTTTATGGCCAAAATAATAGCGTCGGACTTCTTTTTAGCATAGATTTCAATCGTATTTTAATAAATCTCTTTTTTATTATGCCTATTACTTAAGACCTAATTTTTTATGCGCGCAATAATTACAACGGGCTTCTTTTTGTATGGCTTCAAGCATTGTTTTTGATCAGATTCTTTCGATCCTGATCAATTAAAAGCAACACTTGACAGCCAATTAAAAGTATATAACGCATAAAAGATAAATATATAAAAAATGTACATGTTTATTAGTTTACGTTTATTACGCAAAATATTTCCGTCGGGCTACTCTTTGGTGCGTAGTCTGTTAATTTTATAACTCGCTTAACATTTTTTAGCTGTTAAAAAGTATACAGCTGAGATATGAATTCCAATAAATTACTAACGAATGTATTACTTGAATTAAAGGCATCATTTTAAAAACACATTTAGTTATCATAGGAATTGTTCAACTTGCTTACTGATAAATTGAAAGTAGTATAAATTTAAAATCTTACGATAAGTAATGATTACGTCCTAACATATTTCATTAGTAAATGTTGATGTTTTTGTAAAAAAAATATTCGTAGCTGTTAATTAATCAGTCTTTATTTACCATTCTCTATATAACTGTGTGTTTAATAAAATTATAACTTTTATCTATAATAAAAGTCACGAGGCCCATATTACAACAATTATTTTGTAACTAACCCGTTCTTGTATTTTTCTAACATTTAATGATTTTTAGCTGTTAAAAGTTATACAGCTGAGATATAAATTACAATAAATTACTAGAAAATGTATTATTTAAGTTGAAGGCAGCATAAAAGCGCATTTAGTTATCATATAAATTGTTCAATTTGCTTACTGATAAAGTGGACGTAGTTCAATTAAATGTAAAATCTTATGGTAAATAATGATTACGTCCTAACATATTTTATTGTTTAAGGTTGTTTTATTTTATTGTAAAAAATATATTTCAGTCTTTATGTATCATTCTTTACAAAATAATATAACCCAAACAATATGTGTTTAACTTTTGTGAATATCGTCACGTAATTAATATTATAGCAGTTATTATGTAACTCAAGCGTTTTTGTATTTCAATAGTCAAACAAAGGCAAAAAATACAATTTTTTTCATTCTAACAATTAACTTCACATTCTCCAACTCTTTTCCAGCGAGTTACAATACTTTTTTTCGGGTGTTTTACAATATGTGGTCTTACCTAATTTAAAAAAATCATTCACTAACTAGCCTTGATTGTTCCTGAAGTACCACATCTATTCTAGGCGACCATACATAAATATGTCGTCTTTAAAGTGTGTGGTGTGAATTGTTTAATACGAGTAAATTACAGGTTTGCTTGTTATTACAGTAGATAATCAATTTTTCATCTCTGGTAATCAAGTGATGATGTGTTGGTATTTCGGAGATGAGAGCATATTATTAGTAGTTCTTTGTTTTAGTCTTATCATTTAATGTATGTGGGACGCTTCAATAATTTTCCTAGCACTTGATAAATCAATTCTTTCATTGTTAACTTAAGCGATTTTAAAATGTTCTTGATATGCTTTTCTTTCATAATACTTCCCGAATTTGCAAGTTATCAACAATCAATTTTATGGAAGCTCATATACTCTCCGAACGCTACACATATCTTACGATATGTTTATGAACCCTTTGATTTGAAGTTTAACTCATAATGCAAACATTCTAGAATTACACTTAATTCAATCGACCGCTTATAAGAGTGAAACGTCAAACTGGAACAAAAGCGAAGATTTTTGATTTCCATATATTTAAGAACATAAAAAAATATCATAGTTTCTTCTGACAAGTTTAAAAAAAACACATTTATTATAAGGAAAAATAGGGTCTGGCATTTTTAATGGTACCAAAAATGAATGGTGTTTTAAATAGAACAATGATAAAGATTGTAGTTAAAACCGAAATTTAATAAAGAGTTTAAATATTTTTTGCCTATATTTATTTTCTCAGTCATCTTGTTAAGTAATTTAATTAAATTGCAGTGAATTTTAATTAATTTATCGAGAGTTATATAGAATCAAAATTCCCCAAGGAAAGAATAATATTAAGAAAAATACATTAGAAAGAGGTAAACTAAGCAGTTCTTTAAATATTTTCCTGGAATTTTAATCGTAGGAGCGTCTTAATGAATCAATTACACCATGACATTTTTAATGATAAATGCAAAGGATTGAAGCACTTTATATATTATAATATAAAGCCTTAAAAAGTAAACCCAGTTTCATTTTATTATCGATTATACAAACCTATTTTCATTTCAGATTTTGTTTAAAATTGTACCAAGTAAAACCCATGGATAGATTTTTTAGTCTTAAACGTAATTTAAGAGAATTTCTGTGCTTATGCTTATGAGTTGTTAGAGATCCGAATAAAACACCTAATTTTATGAAACAATGCAAATTTAATGCAAAACTTTAATTATGCGAATTCAATTTGAGGTATGCTAGTGCTTGCTTTACTTTTTCTTAGATTCTGTATTTAAAATCGCAAGCCGTATGTCATTCTCTAGAAACGTCACACGTCATACTCATCACGTTTTGATTGTCTGCAGTCTCGAAGAGACTGAGAGAGTACGCGATCTGCGTCGCGTCGCTTAGCGCTCCATCTCCTGTCGCCGTCACAGAAATTAATTTAAATTTGCCGATATAATTTTAGTTCGCTTTTTACTGATAATTTTAAGACCCCAAATATTGTTTGCGCACCACTAGATTAGACCCATATTATAAGCTATTGGTCAAAAATTAAAGCGAATACATAAAAGCACATATTTTCGGCTAAATTTTGACCAATTACGAAATAAAAACAATAATTGATTACCGATCACAAATTAAAATTGGAGAAGAACCTAAACAATTTTTACTAAAATATATTTAAATATTTTTACTAAAAAATTATTGTTTTAATTGCATATTATTACTTAAATATCGACCGGGATTTTAATTATAGCGCAAATTATTTTTAGAATTCGATTTCGCTACCGATCTGAGAATCGAACCTAGGGATCATGTATCATATTAAGAGCAAATTAAAAGTTATTCAATGCCTTTAGAAGTTGATACAGATTATTATTGATTTGAAAGGGTAATCTAATAAGAGATACCATCTCATGGTAATTTAATATGATGTTCTTTTATCTTACATAATGATCAATTTTTGATAGAAGCATAATAAAACAAAGATGAAAACAAAAGCATATATTATCTTATTTATTTTAATACACTTTAATAATACAGTCTATGAGGAATTAACTGACATTTTATTTTTTAAATAAATATCATTTAATTCTGAAATATAAAAAATATAAAAGCGATCACTAAATATAATCGGCACTTTTTTACTGCGCTATAAATAATTTATTAAATAAATATGATCGCTTTTACGTGTTTGCAATTACGTATACCTTAAAGCTTAAACTAAAGTTATACATATACAATATGTATGTATGAGAAAATCATAAATTGTTGTTTATGTTTGTTTTCGATGGAAATGTTGAAACCATGAAATGACAACAATTGCATTAATGTAATTTTTTTGACAGAGCTCCCCAAGGTCTAACCCTGGTGGCTCTTCTGGGAACAGGCGCCCTCCGATGAACATCGGGATTCCAGAGGTGCGCCAGACACCACCAATACCTCCACCACGACCACCACTATCGCCGAACTCTCAGGTTAAAACACAGAATCTTATTACTTAATTAGTCTTAGTTGCTTAAGAAATACTTTTTAAAATCCTCATTATAACAAATCAAGCTTGATAACGTCAATCAAAGCATCATATTCAAATCAGCAATATCACTTAATATGTATGGCTATTGAATGTTAGCAATGATTCAAATGATTACAGATAATGCTCTTTGAATATATGAATAACTTAAGTATTAAACAAATATCCATACTCTATTGATTAATAAGATACGTTTATTTAAATTTCGATTTTTTCATTGCACTTGAAGCGCAAATTACTAATCAAATATTCAGTTTGATCGCTAAAATTAGCATTATGTTCAGTATGTAGGTGTGTAATTCAGCGCTTCAATACAGTACTATAATAATACAAAGTGTTATTTTTAGGTAAGCCTTACTTGTTTTAAATAATAACTTTTTTGCTAATACATAAATGAATTTTTATGTCACGTAGAAAGTCTTTAAATATTAAATTTAATATAAATATATTATTCTTAATTAAAACGTTTTAAAATAAGGTACATTAAAGTGCCACAATGCTTCTCGATGATATAATAAATATTTTTATTTATTTATTCATAAAACCTAAAATAGTACAAGGTTGACCTCATTCTATTTTCTCGCGTTATTACAATACAACTGTCTTTAATGCCCGTGGTAATTGTCAGCCATATTGAACTAATAGTTTGTGTTTGACAGCCAAGTTTTAGAGACGTAAAATGCGGAACAAAAAAATGCGTTTATAATTAAATATAGTGGTGCATATGTTGAATAATGCTTTTGATAAATACGCTATGTTAAAAATGAAAAATAAGGATAGCATTATTGGGGAGATTAACGGTCCGATCGTCTCAATGAAAGCGCCAAAAAAGCACGTAATTATTAAAGTGATACGCGCTCCGCATAACGAAGACGAGCATCCTCGACGCCTTATCGCAAATTTTACCGATGTTGAATCCAAGAACCCAATTTGGATCTATGAGATACTCCAGAATGAGCAAAATATTCATTGGAGCAACGATTTTCATAGCTCATATACTGACGGCGGCGACTTAAGTAAATAAAAAAGCTAACAAAACCGTTTTTCAAGGAAGTAGCTCTTGACAAACATTGTTGAATGCTTTTTGAAAGTCAGTATAGACTACAACGACCTGAATTTTAGAATTGAAGGGATTTTTTCACCGCCTTAGAAAAGCGCAGCAGGTAAGTGACCGTGAAACGCGGACGAAACCTGTGTTGTTGGTCTACTAGTGCTTGTAGATATATATCTGTGAAGAATTATATCAAACCATATAATGTAGATTACTTAAAATGAGACAATGTCAATACTAAGGAATAAAAAATTGTCGTTATTTATTTTATCACACCTCGTATTTTTAACTATTTAATATTTCTCGGGATATATTTTTCTTTATTATGTATTCAAATGTAAATCGAGAGCTCACAAAAACATCACAACGGGACTCTTCGAAGCAACAGGTGAACTCTTTCAGAGTATTTTCTCCGACAGGACTTTATAACCAAACTAATTGTTTGCAGCGCATATTATGGTTTTATCTTATTTAAGATCTCGAATACAATTTTATTTTTAATTAATATCCCCCGCAAATACGAATCTATAAAGTCGCGTTGGCGTTAATACTTAAAAAAGTACTTATTAAAACATCTGGTAGAGATTTTAAACAACTCTAGAGGAACTTCGTCTATGAGTGTCACCTAATTAACAGCCTTGTATTTCTCAGTACTAATGCAATTATATTACTCAACCAAAATTACAGTTATATAACTTTTTAATGAACTAACTTTTAAATAAAGTGCAAGGCACATCTTAGGCACTACATAAACATTTTCAAAATAAACTTTTGCAGTGCAATTAAATTTTAATATTATTTTATAACATCCTTTCATTTTTATTGAATGAAATTGCTTTTCTTTATTAAACCATTGTGTTTAACAAAATATTAAATGTCTACAGACTTTAAGCTCCTTTCATGCTATCGTGTTTGTATCGGACAATTACGTCGATATTCCCATAGGAAGGGATTCAGTCTTTTGAGAGTTTTCGCGGTTGCTGAAAGCTCTCGAAACATTTATGCATATGAGATTCATTACAATATGAACTATTAACTTTTCATTGGCAGCCAAATTAAATTATTTATAAGCTAAAAAAATATTTATCTAATAATTTAGATTTGAACTATAAAATTGCTATTGTAATTAAAAAAAAAAATATTTTTGTATATTTTTAAAATGAAAATAACGAATTGTAAGATAATCTGTATTATCTCAAATATTTTACTGAATATGATCGAATGATCTCTTAAAATGCAGACATATTAAGGCTTACCACTTCAATCGTTCCTATAAATAAGTTATGCTTATCGAGACAGAATTCTTGGGAAAATATTTAGTAAAATATATTTATTGCGCGTAAACATTCGAAGGATTATGCTCTCAAAAGATGCGAAACGTTTGGTTTAAGTTTAACAATGTGTATTATTTAAAAATGAGCAGCTCAGAGGACATTCGAAATTTATTTATATTTTCTATCGCAGATTTTCCTTTTTCACATATCATTTAACATATAAACGTGTCTCTTTGTATTAATAATCGGTATAAAGCTATTGCGAGCTCAGATAAATACCCACGTGTAATCTTTATGGTCCATGGTAAACTGATATTATTCTGATTGCCACGCAAAACAAATTTATTTCGTAAAAGTTTCCATAAAATTAAAATATGGCCTCAATATAAACATTGTCAAGTGTACAGCATATTTTCAATTGTATTCATATTTCTTAAGGTTGGTTTTACGGCTATGTTGGATGTAAGTATTTTAGGGGCTTTTTGTAAACAATTGATATACAATTGAATATACGACGCGAATAACTTTGTAAGTCTGATTTTTTAGCAAGATGAGATTTTGGTTGAATAACGTTATATGAGTGATTCTGCGATTTCTACCAACAAAAAAACTTGAGTTGGCAAAATATCTACTGAAAAATTTTAAGTTATTTAATATAAAAAAAACGTAACGTTTTTAATTTATAATTTGTTATTTTCTAAAAAAATTATCGATATTAAATATTTTTTGGCAATTTTTTTTATTAAATCTTTTTAAAAGACCACTATTATATTTAATTTTAAAATTATGTATTAGTAGACAAATTTTCGACAAACGTTATAAATGAACGTCCGTCTTTTTCCGAAAATAAGACACAGTCTTACTTTCTTTTTTGGTCCGAAATATGAGCTAGGTCTTATTATCGGGGGAGGGCTTACTTTTCACGTACAATAAGTAAATTTATATATTTTCGATTATTATTTATTTTTATATAGGAATTTTACATTTATTTAAAATGTATTCAAATACAGTCATTTCATTTTCTTTTGGAACATAGTCATAACTAGGGATTCCAATCCCGGGCCAAAATTTTGATCCCGGGATTTTGGTATTGCAATTAGTCGATCCCGGGATCCCGGGACCAGTCCCGGGATAATTTTCATGTTATTTTATCGATAAAAATAATTTAAAATGAATAATACAATATATTTTTACATCTGTTTTTTATAACGTACAATGTATAAAGTACGTATAATTTTAGTCTTGGACTTAAAATAGAAAATAATATAATAAAAATAAAAAAGGGAAGGTCTTATATATTTATTTGAGAAGAAAAAAATTAACTTTTGACAATGTATGTACATACCTATGTACATTCATAGACAATTAATTGAAAACATTATTTTGAATAAAACTCACGAAGTAACATCAAAGCATCAAGTGTTTTATCATTTAGCCTTGATCTGATTTTGGTTCCTAAGCAGCCTGCTGCTGAAAAAGCACGTTCAGACTCACAGCCTCAAAGATTCACAGATGACACGTGCAACTCGCGCAAGTTTGTACACGAAATATAACGATGTTGTCAATAATAATTCGATTGTGCTTGATAAATCAATCAATCCGAAAAATTCGGGATTATGTTTTATAATTCCGGGACTCATCGGGTATTGAAAATCGTTCGGGATCCCGGGATTGGAATCCCTAGTCATAACTAATCAAATTCTAAATTCCATCCTGAATTTCAATCGCCACATGTTGGCGTTTATTTTGTTTTAACTAGGGTTTATTTTCGGGGGAGGGCTTATATTCCAAAAACTCCTGAAAATCACGCTAGGGCTTATTTTCGGAGGATGTCTTATTTTCGGAAAAAGACGGTATGTACATACATTGTCAAAAGTTCATTTTTTTCTTCTCAAATAAATATATAAGACCTTCTCTTTTTTATTTTTATTATATTATTTTCTATTTTAAGTCCAAGACTAAAATTATACGTACTTTATACATTGTACGTTATAAAAAACAGATGTAAAAATATATTGTATTATTCATTTTAAATTATTTTTATCGATAAAATAACATGAAAATTATCCCGGGACTGGTCCCGGGATCCCGGGATCGACTAATTGCAATACTGAAATCCCGGGATCAAAATTTTGGCCCGGGATTGGAATCCCTAGCCGCAATGTATATCTATCTTCAGTTTTTGACAAAAGTGCTTAATTAGTCACAGGAAAATCCTGTCTCGCACTTTTCAATTATTTAATTACTTTACCGATACTATAAAAGTTCACATAGCAATTAAAATTAATACTTTATATGCTACTCTTCCATAATTTTTTTTAGATTGTGTACATATTTTGAAAAAAATGTAAATTAGTCGGGTTTTTTTTTTGAGAATTCAATGCATACTTTTACCCTAAAGCTTTTTCATATTTGAAGAATAGCAAATACATATATTTGGATAAATCATAAATTTTACTATAATAACACACAAATTATACCAATTTTTTTTTAAATGATCATATTGACGGCAAATGCGTGTCTTGACTTGCAAGGTATGTTTTAAAAAATATCGTCTCTTTCTTATTTACAAATGACACAATGCTCCACTAACCATGATTTATGAAGTTAAAATTTTATTTTATTTTATCTAAATAATATTACATTTTTTTATTTCTCAGTCATTTTTTCAATAAATGTACTTACTTTTATTTTTTAAATAGTCACACATTTTGTATCAAGATGACGAATCAAACTGGATAACGAACTAAGTTGAGATATTTAGTTCTCTAATTATTCTAAAAAAATTACGAAAATCTTAATAAAACTTAATGTGAGTAATATATATATATATATAGAAAAAATATATTTTTTACCTGTTCACATTTACCTTACGTATACTTTTTAACGAAGCTACGGCTTTTTTTATTTTTAAGACTGATATTTTAAAACTAGATGGCAAATTGGATCGGCTCTCGAACTTAACTGAGATATAGTTTTATATTAATGTTTTTATACAAATATTATTAAAACTCCGGCAATTATCGTGTCCAAACATGTATGTACATATTTAGATCAATAATAACATCTCCATAATTTTTTTTTGACGAAATAAATAAGACAGTGGATCAATCCGGTTAATGAACTTAGCTGAAATATTTACATATATATTTTAGACTATTTTATATAAATTTAAATAAAACTGCTGCAATTATCGTCTCCTCAAGTAACGTTATATCCCATATACATATAATACATACCAGATACTTATATTAAAATATTTTACTTAAATTTTATCGATTTTCGGATTGCTGCTAGAGACGCAATTTAAGTCATTTTTAGTAATTGAATAGAAACAATTAATAAACACGCCACTAGAGATACAGTTTACGGAGCACATTATCCGAGGATGCAGATTCTTGGATAAGCGTCATCTAAGAACTTTTGTCGGGGAGAGGCGATCTGGTGTCCGCAGGAAGATGAGTTGGCGCAGACTCCTGGCTGACCTACTGAGAAGAGCCTCACTCTGTTGAGACAACTCGAAAGGTTGCAATCTCGGAGGTTGGCCAAAGTCGAAAGCTCGGCGTCAGAGCCTAAGTCGGACATAACTCTTTACTTTTGCATCTTGCGTTATTTTTAACAGAGTTACCAATTTTTATTTTTATTTTCTTATTCTGGTGACAATACCACCTTATTGATTAGTTCCAAGTATCACTCCTAGTCCTTTGCTGCATGAAACACTTCGTCGGCTGTCATTCCCTTCCATATGCGCATGTTTCGCAACCAAGACATCTTCTTTATTCCGATCCTTTTTTATCGAGGTATGAAGAAGCTCATATTTCGGACCTCGGATCATGTGTCTGAGATTCTTCATCTTCATCCATTTGATGGCTAAAATAAATTCTTAATTACGTCCCGTCATGATAAAGCTCAGGTCTCGCATCCGTACAATAGCACTAACTAGATTTCAATCTAAAGATGTAAGTGCTTGTTTGTAATACCAACAAGTCTCTATGTGGACTTTAACTTCTACGTCAGGGTCCATTTCGTGGTTTTTCCATCTACCCAGATATTTAAAATGCTTCACCCTCTCAATTCTATCTTCGTTTATTAAGCTCACCAAATCCACGGGTAGTTTATTCGTAGGCCCTCTTTATACAGTTTTTACTTAAAATATCCAAGGATCTCTGAAATCTTTGATTCTTTTCTGTCTTTTAATATAGTTTTGGAGTATATATTGAAAACTAAAATTGTCTTCTTTCTATTAAAACATTTTTTGTTTGCTTTCCCTCAATGCTTATTACTGCTAATTGATTCCAATTTTTGATAAGTATCACTTCTATGTAACCTAGCCCGATAGCCTTTTCGTTAATTAAATACCCCACGATTGGCTTTTTGTTGGTTTTTCAAAGAATATGATGCTTTTATCCCCAATAGATACATTCTAATGTAATATAAATTTATTCGCTTTAATCATTTCTATGCTGAATATTTTAGAGACCAAGCTCGAGCGCCGTCAACGGTGGTGGAAACCCCAACAACGATACAAATACTAGTCCAGCCGTGGCTAGCAACAATGTCGTCACTGCTCGTCCGGAGGAAACTCCTAGGGAAGTCAAGATTGATCCCGTTACTGGAAAGCCAGACCTGGAATATAAGGAAGCGGACGTTGTCAGCGGAACTTTGGAAGCCTGCATTGACCATCTGAGACCTGACTCTGAACCGGAGTTCATCTATGCGTTTCTGCTCTGCCACCGCATCTACATAAGACCTTATGAGCTGCTCTCGCTACTTTGCCGCAGGCACCGGGTCTTTGAAACGGTAATTCATATTAACATATCGTCCAACATTGCACCGCATATCATATTGCACGGCGATTATAAGATGGTTCGTACCCAATTCTTTTAAATGATAAGCGTCAATGGCAAAGCGATAAAATAACGATGTTCATGTCTAATGAATTGTAACTGAATCATACTATAGGTTGAACTGGGGTCGCCCATTGTACAACAAGCTCTGGCTGAGATGACGGATATGATCCAGATACTGAGGAAGTGGACTACCAACTTCCCTTACGATTTTCGTGACGATCGTGTCATGACTCTGGTGCGCAACATTACCAAAAAGTACGTATTATCTTCAAACATACATTTATAAATGCCCTTGCGTTCTTGGGTATTGTTTGAGAAACCACATGCAAGAACAAGAGTATTGGACAACTCCTCAATAAGCACAGCTATCTGACTTCTTAACCATCTGTCGGATAGTATTGATTTATTTTCATCCAGGTACTTACAGTTGGTGAATGCATTGTGGTCTAGTCATTCTTGTACATAATTTAATCTAATTGTTTCTGTAAATATTTTTTTTGTATAAATTTTGGTAATTTGAATTGGTTTTTTTTCTATGTACAGGGTGCATTGGAGTAAAGCTGGTATGCCCTGTACATGTGTTGAAATAAAAAATAAAATATATTTTTTTTATATTGTGATACTGACATCAAAATTATATCATGAAGTTTGTTCTCAGATTTATGAAAATTATTATTTTAGATGCGCTGATGATGCAATGCTTCCACTCAGGGATGAGGTGTCTGTTGTTCTGCAGAAGCTTTTGGATCGTTTGACTGCATTAGAAAAATACGAAGAGACTCTGTATGACATCCCATACTCCGCTTCTGTCAGCAAGCTGCCGCATGTACGTTACTAGAATTGTATCATCCTTACTTGATTATATGCATATAAATGATCGTATCATTTTAGGTCGACATATTAGACAGCGGACTTCCACCAGCTGCTTTAGCCAGGCAACTCACCATGCTTGAGC
The DNA here is from genome assembly GCF_051122295.1 of Plectrocnemia conspersa. Taxonomy (NCBI): domain Eukaryota; kingdom Metazoa; phylum Arthropoda; class Insecta; order Trichoptera; family Polycentropodidae; genus Plectrocnemia; species Plectrocnemia conspersa. The sequence goes on from NW_028277170.1 coordinate 16,239,939, forward strand.
TGCACCAACTGTCCTATGTCGGACCTGAAGAGTTCATCCAAGCGTTCATCCAAATATCGCTGATTCACGATATGACTCCTCATATGCGCCACCACGATGGCAAGAGGACTAAGAATCTGGAATGTTATGGAAAATGGTTCAATCGCCTGAACTACTTGGTCGCTTCCGACATCCTGAGGGTATATCAAAATACCTATAAATGTAAAATATGCCATTTCTTATTAGGATACAATAATCAATGATTGATTTTTATATTCAGGGGTCCAAGGCTAAAGTTCGCGCTCGCGTTTTAGAACATTGGGTGTTCTGCGCCAGGGAGTGCTTCAACCTTGGCAATTTCAACTCTCTCATGGCCATTGTTGGCGCCCTCAACATGGTTTGCATTTCCCGGCTGAAGAAGACTGTAATTTAATTGAATTCTTATACATTAACTATAATAATAATACACGGATATTTAACATTTATTTATATGCTTGGTAGTGGTCCAAGTGTGAGAATGTAGTACCGCAGTTGCTCTCCTTGGAGAGGTGCATGGAACCATCCGCCAATCATTCCCGCTACCGTGCAGCTTTGTCTGTGGCCGGCGTATCCACCAGCGCCCCAGTTCCATGCTTCAGCATCACTTGCCGTGATATACATTTTATAAACCAAATGTCGTCTAACAGGTAAGATTTTATTTTTGTCTCAAGACATTCAATGTCGATAATTTTCAATATCAATAAAAATGTATATTCAAGGCTTCCCATCAATCGCATCAACATGGAGAAGTGCCGCAATTTGGCCAAGTACATCAGCGAGCATCTGGCCCGCGCCCAAGCTAAGCCAGATTTCACTCGCCATGATCCCACATGGGAATTCCTCCAGAAGACACCTATATTGTCCGAAGCCAGTAAGTACAAATATTCAATATAAAAGATAAAATAAATCACTTACTAAATTATAAATATTCCTTATCTTATTTTTAATCTAAATATGAAAAAATAAGTGTATTAATAGCCAACTCAACAAGTGCTTTCTTCTGTTGCTTGAAATATAGAAAACCAACCAAACTCCAAATATTTTTAAAGCCTACTATGTTATTATTTCTTAAATTAATCATATTAATATTTCAGCTCTGGAGCTGGCTTCGTATGAAAGGGAGCACCCTTCCGATTCCTCTGAGAAGGAACGCTTCAAGGCTCTCCGTCAACGCCGTTAAGTCGTCAAGAAGCAAAGGCGAAATCCATATTTTTAGTTTTACCCACTCAATTTATTTTATGTTAACATTTTAAAATTATATTATTTGTACTTAATACACTTTGTTAAAGGATAAAAATTACCTAAAAATAGTAATTTGAGGACCAACAACATTTAATTTGTTATATTACTATTCATTTACAAAAAAAATCAACCATCGGACTGATAGATATTGGACGTGTGCCGAAAATTATAAGACTGGATTTTTAAAATGATGGCTACCGTTGGAAGTTAGACGCATGTATTTATAATATCTACACCTATATAACTTTAAATACATCCCTTATCCATTATATAAGATAAATTAAATTATAAATCTACATTATATACAAATTAAAGATGTGTCAAAGGAACTTTATAGAATGCTGATTTTTAACATTATGGGAACAAAATTTAAAAAAACTATTTCACAACAGATTTCTTAAATATAATGACCAATTTTTACAATGCATATGTTCAGCTTATATCGAATCCTTTTGTGCCAAATACATAGCGATTTGCATATATTTTCTATAACATTCCATTAAAACAGTGTCAATTTTGATTGTTATGGGGAAAGAGAGTGAATTATTAATATGAGTCGGATATTATTATTATTATTTTTATTACACAAATAGAATGTTCCAAATGCGGTATTATTATTCTTAGTTTCAATCAATTCCTAGTCAATTTTTTTTTAAATAAATATAGTTATTTAAGTAAGGTTTTATTTATATCAAACTTATCGGTCACTTCGTATTTAATACTAAAATGACTATTATTAAAAATATATTTTGGCTATCACATCTAAAAATTTATAACCATTATTTCGTGAATGAAAAATATATTATAGATATACTCTTTTTATAAGTAAGTTACTATTATTGATTCTAATCATTCCTTATATGTCGTAGTTGCACTTTAGACACAAATATTTACAATTTCATTAAGAAAATGTATTGCTTAAATATTTTGCACCTGACATGTTGCTATAACAACACACTAACAATGTTTGCTAATATACTGGAAAATTTCTATTCAATATAAAATGTTTTAAATTAATCTATATTATATAAGCTATTCAGAAAGACTTGGCAGAAAACTTAAAAAGAATGGATACTAACATGCCCTAATTGAAGCGCATATATTCTTGCCAAACCGATGGTAGTTTTAGGTCTTATATTATCATATTTACAATTATTAATCAAATGCTGACTATATAAAGCATTAGAAGAAAGATATTTAACCAAATGGGATAGGCAAACGAAGGTTATATTAAAATGGAATGATAAAGACATATAAATTAAATATATTATACTTATTATCTAGTATCGTTGGATAACTATTTAATCTTGTAGTGTAGGCCATTTCGGCTCTTTAACATTTACTTAAGTTACTCTTAATTTGTGTTATAAAATTATTCTTTATAACTCTCCAATTATCCCATCGATAGCGTACATACATATATGTTTGTGATTTTTTATGTTTTAAATATTATTATTGTATAATTTAATATTCATTCCGTGGTACTTACCTCTTGCCCTAGTTGTGTTTTTCTAATAATAATTTTGTATTTTATTTTGTTTTAGATTTAAGTCTATAAAATGTATGTGTATCAATAAAATTCAATGGAAAATGTATAAACTAGTTTTATTTTATAAAAGAATACCTTGTCACACAATAATAATTAAACACCGTTTAAAAAATATGTTTCATTTTACAAACACTATTTTTATATATTCCGTATTTTCCACAAACTAAAAATAATAAGAAAAATAATGACCAATTATACTTTGTGCTATCCCGAAAAACGTCTATTGGATCTTCTTAAAAACAGAAGGGAATCACGAGGGCAACAAGGACAATAAATAATCTAGAGTGAGAGAATGTGTGAGAGGTGAGATAAGAATCGTCCGAATCGCATTTCCAGTGTCCGCCCTTCCTCACCAGAGAGAAACAGGTGGTTCCAGCCAGTCGCAGCTGAAGCGCCCTCGTGGACGGACGTTGTAGGCGCAGCATAGAGAGAGCCTACATCCCACCGGATCCTACGCCGGGGCTCTTCCCTTACCCGCTTGGGTCTCCCCCGCAAAAGGTATTAACCTTGTAGAGAACCCTCCGCCTTTGGCCGATCACCCCTAGCACAGAAAGCAATTTTATTGAATTAACAATATTTTCGATACTTGCAATTTAGCGTTGAATTCATATAATGATATTTATAATATAATAAATAAATATACGCTCTTTATGTTACATTGCTTTATGATCTTCAATTCTCAAATGCGTCTGCATCAGCGAAATATTTCAAATATTTTTATAATTTTTTTTTGTACATATTTTAATAAGAGTGTGTATATTGCTATAATTATAATTTGCTGACTTATTATGCTACGCAAATATTATTATTTAGATTTGAGCCACAGTGATGCTAATAAAATAAAAAAGCATAGCGTGATTTTTATAAATAACTTCTTAAACGGTGGGTCGCGTATTTGAATGTTGGAGTCGCAAAACATTGGTAGCAGTAAAGGTTTTTGAATCCAAAATAACATAAAAATAATATGTACAATAATTTATTTAAATAGATTTAAAAAAGCTCTTTGCTTAATTTGGATGAAACCAAGCAAACATATTGATATTAAGCAATTCACCAACAAGGAAGAGATTAAACATTTTTTATACAAAAGCTAACATTTCGTGGGTAAATGCGTGTTATTTGGCCGCGTAGCGAAAAATCTACGGAATCCTCCGCTTTTTCTACCAATTGGAACTGATGGGCGTAATTTAATTTGCACAAAATTAAATTTATAAAAAAAGGGTTGTATTAAAAATAACAAATCTTTTATGGACTGCATAAATAGCAATCTTTCAAGTGGGCTCTGGTCTCAAATCCCGATATAAAATACTGGTTCCTATCTGTTCCATAAAAATCCATCACCAATTGGGACATAAATAAAATTTGCACAAAATATTTACTATATTTTAGCCTTCTGGGTTTATCAATTACAGAAAGGGGGAGAGGGGTAGAAATAAATTCATAGAAAAATTAAAAACATTATTTATTGATTCATTTTTATTTCATCTTCCGTTGTAACCAGGGCCGGCCCTAGGTTATTTGGCGCCCCATGCAAAAACTAAATTTGCGCCATCCCCCCCCCCTCTATCAATTCTTTAATAACTGATTACATGAGCGCATAAATATAATTCAAATTAAAGTAATTTAATATTATATTTCAGACCATACTCTTTTTTGCGATTGTGGGTATTTAAGAATTTGTAATTAATTTTTCCTCGCGATTTTTTGCGCGAGAAATAATTCAAAGATTACAAAGTAGGGTTTACAAAAAAAACTAATATCAGATTATATTCTTTAACAATATTGTTTGATAATCTCAAGTAAATATTGCGCTTTTATTTGGTATCACGGCGCCCCACAAGATCTAGCGCCCCAGGCGATCGCCTGTACTGCCTGCCCCTCGGGCCGGCCCTGGTTGTAACCTGACAGGCCTAAGCCCAATGCGTTACAACGGGATAAATCTGTGCCAACTGAGTAAGTCAACCAAATAATGAATACCTACAAGTGTGTGATAACCACCAAACTGAAAGTCTGGGAATTGATGACATCCATATTAATAATTATAAATTATTATGTGTAATATATAATATGTCACTGTAGTTGGGGCCGGTTTTTTATAATAGCGCATTTTTTATAAATAAAAATTTAGGGTTACTAGTCTGAGACGTTACAGACTACGCTATTCCATCCTTATAAAAATAAAATAAATATTTTTTACTAATTTTGATCCTTTTATCGATTCTGTGATTGCTTTATTAGAAAAATTTTATTTTTATTTCTACTACCCAAATTAACAAAATAGGGAGAATACTTTTAAAATGTGGCCAATACCTCGAGTTCTCCCTCACAATGAAATAATTGCCAATAGCTCTTCTGTAGTAATTTTTTTGCAAAAACCATTCTAATAAAAACTAGCAATTGAGCAGTATCCCCGACATTGATGAATATCTTTCATGAGGAGTCCATTTACAATTTTACTCATTTTTTCTATATTTATCAAAAGCTTATTGTATATATTGAATGGTTATTTTTATTTCGCTTTGTTTTTGAAGTTTTCAAAAAGTGAATTCGCGACTTCAACTATATTTTCTTTAAGAAATTCGCCACCAGAAAAGGATTTTCATTTTTCAGCAATTTAATAACTCTCTCGGAAAGAAGCCATTGATGCAGCTTTAGATTGCTCAATTGACTTTAAAAAATCTTTTGTTGCGTAATTATACCAGATTTTAATTATATTGGGTGACAATTGGGCGATGCACAAATGGGCGATTCCGGTCAATTGGGCGACGGTCATTTGGATTTTTCTGAGATCATTGATAAAAATCAATAAATTTGGATGACATTAACTGCTACCAAAGCTCAATTTCAGTTTCCGATGACATGCTTCGACTAAATTATTGGTCCTATCGCTTCCGTTTAATGTTCTATGATAAACAGACCAAACCATGGAGGGAAAAATCAGTGGAGCCCTAGTTCTATTGTTTTTTAAGCGACCTATTCTATTCTAATTCATTGGATAAATGATTCTTCCGTTCAGAAATAGCATATATAAAATATAGTTCTGGAACGAAAGCAAGTGAAGTAAACATTTTTTTATTTAAAGCGAATTGCGTAAAAGATACATATTTATTTTCTTGCTGTATTGATTTTTTTCACCAAAAATACAATGACACTGTGACAAAAATACTTTTTAAAGACGCAACGAAACTTTTTGCAAACGTTTTCAGTCAAAATTCAAAAGTATACTGAGTTCTGGATTATTGGAACTAACCTTATGTAGTTAAAATAGATAACTGTAAAATATGCGATTTTTGGAAATTCGGATAGTTTGTTCTCACAGTAATTTCTAAGGCTCAAGATATAAAAAGAAAATCGCGTAAAAGGCAAAATCATAAGATTTGCATTACATATTTATTTATATTGCATTATTATTGTATCGCCCCGTAGGCCGTCGCCCAACTGACATTTGTCCGACCATGTCCGTCATTTCTCTTCAACCACGACGAAAAAACAGGCTGATTCCCATTCTCGATGGAATTGATTTCTCATGATCTACACAAATATTATGAATAAAAAAAGCGATTTTGATTCCGAATCGGCCATAATTTCGTTAACTTAACGACCGCAATTTTGATCGCGTGAATCTATTTTCGAATAGACATTTTTATTTGTTAACCTCTTAGTGACTATTTCGAGTGGCTTTAAAAGTAAAGAATCGGGATGAATTCAAAACCATCGTATAATAAAAATGTGACATATTATAACCAGATGTGTAACTCGACTTTGTTTTGGTTAAAAATCGGTCGACTGTTCAAGTGAAAAAGATGATTCCTGTTTAAATAGTAAATATTTACGAGCATCGCAGCACAAAAACGGTTTCATCCTTATCTTCCGCTTTTAACCATTAAGCGTCGCGTCTCTCACATATAGAGTGTCACCTGAATAATAGTTACAATTTGTAAGACGATTTATTTGTTATTGTATTACATTCTTCTATATTGTTGAGGTTGATAGTCATTACAGAAATTTGTATTTTTATTGCAGCCCCGCAAGCAGGGGTGGAACTGCCAATTACGGGTCCTCCCGCAAAAATAATTATCATCCCCCCCCCCCATAAAAAACAAATATCAGAAACATTAGAAAACTTAACATGTAATTTTATATACATAAATAAAAAATAGCAATTGAATAAAAACAAATATTAACAACACTTTAATCATTCTATATATAATATATTATATATTAAGTAAAATATCTAGGTAAATTTTATAAAATTAATACATAGTGTAACAACATATTACATTTTCAAAGTTTGCCTCTCTATATTGCATACCACGATGAACAATTCGTAGAGCATCTTCAATCTGAGCATAGTTTATATTTTATTTCTGAGCTGTATTAGATTTCTTAAAGTATTTTTTTATATCATATTTGCACGACCTAGCTTCATTTTAACTAAATGGTACAATTAAACATATATTAAAAACTTTCGTAGCAGGAAGAACTACTGCTCTGCTTTTTCATGTTGCTAATAAAATTGTTTCGGGGACCCCAGTTTAAGAACCGCTGATTTTTTGCTAATAATGAAAGATCTTATAGACGAAACTTGTGTTTCTATTGCTAATAATGGTAATTTTAATTTGGTTCAATATAAACCGTTTTTGTATTAGTCATGAAAACTTCTTGAATGTTTATGGATATTGGTTAATCTTTATTATTTTTGTTAATTTTTACGTACCGAAATACTTGCTCGAGTTGCTCTTTTTTATGTCTGTATTGTGTCCATTGGGATCGTACAAAATATTCCACAAATGTTTTCATAAATTTGACAACTGATTCCACGAAATTTCATATGCTTCCTCCACACTCTGGAAGTAGGCCATGGTTGGGCAAGGACGGAAAATATAATGTGTTAATTCGGGGCTACTTCGGTCGAGCTCGGGTCTGCCCGCTCTAATGTCTCGGCGACCTCGACCGTATTCGGTAAACCTTTGGTTCGGTAACTTCCAGAGAGTGTAGAGGAAGCAATAGTATTTTCAGCACAAATAAGAAATTACAAAATATGTCTTTAATTTTTTACTTTTTTATTTAACGCGATTCGTAAAACATAATCAATTAAATATCAGTTTAATTTCATGAATATGTTTCAGGTAATATTCAACAACAACGATATTGTGGTTTAAATGTTTTCAGTCTCTTTGTCCTTGGAAATTACCTTATACGTATGTTTTTATTTGCGGAAGGTACAAATAAAATGTACGGAAATCAATATGTTATATTATTATCTTTATCTTTGGAATAAGGCGACCGTTATAATAAGACGACTTATAATTGAAGCACCGGCACATAAGCAACAGGATATGATTACAGAACGGATGTGAGGGATGAAGGAAACAATTTCTCGCCATTTCTATCCTAGTTTTTATCCCTTGCGAGTGATCACACTTATCGTTCAGCCAGCATCTCGAGTACCTTAATTGGTGAATTGGTTTAAATACATGTTGTTCGTTAAATCGTTGTATAACACATGTCCTTTGCTGCACGAATCATTTCCGTCAATATACGTAGATTACGCGAACAAGACACATTTTTTCTTCCTCGTTCAGATTTTTCAATAATTATTGAATCAAGTCTGATTGACTGATGGTTCATTGCCATTTTTATAACATATTCTACTAGTTAGACACTTTCTTTTCACCGATGACCCTAAAGCATTTAATAAAATAGATTTCATTGAGATTCATAAATTACTTAAATTTGATGTTGAAAATCTATGTGCGTAATATATTGTCATTTAGCATAAAAATGTAATTCAGTTGCATAATTGATAATAAAAACACAACTTCAACAAATAATATTAAAAAATAAAAAAATTAATTCGATTCTCACACAAACAGAATTTGCCATGATGTCTAATTAAAATGCAGCGTCAATTTTTCCACGAAAGCAAAAAACATTCGACTGCAAATTTCAAACCGCGCTAGATTGCTATTGTACCGTTATTAACCACATAAGCAATTTTACAATCGAAGAAGTAAATGAATTTATATGTAACTTTTTACATGACTTTAGAGAAATGAATAATGACGTCATAATTAAATATTATATGCATATTGATGTAAAATACCACTCAACGCGCGTTTTATATGATTATTGTGTAATGAAATATTGTACCATGAAATTTTCCCAGAAGCGTGATTATCGAATAATCCCTTTATAAAAGATCGTATAGGTTGATTTAATATCCTGTTTCACTAATTTTACTGTTGCCTTGAGGTCTATATTAACACTGCTAGTACCCGCTAATATGTACATATAACACGTTTCACGCGTGAAATAATAGTTTTATCCTATGTTTGTATTTTTACGAAATAAGGGGGCAGCGAAAAGTGGGTTTGCACACGGGGGAAATAAGTCTTTGAAAAATAAACGACTAAATAATCGGTTGTAGCTCCAAAAATCGAGTTGAGGCTGATGATGTACATAATTGAGAATGGAAGACCGGGACTTGTAGAAATTTTTATTCTCTACATGTTTTGTGAAACATCTAATGATGTGTAACGCATAGGAAGCGAGATATTTTCAAAAAATGATTTTTATGACCTTTGACCTTTGATATCTTATGAGACTTTTCAGTATGTCTTAAAGACGTCAAAACAAAGGTTTGTACAAAATTTCAGCTTTCTATCTTTCATTCCAAGGTTAAGTCCTGATTTGACTGGACAATGGATTCAGACGGTATCCGGAAATTTCAATAGGTTAAAAACAATCATATACAACATAATTGTCCTGGAATTTCAGAGAAAGAGTACCCCAGACATTTTTGAACAAAAATCTCCCGGTTTATGGCTTGATAATTATAGTAAGTCTAAACATTTGGAATATACATATTTTAATTTATATAATGATTTTTTAAGGTATGCACACATTGCTGATTTGTGGACATATTATTTTTGTGGTTTAGCTTTTGCCGAAAAATATATATTTATAATATATAAACCAATCGAGCTAAATAATTAAAGAGCATGTACATTTAAAAGGAAATATTTTTTCACTGGTTATTTCAATTAAACTGTTAAATTTGTTCTTCAGATTAAGGCGTAATAGTCAGAAAGGGATTCCAATCCCGGGCCAAAATTTTGATCCCGGGATTTCGGTATTGCAATTAGTCGATCCCGGGATCCCGGGACCAGTCCCGGGATAATTTTCATGTTATTTTATCGATAAAAATAATTTAAAATGAATAATACAATATATTTTTACATCTGTTTTTTATAACGTACAATGTATAAAGTACGTCTAATTTTAGTCTTGGACTTAAAATAGAAAATAATATAATAAAAATAAAAAAGGGAAGGTCTTATATATTTATTTGAGAAGAAAAAAATGAACTTTTGACAATGTATGTACATTCATAGACACAATTAATTGAAAACATTATTTTGAATAAAACTCACGAAGTAACATCAAAGCATCAAGTGTTTTATCATTTAGCCTTGATCTGATTTTGGTTCCTAAGCAGCCTGCTGCTGAAAAATCACGTTCAGACTCACAGCCTCAAAGATTCACAGATGACACGTGCAACTTGCGCAAGTTTGTACACGAAATATAACGACGTTGTCAATAATAATTCGATTGTGCTTGATAAATCAACCAATCCGAAAAATTCGGGATTATGTTTTATAATCCCGGGACTTATCGGGTATTGAAAATCGTTCGGGATCCCGGGATTGGAATCCCTAGTCAGAATGCTTTAATTCTGCTTTGCTGTATTATCTTACTAAAACTTTTGAGTGCTAAATTTGACATATGTTCCTTTAAATATTCCATCGAAATGTGAAAAATTTTCCGCTTTCCTTACGACTAAATTCGAAGTGTGAGCTTTAAAGGAAACGAAGAGTGCTCTTGAATTGATGTCTAAGAAACACATTTGTAATCGCGTATAAAAACAGAATAAGCACCAAATATTCATAAAAATTATACATATTTATATAAATTTTGTTTTTCAGTTTGCCATGTATGGTGTATTGAGAGCCATGCTAATAAGTGACGTAAATATTATATAAACGGGATAAGGCGGCAGGTGCTTAAAGACCGCGACTTCTAAGAATTAACAATTCTACGACTTTGAATTTAAATCTAAAAATACGGAAAATTGTCCAAAATAAATTTTAAAAGACCTATAGTCTAATTGTATGTATTTTGTAATTGTGCGAAAACAATCGGACATATATTTGGACCAAATAAGGCAGCGCTTTTTATAGCGACGTTTTATGACGAAATATAAATAAAAACCATCCAGTTTTTTATCCCCACGGCATCAAAGAAAAACATAAGATTAATCGCAATATTTAATTTATTACCGACTGGGCAAACTGTAAAGTTACTATTTTATTTGTTGTTTTAAATAGTAATCAATCAATTTAATATTTTAATCCTCCACTACTATTTTAATAATTTTTATACAGTATTATTACGTCCGTAAATCTAATAAATTATGAAATAGATACTTCCATAGTTTCGTAAATTCGCACATCTGCTTAAAATTAAAACTTTGTCTTTTGGGATAGACTTAGATCTTGGGGTATACCATTAACCGTCATAAAAATAAGTATTACATATGTAGAATTTTTTTTATTTAAGAAATCATATCTCGATCGATGAATTTGAAAGAAATGTTTGTGATTTTTTACATTTTAATTAATTAAAATGACAACGGACCGAATGCGCGCGCTTATTGCGTATTTAGTTTATTCCGCTACTTTGGATTGAATAACAATTGTATGCCGTTACTTGCGTACATATAATTTATATTCTCAATATATGTTATAATTGTTAAAAATTATTTAATGACAATGAGAAGAAGCAATAATAAATTTGATTTAAATAAAATTTACTTAATTTACGTGAATATAATTTTGAAATTTGAATAAATAGCATTGATTAAAAATCTTCTCTTCAACTCTATAAGAGTCTCAAAATGAATAAATACTAAAATTGATAGAAACTTACATAGTTTAAAAAACGCGAGAAAAAATGATGAATTATTCCTGTGCACATTTGTATTCGCAAATAATATGAAAATTTTTAATTCAGATTAAAATAACCATTTCAATTCTCCTTTATTACATAATATTTCACTATAATGTGAGAAAACACGTATATTTTTTAATTAAAATAAACTTAGTAGACTAACAAAACAAAATCATATTTAATGAATGTTAAATAATGTAATTTAAAATATATAGTATGTGATATAATATTTAGATTTTTTTTAAGTCTTTCGTAGTATCATGACAGGTACGTTACAAACGGGTAAAAACAATCAACACCTACAAATGGTTCTACAGTTTTATAGCTATTCTAGGAGCAAACTGTGATTAAAAAACAAATACCAAAAAAATCGAAAAATCTTGCTAAGAAATAATTATGAAATGAAAAACATAGATATCAATGAAATAAATAATCCATGCCATGATAAGTCGTATAACATTAAAAATGTTATTAAAGAGCTAGAAAAATAATTTTAATTAAAAAAAAGTAAATATGACTAAATGATAAATGAAATCACCATAGAACAATAAAAATACAGACTTTATTAAATATAAAGAGATACACCGCTTAATTGACAAAACGATAAAAAAGCGAAAAAATAGGTCTTAAAATAAAAGTGATAGGAAATTGAATGATTAAAAAAAATACATGACATTCAACACGCCCAAACATTAAAAAATCAGTAATTTCATTAATAAAAAAAATCGATATGCTATAGTAATGGTCGAAGACATGGAAATAAAAAGTGTATAAATTTTCCGAGGTGTACTACAAGGATGTGTGATGTCGCCCATGATCTACAATCTAATATTTAGAAGTAGTCTTCAACGAGGAAATCGGTAACCAAAGAGGAAAATTTCCGAAATGACCTTTTTTGTTTAGTTTACCTTATATATCGTTAATCGATCTTAGAATATAATAAAATAGAAGTTCTGATCCTCACGGAATTTACTGTAAAATATGTCAAAGAGATACAAATATTTATTTATGAAATTCTCTGGTAAAATAAATGTTTCTAATAACGATATAAATCAAAGAAAGAAGAAATACGCGGTTATTACATTTAACATATATTTTAAATGATTTTGACTTTATATATGTACGGTTATTTTAAAGTTGTACTAAAGCCAAATATATATTATACGATGAAACTATTGTTAAGTGATTATCTAATCTCAATTGCACGTTGGATGAAATTATTTTGGATTAAGACGTGATGGCTGAAAATTTATCATCAAATGTGGAACTGAATATGGAACTTTTTAGCTAAAATAATTTAAATAAATCTAAGAGTAAACAAGGAATTTAAATAATAAATAAATTAATTTGCTGAAAAGTTATGTCTGGCACTAGTTTAAATGCTTTAGTTTTATTTAAATCAACTTACAAAAAATTTTTTTTTCATAGAATACAATATTATCTTTTTACGCTAAGCTTTGAAATTTGTTATTTTAAAACTAATAAAGTAATTATTTAACCCGTAAGTTTAACGTTTAATTGATAGTTCATCTAAAAATTTCATCGAATTAATTTTTTAATGGTTTTATTAATATTTGTTAACAGATTAATATGTGTTATATTATTTATTATAATTACGATACAATTTTAAACTTGAATAATTTTATGTTATCATATATACACACACTATATACCATCTTAAATTTCAATGTTATCTAACTTGCTATTCAAGGGATTGTAAACATGCAAACACATTCATTTAAAAATCAATAACAAAGTTTCGAAATAAAATAACTAAACTTCATACTGGAGCTGCTATTGAAATGTTGTTTGCATTCGTAGTGCGAATTTGCTGATAAAGTATTTGGATTGTTTCTCAAAAATCTATTTAACCAATCAGAGAGCTTTTTAATATGAGTAACCACCACCACTTCTTCAGTGACGAATCATTCCAGTGTCGACTTTCGAGCTGGCGCGTACTTTTTTCGTTTACAATATTGCTTGCTTATTAAAAGTATAAATAGGTTACATATTACCTGGTTACTAATATTAGTATTTATTTACATAATCTACCTGATGTTCACACGTAATGTAAGTTATATTTTCATTTTAACCTCCCGATTGCATTCATCATCAGTTTTGTTTTTTCATTGTTTCATTGTGTATGTTGCCATATTATCTTTAAGTACACTCTCATAATTGAGGACTGATATTTGATGATTATTTTCTGCAAATAACCTTTGTATATAGTTATATAGCCTCACTCACATCACATTGTTGAACCTAAATTCGATAACGACAGTCCTTCAAATGAATTGGCAGCCTCCTCAATATAGTCTATCAACTATTCTTCACCCCAGTAGTGATCTAAAAATTAGTTAGTAAGAAGGTCATGCAATTTGAAATGTAATAAAACATATACAATATTCGATTATAAGTTATCTTTTAACAGTACAATATAAATAATGTTAAATAAAAATCACTTTTGCTGTACATGTATTCTACCTTTCTTCGCCTTCTTCCGTTGAAAATATTATTAAACATGAAATTTCGGTACAAATGCCAACATAATCTCTTTATGTCTATTATGTATATTATAATATATAATACATATATTATATATAGAGTACAGTATTATATTGAAACATTTGGAACATTTATTATATGAAAAAAAAAAAACAGAAATGTTAATATTTACCATAATACAAAACCTCCGCATATCCTATTAACCACTAATATGTATTTTAAATTGATAAACATTCACAATGATTTTTTCAATGCATTTGTGTAATATATGATTTTATTTATACAGATTCAGGATCGAAATCGAAGAAAAAATTATGACAATATGGTAGATCCTTCCACTATGGCAACGAATTTGAGAGCAGAACCTGAAGATGTACCCAATACTGACCAGGCTGATGAGCTTCCAACAGTGGCAGATTCGAATATAAACAGAGAAGAAAGAATATCCGAGGATGCCATGAGTCTGATTAATTCCATTGACGGAAACGCCATAAACAACGATCAACAATCTGAAGACTCGTCTGATATTATGTACAAATTGCACGACGATGGAATAATTGACAATCAAAATCAACCGCAGCATAAACTTGCAACATTTTACGTCAAGTCTTCAAATTTAGAAGAACAAGATGAAGCAATGGAAGTTTTAAAACAGGAGCACGATATTGATGATACGAAAAGTGGTGATATAAGAGAGACTCAGAAACCTGTTGAAGTTATGAATGTTGCTCCTGTTGATTCAGAAAAAATGCGCATTTACGCGCAAATGACGTGGAATGAAGAGGAAGAGAGAATTAAAAATAGTATATTTACACATGCAGGCAATACAATCAGAGAGAGCTCAACGGAAAGCGATAATACTGCAAAAAAAACATATTTTCCAATTTTTTCATTTACAAGAGAAGAATTAAACGAAGACGAGCATGATGTTTGCCAAGATTGTGAGGCATGGGTAAAAGTAAAAATATGGCTAGATAAGAATAAAGAATACTTATGTAATCCATTATACGAACCAGGTAATGCTCCGGTAAATGTGGGCACACGGAATGATGAAAATGTTGTATCCGAGCTAGACAACGCTTCAGGCAATTACGACGCAGACGATGAACAAGATACAACCAGTGACGATGAACAAAGGACAAACTCTGACGGCGAGTCAGACTATTCGAGAACTCCTATTGGAATATTGATCTACCATATGATAAAGTACATGATCATGAAACGCTATTCACATAGCAATGCATCAGATGTGGGTATTTCAATGACAATCACTACGGAAGATTATAAGACCTTTAATTTTATATTTGATGTGCAGCGTTCAGTGACAAATAATGTAGAATTGCTGTTTAAAGAAAAAATTGCTCGAGTTTATGAATTTAACAACGAAATAGAATCGATCTATTTTACTCAAATTTAATAACAATTTTTACATTTGTGTAATAATAAGAGAGATGGACAATGCACTGCCATCTAACTTTGACTTGGACCATAAAGGCGAAAGATCGAAGAAATGTTAGCGATGTACGTTCAGAGTACCATGGACAGACAAGTGCTCTAATGTTTTCATAGTTAAGGAAATAAAAATAAGAATTTTGTTTATATATGCAACGGAATCTCCGATCCTTTGGTTGAGAGGCTTGTAGAGATGTTAACCGTGAATGAGTTAGAATCCTCAACACCCTGATGATGACTGATGACAATAGGATCTTCGGTGATGGACCCACTTCGAGCAATAGCATCAAGGACCGTCAGCAGAGTTGGATCAGTAATGATAAATTTACTATTTAAAGAATAAGTAATATTTGTACCGTATTCAAATACAATAAATTGTCTAATAAAAAGTTCTTTACTTTTTATTTATTATTATATTAAAGTGAAATAATTATGCAGAATTTACAAAACAAATTCGTTAGTATAACTATTATACAGTAAATTTTAAAAACAATATTTAGTTGTTCCTTGGCAATGAGCATAATACCAATATATTTTATAAAGAACCGTCACCTTTTATAGTTTGATATGCCGTTATTGAGATCATTCACTGACTTTGGTAGCATACTGAGTTTTATTCCAGTCGCTAAGATAGTTTTATATTATGTAGGCATGAGAACACTACCTACTGCATGGTACCTCATATCTAGTGGTAACTAAATCATAATTTGTCCAGTTTAACTCTTCTGTATACCGTTAATATATAGTTAAAATGGTTGTGATTGGATTAATACGAAAATTTTAGATCTTTCAGGATTTACTTGCTGAGTGGTACGACTTATCAAGCTAGTTAGATATCGGAAGAGTATGACTGTACAATGTAAGATTATACTCATATCAGTTTCGAGAAGCAGCTAAGAAAAATGAAGAAAATCGGGTTTCTATGGTCTCTAATTTCTCATGGTCGGCTGAGTCTTGAGAGTCAAGTTCTTTAATCAATTATTGTTCACATACACTTTTAGTACATACATTAGCAAAAACGATTATCCGATAATGAGATACATACTACAATGCTTATTCAATGCAACCGATGGATGGCTGCTTGAAAACAAAATATAAAACTTAAACTTTACTTAGTAAATGTTAATAAATTATTAAAATTAAAGCTGTGCAATCAATATATTATACATCTTTATTAATAAAAAAATAAAACATTGATAAAAAATATATTGTGACAAAATTCATACATAAACATCTTATATACGAGCATAAATTAAAATGTAGCATTGTCCAATTGTATTGATTAATCTAAATCTAGATAGTTATTAAACAGAATTCATTTAGTTATTTGAAATTTTTCAGGAGATTGCTACTTTTTGTTTCAAATAAATATTTGTTCGGCAAGAAATACATAGATCACAGATTCAATTACAAGCCCATTTAATTTTAATATTTGATTTCATTCACACAATATATAATATATATAAATTGATTTGTAGAATTTTTCATATAAAATATATGTCATGACTATAATATAATAGCGCCTTAAGAATATTACTTTTTTCATCTCATTTAAATAAATCGTCTCGATTATACGAGAATAATGTACATACGTATATCAAAATAGTTATTATACAATATAGTGAAGATATCACATTCATTTGTGAGTTTGATCCAAAATATTAAAACAGTTATTTATACAAATGGGACAAAAATAAAAAACTATCTGTTCTGATAATATAAAATCTGGTGGATTCTGACCGAAATAACTTCTCACAGTCTATTATTAAATATTTAAACTTAAACGAATACTTTAACTTCATTTATAGATGCATTATAAATGCTAATCTTTGGAAAAGTTAATTGAAAGGAATAAATAATCTAAAACATGTATACATATACATATATATCATGAATCTCTAACAATTGTTGATGTAAAGGAAATTTTAAAAATTAGCGTACAAGACTTAAATATGTCTGATTGTATAACATAAAATTCGATAATGTAAAAAAATATGTAATTTACTTTTAACATTTTTCATCATAAATTATAAGTACTTAGAATTAACATTTTACTGATATTCTATAGCTTCTAATGTTTAATGTACGTTTAAAAAATAAACATGGTAAAATAAATAACTCATAAAAACTGCTGCTTTACTTTAAATAGATGATTCAATATTTCGAAAATAAGGTTTTATGAAAATTATGGTTTTACACTCACTGTTCAAAATTAAAATTACTATAAATCTACCGTTGTGACATAAAAACGCTTGGAAGTATTAGAATGTGGTAACAACGTATACATTATAATATGAAACTCATAACAGTATTTAAATAAATCAAAGATATATATATATATATATATATATATATATATATATATATATATATATATATATATATATATATATATATATATATATATAGAAAATGGAATGCTATGAGAGAAGATTGTTTAAATAAGAAAAGAATAAAATGCCATAGAAATATTTAAATCGGTGCCGTTAAAAAAACAGATTTATAGAAGTAAGAGAGCATATCATAGGAAACATAGCTTTCAACTGCGAATATTGTAATGAAAGCTATTGGAGACTACATAAATTGAATATTTTTCATACCGACGGAGAACAAGGTTTGCTAATTTATAATATAAACTTATATATCTTCTCGTATTATATACCACATAATTATATTCAATTAATTTCGTTACACAATTTCAAATAAAATAGTGTTAACTAACTTCATTTAAAGCTGCTTTACTGCAAACGGCAGTCAAAAACAACAATCTCTATGAGATCAAGTGATAATCTTAGGTCATCGGAATGTATAACGATGGTGGTGATCGTCGATCAAGCTGCGATTAGTTTGACTTCGGGAAAGGTTTTGTCTCCGAACTCAGCGCGCATCAAAACACTCATCAGCTTGTTCATTTCTCGTGCATCGTTTCCTCCGATCACGCACCCAAACCAGGGCCTGTCCTTTGAGCTGTAAGTTGACAATATTAACAATACGATTCAATTACACTTTGCCTTTAAGATAATATAAATATTGTCTCACCGAACACTTTTGTGGTTGCGTTGGATGATGGTCATCGTCCATTTAGTATGTGGATTCCTTCTAGACTCATGGCCATTGTACCATATTATGTCTTTAGCTTTCCAACTATCTATCATGTTATTTGCCTTTAAATATAAAAAAAATCATTAGTGACTGAAACATTCAATTTTATAAGTTACCTTAATATTGGCCTTGATACAATATTAACCCTTTGCACTCGTATTTTTTTTTTGGTTGGGGTAGCGCCAGCTCGTATTTAATTTCGAGACTTTTTTTATGTTCAATTTTTGGAAGTAAAAATGAAATAAAACATGTTTTGATTAATCGTTTTACAAATTAAAATTAATACAGCGAAAGATTGATAGTTTGTCAGTATTTTAGTTAAAAAAAAATTAATTAAATATTTAAAATATATTATAATTTAAATACTTTAATCGGAAAATAACTTTTTTTATTGTACTTTTTTAAATAATTTGTAAAACGTTAACCATCAAACTTAGAAAAGAATAATTTATTAAAATGTGTTCACGAAGAATTGTACTTACTATTCACAAAAAATAAATGACATAGTATTAGGTATACATAGTATAGGAAGGTAAATGTAATGATGTTTTTAGATGATTTTTCGTCCATCGCAATCAAATGCGCGGTAAAACAAATAAATGAATTATTTAAAAAAACAGCTGAGTGATGTAGCGGCAGGGGTTTATAACCATTAAGAAATTTGTAAATAGCTAGATGTCATATGAATTCTAAATAATTAAAATATTGGACTGTTTGTATTTTTTTTGCACCCATCGTTTATTATCTTGCGCAATGCGCTTATTATCTTGCGCATCGCGCTCGTTCTATAGCGTTTAGCGCTCCTAACATCGATCAACAATTTGCGTTCATACAAAAAAATAATGGTTACAATAAAATTTAATCAAGATTAAAATTACAAAGAGCACAAGTTTTTTACTTGTAGTTTTTTTTTCTTAGTAAAACCTTAGTTTTTAGTTTTTTTAATTGTTGTTTTTTCTTGGTAAATAGTTAATATATTCCCATTAACAAGTTTTAGACTTTTTAGAAAATCAGATTACAATAAACGTATTATAAAAAATAAAAAAATATACTGTTAGTTAAATAAAACATATATCAACATATAATAACGTTTAAAAACACATTTAATACGAAAAATTGTTATGCACCTTACAATAAATAAAACACAAACAATATGCACATCAGCACATATGTTTTAAGCAAAAGGATACATTTTGACGATATAACCAATGATTTTTAAAAGCAAAATTTAACACTTTTGACGCTAAGTTGCCGATAATGAGATTCCAAATAAAGTAAAGCGAAGGTCCATATATAAAGGAGAATCTAGATTAGGAAATATGTTTCTAGGACACTAACCGCCTGGAAATATACCCCTTGGACAATAACCCCCCGTCAAAACCCCCCTGGACATTGACCCCCCGTGCAAATAACCCCTGACAATTAACCCACCATGCAAATAATCCCCCTGACAATTAACCCCCGCCACGTATAAAGATAATACAGATATTACTTAACACGTTTTGTGACGCTCTATTATACTTAATAAAACATATACTGACGCCATTACCAAAGTTTAGCTGTATTATACATACATATGTATCTAGGCTAATAATATTTTTTATTTTTTTTTAATACTCTTTATAACAATTTTGCTCGCACCGGTCACTGGTACAAAATATACAATACGTATATTTTCTTCGTAAATGTGTTAGTTTTATTGATATTTTAAAAATTCTGTATTTTGCTGAATGAAATAAATTAGTATTGATACTGATTATTCGTATTAAACATTATTTTATTAAAATAATGACCATTTATTATAAATAATAACAACTTATATAAAATACTTATCTCTATACGTGGCGGGGGTTAATCGTCAGGGGGTTATTTACACGGGGAGTTAATTTTCAGGGGGCTATTTGTCAGGGGGTTATTTGCACAGGGGATTATTTGTACAGGGGGTTAATGTCCAGGGGAGTTTTGATGGGAGATATATCTATCCAGGGGGTATTTGTCCTGCGTTTACATGCACTTAGGATAGGAATATTTAAAATACGAAAAAGAAGGCCCAATTAAATTGGATATTTTTTAATATATTCACTGTCCATGGCAGAGGTCAGAAAATTACGGCCAAATCCAGCCCTCTGCTTATTTTAATCCGGGCTGCAAGTAATTGTTAGATTTGACATATAAAAAAATCAAAGTATGTGCTATAATAGAGCGGCCAACCGTCGAGTTAAGGAGCTAGCTAGGTATCACCTTATAAGGTGCTCCTATTGCTTTGTATTTCACCGTGACGTTATGCACTTTAAATTTGACAGCATCTTCAGTGCCCACGTAACGCCTTTTGCAATACATTTGAATATTTGAGAGAAATGATAAAGCTCATTTTAATTTTGCTTCCTGGCCCGCTGAGCTTAAAATATTTACAATCTGGTCCTTCACAAAAAAGGTTTGCCGACCCCTGGTCTATGGTGTTACACGAGCAAAATAACCTTGTCTATATTCTTTAGTCATATGTTTTACAGAGAGACATTCAAAACGCGTCATGGCAATTTTACAACTTTATATTTAGATTGTCTTGTATAACCGGAATGTCGTAGTCCTTAAGGCGTTGAATTGATATCCTAGAGACTATCGGTTCAGGTCCCGCAGCAAACTAAACATTTTAATATTAAGAATGCGCTATTATTAAAATTAAGCCCTAACTGCTAAGCGACATCTATTGATTGTAAGCTGTAATTATAGTTAACAATATATAATAGATATCACTAATTTACAAACTGTGTTTTAAATCTTATCCAATTAAACGTGTAAGTGTTGATTATGTTGTGCATAAACGACTTTTACCAATAGTTTTTCAATGACGCATATTTGAGTCATCCACTTTTAGAGTGTTAAATATGGATACATTTATATAAGTGTAATACAATCCTAAAACTCACTGAAAAAAATATGTTTTACAAGACTTTTAACCCTTTCACCGCGGATGACTTCTATAGGTGTCATCAAGAAAATCGCCAGTACTCATTAGACATTTAAAGGTGCCGTAAGCATTTGAGCCTAATAAAATGGCTTTTTAGTATAATTTAAGGCTGTAAATCAATTATTTGAACCATAATATTTTTAAAAATATGGCATGAATAGGTGCCCCCACATATTAACAAATTTCGAAATGGCGCTCAAAAATATCAGCTGTGGTGATAATATAAATGCAATTGGGGCCAGGCCCCACCCAATTTTTTCGTACATAAAAAAAAATAGGTGGGGCTGGTAAAGTTTTATTATATTTTGTGAAAATGATCAAATTTTATATTTAGACAAATATTCTACAAGTTTTTCGTATGTATTTGCCCATTTGAGGCAGAAATGATAAATATTACATTGTTTTTTAGTGGGGATCTGTTTTGGATTGGCAGGCGTTTTTACACCTAGAGCGAACCAGCGTAGTTTGGCCTCGTGGCTTTATTTTTGAATTTTTAAGTTTTGAATTTATTAAAACAGTTCTTAAAAATATAAATAAATTGATCATAAAAAATTATTACATTAAAAGATTATCCTAAAACTTGAAACTTTAAATACTTGTACCAGATTTAAAATTGGTAAAAATAGTCTTAGCATAAACGCATACTATTACTGTCACAGTAATAATATCACGGTTAATATCGAATTCATCGTCACGTCCTTAAAAATTCAATATTATATCGTCATTCGTAATTATATGGATAATTTTTAAAAGAAAATCAATATATGTATTTATAAATAATTAAAACACAGATTACTAATTCTGTTTTACATAATTTAGCTATTTACTAGCTCGAAAATATATTAAATGTGTCGAGACTAATATTATCGTTTGAGTTGAGTACCCAGGTCGATAGTTGTCAATCGCTCATTTTACTAGTGCGAGCGAGTAAGCGAGCTCTGCTAGCATAACGGCATCTCGCTCTTTTTTCCGTCTTAAAAATTTTATTTTTATTTCATAACAGACACACAATATAAAGTAATAATTATGCCCAATTAGAGTATATGATCCCGTTTCATCCCATATCATAAAAATATAGATGCCCTTAGAAGGAAAAAATCAGTTTTAAAGCATTAATTGACAACCTAAATCTGTCAAGTCTAGCGCGATGCCGTCCTAACAGCGCGCGCTTTGACCATGTTCCGATGAAAAATTTTACAATAAACTTACACTTGTAAATTTAAGATTATTGAGTTATTTGCATAAGTTAAAAATTCAATATTACTGAAATGTGTTTAACAGAAGTCTTTTTACTATTAATAAATTTAAATTTTCAAAATTTGCTTGAACACAAAGCCAATAAATGCATTCAAAGTTTTGTCGACATATTGTCGACGTTCGAGTACAACGCTTGAAATACGATGTCGACACATAGTCGACTTACGAGCGCAAAGGGTTAAATACAGAAAATTCTTTAATTGCGGTTGATACGGTAACCAGCTTTGATCGCACTACAATGTTTTACAAACAGCCCGCAGATGACCAGATGTGTTTTTTTTTATCTGTTGAATATAAGCGCCATAAATGCAATATGCAAATCATGGTTACAAATGTTACTGTATGAAAGGATATTAAAAGTTACACACGAGTTCTAATATAGAAGTAAAAATTAATAAGAGATAAAACTGGATGACAATTATTGTCCTCCATGCGACCTTCTATATCTCACAAGTGGGAGTGAGTTTCAATTTAAGTTAAGTAAAAAATAGTCATAAAAACAGTGAGAGCCGCTGGTATATTTTGTCAAAATTTCTAGTACACGTACATATAGTATGTATTTAAAAAATTTAAAAATATATTGTAGTTAAGATATAATTTCAAATAATGAAATTGTATATTTTAAACGTCAAGTCACACGATCCATACAAATAATTGCAAAATTCAATGATATACACCTGTACCACAATTTAAAAGATTTTTAAACTTTTAACTCAAAATTTCATTCAAATAAGATAGCAAAATTTAAAAAATTTTAATTTGCCTGTATTTGACAAAAATGTTCCAGTATTATTACACAGTTGGCCACACAGTGGTCATTTCTTTAATATTTAGATTTCATTAAGATTCAGAGTATTTCATTTCATGACGCTTAATTCAAGGGGAGACAAATGCCTCTGATTGATCTAATTTTAAATATGTATGAACTGCTATAATATTATTTGTTTGAATCTGTTTAAAATACATATATGTTCATAGATGTACATATTTTCAGACATCTATGAATCAAAAAATATTATTAAAATAAAATTAGCCAAGTTAAGAACCATTAATAAGATAATTACTATAATTTCTGTCAAGACTAACTTCAGAGCATTCTTAACATATGTGTATTTATGCTATTATACATACACTTTTGTCTTTGAAACAGTATAACGTGTCTTGACCAAAGTGGAAGAAATAGTTTTTGAAGGTCCTCATCTTGCTGTTGGCATACCGCAGTTCGCCGACCAAATACTGGAAACCAATTGGCGCCTCAATGCTTGACAATTGCATGATCGTTTGAGAACCGTCCATTATTATCAAATAATTATCTTTACGATCCGCTTCGTCCCAATAACTCCATCTGAAAATATATTTTGTGACTATATCAATTAAAACATTACAAGAAAAAGATTAATACATGGAATATGTGATACTTTACAAGGACTAGGAAAAACAGGTTTTAAACAAAAATTAAATTATAATAAATGAAACAAAAGTCCAGGACAAAGGCTAAATATAAATTAACGTTTAATCGTTTTTGGCACTTAATATTCTCTTAAATAGAATGACGTTAACACTTAATGCGCCGCATTTCGCTCGAAAAAAACACACATACTGCTGGTATATTTGCGCGCGATTGAAAAATTGGAAAAAAATGTAATATTATTAAAACTGCACTACTGATAATTATAAAAAATGGTGTGGGCACTCACCAAATACAATACCAATGAGATTTTATTTTTTAGAAACAACGAATTAGAAATTAATAACGTTACATTTTTTTATATTAAATAATTTTTCATTTAACGTTAGATATTTTGCCAACTCTGGTTTTTTTTATATTTGGAAGAAGTTTATTGAAATCGCAGAATCACTCATATATCGATATTCAATCAAAATCTCAATTCAGACTTACAACGTTATTGATCGTGTCGCATATTCAATTGTTTTGAGGTTCAAAATGAGCTCTCATGAAAAGCTAGTGTATTCTGCTGTCAGGATAAAACATACAAATTAAAACATACCTAAGAACAACATTGAGTAAAACTTCAGAGTAGTGAAGTGGCCTGCGCATATTATCACCACTGATCACTTCCTCAATGATCAAATTATGGGTCTCAGCCTTCAACCTTTGATGTAACTCCTCACATAACTCTCCAGCCGATTTCGTAGGTGTTAACTAAACAAATAAAAGCTGATTACTATTGAAATGTTTATGAACTCTGCGACATCTAGAATCGTTTTATTATATTTATGTTAAAGGGAAAATTTATACAAAACCAATATGATTTACTGCTCTCTTCGGCCCAATTGTGCCCCTTTTTTGCTAAATCATGTTCGTACATATATTTTATTTATAACAGCCATAGCCATAACAACTAATAGCCGACAAACAAAATAACAATGAAAAAACACTGTAGCTGCCAGAATTAAAGAAATTACATACACTTCCGAGTTATTATTGTGCAGCTGTGTACTTTCTCAATGGGTAGTATTGAATTTTTTATCACTTTTAAAGCAATATGAATAATGTTTAATTTTAAATAATTTGTATGTTAATATTTTTAATCTAACATTCCAAGTTGTAGTATTTTCGACAGCAGAAATAATCAAAATGAAACTTCGTACTGATTTAAAGTACCTAATATTTTATTATTTTAAAAATTAAAATATAAATGATACTTTTTGAGCCTGTATTTATTATTCAAACTGTATTTTTTGGTTCTAGATAACTTTACGATTATATTTTATCGTTTACTATTTGATACTCGAAAGCTTGAAAATAACGAATATTTGAAAACTACTCACCACTACATTGACACTGTTCTCTTGTGTCTTGCTGTGAATATAAATCCAAATATGGAAATCGCCAGATGGTTTAGGTGATATTGTGACAGTGTTGTTTTGGTACTTCTGCAACATGACCTCCATACACCGTTCGCGCTCCATCTCTTCTTTGCTGGGCGCATAAATCTGGATATACAATTCGATCAAATCACAAACAACCTGTGACTCCTTTAAACAAGATTCGACGTTGCTCAAAATCTAGAATTAGCAAATTAAATTTAAAATAAATCTTTCTAAAAAAATGATTAAAGTTTTTACCGGATGGTTAAGCAACGAAGGACCCCAGACAGCAGCCAAATTTTCAGCGTTCATGCGATTTGATTCTGCTAACGTCTGTATAAAATGCAAATGACCAAAGAGTTTCCTCAGTGTCTTCTGACTGATCGGATTCAAAGTCGATAATAGATCCTTGTATGTTTTGGCTTTTTGGTCGATGTCCGTCAGTTCTAAAAGAAATTACAATATCATTGATCACTAAAAACAGCATAAGACTTCACAACAGGAATAATCTATACAAAATATTTTGCACATATTTGTTTATATTATTATTAAACATAGTAATCTTCAATTAGAAAGAAAATTATAACCTATTTTTTCGAGATATCTAAAATGCAATTCATTCTTACCTAATGCAGCGCAGAGCTCATGAGATATTGAATTAGAAAGTGCAGGTTCTGGTAACTCTCTAAAAAACCGTTTGAGCGCCGTAGCTACGTCATATTCACTGTGAGTCCTTGGAGAGAGTTGAACAGCCCAGGCATCAGTTTTAAAGTCTGATAGAAGAGCCGTTATTGCACTATTAGATCCACTACGTCTGTATATGTATTCGCTAAGACTTCCTACAAAATAATACATATTTATATAAACAATTTATACGAATCAAGATAACATATATTAATAATTTAGTGATATACCATATGCATATACGAAATTTATACATTTGATCACCAATGCTGGCACCTCTTCTTTTGTGAGTTGCTGTCGATATAACCACGTTCCGTTGCTGGTCGACAAGTTGTAAATAAGCTTGCGCCATATCTGCAAATAAAAAAAATAATAATATGAAATATGTGTTTTTAGATGCATATAGATATATTTACTATTCTTAAAGTTTGTCTTTCAGTTAATTATGCATCATAACGTTTGTCTTGTGATATGATATTGATACCACTTTTCTGACTAAAGATGAAATGGAACTAAAAATAATGTATCGAAAAGGGACATAACAGTCCGAAAGTATTGTTTTACAATCTAAGTTTTATGACCTATTTCGTTTAGGCATCTGCAAATATGAATAGAGCAAATGTTGCATGTACAATTAGGTGATTTATAAATAGAAGTATATACAATTTTATAATGCTTTCAAGTTTACAATCTGCAAGAGTTGTCAATGGTCGGCACTTCATTCGTTTCTGTTAATCCCTTGACTCATAGTAGAAACATGTTTTTGCTGTCATTAATGTATTAGGAGAGTTAAGTTATATTTTTTATTAAACTCCCGCTTTTTGTTTCTCAAATGCAATTATAAATGTATCTGTATTGTTAATAAAATTTAAATGTAAATTAATAAGCAAGAAAAAATATAATATAATTATACATATTATTTCACAACAAATTTATTTTCGTTATCAATATTCACATAAAATTATTGTAAATAATTTGGGATTCAATTTCTACGATGATGAACGATGTATAAGTCGCCTCGAAAGTCGCTCCTCGTGTGAAAGCGCTCATCTAAGCCCGTGCTTTTATAGGTTGCGACAACTAGCAAGTTGCCTGTGCATCGCCGCTGCGCAGGGGCTCGCTAGACGCTCGGGCGACTGCGTTCGTAAGCACCCATTTAAAACCATATAAAGTACAGTCGCCGACGACTTTGATAAATGAGACAAAATTACTTCAGAGATGTTTTTCGATATATTTAAGTATTTTAAGCATGTTCATGAAGATAACTTAAGAACACCAAAAATGTAGGGCCATCAATATGTCGGATTCAAAAAATATTTTAACATTCACCTTTGTCTCTTCCGAATGTCCCATCTTGAAATAAATAGTCTTGTCTTGGAAATCAATCGCCAAACACGGACCCGTCTCTGGATTTTCGTCATCATTCACCAAAACTGTAAAAATAAATACGACATATGTAAAACTCTGATTTAATAAAACTAAAGCGCTTGCAACCGACGATTCAATATAAATACATATTTGATCGTCTTGATTATTATAACCACAATTAATAATAATCGAATTTCGCAGCATTTATAATTTAAAAGTCATACCGACACATCTTGCTTTTCGCAAGTCGAAACTACGAACAGCCGAATTTTGAGTGTGATAATACAAATTTCTGCGACACAACAGCAACCATCCGCATTCCCACGAGCAGCTGACACCCTCCTGAGAAGTTTATTGTTAATTAATATAAATGATAAATTTTACAATTTGCTACTTTGCATCATACCTTAACACAACACCAGCCGATCCTGGCCATATCCCAAATCAGTTCATAAGAAAATTTATCAGTGAGACATTCAACGATCTTCAAAATCCAATTGCGCCTCTCAGATTTCTGAGCACAGCCAAAGTCGACTGACATACGACTTGTAAATCCACCACTGTTTTGAAACGTCAGCTTGAAGCGATGCAACTCCACTTGACCTCTAAAAATACAGTAAAACGTTCAATCGATTCAAACAATACAAATTATAACAAATATAAACAAAAACTCACTCCTGCTTATTAGAAAATATGGTCTGTATTGAGAATAGATTCTCAATGTTGTAAACATCCTTTACCGTTGTGATTGTATTGTCAGAGTAACAAGTCAATGTACAATTAGTCAAAATGCAAAGACGCATTTGAAAACTTTTGAACAATTCATCAATGGCACCAGACAGTAAGCGAACCATTAAACCTTGATGGTGCACAGTCTTATAAGGGAGACTAGGCTTTTCCAACTTCATCCCAGAATTCATTTTACTATCTATCTTCTTCTTAACGTTCATGGCCGTGTCAGAACCGACCTTGACCATGTTTGTGAATGTCTTTTTTGATTTAATATTGAACTGCTTGAAAGATTCGACTAAAGAATATCTCTTATTCTCGTCTGTAGGTGCAACTTTTACATTGCATACCTCTCGATTCCGACTTGACTGTCCTTCTGCGAGTTCTGTCAGTGAATCGTATCGTAAAGGCGGCGTGGGAGGCCTAGATGGCGTACCGTCTAAATTATCAATGTACAATTCAAAGTTCACCTCATTTGACACATCATCTTCGATACTTAGAGGTCTATTATAGGGCTCGTTCAACAACGACTCCAAAATTGAAAGCTCATTTTCGGCTTTCGAGCTCACCTCACTGCTGACTTCAGTCGCTAATGGATCAAACTCGAATATAGTGCTTTTGGTCGCTTGATGTTGTGCTTGTTTTAAATTGTATCTGATAGTTGGATGTATAACATCGTATGTGTCTTGATTTGTGTCGTTATCGTTATCTATATTGATCATAATATCAACATTGCTACAAGCTCGCTCATTTAAACCATTGCAGTCTTTCTTCTCATCGATGGCGATAGACTCTTCGCTGGTAACTTTATTAATCGTGACGTTCTCATAGTTAGGAGCATCTTTTATGGGTGAATGGAATTGGATCGAGCCAATAAGGCGCATGTCTGACGTCGACAGGGGTCTCTGTGTGCTATCGTCGACTTCTACGTTTAATCTGGTAGAATCGTTTTGAGGACTGGACCTTCTAGGTTGCACTCCTTGTTCGAGGATTCCTCTCGCAAGATTAGCTCCAATCAACACTCCTTTCTCAATTTTGTCACGTGTAGATAATGCAAAGTCTTTCGATTTCCTGCATAAGAAATAATTTATATTAAAAAACATTACTGATATCTGAAAATATTTCTATTTGTGACTTTGAAATAATTAAAGAAAAAGTACAGTAAAACCTCGATATAACGGACTAATGCGGGTGAGGGGATGTTCGTTAATGTGTTTTGTATGAATGTGTTTTTTTAGTAAGAAAATAAACGGCACAATACAATGTCAGTGAAGTTTCCACGAATGGATTGAAAATATTATGTCATGAAACTTTATTTCACAGAAAAATTTTCTATCAAATTAAAATGGTTAAACCAACATTTTTATCGAAAATACACTTTATTTGTATGTAGGTATAAAGTCAGAGGTATGACGTGATAATTATGGGCAGAACATTGTTTACAATCGGTGACATTTGGATTTAAACATGTATAGCATTAACAGAATATTTATAACAATTTTCACATTTGACCGGATATTTTGTTCGTTATATCCGAAGTCCGTTTTATCGAGGACAGTTATATTGAGGTTTTACTGCATTCATATGTTCAAACAAAAACGTATGACTGCAATTATGTGTGAATCACTAACATAACCAACACATGAGTCACATTGAATAATCACTTTGATCTAGTCCAGTATGCTATATTTGAAGCATACTTATCAAATATATCAAAGTGAATACACATATATATGTATATACATATATACAAAGTGAACACCATCAAAACTTTACAACCACATGAATCGACGATACACACAAATTAACAGTAATTACATAACACAAAAACATAAATCACCTTTTTGACGATTATATTCCAAATTAACCGTTTCCACTAAAATGAAAGCATGAGAAACGGAAAGATTAATAAATTAAATACATAAATAAATATACATAAAACACTTATATAGAGCAGGGGTCGGCAAACATTTTAGCTATTATTCTAAAATATATTTTATGCCCCTCAACTTCGACGTAAAACCATAAACTAATTTTCATAAACAATATCATTACTATATATTAATAAAGTCGAGTGTAAATGGGCCAGATCATAAAAGCACTTAAGGGGCAAATTTTAACAAAAAATACTGTTAACCATTGGGTGCGGGTGCTCGGATCTGCCTGTCCATGTTTTTGAGCACCAATCCGGTCGTTTTGAGCACGGACAGCAGACAGACGATGGACGACAAATCTGTCTTTTCTTACCACACTCGATCGGATTTGTCCGCCAGGTACCCGCAATGGTCAGTTCCCTCGGATGTGCCCGAGCTTGTATGGCTAGCTTATCAGATTGTGTTGGAAATAAGGGTACGTGTACGCATGCATATATACATATACATTTTTCCATGAATTAGTTTACATTAATATGAGAATTTAACCAATACTAAAGCATATAATGGAAATTGAATTAAAACTTATAATGCGTTGTATTTTTATTATAAATTATTGTATGTTGTGGTATTTTGTAATCAATAAAACAATTCCTGTAATATTCTATTGGTATTTTTAAAAATATTATATTGACAGATATTCAACCTGGAGAGTGATACCAAAACTGCTCTCATGTTTTTGAGTTAAATATGTATATAAATAAACAAAATAAGTAAGAAAGTGGTATTTTACATTTTCCTTGACAAATTAAATTAAAAAGGAAAAATTAATTATTTCACATGGTCGCCCTATTATATTTCTCACCAATACTGCGTAGATGAGCATCTACATCTTGGACGAACTGTACATATTTTTATTAATTGCACCTCCTTTGAAATTCATTAACCCTAGATAATCAAGATTCCACTGTAATAAAATGTTATTTATTTATTGAACTTTTACCCCCCGAGATTTACTTTCTACTTCATTTGGGACAAATAACCCACAGTTTTCTGACTACTGCTCTAGAGTTACATCCAATACAGACTAAGAATTGTGTATTTCTTGTCATTAAAATATTTATGCATATGTGAACTATCATGCACATCATAAATACTTATACCGATAACCGCCCGTCTGAACTGTGAGGTCAAAGAGAATCAGATTATAATATCAGTCG
Organism: Plectrocnemia conspersa; assembly: GCF_051122295.1. Lineage (NCBI taxonomy): Eukaryota > Metazoa > Arthropoda > Insecta > Trichoptera > Polycentropodidae > Plectrocnemia > Plectrocnemia conspersa. The sequence continues at coordinate 16,271,748 of NW_028277170.1, forward strand.
CCGCATGACTCATCTACTAAGGGACGACTAACATTGCTTTAAAATCGCAATCTTTACCTTTTAGCGTCGTTGACCCATTCAGTGAACTGAGGCTGCTCCACTCTGCGCCTTGGTACAACAGCCGGCGGAGTCTTTTCTGGCACGACGCAACTTTGGTCAAGTTTGCGTCGCGGCGCCGGCACCGGTCTTTTCTGTTCATCCTCGTTGCTAGGAATAAAGAACCTGCTCTTCGGAACGGGACGATCTTCCATCTTCAGCGACCGATCAGTCACATATCAGAAAGAAATATAGTCATATGCCAATCTGACAGATCTGGCAAATCTGAATGAGCCTTTTATTCTGACACTTGGCAATAACGATACTTTTATTGATCATATACCGTTCACAATAAAACAATATTATAGAATAAAAAATATATAAAAACAAATAAGCGGTAATTATTTGCACTTTAGTTAAAATATTTTTACTTAAAAATAATAAAAAATGGCACGAAAAACTCTTTCACTATAAATAAATTTATCCCACATAAAAAAATATAGCAAAAATTTTATTTTTAAATAATAGTTCTCTCATACATAAGATTTTAAAAATACTAAAAGAGAACATTAAAAATAAAATGGTTATCTCGGAAATCTTTGTTCGAGGAGAATATATAGCTGCGAGACAAAAAGAGGAAATTTATTTGAGGAGGACAATTCTCCTCAAAGTAGGATCTTTGGACACCTTATCTTAGATAGCATAGCTATAACTTACCGTGGGAGTAGGAAGTTAGAAATCAACGGATTTAAATCTGGTAAAAGCTGGAAGCTAGAGAGAAACACGGCTCGCGGCACCACATTGAATTTGTTAACGGTCCACCAATAACCGAACGACCGCGATGCCTCTACTTCACTAAATTGAAAACTTAAGAGTAACCGACGTCGCTTCTAAGTGTAAAGCGAAAGTTTTCATCAAAATACTAGAGAGCAACAACAATAAATCATGAACTGGTGCAATCTTATTTTCTAATATATTTTTATTTTATATTTTTGTAGCGATCACACACAGATGGCCACGTTCAAAAGGGTCATTGTCTCAAACCATAAATTCGCGTTAATGACTGTGTCTAAAAACGATCATTTATTAACAATGGAGACAAAGAACATAATAGCGTAATAGATTTGCTGGACAACACAGAGCACGAGTTCATAGTAAATATTCTCCATCGTCAAGATAATCACTTTGTGGTGTAACGGTCACGAATATTGTAAATTACCACATCCATGACATTTCTGAAAATTCAATACGACTTTGGACGAGCGAACGTCGCTTTCTAAAGGCGTAGACTTATTTTGCCGTTCTACAAAGCGATTGCAGGGATTGGCTGGAAGATCGCTGCACATATGCGATTGGTCAGCAAACCTTAGCCCTTGATATATAAGCCCAGACTTCGATGAGAGTAGGTAGACAGTCAGAGAGTGAGACAGTCAGCCAGTCAGGAGACATGACAGAGAGTCACCAGCAGCCCCCCGAAAAGACCAGCAGACGCACCCCCACCAACAGACGCAAAGAGATGACCTGGAACTCCCGAACCACCATCGCCGCAAGAAGAACTATCTCCTGACACTCGCTGCAGACAGCCTCAAGAACCCTGTTGATCATCCACGGGCATCATCACCTTCGTCAGCTTCATCACTGCTTAGAGGAAACGACTCGCCGATAATCATTCGTTGCACTCATGTAAATATTGCAATAAAAAGTCTTTCTAAATTTCACGTTGAGTCTCATTGGCAATGAGGTCAATCACTCCTAGAGCCTCAACACCCAAATTTTAATTATTCATTTGGCAATTGAATATGCGGCGCGAATAACGTTATGAGTCGTAAATACGTAAATAGTCAACTTTATAGGAGGTGAAAAATGAATTTACAGAGTTACATACGTTCATTTTTGTATTTTTTTAATATTATATTTCACAATTTATTCACCAGAAAAATGTTTCATACTTGACTAGTATCTATATAATACCATGTTGAATTTTGTCAAGAATGAACATTTTCAATTGTAGAATAGCTTAAGTTATGATGTTGTAACGCTGTTCCACTGTATGAGAGCAAGTGCTTATGGATCATTAATAACGTTTGTCTAAAACTTATCCACTAATACAAACTTTTAAAATAAAATATAATAGTGGTATTTTAAAAAGAAATAATAAAAAAATTGGCAAAAAATATTTAAGAACTTTTTTATATTAAATAATTTTTCATTTGCCGGTAGGTATTTTGTCAACTCTAGATTTTTTATGTTTTGAAGATGTTGATTGAAATAAAAGAATCACTCATATAACGTTATTCAATCAAAATCGCGAAATCAGACTTACATTATTCGCGTCGTATATTCAATTGCTTAAAAAAATTTGTACACTATTTTAAATTTTTCGAAATTATCAGTAATTTCATTACGTAATTATGTTTTTATATATACATAGCAAAATGAAGGTAAAACTAAAATTTAAACATTATTTACTAATGAATAAAACGATTAGTAGATGTTTCCAACAATATTTATTTAACACAGTTCATAAAAATTTACATCAATCACAAAGATAGGAAATATTTTATAAAATACGTATTAATATCTATTATTTACGTTATACACAACATTATTTTGCAATCTAGTTATTATTATATGGTAAGTGAATAAAATGTATTGTCTATGTTGTACTATAATTTTTTCATTTTCATTTTATATTGTGGAGGACGGTTATAGTAATATAAAAACTGTGACCCGTTTTCTTTTACAATACGTAAACATATACATAAGTATGCATATTTTTAAAATAATTAATTATAATAAATTATGTATATGAGAATATAATTTATACATACATATATAATAAAATATATGATAATCTTACAACACTCACTATATAATTAAGCTACGAATACATTAATCGACCGACTACCAAACTTTGCACTTATGCTCGGGATTCATTTTTGCACCGACGGGGCAGTTGAAATCTTTTGCGTATTCTTCCATATTAGACATAGGGCCGATGACCCTGAATCGTCCTGGCGAGTGGACTCCAGTGGTGATACGGACCTTCAACGTTTCTGGCCTGGACACAGTGCACCAAGTGTTTGCAGCACTTATCCAGAACAACTAAATAACAATAAATGTTAATTATTACAATCTATTCATAAGTCATAATTTATAAATATAAAAACAATACTAACTTGCTCTGGAGTGTATTTAAGACCAGGTAACTTTTTCTCATTTCCATACTTTTGAGTCCATTTTTTGTAAGAATGGTATGAGACTTTGATACCTCCGTTGTCAGCTATGTTTTCACCTTGTGTATTGATTCCATTGAGCTAAAATTATATAATATAAATTAGTACACATTAGTTTTGAAGTAGTGTATTTTTATATTAGTAAATTTAAATTATATACGAAAATAGAAAATAGGAAGCTTTTTTTATAAAATAAATTTGTCTTATTTGTTAAATGTCTTATTACTTTTTTATTTAGATTTCTGGTAGAAAGAAAAATGTTAGGAACGTTGCAGTTTATAATTTGGGAAGTCATTAGCGTAGCTTTAAATAGAGGTACAAATTCCATAAATTATATTATTTATATACAAAATTTATTTTTAACGTAAGCACCTTCCTCGATTATGTACTTATATATTTTAACGAGTAACTGGAATTATTTTGGCTAATGTCCAAATCAAGTATCAAGCTTCATCATTTCACCATCGTTGGAAGAGTGCTCCTCTAAAACACGTTATTTAAGGAAAAAACAGATGGAAATTGCTAAGAGCAATGTCATAGCTAAGTAGATAGCGCTGAAGTACAATAAATATGATTTAGCAATCTAAAAAATATTGACAATATTTTTACGAAGTGGTAATCTCTAGTGGCTGATTAACCAAGTGTTCATTTTCGATACTTGTCCGAACAATTAAAGACAGTTTGGTCCAACAGGTAATATTAACCGAATTATTTGGAACTATTTTCTTCCAAACATTTTTTACATAAAACGGAACTATAGAAGAATATAGTGCACTCGTTCAGAGGGGCTAATATCTTGCTAGATCTGTTGCTCTTTCTTGCTTAACTACTGTGCGTTACATTCATTGTCGGCTGGAGGTTTTGCAGGTCCTCGGGAAAATATTATAAGTGGGCCCCTCCAATGCAAAGGTTGAAATAATGCAAGAACATTATTTAATTTATGCATAAAGAAAAATACCGAATATACAGTGGCGTGATGGGGAAGGGGGGTCTGGGGGGTCTGTACCCTCGCTTGGTGGCATTTTATGTTAATTAAATATAAATTACAAAAATGATCTTGTCTTTTTTCTTGACAAAACCCCATCCCCCCTAGACAAAATCCTAGCTACGCCCCTGTCGAATATGTGCATATTTATGCATAAAGAAAAATACCAAAATAACTACATCTGAGCTGGCCCTAGTCACATGCTACATGAATAATGTTGTTCCATAACAGTAATCATATCATTTTAAAACATACTTTGCTAGTTTGAATAGTATTTTTTTCACTGTGTAAATTAGTTTTGTGTGACAAAAATAAAAGAAAACTTTATGAATAAGGAGTGCTAATTATTTGCTAAAGTGAAAAAAATAGCACTTTATGAGATTACTTAATATTAAATGAATTAATTGTTTTTTTTATGAATATATTGTAGGTATTTAACAATAAATTAATTCATCTTGCTGTAAAAAAATAAATACATATTACACCTACTTAAACGTTTGTTTTAAAGCCTAAATACTATTTTTTCCTTTGTTATTACATTATTGCGCATTGCAAATTTTATTTTGCTTCTAGAAATAAGTCACTTAGTTTTTTATACTGGCAACATTGTATGTGTCAAATACCATAACCCTAAAAGTTAGCGCGTTATATACGGTTTTGAAAAGCTCTATATTACCTGAGTTGATTTCGGATTTTATATTGAATAGTAATCGGTTAAATATCATTGCTCATCTTTAATATATCTTCAATTTGCCGCTCAAACTTTTCGGCAAGTGTAGTTTTGTGGAACTTAGAGTGACCAGAACGTTCCCAGGAGCTAAGATGAATAAAACTAAACCTTCGGTCTCTACACCGATTTCTGATGGAGCAGAGCCAGTGTGCCAATCGTCTTCTGAGTGGACGATAGTACAGAATAAGAAGAACAAGACCACTCGAAAGAACATGAGTTCAAAGACAACTATAACGACGCCAGAAACACGCTTTCGTCCAGTAACTGGAGCAATTTCTACATCTCGCGCTTGCTACAAGAAAGACGTAAGAGCAAAAGCAGGAGTTTCAAGTTTATAAATACTGGAAGCCAAGAAAAACTCCTTAAAGTTTCCGGGATGCATATATCTTGACTCCTCTAGCATCAGCACCACGAAACCTTCAATACACAGGAATGGATGAGATAGTTGATGAGAATCAAATTTCTTTTAAAACAAGTGATCAACACCATTAATGAGCGCTATTTGCGCAGAATATTTTAAATAAAGATCAACTGCTAAGCCAAATAAAAATGAAACTATACATCGGACATATATACAACCATTAAATACCGCATTTTTAGTAGTTCACTGCCCATCGAATATGGTACATTATGCAATCGGTATTCATAACTGTTTTATTATACAAAATATAGATACTTGATCATTTATCTACAATTGTTCTAAGCTGCTTCCGCCGAATGGTGTCGCACGATCGTGGAAAAATGGTGTATTAATGTACATAAACGTATTAAACTAAGCCCTCTATCAAATGTGCCTATAAAATATAAACATCCAAAATGGCACCTATTTACGTACATAAATGATATAAACAAAACCCAATATTGAATGTTAAAACCCAATAATTCGTCCAGTTAACGCTTTAGGGTCGAACATGAATTTAATACTTGGTTTGATATTTCAGTTTAATAGTGGGCTTTTTTTTGCTTTTTTCTACTTTTTCTGACTCAGTTAGCAGAGCTGAGGTCATCGCTATCATTATTTATTCATTAGTTACCAACCCTCTCTTGAACAACATTATTTTTTTCAGACCCCCAGTCCAATCCTAACCGAATAAGATTGTTCTTGAGACCCAATTTCTGGCTCAGTTGTGACATAAAATATTAATTTCTAGGAATTGGAGTGATAAAAGCATAAGAGTTCCCTCAAATGTTCTTTTTATAAATGTAAAGCAATTATAATTTTATTCATATCAAAATTTAAAACCTTTTGCGTTTTAAAACTGGTGCTCTAGTATATAAGCATTCAAATTGTAACATGTTTTTATTATTTCTCTATGATTCTCAGGTTGCCTCGATCAAATACGAAGAACGATGTAATTCTGCAATAAAATGTTTGGGTAGTGAACTATTAATTACTACAGTGCATGGTATTATGGTATAAGATTAATATATTTATATATTAACCAAAACTTGGCTAAATGATTCAGTCTTCACTATATACAGTATCAAGCATAAGGTTTTCCAACATAATCAAGACAAGGAAATTCATCTCAATGATCAGTGGCTCAATATCGACAGATAGAAATTGTGGTTTAAGCTTACACATCAAATGTACTATGTTATATCTTCTGTTAAGTAATTTCCACCCAAGTGCGCTCCACATTATGCAGTGATAGCAAGCAGTTATTGTTGGGGACGTTGAGAAATCCGCCCCAGCATTTGAACGAGGCAGGTGATTGATTCTTCATTCAATGTGGATTTAATTAGTGTTAGTTCCTAATAAATTGTGAAAGCTTATAAGTGCAAGTGCGATCAGTGATATTGTTAAATAAATGTGTATTTGTCGGCGATTTGACAATTTTTCCTATTTGGAAGGGTTGTCATTTTAATCATGTTTTAAATGGTGAGTTAAATGCAAGTATTAAGTCTCTTGGGTAAAAATAATTATTTGTTTGAAAAAACGCAGATTAAATATTATTGATTTCTGGGTCGACATTGAAAATAATTTAAATATGTCATTAAAAAAAATTAAAATAATTTAGGACAGATTTCAAATTTGTACTAAATGTTGTCACTTTTGGCAATATATCAATAATAATAAATAAATAAATTTAAATAAATTTTAAACATTGTGAGACAATATAGACAAACATAATAAGAAATGGGTTTTTCCAGTTCGTATTTAACTCAATTGCCTTTCCATTGTGTATATGCATGTATGTATATATGATCTATGTATGTATATGTATATGTTTGTACTTTGTTTAAACTGTATTCTATATATACATATAATAAACACCATAAAATTTACTTAAAAGTTTTTTTAAACAGACACCGCTTTGCCCATAAATAAAATTTTAGTATTTACTACTGTTAAAGGAGGTTTTTCAGTTATTTGGACACATTTCTAGAAAGACAATTTAGAGGTGATGGTTAACGAACATTAAGGAATAAATGTGAAGCGGAAGTTCTACTGGTTCAAGAGGAAAGTCATTATGAGGCGCATTGAAAATGGAATGTATCATGGCCCTCGGTGATAAAGTAAACAAAATATAAATATTAGTTACTTACATTTAAACCAACTTCCGTAGCTGTATAATTGGAATATTGATTTATGATACATTGTGCTTTTTCCAAGTATTGACTCTTAGTATCTGGTTGCCACCATTCTACAAGATTGCCTTCTTTGTCAAATTGCCGACCCTGTTAAAATTTACAACACATTAATATTTGAGAGTCGATCGAACAAAGTAAAAAAATAATTTTACTTGATCATCAAATCCGTGGGTGATTTCATGCCCGATCACAAAACCGATAGCTCCGTAGTTCATGTATCGGGGACGTTGCGATGAGAAGAACGTTCCTTGTAAGATGCCGGCAGGGAATTCTGTAAAATCATGATATTTTATTTTAAATACCCGTTACATTTCAGATAAATTGAGCATTTGTATAATACGTACGAATGCTGTTTTCGAGTGGAGCATAAAAAGCGTTGACTACTGCTGGACGACCGTGGCGTACCCAATCAGTTTTGTTAACAGGTTTTCTGAGTTGTTTGAATGAATATGCTGTTGCGAACTTTGTCATGTTCAGTGTTGATTCCAAATACGAATCAGATACGATCTCCAACTGGAACCAAGATTACCTCTTATTTATTAATCTACTCCATTGAATAGATGTATTAGTGTAGTTTTTATGATACAAATCGATTCTGCTTTAGATAATTAATCCTAGATTATAGATTACGCTACAAATATAACCATTAAAAGTAAATGAAGAATATGTAATTGAAGATTATTACATCTTTGTAAAACTCGGAGAGTTTTTCGTCTTCTAAGAGTTCTGGTGGATAAGCAATGTGCGTTGAAATACTTTTGGATTTTTCTATGGCTGCTGCTTTAGTCTTGTCGTCCATCCAGTCAACTTCTTCAAGAATGGTGTTAAATTCGTTTCTGAAGAAAAAATCGATCGTTTATGATATGAAAAAAAACTGTATGATATGAAAAATTAAATTCTTAAGACACTTACTTAATGTTATCTACAATCTCCAAAGCTTTCATTTTTGCATCTTCGTTGAAGTACTTTCTAACGTAAAGTGCTCCGAGTGCCATTCCCAAGCTAAACAGTTATCATCCATGATTATTGACGTTTTATACAAAATTAACAGAACTTTTAATTGATGACTACCTTCCGCTCACGGAACCTGTGCATTCCTTCCATCTGCTTTCTCTTTCGACTCTTCCGGATAAAACTGTGCCAAAAGTGAGCTGCCTACGCCTCACGTCTTCTGTCAAGTAGGAAATTGAAGCCGACACTACTCTCCACAAAACATAATTAGCTTGTATTCTCTTCGGAGTTGTTTCCATTATATTCTATAATCAAAAATACTCATATAAAAAATCCGTTAGATTTTATAAATGTACGTATTTTGAAATAAATGCATACCTCAAAACTGGTAACATAACTGGGAACATTGACAATTATAACCTCATCATCGTCGACCTTGACGTGGGGGGCCAGTATGTTGTTGAAATATGTTTTCCAGGGAATGCTAAAATATATTCATACAATTAAATACACTATAATAAATCACTGTTTTTAAAATCAATATTAAAAAACCTCGGGTATTTAATTTGCATCTCTTTGATTGTCATTGGATTGTAGAGGGCTGTAGCATTTCGTCTTTTCTCCATTGGAAGTGATATCTAAAAAATATATGTATACATATAAAGGGATCTCGAGTTTTGCATCCTAAATGTCAGTTAGGTAGCTAATATAGATCTAATTAAATTTATAATATAATTTTTGGCTTTGTTATACCGAAAAAATAATTATGGTGTCATTTTATGGTCTGTATGTGTTTGTACAAAAAGACGCCTTGAACTCCATTCAAAGTATAGTACATACATTCATTCCATATATAGCAGCACACTAATCTCTGAATTTTATGCGTAAAACTAACCTTCCCGACGTTTATCACCAGAAGCCGAAATGGTAGTAATATCCTACCCGATGTTAACACACTTTAAGTGGGTCACGCAGTACTATGTTTATTGTCGATTGGTATTATAAAGCAGTTCTCGAAGTACTACATATCTTATACATACATATATAAATAATATTTACCAAACTTTAATATAATTGTGACTATATTTTCATGAATACTTATGTTGAGTTTGAATAAAAAAAATCGTTTTAAAATGTAGGGTAGTTTTGAAGTTATAGCGATTTATATAACCCAATGTATTAATCCGTGCCACAGCTTTTCAATAAGATAATTTGCTTCAAATAGTAAGTCAAATGAGTATTTTTGTATATAAATTTTCTTCATTGCTATATAAGATTTAATTAGCAAGCCAATGGAATCCAGACGACATTAATTCTAATAGAGTTCTGTCAAAAGTTTTCTATAAGAAAGATACTCCTGACTTTTATGTATGTTGTGTACAAATTTAAGTCAGTACAAGGGTCATTGTTAAAGCAATATTACCGACTACATTAATTCATTACAATCATAATGAAGATAAATGCCATTTACAATAAAAATGATATTTATTTTTTAACAATATTCATGATATTCTTTACTCTATCAAAAGAACTTTCCAAAATCTCCAAAGTGAGCAATGAAACAATTCGTTTACATTTACAGAAATTGGGAAAATAATGGAAGTTTATCAATTGGGTCCCTCATACATTGACAGATGAGAACAATAACTCTTCGTTCATACTATACAAACACCAATTTTGTATTGCTAGCTTACTTGCAATTAAAAATACATCATTTACTACATCCGCTGTCAACAAAAATTTAGTACACTTCAAAGAGCATTCATCAATCTAAAAAAAAATTCTCGATCTGATATTGCGTTTAATTTTTTATGACATATTGAAACGATTGATTTCATTAAGCCTTTAAGTATAAAGATTGCTGCAGATACTCACATTTGCAAGGCTCATTTCAAACATTAGCGATTCTTTGAGTTCATTCTTCGCCTTCTCGCGCTCGGCACCCAAAATAACAGCTATGTCTACCATGTAGTCATAGTAGGCACTGACTATCTCATTTGACAATCCTTTTGTTAGGTATTCTCTGCTCAAGCCAAGGGCAGCATCGTCCAGCTATGATAAAATAAACATATATGTTAAATAAATTGAATAAATGGTGAATAAGGCGCTAGAGCAATATATTTTTTTAAATACATATGTATTGTATGTATATTATTAAATTTTACTTACAAATCTTATACATATTATCATAAGCATAGTAAATTCGCTTTTAGTTCTATGATTTGAACTTACATGCTCAGTATTGTCGAATACGGAAATGCCAGTTCTTTCGTTTAGAAGAATCGGTATTTGCGTATTCGGAGATAATGACCACGTTGTTTTATACATTAGTCTAAAACTTACATCGATGACTCTTTTAGTTGAGTTTTTAACGTCGACACTGATAGATGTGTCAATGTAGTAGTCGACAGAGTATCCGATTCCTTTCATTTTGTAAACAGTTTCCATCCAAGAGAATTCTTCTTCGTTCCATTTTGATCCTTCAAGCAGAGGCCATCCTCCGAGTTGGTTCAAAATTTTAAACAGCGGTTTGAGGCCCTCTTCATCAATTTTTGCTGGAAAGAAAAAATTCAATTTATAAAACACTGTACATCAACTATGATTTTTCCCACCAATAGAATCTCGTTTTTTTGATATTGCTAACAATAAAATGTATAGTACTAGAAAATTATAGCTCTACATATAAATTTTAATTATCATTGTGACTCTTGATGTACAGTGTAATATAAAATAATTCTTATTTGCTAGCCATTGCTCATTAATAATTCGCACGCTTTAATATTATATAATAAATTCTTCTTCATAATCCTTTTTCACATGCACTAAAGAAGAAGACTCAAATACAAAATATATTTGAAAACGAATAGTGGTTCTTGTTCTCTTCTAAACCGGATTTATTGATAGGATATGGAGAAAGAGAATATATTGTAAAGAATAAGTTACATTTGTGCAAAAATTTTGTAATAATTGCTAAATAAATAAATTAAGCAATTGGATTGTGTCTTTTTAGTGGTGACTATATTAAAGTTATTGCAATATTTTTTCGATTTCAGTTACAATGGTGTAACGGCAAGTTTATTTACACACTGCGCTATTGCCGGCCCCAAAATATAATGCTTTAATAAGGTTGATTCTAATAGACGCCAATAAGTATTGTATAACAAAATTAAAATGCGCTGCCAATAACTTTATTTTACATTATTATTTTGCACTCGCATTGCAAATGTGTAATATGGAAAAGCTACTTTTAATTAATCAAATAAACATAAAACAAATTATATCAAGTGAAAAGGGTAACGAAGCATTATAATTATTATATATTTAATATGTGTGGTAAAACTCAGGTATAGTTAAGAATTCAGTCTCGATTTACATTTATCTAAATATTTCTTTAAACATACGTTGCTTTTTACCAAAAACTAGCAAAGTATCCATTGAAAATCAAGAGGAAGATATCCTAACTGAAATAAACTGTGTATTTTAGGTAATTTAGCTTAAGAAATAATCAAACCTAATCGACTACATATATATTTATACCATAGGAACCATAACATAATATATTTTTACGGTGGCACAACGTGCGTACTTGAGTGGGTAAGAATAATGTTTATAGAAAAGACCAAATTTTATAGATCTGTCTAGATTCTTAATTCTGTAAATCAAATTAAAATTAATATAATGTATACTATGTATCATAATTTATTATAATCAATAAAATCAATAATAAAAATGTATTGAAGATGATTTTTGAGTATCTTATCAGAGGAAATGTGTTGAAACATTACGAATTTCATAAAATTAAAATTAAGAACTGACCATATCTAAATAATATTTGTTGTAAGAAAAATAAATAATGAGTTATTAGTAATAAATAATTATTTAAATTGAAATAGTGTTTTAAGCACAATTAAATTAGAAACACAATTTCTGACTTTTAACTGAGTTTCGCTGCACATGTTACTATATATGTATAAATTTAATTATCATTGCTTACGTTGTTGACGGAATTCAACACAGTTTTGGGAGATTGGCTGGCTTGCGTATTGTGCCTTTTCTCTCATCTATATTGACGACATTTCAACCTCCGATCTTGGGCATAGTCTTGCAAATTTTATAGCTGTGTCGTCTTCTTGACTCGATCTTGTGATTATAAATCGACTAGACTCGACTATATCAAAGCAATTTAAAAATCTGCATCGGCTGAGATAATATCAAGATAATGGCCTCAACATCAGATGACGAAACGTCGGCATGAGAAAAGAGAAGTAGGGGGAAAAGACGTGATACGTAAGCCCTCTCATCTCCTAAAGCTATTTATTGTATTCAATTCTGGTAAAAATATAAGCAATGACATAAATCTATACCTTAATTTAAAAAGCTTTATATATTTACTTGTGTTCATGCAAGCTGCGTAGAATTTCCTCGCCGTAGTAAATGGTTTCGGTTCGTTTGGTTCTGGCTTTTGCTCTAGGATTAATCTTAACTGCTGCTGAAGCTCATCACCGATGGTTGTAAATGTACTGACTGCTGACTCGTCATCTGGTATGATTGTCTTCTTCAAGTAATTTCCGCAGGCAAACTCGTAAAAGTCTTCACATGGATCGACATCTTCATTCATGTTCTTCAGTATGTAAGAAGCTTAAATTAAAAATATACAATCTTAAGCATATATTCAAGTTTACTATTATACATTATATAATGTTTACAATACCAGCATGTACACAACCTTCATCTTCACAGAATTCCTGACAGTCTGACTTAGCAACATCAACATCATCATTTGACTTTGTCACTGTAAATTGATGATCTCCATTCAGAGCTTCAGCTACGTTAGGGCCTTCTAATAAAAACACTTGTTTATATTATTTTGGTACATACTATACTTAAATTATGTAGAAATGAATATACAAGTTGTTGTACCATATAAAAAAAATAATAATAAATTGGAATTATAATCACTGTACTGTAAGTAATATCGTCACCAACGACTTGCAGCTGAAAGCGCAACTCAGATGGACTTCATCATGTTCTAGTAGCACTATAGAGATGTGCGCTAAAGAGCAGCACAATTTTAAAGTAGTGATCGGATGAGATTACCAATGTAGGAAGTATTGAAACAGTAAGAGCTTTGTTAAAGATTCTCAAATATTATTGACGTATTATTCAGTGAAAATAAAAAGCTTGTAAAGCAAATAATTGGACCATTTATGAGATATGGTTTTACTTGTATAGTTTAAAATCCATATCCTTTATTTTACTACATAATTTTGAATAATATAATAAATGTGATAAACATTTTGTATTAAAATAATTTTAATAGTACTTACCAGAATTCTTAGCTTTTTGGTTAACTAGTACGACAGCGAGTGCAATGGCAAGGGCAATTATCACAATTAGAGCTATGACCGATACAAGGGTTAGAAATTTTTCCGTTCCTGTTCTTCGTTTCCACCATCCCGGGTTCCTGAAAGTAAATATTGAAAACAATTATTAGTGATACATGTCTAACATATCAGTTACGTTATGTTTTCGTTACTTTGAGCAAAAACATATTTTCATATTAGTAATCTTCTACTCCAATAAAATATTACACATGCTAGAGTTTTTCATTGTTTCAGAGAGCAAATAATACTTTTAAAATGCAACTGAGTTTATATTTTATTATTTGAAGTATCCCAAGAAAGTTATATTGAACAAAACAAACTATCAGTCACATAACTGCTAATTAATGAAAGAGTTATTTCCATGACACCAATTATTGTTATTTCGATTGTTTTCTATTTTAGTTTTGTCAAAATTAACAAGTCATAAATGCTTTTGCTGGACAGTTTACTATGTACATGTTTTGTTAAAATTGAAACATGATAGCCCAATTCGTTACAACAGGGCAAACACAAATAACTACTAAGTAAGTAGTGAGACACCAGACATTGCTTTCCGCTAAAGAACAGTTCTGAATACTTATTGATATTGTTCATAAAGTTCTTCGATTGCCATTTATTTTTATTTTTTTTATTTTAATCTTCGGTGTTAACATGACATAAAAATGCGTTACAACAGGGTGACATATATTTTAGACCACCAGACTGAAATCAAAGTTTGGAAATTGGTGACATATATTTTATTAACTACAAACTATTATTATAGTTTACAATCAATATATATCATTTTATAGCTAAGGTTAGGTCATTTTTATAAATAATAATTCGAGTCTGCTGTAATGATCGAACCCGCGGGCTCTGGATTATTAGTCTTACACTTTACATACTACGCTATTCTGGATTTAAATGGCAGACAATACCTTGAGTGAGCTATTCAGTGAAAACGGATGGCCTTCCTCTTCTTTCTCTCTAACTAACGTTAATTATTTTCGCTCACAACGCCATTTTGCCCATTCATAGCCAGAAAATTAATCAAAATTAAAAAAATAAAATTAATAAAAATTAATCAAATCCTACATTGAGTGTTTTGCAAATCGGAATTAGTGATTACTATTTAATTATAATTACGATCGATTATCACAGCTAAGGTTTTCTTAGATTTACCCTATCTCACGGATGAATATCGCGATAGTGTATAGTGACATCTATTGATTTTAAGCTGTAATAATAATAATTTAAAGTTAATAAAATATATGTCCCTGATTTACAGACTTTGATTTTAGTCTGGTGTTTCACTAGTTGTTCGTTGTTGATTGTGTTTACCCTGTTGTGACGCATTGGGCTCAAGTTTTGCCTGTTACAACGGCAGATTTAAATTGAATTAGATTTTTTAGTGGAATATGTCAGAAATTCTGCCGTGTTGTATGGCGAAAAAGAGAGCAGACTTGAGACTTACATGAATTACGTTGAAATCAAGAAATATTCAATGGGATTTATACAAAAAATAATATACATCTTACTGGAATGGAACTGGAATGGAGCATACGTGACGCGGCAGTTAAAGTTAACTAATCTATTCATTTTAGAGCTAACCTCCCGTTTAACTACTGCAATACACACTAAAAAAATTATAGGTTTGAATATCGCGGTCAATTATACGGTAGTCTTATTTAACCTTCGTTTGGTCATAATCATATGATTCTACAGCAGTAATGTTATGGCTCTTTATGAGACTCAATTAAGTATCTATTTTTATTATCCATACTTTTACACGTTCTGTATGAAAAATGTCTAATAAAATAAATATTTAATTATTTAATCCATGCAGTGACAATTAATAAAAAATCTAAGTTAATGACACAAATGGGAATTACAATTATGCGTGATGACAACTTATGTATATATGTGTTTTACACTCATGTATTTTGAGTCAAATTGAGAAAGAATAAAAAAGTTAAATATACATATTAATATAAGTAGTAATGAGAAAGATAGTAATATCATATAATACCGTTTTACACAGAGCAATAAATCAGGTAATTTAATGACAAGAAAAAATATGTATATGTGCATATGTATATATGAACATCTTTTTATTATTGCAAGTAGAAAAACCAGTTTCTTCTAGGTAGATTTATTTATGTACACATTCTTACATTTGTGCACGATTCGCAAGGAAACAATTACGTACTTACAGAATCTTATCTGATTGGGATTGAGTTAGTTTGACTAATAACAAAATTATTGCTCTAGTAATTATAATATTGAAAGCGATCTATTTCTTAGAAGTTCATAATCATAATAAACCCATAATAATTTACTTTGACAATTGTAAGAAGTTTATATAAAGTCATGGATGCATTATTCATACGATCTGGTTCAATCAGATCGCTTTCTCGAATGTATTCATTGGTTTAGATAGAATCTCGCGCGTGACTACTACGGAAAACTGGTTATGAAGTTCAATAGATTTTTAAAATGGATGTTTGAAAGATAATGAAAGTATCATATTAGATTTATAAATTCAAGTACATTACTGCCCGAATTTTAATGTTTTCATATGTACAGAAAAGTTACGTAAAAACAAGAGAAACTATCTTCAATATGGGACAGCTTATTGAGAAAAGTAGAGAGTTTCAAGTAACTATGATTAACTATTATACAAAAAGCCTTTGACCGAGTGTAGAAAATGAAGTTAACCCATATCTCGTTTCATAAAAACAGCAACGTAGCAGCAAAATAAATAACAACGTAATGTACACGCAGATAATACGCGATTTAATTACAGCTTATCTAAAAGCCTTTCGTTTCTTAATAGGTCGTTTAAATTTATTCGCCATGTAATTAAAGCCATGCGTTTACTTATAGATATGCAGATTATCTTATTTGTTTCAAGAAATTTATTAAATCACAAGGTTGTAATTACGATAGGTATGATTATGATATCGGTGTAAAAAAACACGATTGTGATTTTTTTTGAATGGATTGTTTTTATATATTTATATAATTAATAAAAGTGATGCTGGCAAGCTGTAACAAAAGATTTTCTTTCTGGAGTTCTGCAGGTTTGAACCTGGGTTTGTTTATATATTTCATTAATGACATTGACAAGGCATTTATAAACTTTATTTATGTGCCGAATACTTAAAGAAAGTATTTGAATGTGCTCGAACTGCACAGGAAACCACGCCACTTCCGAATGCACTAAAAAAGACCGAGAGACGCCAGCAACCTGCACTGGATGCAGCGGAAGTCACCCGGCCAACTACAAGGACTGTCCTCGCAGGACAGAATATCTCCTGCAGATGAAGAAGAGGCAGCAAAAGCCACATACCGCCGTACTGACCGCACCCAAGCCAACGTTCGCTCTGGAACAGAGTCAGTTTCCTGCCCTTCGGCCAACGAAACCAGCAGTGAAAAAACCGACTATCGTCCCGGAAGCCACCCCAATTAAGACGCAACAACGCCCCCAAGCGCGACAGTCTGAGAAGCCCTCATCCGAAGTCATGTCTACTGATGAGCTTCGCAGGATGCTGACTATCCTCCAGGAAATCCGAACTAAGGCCGGAAAGTGCGCTAGCAAAATTGAAATTGCTTTGATGATGGTCGAGTATCTCGATGACCTCTTCTAAAGAAGACATTCAACTCATGACGTGGAATTCCCGTGGGATCCGTAATAAAACCGGAGAGCTGGAGCTGTTAATCAGTGAGTACAAACTTGATATTGTCGTAGTCACCGAAACTTATCTAAAACCACATGTTAACGTATATTTACCTAACTTTGCCTGCATTCGGAGGGACCGACCCTCAAGGCCAGGCGGAGGGGTCGCGATATTTGTTAAAAAATCGATAAAACACGCACGTATAAACACTAACACTAATAATCTAGAAACCGTCGCGATTCAAATTATTCATAAAAATAAAATAATAATAATTGCTGCGGGGTATAATTCGCCTAGTGACGAACTGCTCCGAAGTGATCTAGATTCGATATTTTCTCTAGGAGACTCGGTCATTCTGACTGGGGACTTCAATGCCCGTCATATGCATTGGGACTGTTCTGGGGCAAATCGATCTGGAGCGTCACTTTTTAACTACTTGAGCGACTCTGACACGATTGTTAACTTTCCAAATTCACCGTCGCATTACCCTTCCAATCACATGACGCCGTCAATTCTGGATATTGCTTTGGTTAAGGGTAACTTAAATACGTCAGAAATGTATTGCGTTCAGGCATTGTCTTCTGACCATCTTCCAGTGTTATTCTCGCTGGAGGGTTCAGCGGAGGTAGTCTCTGAAACGCTTTTTGACTATTTAAAAGCTGACTGGAAAAAGTTTAAAGATATAGTCGAGTCTCGTTGCAAGATGAGCGACAGAATTATACTCCGCATAACATTAAACAAATTGACGATGATATCAGTTATTTAACATCCGTTATCGAAGAAGCCAAAATATCATCAATACCGACGCGTAAAAATCATAATAATAAAAATCAACTTACTCCACAACTTATCGAAATAATAAAAATCAAAAATAAACTAAGAAAACAGTGGCAAAATAATAAATCTCCGCGACTTAAATCTGTAATAAACCGCGTAACTAGTTATATTCGCGATAAAATTCAGCAAATAAAAAACGAATCGTGGACGCGTAAACTAAAAAATCTAAACCCGGCAGATAATTCCTTATGGAAAATAACTAAATCACTTAAATATAAACATTCGGAAATACCCCCATTAAAAAATGGAAACACCATCGCATGCACGAACAAGGATAAGGCAGAAAATTTAGCCAGCGCTTTCTCCACATCTTATTCGCTTACTGTAAATTACTTAGATTCAAAAATAGACAACAAAGTCGCCCGTGCGATACGAAATATTAATTCATCTAGCGTAGATATTAGTTTAGTGAACAAAGTTGGTTTATCAGAAGTTAATAACATCATAAAAAATTTAAAGAATAGAAAAAGTCCCGGTATAGATAAATTAGATAACGTTACGATAAAACAACTTCCAAGAATTAGCATCAATTATCTAACAAATATTTTTAATGCCTGCTTATCTTTCGGGTACTTTCCCGCTATTTGGAAAACCGCAAAGATCCACCCAATTAGAAAGCCAGGAAAGGATAACACTATCGCAATTAATTATCGTCCAATAAGCTTATTACCGTCATTCAGTAAACTATTTGAAAAAATAATTTTATCACGTTTAAAGGGATCTTTGGGGAATAAAATTATCAATGAACAGTTTGGCTTCCGCGAAAACCACTCTACGACTCATCAGCTCAATAGGTTAACAGAGCACATCTCTGCTAATTTTAACATGAAAAAATCAACGGGACTCTTATTGTTAGATGTGGAAAAAGCGTTTGATACTGTGTGGCATGATGGGTTGATTTACAAACTCCACAAATATAAAACCCCTAACTATCTGCTACACTTGTTACGCTCCTACCTTGATCGTCGAAGTTATGTTGTTTCAGTAAATAATGAACAATCGATACCGCGTAATATCCCAGCTGGTGTTCCTCAGGGGAGTTTACTTGGACCGTTCCTTTTCATTTTGTACACAAATGATATACCTATTTTAAAAAATACTTGTCTTTCAATGTATGCCGATGATACGGCGATAATGAGTAGCTCTTACGGTCTTAAGCCTATTTCAATAAAATTGCAAAAATCCTTAACTCTCTTAAGTAATTATTTCAAAAAGTGGAAAATAAAAATAAATCAGGACAAAACGGAGGCTATAATTTTTACAACTCGAAGACAACCTTTGCCCCCGACTATTATAAGCGAGCAGGGAAAATGTATAGAATGGAAGGCGAGCGTTAAGTACCTCGGAATTCACCTGGACTCCAAGCTTAAATTTAATAAACATATAACCGAACTTAAATCTAAAGGGCTCGCAGCCATTGCGGCGTTAAAACCAATTTTTAATCGAAAAAGTGCGCTAAATACTAAAAATAAAATTCTATTATACAAGCAATTAATCAGACCGGCAATGACTTACGCCTGCCCAGTGTGGAGTAATACGTGTAATACTAACTTTTCTAAGCTACAAGTTGTTCAAAATAAAGCTATAAAAATAATTTATAATACACCTTTTTATACTAACCTCAAAAAACTTCATAATAAATATTTAATTCCAACTATTAAAGAACATGTTCACCACCATACTAATGATTATTATAAAAAAATACCGCGAAATCATACTAACCCGTTAATCTCAAGAATCGGTGATTACGACAAAAACAAACTCAAATTTAAATATAAACACAAAATGCCAAAGCACATCTTGCTCTGACGCATAAATTTTATCTATTAATTTAACAGCTCCAGGTCTACGAGTTTTATATTAAAAATATATATTTATAATTTAAATTTTTTTTTTTTTTGTTAAAGGTGTTTATGTACTTTGACCTAAACTTAACGTATTTTATGTTCTTTTATTATTCTTATTTTTGTAATTCCTCTTAATTTAGCTAATCAATCGTAAATTGTGATAATGGTAATTAACCAGCAACCAATGAAATGTAAATATATATGTTTATAAAAATGTATTATTTAATTATGTAATAAACGATAATTAAAAAAAAAAAAAAAAAAATGTGCTCGAACGATTTATGACTTGTCTTTGCAGAAATGAACTGCTGACAATCAAAATAAAAGTGCCATGTTGTGTCGTTCTCAAGATCTATCTTACCAGTGGAGTAAAATAGAACTGAAAACTATCAACTTTTCAGTGCTGGTTTATTAAAAACTTTTTGTTTTTGAGTTATTCGCGTATGATAGCTAACGACACGAATGTAGTCATGTTTGTTATTTATATATGTATTTCAATTCGCTTGTGGACAAATACTATTTTCGTAGAATCTAAACGTAAACTCGAATAAAACAGATTCATAACGAAATTTATCAGACACACGCCCACTTAGATGTTATTAACCATTCAGAAAAAAATCATCATAATTTTGTAACAATTTTTGAATCACTGATTAGAGATTTAGAATATAAAGCATTAAATGACTAGTATTTAAGGCTCTCCTGATGAAGTTATCATTATCTCAATTAGTTTTTTCTTAACTAGGTATTGTGAGATATTAACTTGTAAATAATAATAAAATTATAAAATTAAAATTTGCCACAGCTTTGAACTATTATTTGATAAAAAGTAGCATTTTCGGGATAAATCAGAATCAGATTTTTCAAATCTAAGGAGTAAAAATTTGACTCCAGAATACGTCTTGTGTTTATAAAATGATAAATAATTCTGATGGATATCGAAACTTTACCAAGGCATACTTAGTAATAACTGAACTCAGCATGCTTAGCAGTCCGACAGTGAATAGATAGTCTTGATATGGGTTTCGATAAGACAAAACTGCAATACGGATATTTTAATTATTAATATATTCGACCGTTTTTAAACTATTTGTTGTTCGAATATTTGTTTAACTATTCATAAAGTATTCATTTATATTTGTAGTGGGACAACTTTGCGTATTACAATATCGTATTTAGTTATTTTTTTATTCGATGTAACGCTACATTATCAAACAACATAATTGTACTCTTTTTTTTGTTTTTCCTAATTTATCTTCTTATCTTTATGTTATTTTTACAGAAATTGCATTATAACTAATAGTTCACAAACAAAATAATAAAGAAAAATATACTTTTTTATTGCGGAAATTCCAGAAATTACTCAAATTTCTGAGTTTTTATTGTGTAGCTATTGACTTTTTAATGGCTGGAATTTAATTTTTCATATTTTTTAAGCAATACTAATAATGTTTAATTTCACGTTTGTCTTAAAGTAATTTATTATGTTGATACTTTATGATCATACCAAGTTAACGAGTAGTTTTTGGCAGTAGGTATAGTTTAAATTAAAATTTCGTACTGATTTATAGTTTAAAACATGGAATGCTCTATTATTTTTTAAATAAAATAAATAGTATTTATCATTTTTCTTGTTTTTTTTTAACATATAATTATATGTGTATGAACCAAAACTCATTATTAAAACTGTGTTTTCGATTATTCTTAACTTTATTGCTTGCACTATACTCTCTGGAAGTTGTCCGAACCGAAGTTCAACTGAAGTCGGCCGAGGTTGCCGACTTCCGGACGGCGCACGGCGGCTTTTGCGGCTTTTGCAAAATGCCATAAGGCATACAAATGATACTTTGAATACGAATACCACATCTGTGACTACCCTAGAATTTGTCGCCATCAATTCTAAATAAGAATTCGTTATGCTGTGACATTTATACAAACCGATCTAGGAAAATACATAAGTATATTCGAAACGATTTTTTTAACAAAATCAAGTACCACTAATTATTTTTCGATATCTGTTAAAAGAATACATATACTATCAAAAATATAATTAATCCCTTTTGGTGCCCTAAAATATTCAAAGATGTCAGTAAGAGTCTGTTGAAGTCCCCGATAAGTATGTGGTATTATAACTTGACCACGTGACCCCGATGCAGCGCTCGACATGCGGGTTGACCATAGGACGCCTACGCGCATACTGAAATTGAACCGAGTTACTCGTTCTATCTCAGTTTGCGAAAAACTATAACGCGAGAGAGCGAAAGGGGAAGAATCTCACCGTTCACGCTCGAAAGAGCAGCTCCGACTTCGGTTCATTTGACTTCAGTCCGTTTGCCGACAATGTTCGCAAGCGCTCGAAGCTGGCCAAGTCGACTGAATTACCCTCACCTTACCTCCCGTTCTCGGTAACCTCAGACAACTTCCGAGAGATTTTAGAGCGGGCAGAACCGAACTCGACCCACTATATTCTCCGTCCTTGGCTAACCTTGGCCAACTTCCAGAGAGTGTAGTGCAGGAATATGAATATAATTTGAAATAACGAATATTAGGAAACTCTAGATAAGGCTCTTTATTAATAAATAAGTAGTTAAAGGTTATTGTTAGTATAACTTTTAAAAATTTTGAAGTCGATTGTCTAGAACCAAGCTTTTTATGAGTTCGCCTTTAATATTCTCAATGAATATGTTTAATAAATGACGGTCCTTAATTTTATCTAACGTAAAGCTGTTTTAGGAGGCGCTGTTCTAATGCACAACTGAAGTAGCAATGTACGTTCATAATAAATTGTGTATTATACACAGTATGATATATTTGGTGTTACAATGCATTGCATTTATGCGACATATTCAACGGTTACGGGATATTGCTCATTTTGGAACTACTTTGTGTTATGCAATAAGCAAAAAATATACTACACGATAAATTCACATTATGAAAAACGTGGTCTTTGTGTTGCTATTTTATTAACCAATTCATGAAAAAAATTGCTTTATATCAATCAGTGCATTACTGCAATTGTTGTTTCGAAATGCATTCAATGTGTTTTTTTTCATGTATATTCTCGTCATTGCTTTGACCTCAGATCTGATATTTTAATAGACAAAAACTACCAAATCAATTCGCATGCTTTCAAATACGTGTGTCAACATAGTGTTTTTGTTTACGTAACGTTTTCTACTTAATTGTATCGCCCTTATGTCATTCGTTCATTACCTTGCTTGCAACAGCACGTGATTCTTCACAATTGGCTTTGGTCGATTTTTGATGAACGATTGAATATTTTAACTTCGCGATCAAAATATTAACGAGAGTGAGAGTGTGGGGTCGGGCGTCTCAACGTAAACGTGAAAAAAATACGTCTATACACATTTCGGGTCAATTGGTCTGCGGTTTGAATAAATTGCTCGCGATTGACGATGGCCAATGAATCTTTGGTTGTCAGTTAGTTATCGATGCAATCATTTCGGCACATTTGCCTTATTGCTTTTTATTGTTTAGCACTGCGCAGTAACGTGGACTTAATTAACGAATAAAATGGCAAAAATAAAAATACCTGGAAGAAAAATAATCAACCGTGAAATGTGTAGAAGGCATTGTAAAGAAGCATCTAAAAGACTTTTGTTATTTTATCGTCCATAAAAAACATTTTAATTGAATTTTTATGACACTCATAATAATCATTTATGGTTTCTCTTCTTGCACTTTTATGCTACTAACAACATCTTAACATGTTCCAAAGAACGTCATCTGAATCTTACAATTGAACCTATCGATACACTGCGTATTTACATTATTTAAATTTCGAGATTGGAACTTATTCTATATTTCGGCAGTGATGCTCCCGCCATAATCACGAATTTCAGTAATTATAAATATAGAATCGTAATGTGTTTTTTTTTTAATTATTTTTAAATATCATTTAAAGTATCAAATATAATTATTTTATATTTTTTGGAAATATATTTTATATAAATATATTTCCAATATTGATGATATATGTAGAATTCAAGAACTGATTAATGCTTATGAAACTTATTTTATTACCGAGTGGTTTATTTAATAATCACCCTTATGGACCATGCAAGTGAAACACTACTCGACATATTCTATATAATGTTTCTTAAAAGGATTTTTAGTCAATGTTAGGAAGTTGTTAACAATATATATGTTGACTTATTTTAGAGAGTACGTTTATTCTTTTTCCGTAAAAAGCATACAAATAATTAAATTAAAACGAAATGTTTAGAAGAACATCTTTAACATACTTGTTGCATCGTTACATCCTTTATTAAACCAGATGCACTAATATCGAAAAACCGAGCTTAGTGTTTATATTGAATGACATGTTATTTTTAATATAAACTATTGGTAATATGGATTACACTATAGTCAAATATAAATATTAAATTTTTGATATTAATGGTTGGATTTTCTTGCTCTAAATGTTTAAAATAAGGGCCACACTAATATATTGATTTGTTGGTGTTCGGATCTTTCGGTGAGCTCGATTTTTTAAAATAAAAATAATTCGATTAAATAACGTTTGGCTGTTTTCTCTGCGGACAATGAAAAACGCAATCAGAAAGGGCTTCAAAGCAGTGGGTCATTTTCGCGGCACTATTTCAAAAAAAATATGTGAATTTGTGTCGAACTGAGAGGCATGACAAGTCATGCGTTGCAATTGCTTCCTCTCTTTTGTCACGCATTGTCAAATGTTGCTTACGCAACGGTATTCCCATTGTCGTTTACCTATATCAAATTATTGTTGGCATATTGTCCAACAACAGGACAATTCGGCCTTGATGACGAGGCCAGACTGCAGAAAAATGTCTAAATAACACCAGAAACACAGCTGACGTTGCGATGATGACAAAATGTGACAATTTGGTGGTAAATTCATTTAGTGTAAGTTTATAATACCGTTCACTATTTGAACCTTACTTAATGTATTGTTAATATAATTTATATGTAACATATAGATACTCATTCCTGAAAATCTTTGATTGAGATTTCAGAGAAATTTCTAAAAATATTTAGAACTGAATCATAAATTTAAATAATCTAGATAGACAATTATTTAGTTCAAGTATATATTTTGATTGTATACAATAGTAGCAATCAGATATAATACAGTAATGCTAGCGTTTCTTCTAATGCAAAAAATATTTGCGTATTGTATTCAGCTTACTCAGCAATTTTGCATTTATCTCATCTGCGGTCGCAAAACCTTCAATGTAGTTGCGACATCACGGTAGTGTATTTTTTGACTGAAAAATCATAAAATACTAGTGAAGTGTGAGCAATGTTTGTACCAAAGTTGTTTGCCGACAATTTTTTTATTGCCTCACTAAAACAGCGTAAATTTGTAATATAATAGTTCTTATTGACCATTTGATCTGATGGTAAGAATTCATAGCAAACTATACTGTATAATAACAAAAAAAACTATAAGGAGAATCTTGAAATTCATTTGATTTATGGTATTGCCTCTTCAGATAACTTCCATCAAGATTATTAGATCTTTGTTTCGATGTCATAATCATACAACCAAGATTTGACCTCAGTGATCATTTTGTGATGGTTTGAAAAGAGCTGCAATAATTGGATTAATATTTTAAATTAATATTAAACACTATACTAAATATTATTATTTAAGCTGCGGATATATTATTATTATTTAATTATTAATAATACAGTTTAAATATCTTCAAATGAATATTTAATAATGTAGAAATAAACGTAAATTTATAATATTGTTAAAATTATAATAGAAACTGATTAAAAATAATTTGTTTGAAGTATTAATTTATTTAATTTTGGTCAGTAATTTAATTAAACAGTCAGTAGTTGTAATAAATGGTGATTTAGAAAACGGTCGGTAATTATTAAAGAATCTGTTTTTATTTTTATTGTTTTGTTGTTAAATTAAACCATTAGTTATATTTTTATTGTGTATTTTAACAGATTTATAAATTTATAATTATAAATTGAACCTATATTAGTAGCATAACTGACCGTTTTATTTAAAAGTACTTAAAAAACTAACAATTTAATTTGTTGCCTTAATTTAATTTTGCAAAAACTTATGTTACGACTTTTTCTACTAAATAAATACATTTCTTCAGACAGTGATTTATTTAAAAAAATTCTATAAACATCTATAAAACATTATTTTTATTTAATTTATAACATATGTATATCCGGAATCGTAAATTGCTGCTTTTGGGCTTTTCTTATGGATCCCTTTGACGCATTTTGCATCTAGACTTGCACCTACACATGCATCTAGACTTGCACGTATAAAATTAAGATTACACAGATCTTGTACAGGGAATAATTTACACAGATTGGATGTTAGAGCAGCAGAAAATAGATGCTGATTATCAAAGAAAATATTCTTCTCTGATGAGGCACATTTCCACCTCTCTATGTAAGGTTATATATGTTAATAAGCAACATTGCAAAATCATGTGATTCAAGATAGACCATTATATGCCCTAGAATTGATTGTTTGGTGCGCATTGTGGTCAGGCGGCGTCATTAGGTTGCTTACTTTTTTTAAAAGACAAAGGTCGGACTTGATGGTGAGCACGATAACAGATTATTTTTGGCATGAAATCAAAGATATTGATGGTTTCATAAGATGCGCAATTTATCACATCGGGTGCAACGTTAGAGATAAAAGTTTGGAAACTTGAAACTAGAATTTAAATCATCCATTCAGTATTTCTTTTTAGACACTCAGTCTACACTTTTTGCTGTTGTTTGAAATGACAAAAAAATAAATTGTGTAATTGACCCATTAGTCTCAAAAATCTCAATATATAAATGTTTACAAACAAACAATGCTTTAATTGGCCTTGCTTGATTCATGAAATTCCCTCGTTTTTTATCAATAAAAATTTTTATATATATTTAAAAAAATATTACTGGCAAAAATTTAATCGGATACCTATTTAACATAATCAACAACTAACGTTTACGTATTATGAAAGCAATATACAAAGTAATTTTAATCTGTTTGTTATACCTTTATAATAATTCTTGTAAAATTAATAAATAAAAAAAAAATTAACTGGAATTTTGTTGCAGTTTTACTGTTAAAATAATGTTGAAATTAAACATTTGCACTATTCATATACTGATTAATGGTAATTACTATAATGTAGAATAAATCTATAATAACTAGATGTTAATAAGAAAGCAAAGAGTAATATACTTTCTAACACTATTTTTTTAATTTTAATGCCCGGCAATAAACAGTGTCCTTACTTGAGAATTCAGCAAATTTCTCAAGAAAAAAAGATCGCAAAAGTTGTAATTACTATATTCTTTACTTAATATTTTATTTTAAGAAGCATTTGATATTTATTTGGTATCGCAGGAGAATTTGATTTATAAATAAAATTTTAATAGAAAGGTCGAAAAACAAATTTATTAATATACTCAATTTTCAGATTATATAAATTAAAATAGTAACTTATTTTAATTCTTTTAAAGTACGAGTCACGTTGTAGTACACGAAACCCAATTACAAAATACAATACGTTTTTTTTTTACTTTTCTAATATTATATATATATTTTCATTTCATATTTTAGCATTCAATTAAAATTATTCGTTTACAATTACATCTATTTATATTTCTGACATTTTTTCATTAATATTATGATAAATTTTATTGGTGGTTATGAAACTGGATTTTTATAATATTCTTAAAATAAATTGTATATATAGTCTTAAAATAAAATATATTAAAAATACAAAAGAAAATAACGAGCAAAGAAATCAAAACAACAAATATTTATTTTATGGCTACGTTAAAAGTTTTAGATGTTATATAAAATATACTTAAATATAGAAATATGTATGTTTTCAAAAATAAAGATGAAAGAAACATTTAAAGAATATATAAAATGTCGTACATGATCATACAACTCTTTCGTGCGACATTCACCTTGTTGTTCCCAAAGTTTAAATCTTGTAGGTGTTCTTGTAGGTAAATATTAATATTACGTCATTTTTCAATCAATTGGCGTTCTGAGGGTGCCGAACGTTAAATACCGCGGACGCCAATTAGCGTCTGTTGTGAATGGTTTCCATTTCAAATTAAACATTTATGTTTATCGATTTTTTTACGACATAATGTATGAATTTTATTTTGAAAAAAAATTATATTTAGACATATAGAAAGGGCAATTTAAAAAAAAATTTACGTATATTTTGTATATCTTCAATTTCAATAACATATCTAGAAAAAAATCAAAATGTATCAAAAAAAGATACATAAATTTTAATTAGAAGATAATATTTTCGCAGATTTGCAATATTTAGCATAAGTGCCGGTCGGTAAAGTGAATTAATTAGTCTCAAAGAACATTCCAATATGAGATTATGTTCAAAAGCAAGTGCAATAAAAACATTTTATGAATAATTTGAGAACAGTGTTTTAATCTTGAGATATATGAAAGACAACTAAACTTTTGGTGACTCACTTACTTGTACATTCAGATGTATAACTATAAGCTTATTATATTTTTAAACCTTTAGAATTTGATACTAAAAAAAGAGAGCATGCCATTGCTAGTTTATCAAAATTAATTCAGGATCTTATTGCTACTCTTAAAGATTTTCGAAAGAAAATATAAGACAAATTTTTATAATAGTTCTTGACTTTTGCAATAAATTAAACAAATACCCATAACCAAAAAAGGAAATCTAATCACATGATTCGGCTGAGGATTAATCACTATGCTTAGACTTTGTCATAATTTGAATTTAATGCAATTATAAAAACGATTTTACTGTATTAAAAATATTGCGGGAAAAATTAGTTTTACCAAGAGAAGGTTATATTTCACTGTCAGCAAAGAATTTGAAACCAAAGAAATTTTACTAACGTCTGGAAACAGAAGTTGGATCATCATTCTTGAAAACCATGACATTCAGTAATTATTTTTTAGCTATCGTTTAAACAAACACAGTACATTTTTTTTGACGAAAAAATAATTGTTTAATTCAGCCATTAGCTCAAAAAATCTCAAAAATATCAATGTCATTCTTCACAATTATTTTTTATTATCAAACAATGCCTTAATTAGCCTTGTTTAATTCATGAAACTCTCGCGTTTTTTACCACTAAAAAAAGTTTAAACATATTTAAAAAAATATTACTTTTTAACTTAATGTTTACGTATTAAGAAAGCAATATACGTAGTAGTTTTAATCTATTTGTTGTTAAAATAAGTGTTACCTTTATATAAATAAAACTTATATGTATGTGAAAGTTATAAATTAACTGGCAATTTTCTGTTGCAGTTTTACTGTTAAAATAATGTTGAAATTACACATTTGCACTATACATATACTTTGAGACTGATTAATGGTAATTACTATAATATAGAATAAATCTATAATAACTAGATGTCAATAAGAAAGCAAATAGTAATATACTTTCTAACACTATTTTTAAATGATTATGCTTGGCAATAAATAGTGTTCTAACGGTTCGCAAAAGAGTTTTTTAATTTTACTTAAAAACAAACCATCGCTAATTAATATTTGCAAATTTTTTCATTTAACACAAAGTTTGAGCTACGTTATTTTACATTTATATATTATACCTTGTATGCTTTTTCTAACTATATGTTATAAATGATGAAAGTATAATCTGAAACAATTATTCTGTGTGTTTAATAATAGAATATTATATTTTATGTACCCGAAATATTATAATATATAATATTATATCAATGATACGATCATATATAAATGGCACCAATCTTGTTAGACCGGTATCAACAAAATTGTAGATCCACGCGTTGAGGTAATTTATAAGTAAATATTTAAAAGCTTATGTCATTTTGAAGTGTATTTTTTTTAATATTTATGAATTGCATTTACTTAACTTCAACATCTTAAAATACTTAGCTTTCATTTTTTATGAATGTATTTGCATGAATATTTTGTTATAATTTGGGATGCTTTATGGATAGCTTAATAAAATAAAAAACATATAAATATATAAAAAATCACAATTAAAGATAATTATATTTCTTCTATAAAAATATATAATTTGTATGACAATGAAATTTCTAGATAATTTATATCAAATATGCACTTACGTGATCACTGTTTGCTTCATGCTGAACTGGAAACGGTCGTCGATTTCTGTAATTTTAAAATAAAATGGCGTTATTATATATGGCGAGTCAATAATGTAATAAAAAAGCGACAAAAATAAACATGAGTAAATTATACATAATGTAGTTGAAACATCCTGTTATTATTGTATATTTTTTATTATTTATTTTTACCGAAAAATTGCAATTGTATAGTGTGATACGGATGTGAAAATGTAAATATTACAATAATAAAATTAAGAATTAAGCAAGGCTGGATTTTCCATAAAAAAGTTTTCAGCTAAAAATGTTGAAACATAATCTTACTATTGAAAAACAATTAAATATTGTTGCATTATTTATATAAAGTACGAAACGATAAATAAATAAAAATAATCGTCGGGCTGACTTGAGTCAAAAGGGAGAAACTATATCCAATTGCTTTTACTCGATTGCTTTCACTCGCGTTACATTTACGGGTCTCACTTGCTCGTTATTGAGGTCTCATTTGAATAAGTGTATCCCGCGTTAGGGCCACTCTATTGTTCAGAATTTTCTCCACACGTTTTAATATTCTATACTTGTTCAAATATAAAATGACAAGAAGAAAGTAATTATTAAAAGATGTGTAATTAAATATAAAGTTCAGTCAAATATATACACCAAAGCAACTTGAAACTATTTTCCTGTTTATAAAATACAGTTCGGATTCCAACGATTTATGATCGCTGCTTAACAATGGGTGATATTATAATCAAACGCTTAATATTCGAATGTTGTATTTTCACGGCAAGGTTTTTCTTGAAATCGAAGGATGTTCGTATCGCAGTTCGTATCCTAAATAAATAATTTAATTGGACATACTACATAAGTGAGAGGTAATCTACTGTAAAAAATTTTTTTTTAAAGATCTTTAACGACTGATTTCATAATACATTTCATATTTTTAAATTTAATAATAAATTCTGAACATTGGTATATTTTTATAAGTAATATAATACAAAAAGTATACATTTAAATACATATTTAGTTAAATTAACATTTTTTAAACATATTGCTTATATTTATACATAGATAACTTTCACTTATTCCAAAATAAATGTATTATTATTCGAAACATTCACTCTATCGTTGTAGTGAAATGTGTGTCAGGGCAAATGCATATTATTAAGAAGATAAATAAATTATAAGGTGACATAAGCTATTCTTTTATATTAAAAATAAATTAACAATCATTATTTTTTAGGATCATCCTATAGATTAGCTTATAAGATATATAGCGCCAGTTACAGAAAATTCGTGACCATGGCTGGAGCATCACAGCCGAAATATTAAAATGTAAGTGTAAATAGCGACGAATCCCGAGGTTCCAATAATATGTGTGTATATACGTATATACATATATATATATATATATATATATATATATATATATATATATATATATATATATATATATATATATATATATATATATATATATATATATATATATATATATATATATATATATATATATATATATATATATATATATTTATTTTTAAATTAATTTATAAATGCATCGTTTATTTGCGTTGTTAAGCTGATGAAATACATACTATATCTAAAATCATTTTCATTGCGTCTTTGATTTTATATTCATAACACTGCTTAAGTTAGAATGAATAGCAATAATAATTGCAATACTAAATTGTCTTGATATTCTATATTATTATTATATGTTTTATTAATTCAAATTATAAAACATATAATAATGTGTACTACTATATTATTATATTAGATTTTATATAAAAGTTTTTTAATTAATTTTTAATAATTTTTAATTAGGCATTCTTGTTTCTCGATAAATGAGAACCCTAATTATCACTTCTCAATTTTCTCTATATATTTTGATATATAATAAAAATTATGTAACATATAGTATGTGATCACATTAATACAGTATATTATTAAAGATATCTCTATATATGTATGTTTAAAATCTTTTTTGCAATATTTTTTTGCCAATATATATGGGATGTAAATTAGTAGTAATTAAAATATAAAGTAATTATTTATTAAAATATCTTAGTAGCTACAATAACTTTTTTAAATACTTAGCATCATAGAAAAAGCAATCAATGTTCCTTTTCTTGTGAAAAAATTACATGGAATGCTCTTAAATAATTTTGAAATTTACTGATTGCGAAACGGTTGCGTCTTATCTAATTATTATCATAGTTCTTAGATTATTAATGAAATCATGAACAATTGTTTTTCATTAAAATCAAATATATTTATAAACATCTAGAACGGATCCACCCTTTCTTGTGCAGCAGTTTTAAATCATTTAAAATTATTCGAAAAAAAATTTAATAAAATTCTATTTTTGAGAATTGAACCTGTACGCAAACTGAGTGCACAAATAAAATTAATAAAAATTAAATGATACATTTGGTAATTTTATAAAAAAATATGGTTGTTTATTTTATAGTTTAAATGTCATATATTATAATTATGTAAATGTACAAATTTATGGAATAATTGGAAAAAAAATGGAATAATATAATAATATAAAAATTAAAAGACACCGATATCAAAAATTATTTATGGCATAGCATTAATAGAGTATTTATTTAAACATGATTTTTTCATCTATATTATGAAATATTACAAAATTGTTTTTGAGGTTTTATAAGCAAGTGATAAATTTTTAATGAAGTGATTCAATGCACTACTAATAATTAAAAATAGCTTTTTACACGCAGACATATGTGTGAATGAATCAGGTGCTGAGGAATTTTTCCATTGTTTTCAGAACCAAAAGGTACATTGACAATACCGGTTTGCTATGTTGCCTTCTTCTTCAGTGATGCACACTAATATTTTTGAGAATATATTAAAAATAGTAGAATAAAAATTAGCATACATAAATTTCAACTTGTGTTTGTAATGAAATTATTAAGGTTCACGAACTTTAAGAAATTAGTATAATTAAATAATTGTGACGTTGTTTCTATAAAAAATACACAAATGATATAATGGTTATTTTTAGTATTGTACTAGCAACATTTTTTTTTAAGATAAGTACCATAATTTAAATTGGATATAAATTTGTACCATACAAGCAGTTCTAATGTGCTAAATATTATATGGTAGATGATACTATTGGGTAGTTTTTTTTAAACTTGAAACTAGAAAATCACTTTTGAATGGTTTTATTTAATTTAAATGATTCAAAGTGTAATATACTTTTAAAGATATAACCCTCTCTTACCTCTCGGTCATTTTTTAAATTCTATTAGCATAAAACGTTGGAGGCTTTTTTCGAAATATTCCGACAGTTCCCATTTTGATTTTTTACCGTTTATGAAATATTGCATCGTTCGAAAGAAATGATAGCCGAAAGAAGGTAGATGTGATTAAACTTTCCTCGTGTAAACGATCCAGCTGATCACAATATAAGCTTACTGTTATTGTTTGGCCAGGTTTAAGAGTTTCATAATCCACAATCTCTTTGTAATCCCTCAAAACTTTTTTTTACAGTGAGTACGGGCTTCGGGGTAGGTTTTACTACTTGACCTTTAGATAAACACTGTCTTCTACTATTATTGTTGTCGAACAACACATATTTCTCATCTCCGATTATTAAACGATTGATTAAAGTCAACTCAGCTTTAAAATAAAGAAGCTCTTGAGATATGCGGATACGCGCTGACATGTTTTATTCGCTTAATTCGTGTGGAACCCATGCACCAAGCATTCTCAATCTGCTGTGTGTTTGCACTGTTGAATCGGACTGGTTTAGTTTCTCGGCCAGCTGGTGGATAGTTTGAGTAAGATTTCTTTCTACTTCTGCAGCCAGGACATCATCGTCTATATTTTTTTTTCACCTACTACTTCATAAATGTTGTTAGTGGGCGTTTTTGCCATATTCTAAAAATAAATTCATATAATATGCAACTATGTATAAATTATTCACTTAGTCTGTCTAAAATCTGCCATCGTGTTTATTTAATGATTATCTAATATATTACATATGCATACAAAAAATGTGAAGGAATTAATAACAAGTTTATCTACTGTAAAACTCAGCTTTATACCACTGAAATATAGTATTTATTTATCTACTACCAAATATAGGCAACATATGTACAATTAAAAACGTTTTTCGTATTAATACTTTTAACATTTTAATAAATAAAGACTCACATTTAATATTAGACTTGCTCATAAAATCATAATTACAAATGCAATGAATTGAGTGATTGTCTATTCAATTTATAAAAATTGTAATAATAATTATATAATAATCACCTATCGACTTTTACTAAATAAAATGATAAACAATTAACAACTAAATATGATAAAATTGTCATTACTTATAAATGTTATATAATCGTTATTAAATTACTTTAAAATAAATAACTCTCTCTTAAAGCAATTATGAAAATAAATATTAATAGTTTTTGTATATCGAAAGCAGTAGCAATAAATATACTCTGTTTTTTAAATATACTCGATTTAGAGAAATAGGTAGGCAAATATCTACCGAAATTTTTATCCAATACGTTTCTCCTATTAATGCATTTTTCACATTATGGATTAATTATTGTTTGATATCTTGCGAAACATATTAAATAAATGTGCATTATGCATATGTGCGTACAATCGTACATAATAACAATATTCTAAGAAATGTATACACGTGTGATCAATTGCGATTTATGATCAGAATATATTTTGCTTCTTATTATAAATTAATTTTTATATAATCTATAATATATGTTTATATGAATAAATGTTATTATTTAACAACCAAGTATTTAATTAACACATGGAAATAATAATTTATATTTTTTTCTATTTTAAAATAATGCTCTGGTTATAATTTTTTACGCCAATGCTAGTGTTGGACCGGTCAGACGTTCCCAATCCAAGTTACGTTAACGGTTTACCGTTTTAGGGGCATCGACCGAATTGTCCTTTCCGGTTTTCATATGAATTTATTATGTATGTATATAAATACACACACACATAATATAGCAATTTTATCATATTTAAAAAATAATTTATAAGAAATAACGTATCAATACAACGTAAATACAAAGTGATGATAAAAACTAATGCATACTTAAATACCATTTATAAAGTTCGATTTGCTATGTTCTAAAATTATTTTTTTAATTACAAACTGAGATTAAAACTGTACAATACTTTAAAAAAATGTAACTGATGAACTTATCTTAGACTATGTACTAAAATCTGATATTTTTATGTGACACACATCAGATTGTATCAACGAAAATGAAAAAACGAACATTTGTCCAATTTCATTAAAAGTAATGAAATTTTGGTGCAATAAACGACTGATAATATCATTTAATCGCAGTAAAAACAAACTATTGAACCTATTTTGAATTTCGTCGTTCAAATGCGAACTAAGCTGTTAAATTACAATAGTATACAAAGAACGACTCGTATGTTGTACTTTGAAATCCCCGTAAATCGAGGTCATGGGGAAAATAAATTTATGTATATACAGAAAGACGAAACAAATAGTTATTAAGCTTTTTAATGTAGCATTAACTAAAAAGTTGTTAAAAGTATAGTCCCATTACATTGGAAGTAAAATAACTTCTTTTGGGCCTCTAATATGTACATATTCACATATTGTATTCTTTCATTGTTATTTTTCTGTTGAGCTCACTGTTTAAAGCGTATAACGGAAGTGTAAATAACGTTAGCAATAGATGATCTTGAAAGTTCCATTTGCATATGCAAAAATGGCATATTGGTACTTGAGTATGAAACGAGTTTGGCAAGAAATCGAATATCGGTCAATACGAGAAGTTTTTATTTTTTTAATATGTCTAATGTATGAATAACTACTATGATTATTTATGGGTTGATTGTAACATCGTTCTTATTTGATAAATAAATTATATGTATTTAGGGTATTACATAAATTTGTATTTGGTATATTGTAAAACCATTTTTAAACTTGTATTGCCAAATGAAGTCTGCGATTCAAAGCTTTTAAGCTTTCTAATACGTAAGTGCAAATGAAACATAATTATATCTTCCAGACAAATCCTTTAGAGCGCGAGCGACCTTTCGCTCTCTCGCGTGTTAAGTGACGAGAGTGAGAGAGATAATGATATGGTAGTTTGCAAACTGAGATAGAACGAGTAACTCGCTTCAATTTCGGTATGCACGTAGGCGTCCTATGGTTAACACGCATGACGAGCGCTGCATCGTGGTCACGTGGTCAAGTTATAATATCACATGCTACAGTGGGATTACATGTTAACATGTTTTTATGTAACTCGATCTTCAACATATTCTTACTGACATATTTGAATATTTTATGGCACCAAAAGGGATTAATTATATTTTTGATAGTATATTCTTATACACAGATATCATTATTATATTTTTTTTCATGTAAAATTAAATAATTAAAAAATAATTAGTGGTACTTGATTTTGTTAAAAAAAATCATTTCGAATATACTTATGTATTTTCCTAGATCGGTTTATATAAATGTCACACTATAACGAATTCTTATTTAGAATCGATGGCGACAAATTCTAGGATAGTCACACATGTGGTGTTCGTATTCTGAAGTATCATTTTAATGCTTTATGGCATTTTGCAAAAGCCGACAAAGATTTTGCGTAAATTGATTATTTACGACCGAAAAGTTTTCATTGATATTGTATTGGTGAGTGCCCACACTAACTTTTATAATTATCAATAGCGTAATTTTATTAATATGACAATTTAAAATTGGCGATTATTTGGCACTTTTTTCGATCGCACGCAAATGTGCCGGCAGCTGCCGTCCGAACGTCATGCACGCCGCGAAGCGCGCGAGCATATGAAATCTGCGACTTCAGTTGTAGCTTCGGTTCGGACAACTTCCAGACAGTGTAGTGGAAGTCTAGAATACACGTTCCCTGTCATTTGTTTCGTAAAATGTAGATACACCCAATCGGAATTATAATTATATAATTATAATCAATAATTGCGATTCACCAGACACGATATAATTTGAAAAACACTAAGGATCATATGAGAGTCGAACCAAGGTCTATCAGGTCAATAGTCAGCGACTTAAGAAAATGAATCAGCAATTAAATATTAAATATAAGTATCCAAATCACTGAAGAAACATGTGTTCATATCTTCCACCTGTCCTTATGTACATACATATGTTTGTGGTACAGACATAGATAATTACAAAATATAGAGAAACAAAGAATCAACTCTTTGAATACCTTGAACTGCAAAATTCACCAGTCTAATCAATCATTTTAAACTAAAAACTAAAAATTATTACAATAACAATTATTATTACATGAAATGTTTAAAAAAATATATATATATAAAAAAATGTATTTGTTGAATTGATTTATAATATTCTGAAATAATGTAGGTTGAAAACGAATTAAAAATATCGCATAATAAAATTAATTTAATATATTATTTCTTGAGGAATATGTGTATTAATTTGTACTCGAGTCAATAAGAATTATTAGCATTATTATGGCACGATTTTAATCTTAATAATTTAATATACGATTTTGTATACAATAATTATATCATAAGTTGCGATTATTATTCGCATTTGATTATATGTTTATGTATATCTTATAAAGATTCTAGATTTAAAAGTCTTTTTGATTATATTAATCTTATACACTCTTCGTCCCTATAGAATTTTGATAATTTTATTCCATTTGATCTTGACTATATTCTAAGTTGTCGACCTGTTCAAAAGATAAGTGTTTTTATTTCATATATTTTTGCTTGGATATAACACATATTTATATTTGTTAATATTATACTTATAAATTGTACAGTTTGACGCAAATGACGCGAAAAAGTGGAATTTTATTTTAGTAATGGCAAAGTTTCAAATTTTTCCCAATAAATTTATTTAGTGATGCTAATATTTGAAGGTGAGTTGATGCTGCGACTTCCTAAAACTGAGCCAGCCAAATTTGGATACGTTTAAATCATAGTTAGATATACAAATTCGGCTAGTGAACGTAACACTGGGGGGGGTCAAGGTCATGGTCATGGACTATTGCGCCAACCATCTCGTTTTGCGGTCTATCATCATTATTTTTTTCGTGTCCGACGAAAACTTTTATAGTATTAGTTAATTATTATTATGTTGTTTTGGTGGGTTTTATACAGCAAATGTCAAAGTTTATACCAACAGAACACATGCATATTTTGTTGTTATTTTTAATAAAATTACTGAGCAAATAAGACAGATATACTGTCTCTGATGTTCATGTCATATTAGACGCGTAGTTTGTGTTTGTCAGCTAAGTATTAACGACGCATTTTGTAACGCTAGATTTCTTCATTTTAAACATGACGCAACAAAGAATTTGCATTAAATTTTGCGTTTCCATAGTGAAGTATTGCAAATGTTAAAGAAGGCTTTTGACGAGGGTGCAATGTCTAAATGTAGGGTACATAAATGAAACAAGAGCTTTTAAAAGACCCGTGAAGAACACCGATAGGCAGCCTTGAATTAAAATTAGACAGATTGCTGAAAAAGATAACGTAAGGTTTACGTGAAGCAATCTTAAATTGCATACTAAGCAGCCAAATTTGTCTAAAACATCATCATAAAGAAATTTCCATAACTCGTGATCATGGCTGGAAAATTGCAACCGAAATATAGAATGAAAGTAAGTAAAAATCGCTATGAATCCCGATGATATAGTATATATATGTATGTATAAATATAAATCCATGTTTAACGCGATTGAGAAAAACGTTTTCCTTTAAATACGCCATAGCAAACATATTATTTTACACGTGTAGCGTGATGTGCGCCATTAACGCATTCCCACTTATTATACTTGACCTACACGTGAACCATCTCTCACTGCCCATGCAGTGTGTCCTGAGTTGCTTTTTCGAGTGATTTTTAACGTTATAATTTAAAGACACGTGAATACTATTCGATCTTTTTATTACAAATTCAGTTTTATACCTTGATTTACGCGATATTTCCTGGAAATAAAGACGTAAAGATGAGTGAAATGTATGTATATGGTTAACAATAACCAAATACAAATATATTACTGATTTATTTAGATTTATATTTAATTAAATGTTTGCGGCAAACATGTACATTAGAACATGATCAGGGATGTTTTCTGTTTCTTTACATTCCTGTGTACGCTAGTCGTAAAACTTATTAGAGCAATTAAGTGCAAGTTTTAATTTACTTGATTGTCCTTATCGTTTAGCACTTTATGTCCGTATAAAGCGTTTTATAGCGTGCGCTATTGAAACTCTCACACGACGGCCAATTAAACCTTAACGACACTTCGTTAGCTTCTGCTCTAATCTACATATCGTCAAACTAATTAGGTTTTTTTAAACACACGTATAACCATTTTTATCGCGAGATTCGTATAAAGAATAAATATCGTTTCTAAAGAATGATTTATTCACCTACTATAAATGTGATACAAAGTTTCTTAGTGGTAACGCAATTATTCTTTAATAACCTATTGAATATTTTATTTGCTATTGTTGTGAGAACATACCTATAAATATCATGAATACATTAGTTTCGATAGTTACAACTCGTTTACTGGTATTTTTACACATTTAACCAATATTAAGAATTATTATAAAAAAAAGCAGTAAAACAATACTTTTATATTTACTACAAATATAGAACAAAGTAAGCTGTAATGTATATAAAACTAAAGAAAATAAAATACATTAGATCATTACAAACATTGCTCTTATTTTAGATAAAAAAACACCTGCAATAGAAAATAGTCTCACTGGCTAATAAACTCGCTTTTATCCTTTTTATCTTAAAAATTTAATGCCTGCACTACACTCTCTGGAAGTTGGCCAAGGTTGGCCAAGGACGGATAGTGGGTTACTTCGGTCGAGTTCGATTCTGCCCGATCTAAAACCTCTCGGAAGTTGTCCGAGGTTATCGAGAACGGGAGGTAAAGTGGAGGTAATTTAGATCGACTAGGCCAGCTTCGAGCGCTTTCGAACATTGTCAGCAAAACGACCGAAGTCAAAGAGATTGAAGTCAGAGCTGCTTTTTCGAGCGCAAGCGGTGAGATACTTCCCCCACGAGATGAGAGTGAGAGAGATAATGATATGGTTTTTCGCAAACTGAGTAGTTCAATTTCAGTATGCGCGTAGGCGTTCTATGGTCAACACGCACGTCGAGCGCTGCATCGTGGTCACGTGGTCAAGTTATAATACCATGCTTATCGGGGACTTCAACAGACTCTTACTGACATCTTTGAATATTTTAGGGCACCAAAAGGGATTAATTATATTTTTGATAGTATATTCTTCTAACAAATATCGTTATTATATGTTTTTCATATAAAATTAAATAATTAGTGGTACTTGATTTTGTTAAAAAAAATCGTTTAGAATATTCTTATGTATTTTCCTATATCGGTTTGTATAAATGTCACACCGTCAAATGTCATATACCGTCCAGACGTCATGGACGGCATATGAAATTTTTGCCAGTGTGGTCGCTTCCTCGAAGTATTGTATAAGGTCTCGGCCGACTTCGGTTCAAACAACTGTTGTGCAGGCATAACACAGTGGATTATACATGCTTAAAATAAATTAATTTAAAATTTTTGAAATCACTTAAGAGTGTATTAAAGTCATGTGTTGAGTAAATGCATCTGGAACTATTTTGATTGAAAAAGCAAAAAAACTTAAAAGATTTTTACAAATAGCAGAATTATTAGTAGATGCTTATTCTCAGTTTTATAGTACAAAATTTGTATTGTCTAACACTACAGGTTTAATTCAACTGATAAACCCAAGTATTGTACAATAATATCAATGAATCGGCTTTACCGCGTTGGTCTTCTCAAAGCTTTCGCTGCGGAAAACGATAGCTTGATAAATTTCTGAAAAAAATTACTACATTGGATAGCACAATCTTGGGCAAAAGTAAGCCAGTACCACTTGAAGATTCTTTCTAACGTGGAAAAATATGTATTAGATTCTGAGGCAAGTGACACATCTGACATGCTTAGATTAATGGAAAAGTAAAATGCATTGAATATGTCGATCGGGAAAATATCGAGGAATGGTGTGATCCGATTCAAATGATTTTTAATGCTTGAATGATGGGGATGTCGTTTCTATTGTCGTTCAAATAGAAGAGGAAGGGAGTGATTGTGACAATACAAGCGAATAAGATACTAGCAATTAGATTAGTCACAAGATGGCACTGACCTCTGTTGAAATTTAACTAGACTATATCTACCACTGGGGATTCGAATATAACAAAATAATAGCTCTTAGAAAAAAATATACTAATTCTTGAAGAGATTTTTTAAATATTGATAAGTTGTATTATAAATTTATTATACATATTTTAAAATTGGATCAAAATGTTTTCTTACCTGCAATAGCCCGGATAATCGAGAGTATACTGTATTGAGCTTACAGTGCTAAATCTGATAAAATTTCTTTGTTATTAAATAAACATATTAAATGATATTTCAATGAATTTTTTAGAGCATTGTCCTCATTATTAGTTCCTGTATTTTCAATATTCGTCTAAGTACAATAAATAAATGATTTCAAGCAAACGATATTTTATAACATAATAACTTTTTATGTATGTAAAAGAGAAGCAGCATATAAAGTGATCTTACGGTTTTGCATTAAATAATGTTTTTAAAAGAATTCCTACAAATTTATTTTAATATAAAAAAATGTATAACTTTTTTTATAATAAATTTAATTAGGAGATTATTATAGTATGTAAAATCGATTTTTAATGTGGGTGTAGTAAGTTTAAACGAGTTACTGTTACGTTTTTGATCTGAAAATAGAAACACGTTAACTTGGGTTAAATATAAGATATACCATAATATATCGAAAAGGTAAACCATTCATGAGCTATTAATATCGTAATATAATCTACTATTTAAATAGACTGATCAAAACACAAACAAACTATTAAGTAACAGTTTTTAATTGAACAAAAATTAAAAAAATATTAAATTGGAAAAAGTAGTTTAATTTATATTTAGTTAAAAATTGTATTTTACATATGTATTATACATATACGTCTAGAATCAATATCAGGCATTTCACATTTAATAAAAACACAGATTTTTTGTAAATCATTAAATCATTAAATAGATTAAATTATTATAATAAGAAATACTTTGTAGAAAAACGCCATTAAAGCTAGTTTTTAAAAGTAAAATAAAACACAAAATACGATTATTTTTCTGTACTGATTTACTGTACTTAAATTGAATGTTAAACTTACAAATATCTAAGGGCTAATTTGTAGTATATTATTTTTAATAGTACATGTAAAATAATCACTTTTCTACAATCTTGTATATTGATAACACCTGTAAAGTTTTTCTATACTATATTATATATTACTTTACTAATAAATTATATTTTATAGTGGGTTTATTGGCTATTGTTTAGCTATATATTCCATCTGTAAATACTTTTTAGCTTTTGCTCAAAAAAGAGTTATGAATAGCTTTTTTTATAACAAAAATTATCTGAAAATTAAATTAGTTTTACTGGCTAAAACTAAAATATGAATCAACCGGTAGTGTCATGAAAATAATGACAGATATGCTAATTATTGTTTACGATTGCTTTTATATAATGAGTTATAACATATTTTGTTGTGGTGGTTTTAATTACCTGCATAATTTGTTATAATTTATAGGTCATTCTAACGACTATTTCGAACAAGCAAAACACATTTAAATGTAAGGGTAAGCACAGTATTTTTTACAACAATGGAAGAGAGATCTCGTGACCAAAACAATTGTGTTTAATAATTATAATGGCACGGACCACTTAATTATACCTTCGTCCTTAAGTACCGCTGAAAAACTGCTCTTTGTTCGTATAAGACGCGCGCTAAACAACAGATTCTACCATGCGTATTATACTATTAT
This sequence comes from Plectrocnemia conspersa, assembly GCF_051122295.1. Taxonomy (NCBI): domain Eukaryota; kingdom Metazoa; phylum Arthropoda; class Insecta; order Trichoptera; family Polycentropodidae; genus Plectrocnemia; species Plectrocnemia conspersa. The sequence goes on from NW_028277170.1 coordinate 16,315,096, forward strand.
TCTTCTACCATCTAGACTGTTTATGAGATGCATAAATATCCTTATTTGCGATTCACCATAGCATTAAAATATACATGTCACAGAAGGAAAGAAGCCATAGATTCACAGCAGCAGAAACGAGACGAGAGACATCGCGAGAACACATCGGCGAAATTATAGCCGACAATAATAAAACTCGACACGCCAGCGAAGACTCTCCGACATGCCATTTTGACTTCATTGGTAGATAGTGGCATCCTCATTTCTCTATATATATATAAATGGTAATGTATAGTCATGCATGCAAGTGATACAAAACTCGAAAATATACCCTATATTGATTATATATCAACATAGAAAATAAGATATAAGTTTAATGCTATAATGATTATATATAAATATAGAAAATAAGATATAAATTTAACGCTATAATGATTATAAAGAAAATAAGATTTCTATTTTTTTACGCACGAATGAGCGAGACATAAAGCATATGTCAACCATCTTGTTTAAAATAGTACCGAATGAAATTAAATATATTTCTAATTTTGCACACATTCCTATGCTGTTAACATAGTGTATCGTTTATAACTACAGTTAGAACTGGAATAATACCAATATAAAAAATATACTTGTTTTAAACGTTTTATACAAATAATCTTAATATAGAAATTGTATCATAAAAAATAAGCATTCGTTCATAAAAACGACTCATCGTCGAATAACTCAATATGTATGTACAGATGTTCACACTTACTAAAACTCAATATTATTTAAGTTAAATACATAAATATCTGCTTATATTTAATATTAAAATAATTTTAATAATAATAATATAATTAACAACTATTGAACTATGTAATGCTAACATATTATTGAACAGCTGATTTTAACTGGAAATATAATTTAGTATTAACAGTGATATTAAAAATATATTTTGCCAAATATATTGTTCTATTTTTATTTGCGATCTAAAAAATATATTCGATTCCGCATTTTTACACACAGGAAATAAGTTATTGTATAGCAATAGGATTCTTCATTCAGACGATTGTAGAAGTACGGGAAATACTATAACTAATTACAGACTGAATGTCGCGTGCGGATTAAATTATTAATTGTTTGTTTCTAACTATTTATTTATATAATATATTGTGTCATAATTATAGTTTCGTATACTTGAATACTTAGATTGTTACTTGATGCTTAATTTGCAATGGTATTGCATAATTTGCAATGATAAAAGCATTAATCGCTCAAACAATCCCTTAATATTAAACGACTTATTAATTGTTTTTTTCTCTAATGTTTGCATCTGGTTTTTTGTTAGACAATAAAATATAATATATATCAATAAAATAACTTGCGTTTACCTAAAAATTCGTTTACTTAAAAATTAAAATTAAAAAAAAATCGTTGTGTACCTTAATTAATTATAAGTAATTTATCTATTGTATAGATATATTATTTCTGCGACATTTAATACTTCTCATATGTTTAACTAATACTTTTTTTTAAATCGTATTTTTAATATTAAACATATATCAGAATTGTTTAATAAAAATATTGCGCTAGAGAAACAAGCATTCTAAATAAATACACACCAATATTTGATTTGTAATTCTATACTATTACTGCACCTGGGTAAATATGAATAATGTTAGAAATGTGTTATAGGATTCAATCCACATGAAATTAATTTAAAACATTTAATATGCAACGCATTTTAAATTTAAAAAACGCTATTACAATCGCAGTATCTCTCATTTATAACGATTGAGATCCACTGATTAGATTCAAACAACATTTTGCTTAGGTTAAAATACACTGTTGAGAATCACTTATCATGTATAATGAACGAATTATTTTATTTATGAATAAGATTAATAAATATTAATGTCAAAATAAAAAAATGTTATTCATAACAAAATAAATGATAGAATGATGATATTGTAGTTTTGAAATTAATTAGTTTTCTTATCCAACATCGAAAGATAATGTATGATATATATTATATTAAAATACATTTTTTTAAAAGGTCTAAATATTTCTAAATCATTTAGCTTGATCTTGTATATAGATTTAAATACTTCTCAAAATCATATAACTGATTTAAATGGCTTTTGACAATGATTATCATTGGTAATTTGACTTTTTAAATGATCATGATAATGATTTTAATATTTTAAAGTGCAATAAGTAACTGCGAATATTACACTTGAGCGTCTCAAGATTATCTAGGAAATATAAAATCAGGTTTTTAAAATATGCAAGTAGTTATTTACATTACTAATTTTTTTAATATTATTTTTTCACCGACTAATTCATATAATTGATGCTGTAGAACAGCGCTGTCCAACTGACGGACTATGCATTTATTTTTGTGGCCCCCGAACCAAAACATTGTTTTAAATATAATTAAAAAAAAAACAAACAAACGTGTTTTATGCAGAAAGCGGCCGCAACGGCGCACTGTGGGGTATTTGACCGATCTCGACGGCCAAAATTATTTCTCCACTTTGGTTGATTCCATAAGTGCTTTTAGTCAAATTTATAAAAAATACATTACAAAAAAAAAAAACAGAAAATCAACTGCGACTGCGTATGTTATCTTTATAAGCATGTTACTGGACTTGCAAATAATTTAAAATTAATAAGTCGAATTTTCAGGAAGTGTTTTACGATGAAATAAAAAAATTTGATATAAATAAGAATTTCGAAAAATTTGTAACTTGATTACATAGATGTCCTAATCGAAGATTTTCTTAATTTAAATAATTTCTCAAGTATAAATTTATTTAACGATTCAATAAACGTTGATATTACACCAGGAGGCCCTAAATATCAAATGCAATTATGCGGTTGACCCATTTATTGCATTTAGAGGAGCATCTGGAATAGAATTGTTCAAACTTTTAGATTAAAATAAGTCCAAAGATGAAGGATTTTAAACTTACATATACATATATAGAAACAGCACTTAACATTCTACCATTGAAAATATAATTTGACTTGCAACAAGAAATATTAATATTAACACAAAATATTTTTTTGCCATATAATTACGTCCACAATGCTCCTATTGGTTTTGTACATTTTTTATTTTCGCTAATTACATTTTATTTTTTTCTTATAAATAAAATATTTTTCCAAATAAAAAAAAAGTTGGACAACGCTGCTGTAGAAAATACTAAAAATTTTAATTCAAAATGTGCAAATTATATAAGTTTAAAAACTAGCTAATTTTTTTTTTATTATTCAATGCTAATGACATTTGCTGTATATAAATACGTTGTAAGCAAAATATAGATTATACGATCTATGTAATTATGGTACTTGAGATTTTTCACAGGTGATGGCTTTTTAGAAAAGTCTAATATGAAAAAAATATTTTAACTCTTTCACAATAACTCGACACTATAATATACCATTAAAAACTTGAATAGACTATTTAGAAACAGCATTAGAATATGTTAACTTTTCATTACGACATTTTACAATTTTATCTGTTACAAAATGAATTAATATAAAATTATTATTTTCATTGAATATTTTAATAATAAACATTTATGCTAATTTACTTATTGTGTGTTTTTATATGCTTTTAATTTATGCATTATAAAACCCTTTACTTTTAACCGTTTATTTTATAATTTTGATGTCAAGTAAATTATCTGTATCATTTTTATTTGTCATATTAATGTAGCATACAATTAGTTTGATCACTGAATTATAGAAAATTTATCATACTATGGCTACTATGGCAACTTGTGAAAGTACAAGGATTTAGCGATGTTCAAACTTTGCATACGACTTGAGACGAATATGAGGTAATAATAATTAATGACAGTACCTGAGGAGTCTCTTGCGGTATTTGTCGTCGTTTTTGCTGAGTTTCGTGAACCGCCTTCCTACCAGGCGATCCTTCCCACTGTTGTACAGAAATGACGCTCGATTTCTACCGCTGCTTCTCCAGCCGAAGCGTCGTCTACGCCTTTTCCTGCCGCGACGTTTTTTATACTAAAATTATGCGTTTCTACCAAAAAGTATACGGTAGAGACAGACACGTCTACTACCAACGACGCCCTGGGAGACACTGGCGCTGCCGGCCGACAAACTTCCTTTTTATAGTCTTCGAGTGACTAACGACCGTTGCCTAACTTTCACCGTCTGCTTTGGCAGGCTATTAAAAACAACACAATTTCCTCTTCCTTTTATACTAATCTCAGGAACTGCAAAAATTCAGACGTGTGATTCGATCGAGCACGTGCCTTTTCGAGTACACGGTAACGTTTATTTTTGTTGACGAATAATAAACAAAGGATTCTAAATAATACTTTTGGGAAAAACATTACTATATCAGTAATAGTGTACTCTCTTTTTCCTGATGTGGATAATCCGGTTTGCAGATTATCCGTGCATAAAAAAAGCAATATTTTTTGATCGCGTCCTTTTTTTTAAAAAAAAAGTATGTCGCGCTATGCACATGCAAGTAAGTGGTGTCGATGTCGATTATTGTCTAGAATACATCCGGTTAGTCCCTTTTGTTTCCTGAGGGATTAAAACTTTTGAAACATTGATTGATCAAAATGATATTTTTCTAAATATACGTATGTTTATTTATTTAATGTATCACTTCGTGTAAAGTAATAATTTCAGTTAAATATCTGTATTCTGTAAAAAAGATTTTCCTTTTGAACGCTGACTAACAATATATCGTTATAAGAAAAAATCACGTTATTAATCGTGCCATTTTAAACAAAACATATTTTTCTTCAAAAAAAAATTGAGAAAACCAGCACGGTAAAACTGTTTCAATCATAATATAACACATTGGTTCATGGGTTGAATTAAATATGTAATACTTCAGGAACCCACTTGATTTTAAATCAATCTTCTAAGAATGCATCCATGCTCCTTTTTGGCTATATTAATTAACAAGAATTTTGTTAATATAGTGCCCTTAAATTTTCCAATCAAAAAATGTTTCATTTTATAATTTTCTGATTGTAAATATTATTAAAATTCGATGCAGAATTTATCTTAAAAAAAAAAACTGAATAAAACTTTGATTATTGGATCTAACAAAATAGGCTTCCAATGTGCGTAAATTGTATAATAGCTTACTACATGAAACAGTACTGTTATTATATATTGCTTCACTTCATTTAAATATATTTTTATTTTTAAAAGTGTTTGTATTTTTATTACACCTCGCTTGATTTTGATTATGTGATCCATTTTTTCTCAAGCGGTTAAAATGTTTGATCGCAAGTTGAACTGGCGCTTTTTTGTGCTTGATGGTGTAAGTTAATAATTGTAAATTGTAGTGTAATTTAATTGATAAAACCATCGAAATGTATATACATATATATAAATTATATTTTTAATAAAAAAATAAAAATAGCCCATAATAAAATATTTTGAGGATTACATAACTGTATCGATTATAAAATATTATTCAGATTAAAATATAGTGGCGAATTAAAGTTAGTGACAATAGTTAGATATTGAATATACGATTTGCTAGTAAATTTGAAGGGTATTAAAAATGACAATAAATAAAACAAAGAGTAGTCGGAACAGTTTATAAGTGATTAAAATATAATGTCAATTAACCCGCAGATGAGTAAGATGAGATACATGTAAAGAAGAAACTATAAATATAATTAGTTACACTACAGCACTAACTTATTGTTTTTTTTAATTTCTACTGTGTTTTGAAGATCGAAGTTAGTGAATAATATATAATTATAATTCCGATTGATCATCACCAAGATTTTCCTAAGCTTGAGGATGAATTAAAATCAAGATTATAAAATTAAAATCATAAAATCAACAAAAAAATATACACGAGAATACAAAAAAAAAGACATTAAAAGCTTCTCAAAAACTATCAAGATTTTTAAAATAAATAATATATTGTAAATATATTCAATAATTTTCCAAATAGATTTATTCTGTATAAATAATAATATTTAAAAATATCAAATCACTCTTAAAAACATCTATAACTTTTTGCATCTTCTAAGTCGCAACATTTGACAAAAATTCAAAAGCCTTCTTAATGTTAAAAATAATATAAATCTACTACCTTAACCCGCGTAAGTGAGAAAAATACAATATTCATAAAATATAAATTAATTAAGGGATTATATCATACATTTCCATTAGAAAGCGTCATTTGAGTAAAGGTGCTTTATGAACAAACCCTAGAGAGAAATCGTCATATTAGAACACTCAAGAGCCAGGCGTGAATATTGACCACCACAGACTTTCGAAAACCATAAACATTAATCACAAACCAAATCGTACCTACATAATATGTTGTAATAATCGAAACAATGAGCATTGTTTCGATCAAAAATCAATTCTTATTATTCGTGATATATTGTGCGTATATCAGGAAAGTGACCACAATAGTTTCATTTATAGAGGGTTATCCGGGAGAAATACTCATGCTTTATTAGAAGGGGCGTACATGAAAGAGGCGGAGTATGACAATAATGCTTAATTGATCTGAATAAGTCCTTTCCTATTGGCCTAAGCTTCTGTATAAAAGGACACTCGCTCACTTAGCAGAGAGACTAACTACAACATACGAGCTGCTACAAAACAAGTTTTTATCCCTAGATCCAGATTAGATCCAATAATCAAATTGACTATAACTACTATATTGCTGTAACAAAACAAGCATTTCTGTAGTCCAAATGCGTGGAAAACATATATGCAATATACAAGGGAAAAATTATCTAAATATATATATATAGTTTTATTTTTTCAAACAGTATAAAATTATTGTTTTAGTGTAATTAGCACATACATATATAACTGTTTTATGTGTTTCAGTGATTCAGTATTTAAAAACTTATATTTTAAACATCTAACGTCATTAATGATTTGAAGTGTGTTTTGTGTCTGAAATCCTAAGATATTTAATCTAGTAGTTGAAGCCCGTCTGATTCATATAAATTATTTTTGGTATATTTATTACGATAAAGCACATCTGTCTTAGTGGCAATAAAGTACATATAAATCTGCAGGAAAAAATAAAATATAAATGTTATCATTTCTTTGAAGCACCTCGGATAATATGTGCTTCAAAGTAAGAGAAAAATGAAGAAGATTTCTTACAAGGAAGAATTTTCTAGCATAGTAGTGTAGAAATAAAATAAAAAATATGTTTTCTAAAAATACGGTTTTTTAACTATACAAAAAATATAATAAAAATGTTAAACAATATTTTAATTCAAAGGTTATTTTGATGGATAGATACGCATTTTTAATTTGATATAAAAATCGTAACTGTTACGTTTAATCTGTTGCTGTTTTTTAATTATCTACATGATTAAATCTAGCTTTAACTAGATAAGAACTGGGAAAAACTTGCTTCAGTAATAAATTTTTATTGATGATAAATATATGATTCCAAAGTTTGGCGAATCCTTTCATGTGGAAAAATGCTTTTGCTTCCATATAATGGAAAGCACTATATTTGAAAGGGTTTTTATGGATCTTTATAAGACTGTAGAGCTGACGACTATTCATAAAATTAAATTATTTATCGAAACGTTATTAAGAATATCGAAATCAATTTAGACTAAGACAAAAACAACGTTTTTTTAATAAAAATATTTTTTATTTCAATACAATCTGATAATTAAAAAATTATATTAATAGTTTTATCAACTATTTCCATCATAAGCTACTGTCAAATCTTGCCACCAATCAAGAATAACTTTGAGATGATTTTAAGGTCCTTCTTTGTGTTAGTTTGAAAAATGCTCATTTACTATATTTTGAATATATCTTATCACCCCCAGACGCATAGAATATCTATGTTAATATTTATTTATTACGTTCATAGACAACATAAATTGAAAATAATATTTTCAGACGAATATACAATAGGAAGAGGTAGATCATTGTGTATTTTGTAAAAGGAGAGGTTAAGGTGTTTGATCTTTCATATTCGTTTGAGTTTCGGCGACATTAGTGACCTCTATGTTGTGTCTGGTTCATTTTGTTATTATCCATATTTTCTTTTTTGTTTATTGATATGATTCATTTAAATAAATTTAATCAACAATTAAGTATACCATATTTTTTATCTATTAAATTTAAGCAACGAAATTCATCGTACTGTTTTTTTGTTTCTTAAAATAAGAAAAAATAGAAGTAGTATAAATCGATATAATTATCATAAACTAGTAGTACGATATCTAAAATATATAAGTTAAAATTTACAATTTAGATTGTATCTGAGAGATCGGTGTTGTGTAAACAGTGATTATTATATAATTTTAATTCCGATTGATCATCACTAATTAGGTTTTATCTATTGATTGTAGGCTGTAACAATACATTAGAGTTACTAAAATAAATGTAATGAATTGTGTTGATCATGTTGTAATGCATTGGGCTAACGTTTGTCAATATTGCAACGGAAGATTCAAAATAAATAAATTATTATTAAAAATAAAAATCCATTTATTGGTTAAAAATAAAGTAGATTTTTTAAAGAAATCTTTAGGTTATGTTGTAAGTATATCGTAAATTGTGAAATGAAATTATTACATTTAAATGAAAATATTGAACCGGTGGCAAGTAAAATTTTCTGATGTATATTTGAATGAATGTATTCTAATTATTACACTTTAAAGCATATTTCATTCGCGGGAGTTATACAAATAGTAAGTTGAATAAATATTCATGTTTAAATAACAGATAATAATGGCAAGTAGCAACTGTATCAATAAAATTATATAAACTAAAAAATGTAGATAGAATTAATAACAGCAAAAGCAATCTAATTTTTAATATAATAACGTTTGATATAATTCTTTACATATATTTACAATCACTGTTGGCAAGCGCTAGTGAACCATCAACACGGTTTTCGGCTGCGTCGTTCCATGGTCAGTAACCTCTTGTGCCTTTGGAAGGCGGTCTCAAAATTCCTCGATTTTAGAATCTAATGTCGGTGTAGCCTATACGGATGTCATGAGCTACTTAAGCAACTACGGTCTTGTTAGCTTTTTTAGTTACTTAGTCAGTATTTAGTATTACAGGGATCTAATCAGGTTCATCTGCTCTTTTTGAATTTCATCGACTATATACTTGCGGAAATTAAGAATCACATAATATGTATTATATGCTGATGAACTTGAAAAAGTGTTTCACAGTATTTGCATAATTTTGGATTCAATCTCTTTATGAAAAGACCTGGAGTGTGGAGGTGGTCGATCAACAATCGATACCTTTTAACGTTACCAAGTGTCACATTGTTACATTTTCGAGATCCCTTTGCACGTCGGAATTCTGTTACAGTTTATGCGCTAAGATTTTCGGTGTAGCTTCTACTTAATATAATACTTTTTGAAGTTGTTAAGAAACGGTGCCGATAATCTGTTAATGCTCGGCGATTTTTAGCTGCATGCTTTTGATTGCCCTAGAGAGTCGCGATCGCGTCCCATATTCTGGACCGTTCCGTTCAGCGTTTGAAAATGCTCCTTTTGCACGAGCTATCAAGCTTCCTTACGAGCGATGATTTCGGCGTTGTAAAATAATCGGTACCATAATGGTTTTTAATATTTAGTGCTATAAATTAACATTTCGTGTGATTCTTTAATCAGGTCTATTATAGAGTGTGTGAAATATTAAACACAACTTGTTTTTAAATCAGCCATCATGGCGAATTGGAGAAACCTATCATAAATGGTGAGACTTGTAATAAAAAATAAAGTTCAAGATGTCTTTTGACTTTAAGAAAAAATATTCTTCCATCTTCTATGGTATTTGAATATATGAAATATTTTTTATGACGTATTCCAAATCAATAAAATAAAGTTCTTACTACGTAAAGTTATATTACCACAATAAATATATTATAACTCTTTATGTTGTATTAAATGAAATTAAATTATTTTATGTCTTTTTTTAAATATATTTTAAGGTCCAATAATTATAACATGAAATCCTAAAGATATTTTAAATATATGCCTTCTATACGCTACAAATTATAAACTATAGACATTTAAAATAAAATATTTATTATATTTTTTATACTTAACACTTGACGCAACATATATAAAATTATACTCATTTTATAATAAAAATATTGATTATTCAAACAGTTATTTTAAAAGAATACATAAATACGATTTAGAAGATAATCGCTAACCATTAAACATATCATTATTGTGTCATTCAATTCTTTTTATATACCTTCCATCTAAGAATCTTAATGCATATATTGTATTTTATTTCACAATTGCTTCGCACTAATAGCATAGCAACCTAACATAATTGTATTTATCACCTCGATGTTAATTTAAATATTAAGACAATCTGAGGTGACCGATCGGAATTCTAATGAAATTAGTAATTTTGATATCTCAGATACTAATGATTTAAGAAAAATGTTGTGGTTTCATGTATAATTTTAAACTGATAAGCGATTGCATATAAATACAATTGATCTATCTTTCTGGTTTATATATAATAGATTTAAGCGTCGAAGCTCTGTGTAGATTACTAATTCAATATTCAGCTGCTGATCATGTTAAACTTCTTGCTGCTCTCCAACGAATGCTTGAATATGAATATTGAAGCTAAAGAGATTATCAGGTGCTTTAGGATATAGCCTAAGTCCTAGTATTGTGTTTTGTCCCCAAAACATTGTCCTCCATTTCTACCACCTCTTCCAACCTTTTCTTATTCAGCACATATATGTATACTATATATAGGGTGTCCCAAAATTAATGAACGAAATTAAATTCAACGAACTCTCTTCACTGTGCATGGTCATTAGGCTTCAGTTGTTGTGTTAATTGAATTTTGTAAGCATGGAGACACAGATCTTTTGTGAGTATACGCTTCTTGAAATTTTCAATTCTTGTTTCGAGATTTTCACCAACACTCTCACGCACTGCTTCGATATTGACATTTGTATTTTAATAATTAAATTTTCGCCAAACTTTCATTGTTTTTGAGATATTATTCAATAATGAAAACACGTTGTTGTATCGTGTAACGCTCCATTTTTACTAACCCTAAACTCTCAGCTGTCAATTTTTTTTCAGGGTTGCCAACATTTACTGCACAAATAACGGCAAATTCAAATCTTGCGTTAATTTTGGGACACCTTTATAATAAACAGTCAATTATTCATGTTCTTCATGACACATTATTACGCAGCATTCTTGAATCCAGAACTATAATTTGAAATATCTATATAATATGATATTTGGTTATTATCCGTTGTTGTATCTCAATGTCTATCTTTTAAGAGCGTTGGGATATGATTCACTGAGTTCTCGTTGTATGTCCATTTGGCATTTCTTTAAACGACTGAGGGATGTTATCGACAATCAAACTATTCTCGAGGAATTCCAGTTTTGAGCTTCAAAACGTCTTCTAGAATCACGATCACGTCCTATTCTAATGACCGTTATGCCTGCACTACACTCTCTGGAAGTTGTCTGAACTGAATTCGGCCGAGACCACACTGTCGCAAATTTCATATGCCGTCCGGAAGACGGGCGGGAATGACGTTCAGACGGCGGCTTCTGTCACGTACAGCCGGCATATTTGCGCGCGATCGAAAAATATGCCAAATAATCGCAATTTTTAAATTGTCATATTATTAAAATTACGCTACTGATAATTATAAAAGTTTGTTTTGTTTTCAGAATACGAACACCACATCTGTGACTATCCTAGAATTTGTCGCCATCGATTCTAAATAAGAATTCGTTATGGTGTGACATTAATATAAACCGATCTAGGAAAATACATAAGGATATTCGAAACGATTTTTTTTAGCAAAATCAAGTACCACTAATTATTTTTAAATAATTTAATTTTATATGAAAAAATTATATAATAACGATATCTGTTAGAAGAATATACTAAAATATTCAAAAATGTCAGTAAGAGTCTGTTGAAGTCCCCGATAAGCATGTGGTATTATAAGTTGACCACGTGACCACGATGCAGCGCTCGACATACGTGTTAATCATAGGACGCTTACGCGCATACTGAAATTGAACCGAGTTACTCGTTCTATCTCAGTTTGCGAAACAACATATCATTATCTCTCTCATTTTAGTCACTTAACACGCGAGAGAGCGAAAGAGAAAATATCTCACCGTTCGTGCTCGAAAGAGCAGCTCCGACTTCGGTCCCTTTGACTTCGGTCCTTTTGCTGACAATGTTCGGAAGCGCTCGAAGCTGGCAAAGTCGACTGAATTACCCCCACTTTAACTCCCGTTCTCGGTAACCTCGGACAACTTCGGAAAGATTTTAGAGCGGGCAGAACCGAACTCGTAATTGACTCAGCTGCAGGCCTGCCGAGATGGGAAGAAAGAGGTCAAATACCCGGGGCCCGTTCTCTGGAAAAATCATAACAAAAATATATTTATAAAAAAAGTAAAAATTGATCTCAAATAATGAATATGAAATAAGCTACAGTTGTTTGAGATGTATGTACTGATGTATTTCAGGTATGATGCTTCTAAGGAAGAAACAAAGAAATAACGAATTATATAAATTAAATGTTTTTGTAGATTGTATTTTCAGTAATTTAACAACTAGTTTTAAAGCAGCAAAATAAAGAAATAATACATTCAGTTTTATGTGTCTTTTGTAGTAAAGCAATGTATTGTTTATTTTTTTGACCATCGTCACGCATTGGAGTAAACACGTCACGATGGTCTTAATTTAATTCACATGAATAAATATATAACAAGTACCAACAGTCATATTTAGCAAAAATTAATTCTTTGAAACAATAAATTAGTCTTTTTTTATTAGAAGTGGGTTACACATGAATTCATTAGGACGATGGATTGCAGTTATTTTTCTTCTCCATATATCTGCTCATGTATATATGTAGGTGTATGTACGCAAATTTTTGCGATGACGTCTTGCTTTTACCGTAGACTTCATTGATTTACGTTATGTCACGATGGTGTACCGTTACTAATTAATCTCAGTCTCCGAATGGATTGAGATCTCATTTTCTTGAACATAGTGTTGAGTTGAGAGTAAAGTAGAAAGCCGCATGTGCCCAGTGTTGAATCTTGTTTTTAGTTTACTGTTAAGCCGGATGCACACCAGATCCGATACACATGATCAAGAATGTATTATATTATAATAGCCATCTATAGGGGACACGTATAGAATCATAACTGTGTAAAACTAGTTTGGTAAAAAAAATTTATGAGGACCCTGATATTATCCATGATATTTGCTCCATGACCATCTGGGCAAAGTTACGCCAATTCCTTGTATGATATATAAGCTTCCTCTTCGTACAGGCCCAGTTCCGCAATAAAAGCGTTTGCGACTCAATCTCACTATCGCGGCGGATTGAGCAAACTCAGTTTTCACCTTAGTATCTTATATAATTGCTGTTCATCTATTCCAGTTGCACATCATGCGCATATATATTTCATGGTTCTCTCTTTGTACTTTTCTATTACTAACAGCATCGAAAGATTATCCTTTTAATTTAAAACCGTCGAATAATTATCAACTAGAGCTGCCCTTCCCAAATATTTCTGATTATAGCAATATTATTATGTCTTTCGTCTACTAGTCCCTTAAACCAATTACAATCAAACTTTATACAATCAAGCTTTATAGATCCTAGTCCATCCAAGATGTTAGCGCTCATCATCGTCGTGTTGGAAATAAGGGTGCGTGTACGCATGCATGCATATATACACAGCTTTCTGCGAATTTGTTTACACCGATAGGAGAACGCTATCAATACTAAATCAGGGCTGTTTTAAGGGTATGGTGACCATACGTTTGAAATTAAATTAAAAATTATAATGTGTTATATAAATAAAAAAAATATTGTCATGTTATGGTATTTTGTAATCAATAAAACAATTCCTGTAATATTCTATTGGTATTTAAAAAAATATTATATTGAATAGATATTCAACCTGGAGAGTGATACCAAAACTGCTCTCATGTGTTTGAGTTAAATATGTATATAAATAAACAAAATAAGTAAGAAAGTGATATTTTACACTTTCTTCAACAAATTAAATTAAAAAAGTAAAAATTTCACATGATCACCCTATTATATTTTCTCACCAATACTGTGACGATGAGCGTTCATATCTTGGACGGACTGTATGTATGTAGTTCTTATAAGAAATATCGAATTCGATTTTGTAGTCTATCTAGAGGTATATTTATTTCAGTGATATATTTCATTTTTACATACCCCTGTATCATTGAATTGCTGAAGAAAAATATTTTTTTAATATTCTAAATCAGCGATGAGCAGCCCAGGTGTTTAAATGCAACCCGCCAAGACTTTTTAGTTAATTCCATAACTTAAAATTAAGCTCTTTTCACAGTCACAAATTTATTTATTAAATCATTTTCACTTTATTATAATTTTTGTTATACTTGTACAGTATTTTTTACAGTTTAATAAAGAATGTACTTATAACTATTATTTTACACGTTTAAAAGACAATGCTGTCTACTTGATATGATCGGGAAAATATCTGTGTTTATTGAATCAAGAGGCATTATGAAACTAAATATTCTTCAAAATATACAAGGAAATTTACGTAAAGACAAGGTACATAAGAAAGTATCAAGCTGTAGCAAAATTTATTTAAAATCCCAACACATACATCAGATACAACAGTTCGTGCAAGCTATATTTTCAGTCAAATTATAGCAAAGAGAATGAAACCGTTATCTGATGGAGAATTAATAACATCATGCTTAAAAGCTGTAGCAGACATTGCTTTTCCAGACAAAAATATCTCGGTTTTCTGGCAAGAAGAATTGCCGATCTTTCAAATAATATTGAATGCAGTTTTGCTGGTTTTTTAAAAGGAACGGATTATTGTGATCGAAGTATTATTGTGATCGAAGAATTAGCATCCTTAATTCTATTAAAAGAAACTACTATTGATATAGATGTGTATGAAGAATTGAAAACTGTTATGGGCCAATTAAACATCCCAATAGAAAAGATCGTGGGAATATCAACAGACGGAGCTCGAACCATGTGTATATGAATATATGAGTGTCAGGACTATTATACAATGATGTAAAGCAGGTTACAGGATGAGAAATAATTATTACCCACTGCATTTTACACTAAGAAAATCTGTGTGCATTTTTTTACAATTACTAATATTATCACACCGATGAGCAAAGATTTTATTTGTTCTCAATGACTGAATCATCGCCAATTTAATTTTTTTTAATGACTTGAAAAGCAAATAAGGGGATGTTACTTTTAACACCAAAGTTCGGAAAATGATGAAGCGCTTTAATGAATTAAAAAAGGAAATTAAGTTATTCTTGGAAATGAAGCAATATTCATTTTCTGGACATGATGACAAGGAACGAGTGTGTGATTTTGGATTCTATATTGCTATTATTCAACATTTAGATGATTTGAATATTAGCAAATAGAACCAAATAAATCGAAATTTTTGATAAATGAAAGATTTTTAAAGTAAGCTCATAATATGGAATGGTCAATTTAGCACATTTTCCGATATGAAGGAAAAATAATCCATCTACCAAGAAAAAGTATGCAGACGAAATACAAAGGCTTCAGGTAAAAATAAATATTTTAGAAACAGCCATAGTCGGCAAATTGCACACGTATATTAATATTATACTTTTGTGGTTTAATAATTATTATCAACTCACGTTCATATTTATTTTATTTGTATAACATTATTTTTTTAGCAAAACATTTGTTCGTGACAGTTATTAGCATTTTTTAGAACATATTAGAAATTGTTCAATTTTTAGGAGCAATATAACATGTAATTATGTATATAAATTCGTAAGGAATTATTGTATAAATTATCTTGAAATGTTTTGCTCCATTTCACTTATATTGTAGGAAAAAGTCATAAATAGTTAATAACTTCCGATCTCTTTATTTGTATTAATTAATTGAAAATTGTTTATGGAAAATTACTAATTCGCTAAGCTAAACCAATTTGGAAAGGTATGAGATGCCAGCCACTACTTTTTCTTATAAGTTGATAGAAAATTACACTCACTAAATTAATCAGGCAATTAATGTAGTAAACCCACTGGAGTTATGAAAAAAATTAAAGACGATTTTTTGGGATGGATTTCACTACTTATTTAAATTATTTAATGCGTGTTTATCATTTTGGAATTTTCACACTATGGGAAAACAGCCGAAATTCAATCAAAAATTCTTGGATGTTAAACGACATTTTACAATGAATATAAATATGTGATTGCGTACCTGGAATAATCGATAGCCAAAATATCTAAGAGTGGGTTATTTTTAATTCCGACGTGGCAAGATACGTCATGGTTTTTTTATCAATTCTTGTTCTGTGCAATCATTTCTCTTTCGGAATAGCCATATTCAGGATATTCCTTTCCAGACGCGCGCGTTTTAAAATTAAACATTATATTCTTAATTTTCTACTTTGTAAATTGTATCGCTTTGTATGAACAGTGTATATACACGTAAACAAAGGAAATTTATTTAATTATAATTAACAAAAAAATAGAGTTGCCATGATAATTTTAGAGCCTCCGCTAATGTATTCTTTTGTTGTCGACCAATGAAAAACAAGCATTCAAATATAAAACAAGATGGCCGACAGTAACGTGACAACAGTTTTAAATAATTATTATTTATTATCAAAATGTTGCCATGCAACAATAATTTTCAATAATTTGTATCGTGCGTTGTTCGATTTGACTGAATATAAATAATCGGATTGCAAATTAACTAGGTATGTTATAACTATGAAAATGAAATATATACATAATATGTATAAGGACTATAAGAATACATTGGTTAAACTAGATAAACAAGCATAAAACAATCTTCAAATTTTGAATTCCTGTCGACAGACTCCGAGACCGAAAAGTGAGTTTTTCCTTTTACAATACAAAAAAAATATTATTGCTTCTGATTTAATGCACATATTTGTTAGATTTGACTAAATATAATTACTCGAATTGCTAATAAATATATATATGTATGTACACCGTTGGATTTTTTATGGGGTTACTCTCGCGTCGTGTCTACGCCGACTATATTTTACATTTTTACCAAAGGTAAGCGTCAAAGACTCTTAAATATGAGTCATATACAATGTGTGTTGCACATAATGCATTGAAAAATAATGAAAATTGATACAATCTGTAATTTTTTACATACTCTTGCTGGCACGCATTTCATATGTTCGCCATCTCTGTTATATATGCTAATTTGCTCTATATTTCTTTATATATAATATCATGAAGAAAGCATAAAAATTCAATATGTAATATTAATTCTATTTGTTACATTTATACTACCAAGCTTTGTCTAAATTAAAACTGCGGCGTTCAGATTATTTTTCAATATTTTTAAAATTAGATTTCGGATTTCAGGAAGCAGTACCCAGTCATTGTAAATCCCACGACTCGCCTATTGGTTGTTGAACCCTTGGATGGTCGCGATTTGCATTTGAAAACAATATTCTGTCAAAGTTTGTCCAAAGCGAAAACAGTATCGAAAACGATCTTTCGGTGGTATCTTGTTTATTCACCTTGCTCCATCATAGCTTTGTTATTTGGACAGGTTGACAAGGAGCATCCCCTGAGTGAGTGATGTGGGTCATCATGAGCCTTCCAAACTCGTTATATACATATTAATGCTACGCCACAACGATCGTTTTGATACTTAAAACACGAGCCAAGCCATGGACGGAATATTAAAACGCAATTTTACGATACGGTGCGGTAAATACACATACATATTATGTACGTATCAGTATATACGATTAACACAAAAAATTGTAGTATCGCCATGGAACGATTGAAATAATCTTATAATTATTCATTAGGTCCTTTATGTACATATGGATATCCTAAATATGATATATAAAGCTCTGAGAAAATTAACGTCGAATTCAATCAAATCATGTTTCGAGATAATCAACTGTAGTGTTCTAAGCTCCAATAATTCTGCTAAAGCTGATCCTTTTGTTGTATTGTAATTTCTGATGATTCTTTCGTTCGTTCGACAAACATTCGCGTCTTTCCATGTGTCCTTTTTCTACACATATTTGCCAATTCCGTTCACTGGTCTTTAGCTTTATAAAATCACGACACGTTATTCAGTTAAAAATTCAGGTATTTTGTTAATCTTATTTTCAGAATCAATTGAAATACATACATATGTTATGTAATGTTCTATAGATATTGCTCTATAATTATTTATATTATCCTTTTTCTCAGAATTATATAATAATACAACTTTGGCCGGTTATAGGATATCTGAATAATTCCATCTTTGAATCGAGCGTTTGAAAAGATCTACAATACATGGAGTCAAATATCCAATATAATAATAAAAGTTATCCACACCTAGAGCAGAATTATTATTTAGTTTAATTTTTTGAAGAATAACTTCCTCAAGTACCTTTCTCTTATATACAAAGAATAAATAATGTTAAATATTTTTATTATGCCATCAGTATATTTTAAATTAGGAGTAATAATATCAAAGTTTTTTCTAAGGTAATTTGATGTAGTCAGGCGTTCAGTAATCTGTAAATCATTTATATGTATGTTATATGTAAGTGTGCATTTATATATATTATAAAATTATTCCTATGACAATCCGCAGAAACTAAAGCCTTCGCATATTGAAAGCTAAATTATTAAATTATATATTTGCTTCTTTTTATTCATGTAATGATATATGTATGTTTATGTTATTTTGTTACATTATACAATAGATCCACCACTAATATTGAATATATCTATATATTCGATAAAAATTTAGTCAATGAAGTATAATATTTAAAATGTATTTGGGAAAGCAATATTATATTATGTACAACACTAGTAACGAATTAGTAAAGAAAGCAAAAGGAATATACAGACTATTAAGTATTTTTTATTATGTATCACTACACACTTAACCTAATTTTGCAAAGAATTACAGATTTTTGCTTTTGTACAATTACAATATTTTGTCAGTTAATAAATAGACATCTATTGTCATATCCAAAAACTATTTTAATTTTTTTAAATATTTATTCATTTACAATCTGTTTATACATAAACAGTAAGTAATTTATTATTATATTGACATGTAAAGAAAACATCCCATTTAATGCCTCTCCATATTTATTATTACAAAATCTGATTTATTTTATATAATAATAATTTATTTGTTTATATTATATCAATTTACCATTTTACATTTATTATTTGTCATGTTTGTCAGGTATATCAGATGGTCTAAATTGAAAATATTAGCGAGCGTCGACTATCATTCGTAAAACCTTGTTTTGGAATCTCTGGATGATGGTGATGGTGGATGCACAGGCACTACTCCAAAGGTGAATCCAATATGTCCATACTGTTTTGATAATTGACTGGTACATTAGTAACTTGTTTTCCAGTGTCATCTGGGATCTTCTTCCCAGTGCATTTTTCGAAGTTGAATTTAAGACTTGTCAAAAGTCTGATTGATATCTATTAACACAGCGGTGCAGTACCATTTGCCCTCAAAATCATTGCTGATTTTTTTATAATCATATGGACTTGCTCTATAGTCCTATGGCGATTTCTGAATCCAAATTGGTGATCTGAAATAATTATTTTCTCTTCAATTACCTGGTTTATTCGTTGAAGTAACAGTTTATTGAATATTTTTCGAGTCGTTTTCCTGGTTTTGGTATAGTTATTACATCTGCTACTTTTCAGAAAAAGAGAAAGTATTCCAGTCTTAATATGGCGTTTAATATTATTATGATAATTTTCATTCCTTTTTCCGATAATTCTTTTAGTAATTTTCCTGATAATAATGTCAAACCTCGGTGCTATTTTTGAATTCGTGTTAATATTATTTTTTTATTTATTTTACTCTAAACTTCTTAATTATTGAATTAGCTTGAAGAGGTAGGTAATGTTTTTAAATCATCTGCGATTTCATTTGCATCTACTATAATTTTTGTCGCAGGATCGTATGGTGTGAATACCTCCTTCACGTGAGCTGCATAGGTGTCAGCATTTACAATATATTGTTAGTATATAGCTAGACATCTATTGTCAAATCTAAAAATTATTTTAATAGTAGAAAATATTTTAATAAGTTGCAAACCACAATATAAAATAATTAATATAAATTTCATAGCTATTCGCTAGATGTCTAAACTAAAAATAATTTCCACTGCTAGGGGAAAATCAATTTCCACTGCGACCAAACGAGAAGACGTTTAGTATGCGCTATGTGCGCCACTCACGTTGCACACGTTTTTTGTGATTTCAGCTGTGCGCATATAACTAATCCGTCTTCTGACTTGAACTACCTTCACTCATTTACTACACGCGCGGCAATAAGGGCTACTGGGACGAGAACGTGAGTTTCATTCATAAGCTTCACTACAAAAGCCGGCGTCATTTTCCGTCAATAATGTACATCGCTTTATGTTAATCGATTTGTGCATCGCCAAAACAATTGTTTTTACGTACGAACTCTTAGTGCAAACCTATGTACATATATTCGTGTGAAATATTATTTGCGGTGATTTATTAAGAATTCTGTTATACATTTGAAAGTAGGTTTCTGATATAAATTGTTATGATACATAAAGAACAAAATAAACGATAAATAATATTAAAGTCTATAAGAAAATGCAAGACCCAAGTGGTTTACATTCTTATTTATAATTTAAATTTAATTATACTTAAAATATTTTTTCAATATTAATATGGTCTCCTTTAAAGTATGCTAGTGTTTTTTTAATTTCATCAGTTAAGTTAGTGTTTTTTTTTAATCCATAAAAAATGGGTAATGCACTATTTAGTATAGTCTACAGATCATTTCGAAATTTTGCCTTTTTCTCCTTTGTACTCGCTAAACGCTGTCATGTATCAATAATAATATATTTATCTGTGGTTCATGTGCAGTGATATATTTTTAAAATTTAAGTATTTTTTAAAATTCAAAAACGGAATAATTCTAAAAACAACATGTATATAACAACAAGTATTTTTAGATTCTTCATAACTTATCGAATATATTCGAAGATTTTATTGTTTACTTTTTGATATTCGAATACCGCGATCACTTATGATGTGATGTACAAGATCATCCATTTTTCTTTAACGTTTTTACGAGCCTCTTGGAAACGCTCGTACCATTATTAAATATATATATATTAATATAATATTCTCCCCAAAAGACTTAAATTTAACAACAATTTTATTTGTAAAAAATAAAAATTAAATAATAATAAAAGTGAAATGTTTTCATTTTATTTAGTAAACAACGTCAAATATTTTTTTTCCTGAATAGCATATACATTACAGCTTATTTATTTTATCACGCTTCATTAAATACTGTGCATATCTCAAGGGGTGAATGTTTTTTACTATAAACAGTACGAGAGTGTATGACTAATCGGAAAATGACTCGATTCGGTACTATATTGATCTGAACTCCTCTGAAAGTGCGCATAGGTTGAGGGGGAGAATCCTTATAATGCATTTTGCTAATATTATTGCTGTATCACAATACCGTTTCTTAAATATGATATTATGTATTGAATTTGGCATTTTGTGATTGGCTTGCTAAATTGTGGGGTTGTGTACATCGATGCCAAATATGCTCTTCCATTAGATGAGTCTAATATAATATTGTACAAAGAGCTATTACAATTTATTGTCAGTGACTATATCTGTAACATTAGTGCTTTCATCCAAAGCTATGGAATAAAACCTAGAAGTATCTGTAACTTCTTAAAACGAATTAATTGTGCTACGCTTTAAATAAATTATTTAATAAATTCATTGTGGGTAAACAGAAATTAAATTTGCTACCAAATATTTTGCGATAATTAGATCATTTTTTCGAAATAATAGTTATTACTGAGATGTAAGAATTTTTCCTGATCTTAATTTTTTATATACGGCACATATTCCTTGCAATTTATTAAATTTTGAAAGGCAGCAAATACAATGCCTTTAAAATATATTTTTTTTATGACAGACATAATGCTTTACGTGATTTTTATATTTAATATTGAGTAGAAAGTAAATTAATATTGTAATATTTCTCACACAGAATCATGGTTTATGCACATTTCAGCAGGAATGCGCTATGAAATTAATTAAGAGGTTATTTAAAATACATCCATAAACTATAGTTTATAATTTTATGGTTTAAAACGATAAATAAGATTTGTTAAGCAGTGCAACTATGATTAATTATTATAGAAAGAATGAGCACTGTCATTTGCTTCCAATTGTCCTGTAATTGATGTACATAGATGTGTGTTATTAAGGCCAATATCCCTTAGCATAGGTATGTAGACAATAGTGTGTGTATATCATTTTTATGAAGCATATATTCATTTGCTATAAATCTGATGATCAACATCTAAAAATCTCCATTCGTCGCCCAGTGCCAAGCGCAAGTTCAGTGTCTTTGGTCTATTTTTGAGCTCAGTTCAACGAACACTGTCAAAAAGTGAAATCCACGTATAACGAATAAAATTCCAAGATCGGAATGCAGCTGCAGATATACATAGGTGGTTAATGCTATCTGTAACTTTTGTTATAGGATAGCATTGACTTCACTTATCTTGATACCATTGACTTTTATCTATCCATGGCGAGTGTAAGGTATTGCTAATTTGCATCGAATGCTTTATACTGTGAAGTTATCTTTTAACGAGTGAAAGTAGATACATGTGTTGATGCAAACATTATTTATTACTTATTAACTGTCAAGATGATTCAGTAAATAAAATTATTTGTGAATTAATGTAAAATGTTTTTTTCCTATTTTCATCAGACTTTTAGGAATAGTCAGAAATAATGTTAGCTAAATTTATGCGCCTTTTCTTACCCACTATTGCAAATTTTGTGATGGCAAGTTTTCATGGGTTAGTAAAAAAAATGTCGGACCACCTCGGCTACTCAGATGATTTAACTCGGTTGACAGTTTGTAACCGAAAGAATATTTCAATCTTTCGGGGTCTTCTCAATGTTCCAACTTATGCCCTATGCTTTTCTCGTTATTTATTTATGACATAAATACGACAGCTAATAACTCAAGTTTTCATCTTTTTGCAGATTATTTAAAATTGTTTATATTTTCTATAGAGATAGGCTTCCGTCAACCGTCTGCTCTTTAATATCGAAAACTTCCATGCGCCATCAGTTTATTCCTACGATCTCGATAGAAACATTTTTACTAGAGAAACTTGCACTAAAGATCTCGGTATCCTTTTTGAGATAAGTGCAGGTTCTATTTATATCTTGATGCACAGTATTAAGCAGTCGGACGGGCATTTTCAAAGAAGAGTTTGAAAGTGTTCTAGTCCTAGACTTTACAGGCAAGAACAGTGGACATGACCGAGAACTATGACCGCTTTCCGGGGCTCACTGAAGGGTTGGTAA
Organism: Plectrocnemia conspersa; assembly: GCF_051122295.1. NCBI lineage: Eukaryota > Metazoa > Arthropoda > Insecta > Trichoptera > Polycentropodidae > Plectrocnemia > Plectrocnemia conspersa. Next base: position 16,338,535 of record NW_028277170.1, read on the forward strand.
CTATGCCTTTAAGCAATTTTCTTGAGATACCTTTATATGAGGATATTTGGTTATTATCTGTTCTTGAATCCCATTCTTTTAGGGGCGTTGGGGTACGATTCGCTGAGTTCTCGCAGAAATGTATATGTCGCTAAGCATTTCTTCAAACTACTGAAGACCAATGTCGACAATCAAACTATTGTCAAGGAAATCAGTTTTGGTTTCCGGAACGTCTTCGATAATCTCGATCGCGTCCTTTTGTGATGATCGTTAGATCCAGGACGTCCACACTAGTAGACTCGCTAATGACTCGTCAGCCGGCTCCTTAATACGTTGGCATTGCACATTAATCTATTTATTGTCTGGTTCGTATTAGCTTTACTTTAGGTTTAGTTTTTTAATAACAATTATGCTTTCTCAAAAATCCACGTTAAAAGCAATAAAATCGTGCCGTCGCCGTCGCAGTGGGAATGCTAGTTACCAAGCGTTACCACTGCGACGATTTTATTTCTTTTGACGTCAAATTATAATTAGTTTTAGAACTTTCATTAGGTTAGGTTTGGGTTTGAACATCAAATGGAAGTTTCGCAACTGTCAAATTGCGCTTCATATTAGCGCCTATCAGTTAAATTATATTTTCGCTAATAGAAATATATATCTAACGGTAAAAATGTATTTGGAATTTACTACTGAAAATATAACTTTACCTAAAAATACACATCCACTGTAAAATTTAAACATCGGATGTAAATAAATAATGATAAGTATGTAAATATATATTTATATTACTACAAATAGAAAAATGGAAATCATATAATTGTACTAGCACCTGCCAGATAATTTATATTTTCACTGGTAAAAATATATGTTTACTGGTGAAATTGTATTCGATATGATTTTACTGAAACTTAAAAATATATATCTTTTAGGAATGTATTGCTTGTTTATTTCGCTGCAATCCAATCCAATCCAGTTGTCAAATTACTGATAATACAATCTATGAAAACAATAAATTTATATAATTCAGCTGGTGCTGTTGTTGATTTTTGTCATTCGATATGAAAATTCAGATCGAACTCCTAAACTTGAATATTTCCTTTCATCTAAAATATTTTTTATACGTGCAAAAACAATATTTTGCGAACAAATTTTAACACAAACGTAGCCGCGTCAAAATATTACAATCTGTCCCTTTGAATAATAATGTTTATTGTGAAAATAATACCTAGAAAGTGGGTGCTTTTGAAGGCAATGTTCCGCTTATAAAGGAACATATACCTAAAATACATCAGTAAATGTGGCTTAGTTCAGATTCATTATTTGAGGTCGGTTCTGATTTTTTTTTACATATATATTAGTACTATTATTTTTGCCAGAGTCGGGCCCCTTATGTAGAACGGGGACCAGGAATTTGTCCCCTCTCTCCCCCCCCCCCTTTTGTTTTTGTAAAAGTTGTATTGTTGATAATTTACAAATACACAATTATATCGGACTGAAAATAAAATTGTAGACGATTTGGTATTAAAATGTATATAAATATTTATGACGCGATGATTTAGGGCAATTGACTAGCTAACCAATTAAAACTAAAAATTACCCCTAAATTCTAAAATTATACAGATAATCTCGTGTCAAATAAAACGGTTCGTAAGTATCAATAATGTCGGGTTCAATGGAAAAAGTACATAATAGCTGTCATTTTAAATAAAAAACATTAATTAAATCATATATAGGTCATAGTAAAATTATAATTATAACGCATCGTGGGCCACATGTGACCCACGGGTCGCAAGTGTGACTATTAAATTTGACGAACTTTGATGTTGACTATCTCTAAGTAAGCTCCTACATTTTCAATGCCACATATATAGAATAATATGTATTAGTTGCCTAGATGAATTATTACGCTTATTTTATTCTATATGCGTTTCGATTTATTTGTATTAATCCAACATCTAATAAATTAAATATAAATTTCTAGTAAAATAATATAGAGAGAGTTGAAGAAAAATCATAAAAAAGTTTTATCTTCGTCAGCGTTGATTTGCAGTAAAAAAGTTTGGAATCACTGCCGCAGATTGTCAATTAAAATTATGTGTACATTCAATCATTGCGGGTGGGCCAAAGCATGGACATATTTATATTAATCACAATATGGTTAAATGTTTATTTTATCTCCAGCTGCGAAAGCAGATTGTCAAATAAAGAAACTGCTAGGCGGAAATAATTTTGTCCGCTTATGGAATAGCTTGTCAATGATGTAATTGCGAAATTTAACGAGATTTTATAATTGAAAAAAAATATTTTATTAAAATAAATAGATCTTATTGCAAATCTATACATTATATCTGCAATTTCTGAAAGTGCAATTGAGAATAGAGTAGCAAATAAACTGAAATGCAGTTGCTGTTTTCTGAAATTTTAAAATGTATCTTTTATGTCATTTGATAAAATAGTATTAAAACTGAATCTTTTTACGTGGCTTTGTTCAGACAGTGTTTCAATGTGAATTAAGTTACTGTTCATATTCTCAGGTAGTCACAATTTCGGTTTTATTTCAAATGGTAATGCTGATTGAAACACAGTTCTTTAATTGATGTTTAAGGTTCAGTTCATTCAAAAGAGCAGTGATATCCACTTTTTCAAATTCAATTGCAGGTTTTATTTTTGAGTTCATGACTTAACCACATACTTCCGGTTTCAGAAAATTTTAAATTAACGGTGGCTTACTTTATTTAATTTTTATTAAATTAATTTTGTTATTCATGAGGATTGTTTATTTTAACATCGGTTTTTGATGTAGAATGCAGTGATACTTCATTGAAAATAAATTACCGATTTTTTTACATAATTATCAACTAGTACTACTGCAACCATCAGTGACGATATTAAGGATGTTATTGTGCGATACTGCTTCATACAAACATGTGAAAAAACGTGCCCTTTAGTGAAACTAGGGAAGTCAGTTTTTCTGTATTATAAAATCATCATTTTCCGAAATAGTTTATGTTGACACGTAAAACTTTTTACGTACGGTATATTCATACACAATTTATTAAATGTTTTTTGGATGACAGGCATAATGCTTTATGTAATTTTTATATTTAACGATGAGATGAAAGTAAATAAAAATTGTTGTATTTCTCACACAGAATCACGGTGTATGCACATTTCAGCAGCAAAACCTTGAATGCGCCCAAATTTTATCGATCAGTTTTGGCTGTAGCGTGCCCAATATCGCGCCATGTCACCAACCATTGTGTCACGCTAACGGCACGATCACGTGTCTGCTTTTAGAATCGAGGGTTAAGCCGGTAAAAGGCAGGAAGGAAGTGAAGCAGCGTTCGGGTTTTGGACAAGACATCCGGTTACTATGTATTCATCATCGTTCTTTCACGAGCGCACCTACTCAAGGTTTTGCTTTATAATACAACTACAAAACTCTCCTTTGGAAAATCGTCCTGAAATCAATGTACATCCCAATTCGGTTGATATTAGTTAAATACTATTTTTAAGTACATTAAGTCCTTTAGTATAAAAATATTTGTAACCAGTCTTATTGTCTTCCTCGTGGCATTTCAGATATTTAAATCTGCCATTTCATACATTTTGTTAGTGAACCAACTATGAGAAAGTTCTATACATATATGCAGGCCATGAAGAGAAAAATTTCTGGGGCCCGACTCTGGCAAAATCATAGCAAGAATATATTTATAAAAAAAATTAAAATCGACCTCAAATAATGTATTTGAGCTAAGCTACACTTGTTTGAGATGTAGAGTACGCTCGTGATAAGGATGCCGGTTTGTTATTGTGTGCGTGTACATGTATATGAGAGGGAGAAGCGATGTAGCGTGTACTTCGTTGTCTCGCTTTCTCTTTTAAGGACAGTCACTGATTCGTCAACGCTGGTATTCGTCATTAAAGTGCAGTGTGGCACAGAAGTTCGATCTTCTCTAGTGATTTATTTTAAATAATTTTGTGTTGATATTGGTTTAATCCAGATATGCCCACTGTCCCATGGGTAGGTCACTAAACTCGTGCCACTGTTTTTTATTTATAAATGAAATTTTAAGAGAACAAAATTTCTTAATTGATATCAAGGCTTCAAATATACACTGTAAGTTATTCGTTCTCTTACCCGTGGATTAAAATATTTTAATTATTTTTCCATTAATCCGTACGTTGTTGGTTTTTTACACTATTCTCTGTAAGGCTTAAAAAAGTTATTATTCTTATCGTTGCGCCAATAATAATTTTTTAATTTATTCAATGGATTCTAATGATTTAATAGAGTCGTCGAGCCATTAAACAATCTGCGAATAATTTCTTTCCCCATTTTATATCTTTTTGCTTTTGAAGAATAGCTAAATACTTCATTCTTTTTTTGACTAGTGAAAGATTTTGAATTTTGCAAATATTTAATTAATGACATCAATGTCTAGTTTCTTCGATTATATAATATATTTTTAATTGTCCGTTGAAATTTTCAACTTAGCTCATATGTATGTATGTTAAATAAACATATATTTTCTTTTAAAATAAAAAAATTAAATGTTCTGAGCGAAATTGTTTTGAGCCACACAGTTCACGCGCACAATAACAAACCGGAATTCTTATCCCGAGCGTACTTCTATGTACTGATGTATTCCAGGTATAAGATCCTTCAGCCCTTTTTATAAATACAATAAATAATAGGAACGGAACATTGCCTTCAAAAACACCCACTTTCTAGGTAGTATTTTCTTAATAAAAAATATTATTCAATAGTCATTAGAACATATTAATTTAGTTGTAATAATTGTGATATTATATTTATTTACATTACATCTTCGGTAATATTATTTATAGTTAGTCATTTAACTATTATAACAGTGATCCCTTATATATTCATAATTTATTTATGCGACTAACTTAAATGAGATAAAACTTATTTTCATCAAAGTGACAGATGGGGTACGTGTTATGGCACTTGATTTAATATTTCATTAATTATGTATGTCCTTGTGCGACAAAAACCTTATCTAAAAAATATTTGCATATACTTTTTTAAAAAATATTCATGCCGTAGAATATACACGTATGTTCATTAGCAATCTATATGTTTGAAATCTTTAACCTAAAATGGTGATTTTATCAGGCGTAGTTACCATTTGCTTGCAAATTACATTCTGTAATTATTCTTCGTTAATTTTTTATTTAAGATTAATTTTATGTAACGAGTTGTTTAACTTAATTATGTTTTGGAAGATCAGTGTTGAAAACGTTACATCATATTTATTATTAATAAGTTAATAATTACTTTGTAGTGGAAAAATACTTTTTAGAATAGCATTGTTTTGGAGGATCAAGAAATTCGGTGGCACAATATGATAATTTTTCACAAAAATCTAACTGACCGATTATATATATAATACATAGTAGTTACTATACACTTGCAATATTATGCAAATAACATTTCGAGTTTATATACCCACGACAGGGCATTTCGTCGAGATGTGGTTGCAAATGGCAATTTTGTGACTTTAGCCGTCAGACGTGATAAAATATTTCTCAAATTAAACGTCGCGGTCGTGTGACAAGATAACGTTGTCTGAAATGAAATTATACCCAAAAATGATATCATTGTGGTGTTGTTATTTAAGATTACTTGTCATTGAATGCCTTTGGTGTCGGTAGTGAGAGAGGAATCTTATCACAATATGCGGTTACAGTGGAATTTTAACATTCTTGCAAAAATATGTTTTGATAATTGTGTGACGATTGTTCATTCAAGGACAATGGTCATTTCCATCGGCTTCCTTTCTTTTTTACAATAAAAAATGCTTTAGTTATCATAAGAGCATTTTATTTGTCTTTCTATAACACATCATATAAAGATTTTCTGCAGGGCAAAGTATAATTTAGTAGCACTATGATTTCTTATTATTATTTCGCTACTTGCTTTGTAAAAAAAAGGTGATGTATATATTCGTCAGTTGACCACTTCTGGCGCGTAGGTAATCCCAAAAGTATGGACAACATAAACAGGGAAGTCTGGTTGCAACAAAGGTGGGCGTAGGATTGTTGGCTCCGTTAATATGGTACATCGGATATATCCGTCGTTGATAACACGACGGGCAAACTCGTTCCGTTCGCCTCTGTTTTTTCGATTAGAAGAAACAGTTTCTCTCTTCTTCTCCGTTTTCTAGATGCTGCGCTGTTGAAACGATCTTAGTCATCGTTGTTTCCGAGAAAAGCGGATCTCGTCAGAAGACGCTTAAATGTCATATGTGGGATTGTGTATACACTTTGTACGTATGAATCGAGTTGTATTAATCATCATATCTATTCCGAGTCCTCATGCCAGATTATAAATTAGAGCACCCATGTACATATATATACATACGTTAAAAACATCGACAAATAAACATAAACACAGCATAGTGTATCGATGACCTTAAGAGAAATTGGCTAACTTAACGATCTTCACTTTCAATGGACTCTTTATAAAAAAAGTTAATTCGACTTCAAATAATGAATCTAAACTAAGCATCAGTTGCTTGATATGTACATACATATGTATGTACTGATGAATCTCAGGAATAAGTTCCTTCGGCCCTTTTTATACATTCAAGAAATAAAAGAAGCGGGTTATTGCCTTCAAAATCGTCTACTTTATAGGTAGTACTTTCACAATAAATATTATTCAAAGGAACAGATTATAGTTTATTGACTAGTTTTTTAAAATCGTGCTGTGTGTGCCGCACGATTTTATTGCTTTTGACGTGGATTTTTGACTTCTGGGAAGAGATAACTGTTAGGTTTAGATGTTCTTTATTCGATTCTCACTCGTAATATTCTTATAAAAAGTCTTAATATAAGCGTTCGATAATCGAGCGTTTTCGATTATCAAGCGTTTATTTTGATGGACATTTATGTCGACCGTAATGCTTGCACTACACTCTCTGGAAGTTGGTTGGCCAAGGACGGAGAATATAGTGGGTTACTTCGGTCGAGTTCGGTTCTGCCCGCTCTAAAATTTCTTGGAAGTTGTCGGAGGTTACCGAGAACGGGAGGTAAAGTGGGGGTAATTCAGTCGACTTGGCTAGCTTCGAGCGCGTCTGAACATTGTCGGCAAACGGACCGAAGTCGGAGCTGCTCTTTCGAGTGCGAGCGGTGAGATACTTCCCCTTTCGCTCTCTCGCGTGTTAAGTGACGAGAGTGAGAGAGATAATGATATGGTTTTTTGCAAACTGATATAGAACGAGTAACTCGGTTCAATTTCAGTATGCGCGTAGGCGTCCTATGGTCAACACGCATGACGAACGCTGCATCGTGATCACGTGGTCAAGTTATAATACCACATGCTTATCGGGGACTTCAACAGACTCTTACTGACATCTTTGAATATTTTTATTTATTTATTTATTTATTTTATTAATTTATTTAGCTTAATAGCTAATCTTTACATCTAACAAATTTAGTAAACATATATAAAAAATATATAAAAAATACATAACAGAAAGAAAAAATAAAAATATACAATAATAAAGTCTTAATATTATAATTTATTTCTATATGTACGAAGGTGTTTTTTTATTCCATTTATGAAACCCGTTATATTTTTGCTGTTTCGGATTTCTCTTGGAATACTATTATATAAATCAAAACCTCCGTACATAATTCCCCTAGCCGTACTCGTTTTCTTATACTTAATATCTTTAAATTTTCTATATTTCTAGTATTATATTTATGTACATCTTTATTTCTTATTAAATACTTATTAAAATATTCTGGTAACATATTATTTTCTAACTTATATATAAATACTAAAACATTCATACTCAATATTTCTTGAACATTCAATCATTCTAATCTATCAATCATACTTTTACAATTAGTTAATCTATTTTTATTTAAGATTACTCTCATTGCCCTATTTTGTAATTTTTGCAACATTTGTTTGTCTAATTTATTTAACATATTTAATAGTGTTGCACAATAATTAAAATGGGGCAATATTATACTATTGTAAATTATTTTTTTTGTATTTATACTTGATATATTTCTTAATCTAGAAAAAATAAACCTATTTTTCTACTAATTTTTTTTAATATGTAATTACAATGTTCTTTAAAATTTAATTTTGTATCAACAATTACTCCTAAATATTTTATATTATCCACTATTTCTATACTAGAGTTATTTATTACTATTTTGGTACTATTATCAAACACATTTTTATAATTAATAAACATACATTTAGTTTTATTCTCATTTAATTTAAGTACATTATTCTTTAACCATATTTCTAATATACTTAATTCATTATTTAAATTATTTACAATTTCTTTAATGTTATCACCTATGCAATACATTAATGTGTCATCCGCAAATAGATGAATTTTACATTTTTACACGTTATTAACTATATCATTAATATACAAAACAAATAACAATGGTCCCAATTTAGACCCTTGTGGTACTCCATAAGACACTAATTTCTCTTCAAAATATACATTATTTATTTTAACTTTTTGTTTTCTTTCATATAAGTTATTATTAAACCATCTTAAAACTATATCACTTATACCTATACTCTCCAATTTCTTTAACATTATTTTTCTGTCTATTGTTTCGAAGGCTCTCTTGAAATCCAAGAAAACTGCTCCAATGATTTTGTTTGTATCCTTAGCCAACAGCCAATCATTTATATTAATAATTAATAATTTTAGGGCACCAAAAGGGATTAATTATATTTTTGATAGTATATTCTTCTAACAGATATCGTTATTATATTTTTTTCATATTAAATTAAAATAATTAAAAAATAATTAGTAGTACTTGATTTTGTTAAAAAAAATCGTTTCGAATATCCTTATGTATTTTTCTAGATCGGTTTATATAAATGTCACACCATAACGAATTCTTATTTAGAATCGAACGCGACAAATTCTAGGATAGTCACAGATGTGGTGTTCGTATTCTGAAGTATCATTTTTGTGCCTTATGGCATTTTGCAAAAGCCGACAAAGATATTGTGTAAATTAAATATTTACGACCGAAAAGTTTCCACTAATATTGTATTGGTGAGTGCTCACACAAACTTTTATAATTATCAGTAACGTAATTTTAATAATATGACAATTAAAAAATTGCGATTATTTGGCACATTTTTCGATCGCGCGCAAATATGCCAGCTGTATGTGACGGCAGCCGCCGTGCGTACGTCTGGACGGCATATTAAATTTGTGGTAGTGTGGCCGCTACTCGGAAGTCGGCGAACTCGGCCGACTTCAGTTGAACTTCGGTTCGGACAACTTCCAGAGAGTGTATTGCAAGCATAAAATGAACCACGATTTTCGAAATAAATTCTTACAATTTGCAAGCGTTGTTCTGACTTAAGTCTATTCATGAAATGGCAAACCAAACTGAGCACAAATCTGCTGCCAGCTGTCAAATTAGCTGTCGCTGGAAAAAGTGTCTCCAATTCAAAAAACAACCCTCTAAAAAATCACACTTTATAGCAATTTTTTAAAGCGATAGAAAGTTTAAGTAAAATATCAGAACATTTCAAGTTAAGCAAAATAAAAATTAGTATTTTAAAATCAGTATATTGCTAATTAATTAAGTTAAAAATTATAAGTATCAAATAATTTCCTATAATATTTTTATTTATCGAAAATTTTATTTACGGACTTAACACAGCGAAAAAAATATTATTCGTATAATCATATTTTTAGCTTATGAGTCTTTTACGTGTTTGTGTATTGATGATATTTATACATATTATTTAAATACAATTAACTATACAGACCATTACTTTTTACATGAATGAGAAAACCTGATATTTTTCTTGATATATTCTGCCACTGTATTTCAGTCAATAGTAAAAAAAACTTGGATAATGCTTCGATTCGTTCACGGTCAAGGTAAGCAGTTACCGAGCATGTCCAACTTTTTGTCAACCGTCGAAGAATTCCGTCTCATCCGACTATCCACAGTCCGAAACGAGACTTTTGCACTTTCCATGACCAGCTCCACTGTGTTGGGAACAGCAAGTGGGGGCGACTATGCTGCGAAATGTTCGCTACGAGGTCGGTTCAGTCACTCGCCAGACTCCGTCTGCTATACTTACCGTGTGTGTTTGTTTGTGTGTCTGACTCTGTAATCTTGTTTCATTTCCCATCATAATCGGATACTGTACTGAGTCTTTTTCGCGGATGTCAAACGTCACCGCCATATGCCCGTGACCATGTGTGTGCAGTGACACTTCCGAGAACGGGTTTGGTCGAACCTGTCAACCTTCGCAAAAGTAAGCAATAAATCAAGACATGACGCATATACCGTTTGTAGGATTTGTTTTTCTTGCGTGTTTATGTGACGCCAGTTCAATGCATGAGTGAAACTAGTTAGAGTTACGAGATCATAAAATGATGAATGTTCTTACTTCCTGAAAAAAATCTGACTTGGAAGCTAAACTGCGGAATCATTTTAAGAACTTCGAAGGCACTAGATAATTTTATAGTAAACATAATGATAGGTATTATATCAGACATGGAAAGTGTTTAGAGTGAACGTTATTCGAACGATAAACTGTTCGAATATATTCACGAAGCTAGGAAGAAGTAAAAAATATAAAAATATAGCACATATATGTTATAAAAAAACTTAAAAAGTCTCAAGACTATTTATAAATCTTATATAACATAAAATTAAGTGTACAAGAAAAGGCATTGTAATGGTTTGAGAGAGTTAATTTATATTAGTGATTATTCCTTATTTGGAGAAAGCGGAATAATGAAATGCTCTTGTCAAATAATATATATAATTTCTTGAAATCACATAATCGAAGTGATAAATATTTGTAAAAATTATAATTAAATACGTTAAAATATTCTAATATATTTGTAAGGGTATAAAGAATCGAAAAAATACATTTTGAATAATAAATACAGGTACAAACTTATGTATGTATATGTAAAAAAATTAAACCATCAATTTATTTTAGTTTAATTATAATAGCGCATTAAGGGTTTTATTTTAATTATACCCGTTGCTCAAAATATTACAATTTGATGTGCTGAAAAAACTTTTACACTAATAAATAATTTTTGATAGACTTAAAATTAAAAATTATTCATATTTCACTACATTTATCAATCGATACGACGAATAGTCATGATTAGGGATTCCAATCCCGGGATCCCGAACGATTTTCAATACCCGATGAGTCCCGGGATTATAAAACATAATCCCGAATTTTTCGGATTGGTTGATTTATCAAGCACAATCGAATTATTATTGACAAAATCGTTATATTTCGTGTACAAACTTGCGCGAGTTGCACGTGTCATCTGTGAATCTTTGAGGCTGTGAGTCTGAACGTGCTTTTTCAGCAGCAGGCTGCTTAGGAACCAAAATCAGATCAAGGCTAAATGATAAAACACTTGATACTTTGATGTTACTTCGTGAGTTTTATTCAAAATAATGTTTTCAATTAATTGTGTCTATGAATGTACATACCTATGTACATACATTGTCAAAAGTTCATTTTTTTCTTCTCAAATAAATATATAAGACCTTCCCTTTTTTATTTTTATTATATTATTTTCTATTGTAAGTTCAAGACTAAAATTATACGTACTTTATACATTATACGTTATAAAAAACAGATGTAAAAATATATTGTATTATTCATTTTAAATGATTTGTATCGATTAAATAACATGAAAATTATCCCGGGACTGGTCCCGGGATCCCGGGATCGACTAATTGTAATACCGAAATCCCGGGATCAAAATTTTGGCCCGGGATTGGAATCCCTAGTCATGATAAATATTTTCATAACTATTACTTAAAAAATAGTCGAGTATATTTGGTATTCGAATACTCTATTCATAATGCATGTATATTTATATAATGCAGTACTTTTCCTCATACTAATTGCTTTTCAGCTCATAACTTTCAAACGATGTAGTAAAAGCAAAGCTCTAATTTACTATAACATATTTATTATTTTATATATTTTTTTGTTCTTGGATCTATACATATCTTTATCAATTGCCAATGTTATTTTTAAGACATCGTATAAATACGCTATTTCAATGGCTTCACTGCGATTAGATTAGTTATTTAATTATTTGTTTATAAACTTGTATAGATGAATATACAATCAATTTACAACTATCATCACGTTTCAATTTTGAATTCGTATTGTATAAACTTCTTCTAAACTTGAACCAAATTATTTTTAGACAAACACTATGTTTTTGCACGTGTTATAATAAATTAATCTTCCGCTTACCGGTAATATGAACCCATCTGGTTAATTTGCAAAATCATCTTTTCACCACATGATCTGCTATGATAAAAATAAATTAAATGAATCATTAATCAGAAATTTTTCCGTAATAGTTAAGTTACTGTTCTATTTTCATTAAACAACATAAATAGTACATACATATCAAATACCAAAAATTACTGTTTATTATTATTATTACTGAGCATTAGAAAAACAAAGTCTTCGTTGTTTATTCGTTGGCTATTATGTAAGTACATATGAAATAGAGCTACTACTCGAACAGTGATGTTATCTATTTTTGAATCAGAAAACAGCACATAGATAATTAACTATAAATAAATGTACATATATTATTATCTACATACGTGTTATCTTAAATGGTAAAGCTAGGGCTGTCAAACAAAACGTGATTTTTATATTGCTAGTTTAACAAGTAGTACTTATGGTAAATTTTAATAAATTATAAAGTCCTTTGATCTTTTTGCCCTGTATTAACTATATACATGCGGGAATAACTCGGAATATTTATGATATACCGATGACCTTAAGGTGTTTTGGAGTATTCGTACAAATACAGAATTACTCTCATTATGTGGAGGTAGTCAATCGACAATCGAGTACCTTTTAGCATCGCTAAGTGTCACGTTGTACATTTTTTCCGGCGGAGTTCTCTTACAGTTTAGACCAGAGGTGGCCAGCCTTTTGTATACCATGGGCCAATTTTTTCACAGACAAGTTCAGATGCGCCTTACAACTCAAGCACTTTTTTACCTTCTTACGTTCACATTTGGGGTTGTAAAATGAAGATAGGAGTAGGAACTGCTTCGCTTATGGGAGGAAAAGGAATAACTCAATCACGAAATTCAATTAATTAATTTTAAAAGCACACGTTTATTAGAGCACAAATCTACAATAGTAAGAAATAATCACATGGGCGAGAGGGTGATCGCTATTCAAATTCGAATTAGTTTTTCGCGACCCTGTTTTGCTTTTTACTAATTTCATTTATGAAAAGGCTTGTTCACACCTGTAGGCGGTTCCAAAGCGACATATTTTTTGCATATTTTCTTAGCTCTGGGAAATGTTCACTAGGTAATGAATGCCAGAAATTATTAATGTCAGACGCATTTTGATCCGGGAAAAGCTTATCGAATTTCATTTTTAAGAAGGAATTTGTTTTTAAATCAATCAATTCCATTTGCATGTTACAAAGCATCTGCATTTTATTTTGTTCACTTACTGAAAATGGCTTTATAAATGAGAGCATACAGTTTTCTTCTTTAGAAAAATCACGAAAACCACTTTCAAATGACTCTTGCAAAATCTTGATTTTGTCATTATATTTGGTCAAATTGCTATTACCCGCAGCACGTTCACTCTGCTCTTTTAAGTGTGAAAATTGATTTTAATCCTCATTTTGTAACTGGGAGATGAACATTTTTAATTTGATTTTAAATAAACTAATGCTATTTACTTAGCTAGAAAATAATGTATTCTTATCTTGTAGTTTTATATTTAGATCATTAAGATAGCTAGTAATGTCAACTAAAAATGCCAAATCAAATAGCCAGTATAATAAAGTTCTCTCATCAGGTAGTTCATTTTCCTTTACCAAAAAATTAGAAATAGCATTTTTCAATTTCCAAATCCTACTCAGAATCTGACCTCTAGAAAGCCAGCACACTTCACATTGAAGGATAAGTTCACCATAAAACAAATCTAGCAATTCACAGTATTCTCTGAATTCTCGTCTGTTTAATCCTCTTGCTCTAATTTTATTCACACATTTCACAACCGGTAACATTACATGCTTTAAATTTAAAGTTTTCTCACACAATGTCTCTTGGTGTATAATTCAGTGATATTTTAATACAGGACGTTATAAATAGTTTTCAAGCAAAGTTGTAAATACACTGATTAGTTTACTATAATCGAATTTTAGATTTTCTAGGCATGATTTTACATTTTCAAATATGTCTGTTCCTCTTGTTTTACCATGCAATGACTTCAGACTAGCAAGTTCTTCAAATTCATTAAAATTATCATTAATTCCTCTTATAAAAATGTTTAACTGGGCAACATCACATATGTGCGTTGATTCATCCAAAGCTAGCGAAAAGAAAGTACAAGAATGAATAACATCTTCCAGTTGCTGATTTACGTCCTTTCTTTCTAAAACTTTGGATAAATATTTGGAGACAAGGTTTAACAATTTCTTCTCCATCAGAAAAAAGGCTTCTTTTTTTTGCCAATGCTAAAGCAATTTCATATGATGCTTCTGTCATCGCCAAGTCTTCACAACCTACTTTAAGAAATATATTTTGTCTTTTTCTGCTTTCTTCCCTTTTCTTAGTTACATATTCTTTTCGTAACTCAGACTCAAGAACAAGCTTCATTTTTTCTTCTATATTAGTCTGATGCTGTGTTTGATAGTGTCTCTGAAGATCATGCCTTCTATTATGTGAAAGAGTACCTTCACAAACAATGCAAAACGGTTTTCCTGATGAATGTGCTATAAATAGCAATTCATTTTCCCACTTTTCATTGAAATCGCGCTTACTATTACTATCTTGGCTACTTTTCTTCATATTCTTTTGCATTATAACAAATAACAGGAATTTATAAAAAACATAGAAAAATATATAGCTCTAAAAAGTTGAAAAAGAACAAATAGATCCAATGTACGTACGTGATATTACACGCAATATCAAATATGTGGGATTTGAATTCTATATTTTGCTCTGCTTCGACAATTGTAATACATATTTATTCTTGAATCTGTCTTTTAATCACTCAATACAAAAAGCACGCTAGTACACCTAACACTCGCAAAAACTCCGCTTCAAACTCCACGCCACGATGGCTCACTCAGAATTAACTTACTGACAAGCACGTGGTGTGTTGCTAGAGCGGAGTGTTTGCAAAAATTTGAGTGGGAACGCGCAATGGCAACACCTATAGCAGCGGTTTTTAACCGGTGCACCGCGAAAAAAATTATGAAAAACAAAAAAATTATAAAGTTGAACATTACCGAAGGCTGAATGAATTGAATTAAGGGTACTTAAGTTAAAAATATGAATATGGAGTCAGTTATGACGCCTATTTTAAAAGCATAAGTGGCGCAAGGATGCAATGCGCCACGGGTTGGCCACCACCGGTTTAGACGGAGGGTATTAAGCAGCAATACTTCCGTAGATGACTTAGGAGGGATGTTTGTTATGCGGGGCCCTTGTCACTTTAATTGGCGATTCTTCGAATATGACTCCATTGTCTGGAACTACCAAATGAAACAATTTTTAAAGTTGCCAAGTCAACAACCCATCAATGCGCAATGACTTTCATCTGCGAGCTCTAGAGTGCCCTATTGAGTCGCGATTGCGTTTCTTATTCCTGATCCTTGTGGCCAGGATGTCAGCGCTTGAAAACGCTTTTCTTGCACGAGCCATCATACCGAGCTCGGCAAACAATGATGTTTTCAACGATATTGTTTGTTTAATGCCCATCGTGACGCATTAAGGAAACCTGTCAAGTCATGGTGGTCATATTTGTAATATAAAAACACAACTGTGAAGTCAACAGTGAAGTCAATAATTTGTATTGCGATAACTACAATATATAATAATATTTTTTGACCTGATCAGTTAAACGAGCTTCTTCGACAAATAAGCTATATTATGGTATCATAAAACTCAGTCAATAAAAATATAATTTATATTATTAATTAACTAAATAACAGTATGAAATAATATATTATATAATACGTTTAACAAGCGTCTGAATTATAAGATTAACAATAGTATTTGATTATAGAATCATGTCATAGCCAATGTTTTAACAGTTGGAAATCATGTTACAAATCTAGTTAATCGTTAGAATCAGTTCAATTGACCGATTTGTTCGATTTAACTGAGCGCAGTGTATGAACCTACATAAGTAGAATTATGTTATTATGCAATCACAACAATATCCTGCCGACGTTGAAACGATTGTTTGTCACACGTGCATATTTTAAATTCGCACACGGAATGCATAGTTTTATTACTTAACGATCGTTTGCTATGTGGTTAATGTGAATGAGAAGCATTTTACTGCTCTCCTTAGAGGGTCAAGTCAATAAGGAAACAATACAATTGTTTCAAATTATTATATTAGTATAATGTTATATCTAGGTTGTGAATAAATTTATATAGCTTATTTTTATTCATATTTTACTAATCATACTTTTGTTTAGGGATAATTTGTCCAGTTCTTGGAGCAGGGGGTTTATTTTTGTTAAGACAAAGTTTGCTGTTATTGTTATTATATAATGTTTTACGGATATACGGTTATTTTAGTTTCAGTGTAATACTTAATTTCTCTATATATGAAATACATATCTCGCACAATTTTCAAGATGCAAATTCTTCTATTTTGCAAAACATATTTAAAGATTAAGTGGTTAGTGAGAGCGATGTATCGAAAAATGACAGAAAATCCCTTATTAATAATCCGAGAGTATTATTTCGCAATGTAAGTTTTATTACACATTTTATTTCGGCATCCTCAAATATTTGTCGTTTAACAAAAAATATGGGAGTATTTGCTTAAAATACACACGGCATATTCGGGGGACGGTCGTACACAAAAAAATGGCATTTAAGTATATTGTTATTATTTTCTGTCAATGCTTTATGCTCCTTAGATTCTTAATCGCTCTGGATAACTCTCGAGCAAGCGATTTGAACAGATTTTTTTTAATATTCCAATACAATTTTGATATTAATTACATAAAATAAATTATTTGATTAGGTAGTTAAATATTTATTCTTCACTTTTGGAAATATGAAAAGAAGAAATTCTGCTTGTACAATTAGGTGGTGACTAAATAGAAAATTATAAATTTTCATTGCTCTCAAATCCGCGAGTTCTGTTAATCCTTGCGATTTTTTTAATCTTACTTTAGTTGCATCACAAAATTGAATCTTGTCTGTGGACTTTAAAATTAATATATTATGATTAAAATGAAATCTTTCTTAGATACAAATTTATAAAAATTTCATTAGTTTAATATACAGATTAATATAATTTATCAAATTGTTTATCCATTATTTTAAGAATTTCTTAAAAGTGATAAAATAATCAACGTTAATAGTTTTGTAATAAACAATATTTTTAGCCACTGTTTTGAAATACTAATTTTAAGCAAAAAATTAATTTGATGGTAGAAGTTTAGTACCTCTCACCCCCTCCCTCTTCTTAATTATATATTTAATTAAAACTCCGCGTATTGTTTCCTAAATGCAATTCTAAAGTTATCTGTATTCTGTGAATACAATTTATTTAAATCAAGAATCAAGAAATAATATTATTTAACTATACATAATTTTTTTATGATATATTTATTTTTACTATCAACATTAAAATAAAATTATTGTAAGCAATTACTTTTGATTTATATTATAAAAAAATTCAAAATTTTGTTTAAATAATTATACACCCATACATCTCTAATCTCTTAACTTTTAAATCTATTATTTAAAGAATAAATATTTAATAGGATTTATTTTAAATCATATTTATAAAATTTACAGTTTCTACAGCTTTTGTTTAATTTCATGAAGTATATATTCATTATTGTTTTATTGATTTAATCATATGTATACATAAAATATATGTATTTGATTAGGTAATAAATATTAATTATATAATAAAT
Source organism: Plectrocnemia conspersa (assembly GCF_051122295.1). Lineage (NCBI taxonomy): Eukaryota > Metazoa > Arthropoda > Insecta > Trichoptera > Polycentropodidae > Plectrocnemia > Plectrocnemia conspersa. The sequence goes on from NW_028277170.1 coordinate 16,356,492, forward strand.
TTAATAATATTTTTTCTATGAAATATGAAACAGTATATGCATTGATATTTAAAAAATATAACTTTTAGAAAAAATAGCAGCAATGAAAAATTTCTTTTTTAATAAATTCATTGCTTTTGTTGTGAATTTTTGCCTTCTGAGAAGTGATATTTTTTTTTGCGCTCTTATTGAGCAAATTTCGGTTTGAAACTACTTTGATCAGCCCTCTTATATTAGATAGCTATCATATTTTTAAAACGTGTAATATCAAATTGCATTCATACTATGAAGCAATATGTAAGCTGCGATATCTGTCTGCACTTATTCTTCCACTTATTTTCCCCTGTGAGATGAGTTGGCTTAGTTTGTATTTTGGACTTGACCTAAAAAATAATTCATTAGGTTAAGTTTGGGTTTGAACAGCAAATGGACATTTCGCAACTGTCAAATTGAGCTTCATAGTCATTTTAGAACAGCATATTATATTTTCGCTAGTTAAAATATATATATCTACTGGTGAAAATGTATTTTAAATATAACTTTACCAAAAAATAGACATTCACTGTAACATTTATATATCGGATGTAAATAAATAATGATAAGTGTGTAAATATATGTTTTACTACATATAGAAAAGCTGAAATCGTATGATTGTACTAGCACCTGCCAAATAATTTATATTTTCACTGGTAAAAATATGTATCTATTGGTGAAAATGTATTCTGATATGATTTTATTGAAATGACATATTTTAAGAAATATTTTCGGGATAGATTCGAGACTGTTTTTTCTAGATTTATCTTAGGAATAACTAACATCTTCAAACATCTGATAGTTTAGCGAAATAATTTTTACTGTTTCATCACATTTATGTGAAAAATACGTGCCTTTTAGTGAAACTAGAGAAGTCAGTTCCTTGGTAATAATAAATTTATTGGCAATTCCTCGAAATATGTTAAGCTGTATCTGTAACATCAATGCCAAAGCTATGGAATAAGACTTGGAAGTGTCCAAGTTTTTATGACAAAGTATTTCTGCTACGCTTTCAAGATTTTCTTGAACAAATTAATCGCCAGTAAACAGATTTAATTTATCTATAAATTAAATTTGCTACCACATAACTTCCTTTGGTAAATGAAAAAGAAGTCGATATTCGAAATAGCTGTTGAAACATAAGATTTTTCCACACGGCACATTCCTTGCAATCTTTATAAATTAATTGTCTTATATATTAAATTTTTGCTGGACGGTAAACATAATGCTTTAACTTTTTTAACAAAAATTAGTTGCCAGTCTTTTTGTCATAAAACATTCTATGTTTGAATATTTTCCCTTTTTATTTTACCAATTTTATTTAGAGATAATGCAGAAGGCATTTGAAAAAATAATAAAAAAAATCGTTGGCTATAAATTTCTGCATTTATTAAATCAGTAGAAGGGGGCGGTTCTGGCGATATTCCAAAACTTAAAATTTTTCTTAATTATGCTGATTTTAATGTAGTAAAATTCTAGAATATCGTTTAAATATTTAATTACAGATTGCTCTGATTCCATTGAATGTGAACATATTTTAAAATGCAATAGAAAAATGTAAATCGTTTTAAAAATCAATTGGCTCATACTATCTGTCGCGTGTTAATTTTTCATTGACCCAAAAAATTGTATTTATTAAAGGGCTGTATAGATTGAATTGTATAAAAAATGCCATATTGTTAATTGACATAGGTCGTGTATCAAACAAGTTACTTTGTTCGAATTTTAAATAATGAATACTACGTCCTAAACGACCTCGAAAATGATGTCAGCTGGCTGCAGTCATCAAACAGATGATCTAATATGAATTCATACCACGTAGACGAATATTGGAATATGATGTATAACTATTATATTAAAAAGGCACCGGATTTCATTAGTCAAATAATAATATTTTTTTATGAGACTAGAATAAATATACTTGAATGGTTTCGTGACAATATATGCTAAAAATATTAACATCGTCCAAAAAATTTTCTCAAGACATTTATCAATAATTTTAATTGATTCTGAAATGTTATAATGTACTTAATACCTCTTAAGTAAAATTATGTAAATATTTTATGACTATATAAATTTAAAAATATTAAGTAGCTTATACTACAAATCCACAATAATACTATTTTTATTATTAATACAGATATTATTGTCACGCGAGATCGTCTCTATTACACTATTATCCTCGATTGTTTTTTAGCAAAAAGTCTTTTGAAGTTTGTTATTATTGCGGCAGACAGGCAAGATATATTTGTGTACATAAAACATTGCTTTGTTGTGCTCAGTGTATGATATTGTATCGTAAAGGTTATCGTGTTACATTCAAACAGTGATTCAAAATAATGTACTGCTGTATTTATTATATATTAAATGTATAACCATTTTTGTATTTCATTTAGTTTTCGCTTACAATTTTTAGCTAGAAGCTTTTATTGCAAATAAAATTCCACAAGAGTTATATGGTATCATTAAGTAGTTTCTTTTTTATAGGTTGTATATGGACGAAGTAATATTATTTTTACTATAGTCACACAACCTTATGAAACTTTTCAATAACATTCAACAAATATGCATTTATTTTATTTTATTATATTTATTAGGCGTAAATTATTTACTACTTAAGCATTAATTACATTACTCCAACAATAATTATAGCAATATATATTAAAAAAAACGATTATTGTGAATTATTTGAATTATAAACAATTATTTATATTAAATAGGGCCGCAATGGCGGCAAGCCCTTTAGAGCGAAATCTAAAATGCGTTCATTAAATATAGGTCTAAGCTCATTTGAACACTTGTTTTTTTACTTGTTGTTATTGTCCTCTTCATTTAGAATAATTGGTGGCAAAGTTTGTTTACGTTTTGTAAAAGTAATTGCTTCTGTTTTAAATCAGTTGATTTTAAATTTCCACCCCTCAAAATATTTATTTAAGATTTTAAAATATTATTGTAATTTATACATATATATATATATATATATATAGCATATTTTTATATTTGGAATATCGTTCGTATATAAGATAAAAAGGAACGGCCCGAGTATACTATCCTGAAAAACTTCAGATGGAATTTTACGCGGTATCGAGTGTTCATTATTTAGTGAAACAATGGACGTATTAAGCGTAGCAGATAGTCAGGAGTTCTGTATTTGTATAATTTATGAATCAAAGCGTCATGCCATAATGTGTCTATTAATCTATTATTATTTTTCATGTGCCGTCGAGTGACTTTCGCGGAAACAAAACTGTTCAGTAACACTTTTATTCTCCAAAGATTCTTTTAAACTTACAGGCGGCCCTCGCACATAATTGGTCCCTGAAAATGTGTGCGAATGTTGAATGTACGAAAGTCGAGGGAAGTAAAAAAAATTGAAATTGTTTGTGTTTTAAAATATGTATTTGATGTTTAAGAGGCGTTTAAGAGACACGTTTAAGTGGGGTTTGCGGGTGTTTCCTTTGAAAAGTTATCAAGAGTTAACGGTTTTCCACTATTCTTTTTCTATTCTTCATATAGTATTTTATAACATGCTATGTTTTTACTGATCGCCCCACGCACTTGAGATATGCGTTCTCCATTGGGATCACAATCTTCCATAATATTTAAAAATTTGTCAAATTGCGTGAAGGCTTCATTCATATTTTTCATTGTTAAAGAGTTTTTCAAAATAAACCTGTCTCATCAACATTAAATATTTGGCTAGAGGAATATTCTTCATCTTCAATAATTTTAGATAATTAGGAAATAAATTCTTTTGCAGCATCTTTATTCGCGTCAACCGATTCTTCAGTAAATTTAATATTATGAAAAAAATACCTCATTTTAAAATTGTAAAACCAACCGTTACTTGCTTGAAAAACTGTGATAAAATATTTTTTTAATCTATCCTACCAATCTTTGTGTAAATTAAGAGCTTTTGCTTGAATAATTGAAATACTCAGAGGGACATATTTTTGATGTTGGTCATCGATCCATGATGACAAAGATTTTTCCATTTCATCTATGTTTTTTTACCGTGTTTTTTTGGAAACATATCTTTAAAGATTGTGGAAATATATCTTTAATTGCCACAATTTTGAACGTATTCTTTAATTATATTTTTATTTTGCAAAATTGAACGTATCGTATACCTGTTTGTATCATACGAACGTCCGATTGAAGCAAAAGATTCACCGCTATCAGAACGTTTTTTAAAAAAAATTAAATAAAAAAAAATGTTTTTTTTAATGTGCGAAATAGTGAATTGTGCGAAAGTCGAACATTCGAAAGTCGAGGGCCACCTGTATAAGGATTATTTTTTCAAATATTTTACTGAATAACTTATCCCTTCTTAAACCAACTCACTTTATTCCCATTATGATATATACAATAAACGTCTCGAACCGCGAATCGAACCGCAGTTGTTCCGAATTGATAAGCGGTCCTGTCGACTCGTCCGCATGAATTGGTTCAATTATTTATTTAGATATGTCGGTGGATATAAATCGTCTCGTCGCTATAAATTCATCAGAGTTGATCGACAATTGAAACGTGCCGATCTGGCGCCATGACATGTCCATGGTTAGTCTATGGTGTTGTGGCATGATTATTATATATACTTTGAATGTTAAATAATAAATTAGTTCAGCTAAAAATCATAGTATCAAAAAAAAATTTTAAACCAGATTAACGTTTATTACAAGATTAGCAAAAAAAATCTGGGAGTGAGTGGGGTAATATGATATAGGAAATAGTGCTCTGAAATGGTGGTAAAAATTTATAAATATTTCCACATTTATAGTGTTTTGAGTAGCACAACTAAAGGCGTTCTGGGAGTATGTAGATGCTCCCAGAACGCTCGGGATAAGGATGCCGGTTTGTTATTGTGTGCGTGTACATGTATATGAGAGGAAGAAGCGATGTAGCGTGTACTTCGTTGTCTCGCTTTCTCTTTTAAGGACAGTCGCTGATTCGTCAACGCTGGTATTCGTCATTAAAGTGCAGTGTGGCACAGAAGTTCAATCTTCTCTAGTGATTTATTGTAAATAATTTTGTGTTGATATTGGTTTAATCCAGATATGCCCACTGTCCCATGGGTAGGTCACTAAACTCGTGCCACTGTTTTTTATTTATAAATAAAATTTTAAGAGAACAAAATTTCTTAATTGCTATTAAGGCTTCAAATATACACTGTAAGTTATTCGTCCTCTTACCCGTGGAATAAAATATTTTAATTATTTTTCCATTAATCCGTACGTTGTTGGTTTTTTTACACTATGATCTGTAAGGCTTAAAAAAGTTATTATTCTTATCGTTGCGCCAATGATAATTTTTTAATTTATTCAATGGATTCTAATGATTTAATAGAGTCGTCGAGCCATTAAACAATCTGCGAATAATTTATTTCCCCATTTTATATCTTTTTGCTTTTGAAGAATAGCTAAAGACTTTATTCTTTTTTTGAATAGTGAAAGATTTTGAATTTTGCAAATATTTAATTAATGACATCAATGTCTGGTTTCTTTGATTATATAATATATTTTTAATTGTCCGTTGAACTTTCCAACTTAGCTCATATGTATGTATGTTAAATAAACATATTTTTTCTTTTAAAATAAAAAAATTAAATATTCTGAGCGAAATTGTTTTGAGCCACACAGTTCACGCACACAATAACAAACCGGAATCCTTATCCCGAGCGTACTCTAGCTAATAAAAATATTCTTAAACATAGCAACATCATTGAAATATGGATTGAGATCATATTTTATTACACAAGAACACTGTCCACTGATAATAACAGTGTTTAAAAATTATTGTGGTAAAATGTATTAGTGGTTTGTACACGGGCTACTCAAATTTCTTAACAACAAGTACAAAAGCATGTGCAACTGATATTGTTAGTGAAATTAAAAACTTAAAAACAAATCTTGAGAAAAGGTGTGATACTAAATTTGTACACCAGAAAGCAAACAAGCTTTTTAGATTACTACAAGAATATACACAATTACCGATGTATTTCTTACATTGAGCTATGGAAACTGTTTTGGTAAAACAGAATCTTTCACTTGATAAACATAAATTAATTAACTTGGACTGAAATTGAACTTTCGGGTAAAAAACAATGAAACTGTTGCAAATAATGCAATGAATATGGATTAACTAATGAAGTGGTGACTGCAAAAGATTTTTGGTCGATAAAACATAACACTTGGAAAAATATAAGTTGTTAAGGAAAATTTAAATAAAATAAAATTTCCCTTAATAGTTGAGTTGCCTAAGTTTTTTATTTTAAAATCTTAACATTTTAATTAGTTTTAAACATTCATTAGAATAATTCGTGCAGGTTAGGTTTGGCTTTGATAGAAAATTTACGTTTCGCAACTTTCAAATTGTGTTTCATTTTAGAATAACATATAATTTTACTAGCGCATATCAGTAGAAATATATATGTACTGATGAAAATATATTTGGACTCCACTAGTGAAAATATAGCTTCACTGAAAAATACAACCATTTATACATCGCATCTAGATAAATAATGTATCTATGAAAAGTTGAAATCATATAATTTTACTAGCACCTGCCAAATAAATTTTATTTTTACTGGTAAAAATTTGTATTTACCGGCTAAAGTGTATTCCGATACGATTTCACTGAAATGACAATTTAAAAACATTTTTAGGATAGATTCTTTTTAGATTTTCTTTGAGGGATAACCCGAAAATTTCTGGCTTGGAATTTATGCTTTTTCCGATGAAAATATTGCGTTTGATATGCGCTCTGAATTCCATTCCTATTTTTTCAAGTGAACATGAACAGGGGTTTTCAAAAATAATCTAATTATTACCCCAATAAGAGCTTCGTTCAAGACCAATACAATTTCGGGACTTTTTTTCATCAAACGTCGGATCATCTTTGCCACTTTTGATCCTTCAAAACACGTTGATCTGTGGGGTCTCAGATTTCATTCAACAACATTATAAAAAGGAATCGAGAATATTTGTCAGACGAGAATTGGACAACACTTTGGAAATAAAAAAATTTTTATTTTATTTTACAGTTGTATATAGAAAAAGGTGCTTTATATTTCATTATAATGATATTTGAATATAATTATTTTTAGTAAAAAGCTTGACAAAAAGACTTCCGGCACCTTTTTTATTTTAAAAAAAGCCCTGGGTATATGTATATATATATTGCAATATACATATATAGGTTGTTCTATGAATACATATAAAACCTATGACCAATATTTATTTACGAAACGAACGATGAGCAAAATTCGTAAGCCATAAAATCTAACCATAGTTAGTGGAGATACTGTGCAAACATCTTTCATTAGAACGATGTCTGAGAACGTTGCGCACACAATATAAACTAAACATGAATTTTCTATCATAGACTTTACACTGGATTAAATAAATATAAATTTTGTTTTTTAACACTAGATTTACCAATATTAAAATTTCTTAAGAAATACTACATATTGCAAAGGCTCTCAATACGCGAGTTAAACAAATTAAACATAGTTTCGCCAATTATCGTTAGGAGATCTTAAAACCACAATTTGTTAATAAAATGATACATATATTTAGTACTGTGCTGAAATATTAGCCAGCCCTGCTATTCGTTATCTTTTAGTAATTTGAGGATTTTACTTAACGAGTTTTTCCTCTTTGAACATTATTTTATATTATCGAATTGCCCCTTAACGCCTGAGTGTAAAACAATAGGTAGTTATTTGCCTCCTTTCACTTATGAAGTGTCTTTGATCTAGAAAACGGTAACGACGAAAATTATCGACGTTTAGTCACCATATTTAATTATCGAATATGAGCTCCTACCAAAATGTCTATGTTCACCGTAAACCGATCGGACGTTAATTCTTTTTTTACTAGATTCGTTTTTATTTGTTATACAAAGTACGTATTTCATATTTTAAAATTAATTACAATAAAATAGAACGTTTTAGTCGTTGTGTTAAAGCAGTTGATAAATTATGAATCGAATTTCAAGAATATTATGGATTAGAAAATTTTCAACTTGCTCGAATCATCTAAATAGCGTATTAAAATCGTGTTGTTGAAATAAATCTGGAATTTATAAAATGAAACTTTTATACCTGCACTACACTCTCTGGAAGTTACAACTGAAGTCGGCCGAGACCTACGACTTCAGTTGTAAATTTCATATGCCGTCCAGACGGCGGCTTCTGTCACGTACAGCTGGCATATTTGCGCGCGATCGAAAAATGTGCCAAATAATCGCAATTATTAAATCACGCTACTGATAATTATAAAAGTTTGTGTGGGCACTCACCAATACAATATCAGTGAAAACTTTTCGGTCGTAAATATTCAATTTACGCAAAATCTTTGTCGGCTTTTGTAAAATTTCATAAGGCATAAAAATAATACTTCAGAATACGAACAACACATCTGTGACTATCCTAGAATTTGTCGCCATCGATTCTAAATAAGAATTCGTTATGGTGTGACATTTATATAAACCGATCTAAGAAAATACATAAAGATATTCGAAACGATTTTTTTTAACAAAATCAAGTACTCCTAATTATTTAAATTTTATAAAACAATATAATAACGATATATGTTAGAAAAATATACTATCAAAAATATAATTAATCCATTTTGGTGCCCTAAAATATTCAAAGATGTCAGTATGAGTCTGTTGAAGTCCCCGATAAGCATGTGGTATTATAACTTGACCACGTGATCACGATGCAGCGCTCGACATGCGTGTTGACCATAGGACGCCTACGCGCATACTGAAATTGAACCGAGTTACTCGTTCTATTTCAGTTTGCGAAAAACCATATCATTATCTCTCTCACTCTCGTCACTTAACATGCGAGAGAGCGAAAGGGGAAGTATCTCACCGCTCGCGCTCGAAAGAGCAGCTCCGACTTCGGTCCTTTTGCCGACAATGTTCGGAAGCGCTCGAAGCTGGCCAAGTCGACTGAATTACCCCCATTTTACCTCCCGTTCTCGGTAGCCTCGGACAACTTCCGAGAGATTTTAGAGCGGGCAGAACCGAACTCAACCGAAGTAACCCACTATATTCTCCGTCCTTGGCCAACCTTGGCCAACTTCCAGAGAGTATAGTGCAGGCATTAGCAATCATTTATGGGGACTAAAATAATAAATCTTCTTGTTAATTATTACAACCTAAAATAGCATGGATGTATAAAAAAGATCTTCGAAATAGTATTATTGTGAGATAATATTTATATAATTCTCCTTTCTATAAAATTACGACATTGGATGCTATAGATTGAATAGCACAATTTTGGTCAAAAATAAAAACCGTGACACTTGTTCGACCGTGGAGAAACACTCTAAAGTTAATAAGGTTTTTAAAGGTAATTGAGGAGAAAATCGTTTTTTAAGGCAACAAATAAAGGTTAAAAATGTCTATAATATAATATAAATGAATAGCTGCTAAATTCAAGATATTGGATAAAATAGATATTAAAAAATATTTAAATAGTAAAACATCTCAAAATATTTCGCTGTATCTTCACGGATAATGGATTCCCAAAAAATCTCTAATATTTGTGTTAATTTGTAGGTTATACGCCACATTTATAGAACTTTGAAGTTTGATAAAAATTTTAAGTTATAGATTGTATCTTTAAAGCGTGTTAAACAGATGTCTTTAATTCGATTAGTATATACTATTCATTAAATTTATATTTAGCATACAAACATAAGCGACTGTCGTGTTATTTAATACTTTAACCAAATGTTAATTTAAAATCGTAATTTACTATATTTAAATTACCATAAAGTATACGTGATTAGAAAGCTCAGTGTGTCGTGGGATTTAGCTTTGATTTGAACGCAACAGAATTTGAAAACGTGCTGTACATGTATATAGGATATATTTGTGTTTATCGCGTATTTTCAATACATTATGTGATAAAAATGTTTATATAATATCGTATGTGATAATAATATTTATATATACATTTGAACGCGACATTACATCATGTTTTATTAAATTGTGAAATTTTCCTAGCACATGGTGTAAAGTTAGATAAAGATATTTTTATTGAATAGATCATTAACAGTTTTTTTATGAATTCAGATTTTTAAGATAGACCCAACTTTTTAAATTTAACCATTATATTTCTAAATACATTGCAAAAACATTAGTCAGCGATTCCGTATCGATCGAAATAATACAAATTTGTTAGAAGAATTTCATTTAAATGTTGATCAGAGTACTTTATTGATGGTTTAGTCAGAGATGTGTAAAGAAAAAGCGCCCACAGGAGCAAAGTCTGAATTTTCCATTCCCTTCCTAAAATAGTACTGATAAATTTTTCGTTATATGATTAACAAAATTAAGAAAAAATTAAAAAAATAATATTATGTTAAACATAAAGCTTCTGATTTAAATGTTGAACCTGTATAAAAATATGACACAAAAATTTAATTTCTCTAATTAAATATTAAAATAAAGATTTATATAATCTACCGATTGCAGAGGCCCTCCTGTTGCGACTTTAAGAAAATTTGAATACGGTATTTTTATCATCAGTAATCGCAAACTTACATAATTGTTTCTCTGATTTTTACTCTGGGACTAATATGAACTAAGCTATAATATTTTTATTAACTTTGACAGCCGCTTGTGTCAAAAAATGTAGGAAATGTTAAGGAAAGAAAAAGATTATCTGGTGAATTTTTTTAAATTGTGATTATTTCGCCATTACTAAGGTATTACTGTTGTCATAATATATTTCATTTATCTCAAAAACAGTAACAAATTTAATATTCAGTGACATTGGCAACCTTTACAGCCATCTGATGTAATAAAACAATGGAATGGCAATTCAGAGGCGAATTAAAAAATATAGGCGATCTATTACTACCTATAAACATAGGTAGTAATAAATAACCGAGCTAAACCATTATTTTCTTAAATAGGTGTATGATTTAGTGGCAATTTAGTCGAATATTATTAAATAAAATACAGTAAGTGTTTATATACACACACTAATTTAATGTGTTATATTTTCAGATTCGCATGAGTGCGACATTCAAAGATCAAGAAAACATAATGGCACAGTCATCAGACGACGACGAAGAAAATCCTGAAAACTTGCTGAACAAGTTGATGGGCGAGTTGCAAATGATGACAGAAGTAAGTTGATTTTAAATTTAAAAATAAATCTTTACTTAAAATATCAGTATATAAATATATTTTATAACAAAAAGTAATCAAGGACATGATTCTTTGTAGAAATTAAATTGTTAATAAGTATAACTCCATCACAATTTATTGTCAGATTATCAATGTAAAACATATATTTTTCATATTTTATGATCTATATAAAAGCACTAGTATTTTTCAATTTATATATATTCTGTAAGATCAGAATCAGTGATTATTATATATCTATACATAATACGAGTACCTAAAGGCCTGAATTCATATCCCATACGTACTCTATTTTTTTTAATTTCTATTGTTTCTGTAAGATCTGAATTAGTGAATATTATACAAATATAATTTTGATCGACTATCACAAATTAGGATTTCCTAGTTTTTCCTAATCTCATTGAGGAATCATTAAATATAACCGTTGTTCTCACCACTTAAAAATAAAACCACTTACTTAGTAGTTGTTGGTTGTGCTTCTCTCTTCTAACGTGTCAATAGAAAATTCACAATAAATAAAATTACAAATAAAGTTTATATTATTACATATGTATATGCTTTATATTGTAATTGCTTATTGATTATTTACATTTAGTCCTTATTATATATTATTTATGAGTCGGTAACTGATCAAGAATATATATTATCAATTATTTTTTACCTAATGATATAAATAAATATATATATATATAATTTAAGCGTTATGCTTTGAGAGTAATCGAAATCGATTGCTACAACTATATTTGTAGAGTACAGTAAACACAAATGTCACGTTGAAAAATCTCCGGAGCGTAAAATAAAAATGCGGTTAAGGTATCATTTTTCTATTGCTTCGTATTCCTGTTATTGATATTGATTGACTGAATGCATTTGCGCATACATTTGTAACACAATATCGGGTAAATATTAGTTTTAAGTAACAACTTGCGCAACGTTTCGATTTGGTATTTAGAATGTGTTACGTTCGATGTACAATTTATATATTTATAGTTTTGACATTTAAAAGCGAACACTGAATAATGTTTTTATAATAGCTATCTATTATATAGATACAATAGACTTGATTTTTATATAATAAAATTATAAAAAATTAAAAATAATTAAATTTATAAATTGCTTTAATTTTTTTTTATAGAAATAGGCCATAGTTTCTTATAATTATAAAGAAATAACTATTCGTCTAATCCTTTTTTGATCATATGTATCATGGATTGACTTTTTGTGATGTACCTATATTTTACATAATATAAATTATTTATTATCACGATTTTTTATAGTTCATTGCACTTGCAATATGCATACATATATTATATATATATATACTACAAATGTGTTTGTGTATATGCATGAATGTGGTTGGATACACATCCTCGTGCTCAGAACTCTCAGCGAATACCAAACTGTGCGCTTTTATTTAATTCATTATGGTCGTTCCAAATATGGTTATTATTAACATAGTTGTAATATTTTATTAATAATGCCAGAATATTTGCTTAGAGTCAATAGATAAGAATATAACAGTAAGATATATATATATGTATAGTCAAATTATCTGTCAAATCCTGATCATACTGTAAGAGTCGCCTTAAAATTTGATTAGGAAGTTTCGTAGCGTCCTGAATATGGTTCCATTGTCTGGAATCCAAGTGAAGCGAAATACTCCTTGCTTGCATGGGGTTAAACCTCCACAGACTTACAGTGTTGTGGGGGTTTAAACACATGCACAATTCGCTATATTTTTTTTACAGCCGAATTTATTTTGCGAAATCTTATGCCTGCACTATACTCTCTGGAAGTTGGCCAAGGTTGGCCAAGGATGGAGAATATGGTGGGTTAATTCGGGGTTACTTCGGTCGAGCTCGATTCTGCCCACTCTAAAATCTCTCGGAAGTTTTCCGAGGCTACCGAAAACGGGAGGTAAGGTAGGGGTAATTCAGTCGACTTAGCCAGCTTCGAGCGCTTCCGAATATTATCGGCAAAAGGACCGAAGTCGGAGCTGCTCTTTCGAGCACGAGCGGTGAGATACTTCCCCTTTCGTTCTCTCGCGTGTTAAGTGACGAGAGTGAGAGAGATAATGATATGGTTTTTCGCAAACTGAAATAGAACGAGTAACTCGGTTCAATTTCAGTAAGCGCGTAGGCGTCCTATGCTCAACACGCATGACGAGCGCTGCATCGTGATCACGTGCTCAAGTTATAATACCACATATATAGACTCTTACTGACATCTTTGAATATTTTAGGGCACTAAAAGGGATTAATTATATTTTTGATACTATATTCTTCCATCAGATATCGTTATTATTTTTTTTCATATAAAATTAAATAATTAAAAACTAATTAGTAGTACTTGATTTTGTTAAAAAATCGTTTCGAATATCCTTATATATTTTCCTAGATTGGTTTATATAAATGTCACACCATAACGAATTCTTATTTAGAATCAATGGCGACAAATTCTAGGATATGGTGTTCGTATTCTGAAGTATCATTTTTATGCCTTATGGTATTTTGCAATAGCTGACAAAGATTTTGCGTAAATTGAATATTTACGACCGAAAAGTTTTCACTGATATTGTATTGGTGAGTGCCCACACAAACTTTTATAATTATCAGTAGCGTAATTTTAATAATATGACAATTTAAGAATTGCGATTATTTGGCACATTTTTCGATCGCTCGCAAATATGCCAGCTGTCATGCGGACGTCATTCACGGCCGCCGTCCAGACGGCTTATGAAATTTGTGACAGTGTGGCCGCTACTCGGAAGTCGGTGACCTCGGCCGACTTCAGTTGAACTTCGGCTCAGACAACTTCCAGAGAGTGTAGTGCAAGCATTAGACTTTTATTATCGTTGATGTACAGACAAATTGTGTTCTTTTTTATTTTGCAAAATAATTTTTTTTATAATAGCCATAGGCATATAATAAAAATATAATATAAAAAACACTAAATACCAAAATTCCAAAAAATACTCAAATTAATATTGTGCTGCTGTGGACTTTATTAATGGCTGGTATTTATTTTTTTGTGAAAAATACTTTGTGTTGCTTTACTTTCTAACCTTTAAATGACCTCTAAATTACAATAAATAGTGCAGGTGGTTGAAATTCTCATTTTGGTGTATTTTAGGAACATTGCGAGTCATGCCAATCTATTCAGTGATACATATACAAAAAAAGCATAACTAATATTTGCAAACCAAATTTATTCAAATGTCAACAGTGACGCCACTGGTGCAATTAATAATGTAAATAAATAACAAGCTAAGATATAATGATTTTAAACTTACTAGTTTTAGAAGCTCTCTTCGCATGAGTCATGCAAAGGATCTGTTATTCAACTTGGTTTACTTATATAGATAGGCACACAAAGCTGTTTCTCGTATAGTATAATCGTATTGAAAATTCTCTTCATTTTATATCAAAAATAAAATTAGCAAAACATTTTTTTCACTGTTACATAAATCATTTAATTATATGTTTGTATATTTTTTTACTTTTAACCAATTCTATTTAGGCTAAGAGATCATTAGATCAGGTTTGTCCGGTTTTTGTGATCGACACCAGTTTGGTATTTAGATGTTTATTACCACTAGTAATTTGTTCAAAATAAACTTAATTTTTAAAGTCATATTTTATGGTATAATAAACAAGTTAATAAAATTGTAGTAAAACGGAATTTTCTCGTATGGTTTGAAACATGGCTTAGATTAAAATTATATTGTTTTATAAACGAAAAATTCTCATGTTTATTAAAATTCTCACTTATGTGACTATGAAAAAAAATTTAAAAACTATTTATGTAAATATTTTCTATTAGTGTATTTTTAAATTCCTACTTTTCTTTTTATTATTATAATTAATCGTAATTTTTAACTAAATTTATACAATATACACATTTACATACAAGCTCCCGTATCTCATTACTATGGACATGTACAATTACAATTTTAATATATAATGTTTGTGAATATGCAATGAATCGTGAGCTTGCGTTTATTAATGGTCAGCCACGGGTTATAAATGCGTTTATATTATGAAAAACTACAAATTAGGAACGGTTAATTTTAAAACATTAAACCTTAACTGTGATAAAACATACAGTACGTTGACTTTTTAACACTTTTAAAATAGAAAATACAATATAAATGCTATTTTTTAAAGTTAATCGTGGTAATGTCAAGCCGGTTAATTTTTGGATGTTGATATGATTGTATTTTAAAAGAACGGTCTACGTTTTGTTAGGGTGTCGTTTCTACAATACATGTGTTATTATAATATATGATTTTAAAAATACGAAATGGGAAGTAATATAAACATCTTAATTATCAAATGTTGAAAAAAGGTGTATATTAATAAAATATTTTTTACGGTTTTTTACAACATAAAGCCAAATATAAAAAATTCTTCCAAAAGTTTCCATTGGCGTATTATTTTAATATTTTTTTATAATTAATAAAATTAAATATAAATTACTAGTTTATAACCATTTTAGAGTTCACAGTAGTTAATTTTAATATAAGATTAAATAAAAGTAGTAGTAATTTTATAATAAATCAAGTTAAAATGAAATAAAGTAAATGGATAATAAGTTTGGGATATGTGGAAGTGTTAATAATAAAATTTATATATCTGCAAAGCGACAATTATTTGATTACTTATGAATTGCAAAATAGCAAACAGACTTTTAAAAGCCATCAATTATTAAATTACCACAAAAAAATCTTTAAATGCTTTTCTATATTGGTTTCATACTAAAAAAATATTTTATTGGAAGGTACCTCAATATAAAGGTCACCCTGTAAATGCACTGAAAGTGGTGCTAAACACTAATATAATTGGTTTCAATTTTTCTGATCTCCCATATGTCATAGCTTCCACGAAGGACCATTTTAAAATATATAATAATTATTACTTACCAATTTAATTCAGTTACATACGAGAAATAAAAGAGCATGCCTCTCGAATTTCACTTCAAGGCTCTACGACTCTTATCCGTTTGACACTGCCGCCTGATACTGACACTAGCATATGTAATAAACAGCTCTTCCAGCGTCTTAACTGGCTATAAAATTCACACCATTTGACCACCAATATTATCACTAAGATATGTATCTACTTACTTAGTAGAGAACTGAAGCTACTGAAAATTGAATTTACACCTTTAAAGATATGCATAGTTTAATATAGTAGCTTAGTTCTTTAATTGATGGCATTAATTATACTATTAAGTATTTGATGGATTGTATATAAAAGTGTGATCAATATTATTTTTATTGCTTTATTTTTAATGCCATGTTTAGAATTGTATTAATTCACACCGGCCATGTAATTCTTTGGCTTAAGGTCGCAATAGCAACAAGCCATTGACGCTCGTCCTCTATTTGCTTGCTTCTATGATATGGAAGAGTTTTAAATATTATATTCTTAGTTATATATGGATTTTTATTTTATTAAAATAATTCGCTATTCTTTGCAAATATTTTTCAACTTAATTGTAATTGTCTTAAGATCGTTAGAATTAATTTCAACGTCTGTGTCATCAGCATATATTAAATATGTATATTACTAGTATATATGTTTATTATGCAGAGGAATATTGAATATTGAAATACAACAGCTTTAATACCATAAACTGAAAAAATGTTGGCAATGAACTTCAGAAATAGTTACTAATATCCTTTGTATTCTGAAATAAACATCATCCATTGTATATATTTTGTAACGCAGAACTTTTTTATGGGATATGGGAGGTGACATTTATTTTTTGATAATAATTGCGCATTTATAATTTATTTTTTGATAATAATTGTGCATATATTTGGTCCCCACCTACCTTCTGCTACCGTTCTCTAAAGCGAATGTCTTGTAATCAATACAATAAAGACCAGATTGTGTTGATGCACAAAAAAATCATGTATAATGCGCTGCACGTGGGCTAAATTCGCTCAACGTCTGTAGCAGGCGTCTGCCGAGGGTACTGTACTGCTACACCTGCGCCAGGTGCTAGCCTACCCTATAATCTTAAAAACGTCTCCACCTAAGATTCTTAAACTGTCATGGAATCACGGCAATGAGCAAATCAATATAAAATCATTCGTATAATACCAAGAATCATAAGTCTTAAATTTTATCAAATTATATGACTAGTAGTTACTTTTCTCTTTATAAATATATGTATGTAAAAAAAACATTCATTTTAAAAAAAAAAATGTTTTCTGTTTTAAAACATTTTTTAAATCAACACTATTTTTTCTAAGATTATTTTTATTTTTAAAAAGTTTCCGTATTATTTTTTTATTATTTTAATATTATTATTTTATAATACATTTTTGACATATTATTTTTTCCATGATTTTTAAACGGAGTTTTTTAAATTTTTATGTACTATTTGCAATATTGGATTCTTTTTTTTAATTCTTAAACACACATACATTACTAAAAAACCCAAACAAGTTATTAATTTTAATTTAATTAATTTTTTATTTTTAATGTAAGAAATCTAAATAATATTGAATATATGTATATACTATTATTAAACATACAATAATAAAACCCATATAATTTTTGATTTTTTATAGCTTTATATAATATAAATATTTAAACTAAAGAGCATTAAGAAACTCTATCTAGTAAATCAACATAAATAAATAATAAAATATCATTTCAACTACTTCTAAGCATCAAAGCACTTCGCGATTTCCTCTTAATAATATTGAAATTATGCTATTTGAAAAAAATATTTAATTTTACTACAAAAATATAAGCCTCTTTTTTCATATTTATTCATAGTGCAGATTGAATGGTCACGTCGCGATCAATCAAATATATGTTTTAATTCACATTTACTCGTAAAATTTATTTCTGGAATACACAGATCCACTTATACTTGTAAAGAAATATTTAAAACAGTCAGTACTCAAAGAACCCATATAAAAATTCCCTTTTATTGTCAATATTAAACAGCTCAAGTTTATTTTGATATTATTAAAAATAATATTCAAATAATATTTTCAATTAACTTGTAAGTTAATTATGTAAAAAACAATGCTTTGATACAAAAATAAATATATTATTTTGATCGTTTATTTTTATTCTATTCTTATTCAATTTAAAACGGATAAATGCCGTAAGAAGTTGAAAATTTATATTATTAGCAACCGCTATATTAGAGTTATATTCAATATCGTCAAACATTCATGAAATATTACCATTTAAAATCTGTTTATTAAAAAAATATTTTTAATAAACATATATAAATCAACGTTGGCTTCCGCACCCCCGAAACCGATTTAGAACACGTTCACCAGGTGGAAGATTTGTGTGTATAATAAAGAATATCTCAGGTAGAACAGGTGTTTCGGTTTTGTGCCCCTATTATGCTTGAAGCTAGTTAAATATAGGTGTGCACGTCGCGTCAATTATTTACGTTTTTCCATCCTTATATGTCGACATATACATACTACCACAAATCACTCCTTGTTAGTCGTATGATAAAATTGCATAATTAACACTTTAACGCTTCGTTTACTGCTATATGAACGAAATCAATTTGGTTATTACACTTGAAATGTCGTACTCTATAAATAAAAAAAATCATTCTTAGAATGCACTTCTATGGTATTCAAATCATAGTGAGCGTCGCACGATGGGGTATTTGCTCGATCTGATCTGTATTTGCTCAAAAGTCGATTATGAAAATTTAAGCGCATGTAAAAAAAAGTTGCTCTGTAAAACTGATAATTTTCCGCACAATAATCAACAATTCCCCCACTCTTTGCATAACGCTAGCGCCCCCACTATCGGTCTACGTTTCATAGCTCTTTGTTGAAGTCGCTGTCATATTAAACACACAATATTGTTTTGAATATGTACCATTTTTTAGTACTTTTTCCTATTTTTTTTTCTAATTTTGAGTTCATAGTTATATTTCCCACCAGTTTGTATAGTAGGTTTTATATACAATATAAAGCTTAGGTTTTTCTCTTTATGATACATGTAAAATTGGCTGCGGATTTTTGCGGTTTTTAACACATTGCATACCATTATTCTTAAATATAGGACTGGGCTTAGTCGCGAAAGTTAGGACCTATACGTTTTAAACTATAATATTATAACTTTTAAAAACGTCAAATTTAAAATACAGTTTTATAATGATTGTTTTTTTAATAATATGATCACCATGGTAAAATCAGTAAAACTCAAATTGTGGATCGCGTACTAATAAAATAAAAGAAATATTTGTTAAGAATCACCAAATATACACATGTTGAAAAATACTTTTTCTTGTTGAAAAAACAGCAAATATCAAACTTTGTGACATATACAATTTATTTTTAATTTTTAACACATGACGCGGCGAAATTCGCACGACCGTTCAACACGGAATTCTTCTTCCTCGGGCCTGCAATTTTTATTGAATTACTTTAAATACTTATTAAAATAAAATTTCATGAAGTATTTCATGAAAAATAAAAAAAAAAGTTTTTTCTTAAGTTTTTTTAAAAAAAAAAAAGTTTTTTTTTAACACTTATAATATTATATATTTGACTTAGAGCACTTATGGAATCAACTAAAGTGGGGAAATAATTTTGGCCGCCCAGATCGGACAAATACCCCACAGTGCGTCGTAAGGTCGCAGATTACTTGCTTTAATTTCAATACCGATGGGGATTGATTAAAATATATCTGCAATATATTACTCAATAAAAAGAGCATTTATTGAATAACTGTAAATTTAAATATCCAACGTGTTTATTAATTATTTTTAAAATGACGACAGTGTCCTCTGTTTTTTTGACAATTCACTCAAAATGCTCATCGTGTTGCTGGTTAGAATGCCTACTTGCTGGTAGCGCCAATTGTCCCGTCAATTTTGATTAGCTCGTTTCCGGTTGCCCACTAAAATAAGACAAGTATGTATTTCGAGAACAAGAAAGGCGGATAAAAGTGAAGGTCTAATGAACCCTAAAACACGTTGTATTTATAGACGGGGACGAAAAGGGATATGGGTCTTTGTAGCCCGGGATATGTGAAATTCATCGATTTACGCTTAGCTTAAAATAAACGAAAAATTATTATGTCAGTTGAATCATACTTTTATTATTAGCTCTTAAAAGATACTTACCATTTATGTGCTATAAGTAAAGCGTTTCTTAAACTATTATTATGCAATCATTAGAAAATATAATAATCGTCATACGACTCATAAATATTTTAATTGAAGAGTTGTGGAAAAGATAATAAATGGACCATTAGGAAATTTAAGTTCGCTTAACTTCATCATTTTTTCTTCAAATGGCCGTTAATCAAAAAAAAAGAAAAAAATTGTTAACTTCATTAAAATAGTGTTGAATTTTGCCGAATATTGATGAGAATAATTGCAGTAAAAAAGTTAATATTACATTTATATCATCATTTTATATTTATGGTAAAAGTTTGTAGTATTGTGTTCAGATCTCCAAGACATAATGTATAATAATAGTGTTCAATAGTGAAAGTATATATTTTGAACTAAATATAAGTTTTTGATTATAAGTTACATTAAAAATAAATGTCTCTTTACACATAAGTATATATTATATATATATACATATACATATATTATCTATATATTTCGTATATTTGTACATATGTATTTACATTTATCGAGTGGGAGGCGTCTTAAGTCAAATCGTGCCGAGTTAGTGTCGTAACAGTGATTTTAGGTACATATATACTTCTTGCCTATCACGAAACACACCGCAGGTAACCAGATTTAACTGCCATTTTCTCTCACCGCGTCTGATATCGAATGCTTCTTTTAAAATATTAAAAATGTTAGAAGAGAATATGTATTGCTTTTAAAATTGGTCAATACATGTGAGACTGAACTTGGTTCTGCCTTAGAATGCAGTAAATTAATACCCGCATCGATGCACAAATTGTGCCACAGACAAAGACATTATCCGATGCCTGTCCTAATTATACGTTGGATATATAGGGCTGGATTCCAGTAGTCTATCTTTCAATAATTGTACTAATATACATATATATATATATATACTATAGCTCAGTGGTTCTCACGTGAAATTTTACTGTGGCCGCATAATTAATATTGGCAGTTCTATGAACTCGAAAAATCCATAAAAATGGTTATAAATCAGTAAAATGTTCATAAAATTATTTATATTATTTTTCAATATCACAAAAATGTACGGTTTATTTATAAATTATTAATGAATAAGCCGTACTAATGATTAATACAAACAATTGCCAAAATCAATTTTTTATTCATCAGATTTGGTCGCCTGCGATTTTAATTTGTTCCCACAGTTATAAAAATTCCTCGCTGGGAATAAGTTTAAGACAAACGAGGAGTTAATAGTCAAAGTAGACGTACATTTTCAAGAGCAATGTAAATTGCACTTTACACTGGGATAAGATGTATTTTACTATGTGGAGTAAGAAAAATGATACTACTCTAACCATTGTTTTTTTATTTGGTTCTATAAACTTTTATTTATTTAATTAAAAAGGTGTTAATTTATTTAAATTAGTTGACATTTAACTCTAAATTAAATTAAGTAACTTCTTTGTTTTATATGTAAAGAATCATCGACTAAATTCACATGGCCATCGACTGATTTGGCAGTCCTGTTTTATACGAATATAGATTTAACAATATATAATTCAAAGACAACCTTATCTCCCCTAGAATCTGTCTATACTTAATTTGAGAAATAATATCCGACAGATTAATTAAAAAAATCCTATTCTGGTGTCAAGAAAAATTCGCATACAATCCAAATCAACTATGAAATTGACATCCATAGGTGGCTTATTACGTATGTAGCTTTCGTCAATGTCTATGTCTATTTTAATTATACATACTAGGATTAATAGGCAGACGCCATATATGTCATGCCTGAAATGAGGCGAAACGTGCAATGACCCTCTGCAGAGAGGCATCGACCAAACAATGCAATAATTGTGGAATATCCAAATAATATATCCTCGCCCAATTTTGAACATCCGGAGAGGCGCAGCATTGTTTACTCTTGAAATTAACTGTACACGTCACCAGGTGCGTCAATTAATGTCGACTTTGGAATTCTCGCCACTTATTGCTACCTCAAGTACCGATAGAAGTGCATCAAAAGAAATTGAAGTGGTTCAATACAGAGCTTTCATCGAAAGCTCTCTGACTTAAATACCGAAAGGAATGATTAAGATTCTAAAAACGGTTGTTTATGAATTGACATAAAGACGAACAGATAAATTAAACAATATTTCAACAATGTCGAGAGCATATTATTGAGTTTTTAAGTTGACATTTTTACATAAAATTCGATAGAGTGTGTATTCATTAGTCACAAGTATTCAAAATAAACACTGAATAATTCATAAATTATTTTTTTAGGGAAGATGAGTTAAAAATTTATCTTAACTGTAGAGAAAATTACATCGTTTGCGTTCGGATCAAACGATATAATTCCATTAGGGTTCGCTGGATTAATTTTATAAATTTTCCAATAATATGTTGTTTGAAAACATATTTTGAATTAAATTCGCATCAGGAATAATATGCTTATTTATTAAAATAAGATTAAACTTCAAAATTTTTGTATAAAAAATGTGCTCTATTTAAAAAAATACAGAAAAAAAAGTAGGAAAGAAATATACTATATTTATACTAGCTTTATACCTAAAAAATATTGTTTAGAATTTATCCAAATTATTGTATGAAAATGAAATATATAATATTAAATCTAAATTTTCATTATTTTAGACAAGCAATAAAATAACAGTGAAATATTATATTTATATATGTATACCGTAATTTTGTCTCTAGAATAAATGTAAAATAAAGTATTTGTACAGTAGGCATTTTTTATTATCCATTTTACTGAAATTAAGTAATAAATTAAATTTAAAAAAATACGTAATGCTTATAGTTATTTTGTACAATTAGGTATAAGTTATAATAATATTTATATCTCTATTATTTACTTTGAAGTCATTAGTTTGCTTTAAAACATATAGATTTTTAAGAAGATTGATATACAAATCGCACATTAATCTTACTATATAGTGTACAAAACATTTTTATACTAAACAGTTTATTTTTATAATTTACTTAAGAATCATTACTTTTTAATAACACCTTGATTTTTAATTCAATCTTAATTTTATTTTATTCATTGATTTACAGCTTCATTTTAGGTTTTAAAGTTATATATTTTTAAGAAGAATAATATTTAAATCCCACACTATTCTTACTGTACAATATACAACTAGATTATTTAACCTAACAATATATTTTTTTATAATTTCCTTACATTAGTCATTAGTATTTTTTTCTAATACAAAGCTGTATTTTTAATTTTAAAATATATTTCTGGGTTCTATAAATTTTAAGAAGGTATTTGTATACAAAAATTAAATTTTATAAGCAAGTTATGTTAAAGTCAAGTAGTCCAGCGAATTAATTGATTCGTAAAACTATAACAATATATATATGTATAAGCATAAAAATCTAATAAACAGTAATAGACATATATATAACTATAGTATTTTTTTAATATTAAAAACAATATTAAAAAAAAAAAAAATCAATAAATTTTAACAAAAATTGTAGCGTGTAATTTAAAATATAATAATATTAAAATATTCTTAAAATTAAATTAAACAATTAAACATTTCAATGGCAATATTAAACTTGAAAATAATATTTTGTATTTATACAATGAAAATGCTTTCGTTTCATGCACTATATGAATATATATATATGTATATACATAGTTTACATTGGTGAGAAGAATGTCAGAAATATAGTAAGAGGAAAGCGATGTAATGCCATCAATAAGTATTAGACCTCTTGACTTTGAGACACAAATATTTTAAAAAGCTCCACTTGATATGGTAGCAAAATAATGTTACTCGTTCAATTGACATACTATGCATTCCAATAAATCCGTATACTCAAGGGTTTCCCTTAATCGTTAATATCTCATCAACCTCATAAAGCCCTTTCAAAGTATAACACTTCACTTTTAATATCAAGTGGTAAATATGAATAGTTAAGAGTAGTTTCAATTCAATTAATTTCGGTTGACTTTGACTTAATAGCTGATCTCCTATTTGTCAATCTTTACTAAGACAATCAAGTTAAGCATGATTAGTAATATAATTAAACATTCCATTAAATGTTATGGTAAAATCTTTTTAAGTTTATAAAATCATATTATATAATTTACTATTAGGCATCAATACTTTTATTAACTAATAAACACATATGGATGCTTTAAAAGTTTTATTCATATTTATCGCGAATTCATAATTTTTATTTATTACGCTTAAGTTTAAAAAAGCTTATACAGAGGTAGCTGATTTAAGTCTTATATTTTGCAAGCCCTTCGTATATTATAATAAGATTAGTACTATGGGTTCCTATTAATGATTTGTGATGCTGTTATGTTTATTAAATCATTTTAAACATTATAATTCTATATCTAAATTATATTAAAAGTAGGAAATCAAACGAAATGTGTCGGTTTGCTCTTTGATCAACTTACTATTGCTTCTATAAATATCGATGATTAATAGTCTAGATCATATTGTGAATATTTACTTTAAACTACATATTTACTTCCTTTACAAATACAGTAGTATTTGCTTCGGCAGACCTCATACACTATGATGTATATATGACTTAGCTTTGATTATGGTATTATACTCTTATGCACATAAAATAAGCGTTAGGCGGTATATGATCATTTTGAGTTAGTCATTCATTTATTTGATCTTGAATAACCTCTATTCTCTAAAACAGGGGTCGGCAAACTGCACCCTGTTGCCTATTTTAATTTAGCACACGAGCTGTAAATATATTTTACATTTTAAAACGGCCAACCGTCGAACGTATGAACGTATGTGGTGCTACATTGCTTCACATTTCGCAGTGACGTTAGAAAACAAGGTTATAACTAAAGTCAGTTTAAGAGTAGCACATTTATTAAATTATAAAATAAAGCTATTTTCCATTAGTAAATTAATAAAATGGTGTATGATTGTTGCTGCTTTATTTCAATCTATCAGACTTTAGGCAGGAAGTATTGAGCACATTGTGAGTAACATCAATAGGCAATCTACTAGCAAAGCAAATGATTTCGAAAGATTTTCTTTTGCTTTTGCAGTGGCTCCCAACTTTTTCAGCTCTCAAACGCCCACGTTTTTTCAAGGCGCGCTATGTCAATTTATAACAATTTATAACATTTTACAGTTTTTCAGAGAGGTTATTTTACAGTAAAAAGGGAAGAATACATTACGATTGTAAAAAAACAATTAAGAAATTTTTACTTTACCTTCAAGTTGAAGTGATTAATTTTCAAAGTGATGATATTAACAGAATTCTCTATATGACAAATATAATCAATAAAGATCATATGTTTGGGGATTTATAGTTGTACTTGGCGGTATTTTCATAGATAAAATCATAATTTTTGGTCAGCATTAACCGATGACCATTTACAATAAATTTTAACGATAGGAAGTGACTGTTTTCATATCCAAGTATGATGAGATGTTGTAGCAAAAATAGCAATTACAATATTTTTATAAGTATTGCTTATTATAATATTAAAGACACATGTTTTGTGCAATTTGCGATATATGCTAAAATTATGCTAAATAGATTTGAATAGATAAAATATACAAATAGAAAAATTATGTTTCTTTCTTATTTTTTAAAGCTCACTTTAATTTTGCTTTCTAGCCCACCGAGCTTTGAATATTTCCGATTTGGTCCTTCACAATGTATAATGTTATTTTTAATTCATCTCCAGGGGCAATAAAACGGATATATTTGTATATCCGAGTTTAAGGAGTTATGACTTGTGGCTGTGAATACAAAATAGCGTATTTTTTGGTAGTTTTTTGACTTCGGGTCCATCCATCAAAGAACGGTGATGTAGTAACGCAGGAAGTTGACGAAGGCACGCGACTAGAAACCAAGATAGTCCTTTAGCACGACAAAGGATATGAACGAGGAAGTTGCTTTTACGTGATACTACAGATTTATAATTTTTAATAAAAATATGGTTGCTATCGAACACACAGTTGCTATCTACTAGAACTAATATATAAATTTGAGTATTATTATTGTACTCAGATATACTCATACCTGATGGTGTCTTAGTTAATGTTCACCGTATGTCTCTATTTCTGTTGTGTAAAATGAAAAGAAGATCTTCTTAGTGCAATATTTCGCCTTGAAATTTCCCTTTAAAATGTACTTTGTGAAGTCGACTGAAGATTGCGATGACATTATTTTCTTTTTTGGTAATAAAACTATAAATATCACGTGCTTTAATGTATTTACCGAATATTGTTGAGTTCTAAAAAAATAACTTCATTCTACATATCACGTTTTCCCGTTGTTCTATTATTTCAAATTTCAGAGGACTAATTTTTTCACTAAGTGGCATATTTCTAGAAGGCATCCCAATATAGGAAAATATTATTTTTCCTGATTCTGATAATATATTTAATCACTTACAACACAAGATATCGAAGGATTCGGTTAGAACAAATCATGGTGCGTTCAAACGCTGGATTCTGACAGTTTTTTTTATTGGTTGCAATGTAAAAGCATTGTCTTGACTACTGGTGTGTTACTTAACCGCCAATTGGTCACATTAACCAATTGTTGGATACGAAGAATTTAATGGCACACACTCATTCATCATCGCGCCAACGAGCGGCTTTCGCACAAGAACTAACCAATTATTAGCACGGCATCTGTATAATAATATACAAGGTCAACTTACACACATCATTTAATTTTTTTTTTTAAACAACACGTGTGTAATCATATATGCTTTCGCGTAAAAGAATCCAAGCAAATCACATGTACGTAGTATGACAACGCATCGCTCCATAATAAACTAAATATTTTAAATAAAGATGCTCTGAAAATAAAAGCATGATTATATATTATTAACACGTTGAAAAATCAACGGAGAGTAACATTAAACGACAATAAACAATGTATGTAAAAGTAAAAAATATTAACATTTAATCTAATATATAGTTTACTAGTCCATCATTACTAACTACTCTTGTTATACAAATAGTGTTAATAATATTCACAAATTAAATATTTAGCTGGTCCATTGTAATTTAAATTCCTTTCGGGCATGCCGCTGAAACGCGGTTTTTTGCACATTCACTAGCTTTTATCATTATTTTTTTTTTGCTTGTTCAAATCAGTAGTTTTATGAATTGTACAATTCAATTCTAACGCGATCATTTTGAATGGTCTCTACAACTTTGTTCAGAAAAATGCGATTTTTGTGAAGTTTTGCAAAATTCACATATGGATTCATTGCTATACAGTGATTTACAATTGGTTACTAAAATATAAAGGCAACATAATAAATTTTCAGAATAAAAATCAAATCTCGGTCAGAATTTTATTAACAGCCTGGTTATATTTAATTATTTTGGTCAGAATAAATATCAAATGGTTAGAATAAAAATATAGGACAATCAGAATTAAAATAATACATGGACATAATTATATTGTTCAGTATCAGAATACATATTAAATTGTTGGAATAAAAATAGCATACGGTTAGAATAAAAATATAGATCGATCAGAATTAAAATATTGGGCGATCATTTGAATCTAAGAAAATATTATAACATTTATAAATATAAATGGGCAATCAATTATTTATTTTAGAAATATATTATAAAATATTTTTGAATAAATAACATAACGTGATGGTATTCATGCCAACGAACGAAGCTGGAATAACGACAGAGCGGCGACGGAAAGCACGCTTGGGTTGTTGTGACAATGACAATATTGCGATCCCAACCAAATAAATTGGCCCTAAAACACATTGATGATGCTTTTATATTATTATACTGACCATATGTTAACATAAAACTGACCTTGAGTTTATAATACAGATACGTATAAATACTGGATGTTCTTTATATATAAATAGTGACCAATGAAATGTAATAAATACTGACTAAAAAAATCATTTCTTAGCATTTAATATAAATTTAAACCAGTCCAATTTGAATTTTAAGCATAAAATATAGATTCCGACCATCTATTATTAATTCTGGCCGCTTATATTCTGATAAATTCTGACCCATGTAATAAAAAATCTTTCCACAACCGTATTAAAATTCTGATACAAAAAATACAATATAAATGTAATGCAATAAATATATTTTAATAGTAATTAATTAACAAATTATTTAACTAGAGTAGCATCTAAAGTTGCTAAATGATCATCGAGTCGGGGAGGATAAGCGCAGATTTGCGCAAACAAATATGCATAGCAACCCTTTACAAATATGGTATGTTCAAAATGCATTCTATGTGGCGGCGTGCCAGGCGGCGACGCGTCGCTCTAGTGATGTGCCATGTTGGGCACTATTATAAAATAGTAACACGGATTTAAATAATAATTAAAATTTAATTATCATATTTAAGTACACCAGTGTAATTTAATATATTTTAAAAACTAGAATTTGCGCCCATTAATTTATTATTAATAAATGTAACGCAATGTAATAAAATTAAATAATCAGTACAAATTAAAAAAATAAAATGAAATTCAATCAATTTTAAAATCAGCTATTTTCAACTTTATGTCTTGTACATTATAGTTAAGATAAATCACCAAATCTAGATAGTTCAAAAGTGTGAAAATTTACCAAAAACTTTGTAATGAAATAAAACATCTAAATTTGTATATTACTTAAATATAAAAATGAGAATCGTAATTAAACTTACGTGTTTTTCGACATACCTTTTTACTACAAAGGTTGGTTTTGCATATAGCTTGACAACTTCTGAAAACGAGCAATTGTTATAAATATCATGTGACACTTTATTGAAACAAAAATTGTGGACTGCAACTCTAGTTAAATTTGTTTTGAATCAAAGTAAATAGATGCTTAAGCTTTGTCGAGCAAAGCTATATATGCTTTCTGGTCATTCGTAATCATATTTTTGCGAAACCAATTTTTTTTGACGTAAAATTATATGATTTTAACTTTTCTATACGTATGTACATATACATACTCATTATTATTTATTTACATGCAATTAGGGATTCCAATCCCGGGCCAAAATTTTGATCCCGGGATTTCGGTATTGCAATTAGTCGATCCCGGGATCCCGGGACCAGTCCCGGGATAATTTTCATGTTATTTTATCGATAAAAATAATTTAAAATGAATAATACATAATATTTTTACATCTGTTTTTTTATAACGTACAATGTATAAAGTACGTATAATTTTAGTCTTGGACTTAAAATAGAAAATAATATAATAAAAATAAAAAAGGGAAGGTCTTATATATTTATTTGAGAAGAAAAAACTGAAAAAATGAACTTTTGACAATGTATGTACATAGGTATTTACATTCATAGACACAATTAATTGAAAACATTATTTTGAATAAAACTCACGAAGTAACATCAAAGCATCAAGTGTTTTATCATTTAGCCTTGATCTGCTTTTGGTTCCTAAGCAGCCTGCTGCTGAAAAAGCACGTTCAGACTCACAGCCTCAAAGATTCACAGATGACACGTGCAACTCGCGCAAGTTTGAACACGAAATATAACGATGTTGTCAATAATAATTCGATTGTGCTTGATAAATCAACCAATCCGAAAAATTCGGGATTATGTTTTATAATCCCGGGACTCATCGGGTATTGAAAATCGTTCGGGATCCCGGGATCCCGGGATTTGGGATCCCGGGATTGGAATCCCTACATGCAATGTATAAATGTTACAGTGAATGTGTATCTTTCGATGAAGTTATATTTTCATTAGTGAAGTCCAAATAAAATTTAACAGTAAATATATATTTCTATTAGCGAAAATATAATTTAACTGATTTAAAAAATATAATATTTATCCATACTGATATTACTACGGACTTTTAATATAAGAGGGTTGATTAAAGTATATTTAAACCAAATTTTGTTTAATAATAGAGCGCAAAAACAATTATCACCTTTCAGAAAGCAAAAATTCCCGTCAAAAGCAATAAAATCGTTTCGGTGCCGTCGTCTGCTTGGTAACGAGCGTTATAAGAGTATTGGTCAAAGTATATTTAAACCGAATTTTGGTCAATATGGGAGTACTAAATTAATTATCACTTCTCAGAAGTTAAAAATACACGTCAATAGCAATAAAAGCCGTTGCAGTGGGAATGAAGGCATGATTTTACTGTCTTTGACGTGGATTTAATCGCTTATGAGAAGGGATTATTGTTTTTTGCGCTCTCTTATTATGAAAAATTCGGTTTAAATATGCTTGATTATATTCTCACTTATTGTAAGACGTAATAGTGTTATAAAAAGACTCAATATGTGCATTAGATAACCGATCGTTTATACTACTACAGTAAGTTTTTATTGCTTTTAACTTGAATTCTAAGTATGGACGTCATTTGAGAGGGGGGCTATGCCTATTTAAAACGCAAGTGGTGTTTTTGAATTAAAAAGATTTAAAATCTTTATTTTCAATTGCATTTATATAGTTTATGGATCATGTTTGTCGAAAATGACGTTAGATTATGTATGTATGCTCGATACGTTCTTAAAAATTCTCTTTTAAATTTAATGCGGGAAAAGTTTTTCTTTAGTATAAACTTTTACGTTTTATCTATATTTTTACATTTCATCTATACCCTATTTGCGTTTACAAAGACAGTTCGAGAACTATCCATTACATCATTATTCATCCCAAACTTGCCACCTCTTTCTCAACTATGAATAATGCTGAAATGGATAGCTCTTAAACTAACTGTGCTAACGCAAATATATACAGTTAGAATTTTCACATTTGATATGGTATTATTTTTATATGAAGCATAAATAATAATGCAATTTATTTTAATTAATGCTATAATTGAAACATATTTAACAAAAATAACTAGATATTTGTGATTAGAAGAAATTATAATTACAGATAGTTTTTTTTATATACGTAATATGAAAATCTATCGATCGAAATAATTCGCCACTGCCCCTAAACTTGTGACGTAATTTAAAGAAGCTGCATTAGCTGCTATTAAATCAAAATATCAAACACATTTTGTGGTGAAAAAATATCTCCGAATTGTACTTTATAGATATTTTATTTGTTGCATTAAGAAAAAATGCATTTATAAACATCAATATACGTAAACTTTATTGTTATTATCGTGTAAATTACAAAGTACATGTTTTACTATTTAAAAAAGTACCTGAATTATTTTACGCAATAAAGGGAACCGTCAAGATTTTTTTTAATAGCGAATGTAATAATTTAATGTTTGAAAACTATCGATTTGAAGTGTTGTTTTTGTTATAAAATACGATGGAGTAATATAAAATATTTTTGGTTACAAATTTGTATCAGCGTGTCACATCTCTATGCTACAACTCTGCTCTTGTTAGTTGCGCCCTATGCGCGTCGGTCGCTGGTTGTGTGGTGTGTGTTCTGTCGTAATACGATTCATACATCTTCTGCATCGCTTTTATCCGCATTGTTTTTTTTCTAAACACTATTGAATGAATAAAAGTCGATTCCTATTGACCTGAATAATTGATCGCCGCCGATTTTCTCGACAAATTAGCGTCTAATGACCGAAATCAAGTGCGTTCCGGAACGATCTCGTTGTGATTTGTGTACGATTATAGTGTAAGTAAGAACAGCTGTCGTTTTGCATCACCACCTGCTTCTACGCGAACATCCGCTATGAGCAGGAAGACGACGGTCTGATTCGATCCTGAGATGGAGTGCGACAAAAGGCCGGTCAGGCCGGGCTTTTTGTCCAGTCTGAACAGGAGCTTCCGCGTTAAGTCTTCCGCCGAAAGACACTCTTCTCCAAGAGTCGAGCTGAAGTTGGAGGACATCCTGTACGAAGATCGCGAGGAGTCTTTACAGTCGACCACCTTCCGAAGGTGCCACAGCATCAACTCAGGCCGGAAGCACACTCTGGCCAAAATACCGGAAATGCCTCTCGGCAGCGATCTGCTCAGGAGGGTCTGGAACGAAGTGAGTACGAGTTATTTGTCTATTTATACCGAATTCCGATCGCAGATGGATTCATATAAATTAGAATCTTGCACAATTCATTACTCGAATGGACAAACGTGGTATGTTTAAAAAGCTCCCGAACTCTAATTCAATAAATACAAACCTTAACACTTAAAATATTTAAAAAAATAGTTACGGAACAGTGCCGACCTACGCGTAAGTCAGTAGATAATGGATTATAAATTATTATAAATATGATAATTAACAAAATCGGCAATATTATTATCAATGCTTGTAATGCTTTCTAATTTCCATTTTTATAGTTTTAATTTACTTCTCCCTAAATTTAGACACAAAATTAAATCATATTGTTGATTTTGTTATTTTTGTTAGTTTTGTGTACTACATACAACATGACTTTTACTTCAAAGGGATTGAAATAAGTTAGATTTTATTTATGTTCTAAAAATTGAGTGTATTAATAAATTTATTTGTCGACCTGTCTATTAAATATACTATATTTACAAATCAAATTTACAGAAATACTCTCCCTGAACGCTAAAATATTAAAATATAATATTTACCTAAATTTACACAGGTTAAACGAAATTAAATCATATTGTTTTTTGTTATTTTTGTGTACTACAACGTGACTCACTTCAAAGAGATTTAAATAAGTTAATATTTTTATTTGTATTATCTGAAAATTGAGTATATTTTACATTTATTTTTCGACCTTTCTATTCAATTTTTTATTTGTAAAAAAATCTTACAGAAATATTCTCCCTGAACACTAAAATAGGAAATTAAAATATATACCTTAATTTAGACAGGTTAAACAAAATTAAATCATATTGTTTTTTGTGTACTACAACGTGACTTACTTCTAATGGATTTAAATAAGTTAGTATTTCTATTTATATTGCCTGAAAATAGAGTATATTAATAAATTTATTTTTCGACTTTTCTATTCAATTTTTTGTTTGTAAAAAATCTTACAGAAATATGCTCCCTGAACACTAAAATAGAAAATTAAAAAAATACTTTAATTTAGTCAGGTTTAACAAAATTAAGTTATATTGTTTTTTGTGTACTACAACGTGACTTACTTCCAATGGATTTAAATACGTTAGTATTTCTATTTATATTGTCTGAAAATAGAGTGTAATAATATATTTATTTTTCGATTTTTCTATTCATTCAGTATATTAATCAATTTATTTTTCGTCCTTTCTTTTGGATATTTATTTATAAATCAAATTTACCAAAATATTCTTTTAAAACGGTAAAATAATAATTTTAATTTATATTGTCTGAAAATTGAGTATATAATAATAAATTTATTTTTCGACATTTCTATTGAATATTTATTTATAAATTAAATTTACAGAAATATTCTTCTAAAACGCTAAAATATTAAATTATAATATATACCTAATAATAGCCAAATTAAATAGCCTTGTTTTTTGTTATCGAGTTTTGTATTATATAATACAACGAGACTTACCTACATCAAAGGGTTAAAATAAACTATATTTATTGTCTGGAAATTCAGTATGTTAATAAATTATATTAAATTTTTATTTATAAATTAAATTTACAGAAATATTTTTTCTGTGAAACCAACTAAATTACCAATTATTTTTAAATAAAGTAATAATTAATAATATGGTAATTAATACTTTTGTGACCGATTTCTCTGTAACATTTATTGTGTAATTGAAAATATATAATTAGTGTTTTTTTCCTGAAGAATTTATCAAGAAAAATACAAAATCGAGAATTTTCATTTCTTGAAAAATTTGCAGATTTCTTAAGTTAAAAATTATGTAATTTGTGCAAATATTTTCAAATGTTTTAATCAGCAACAATTCAAATGTTTAAATCAATTTTTTCTATGATTTGTGTATAAATACGGGAGCCCAAAATTCCTTTATAATTCGATGCTCTATCAATTGAAGTAGATCGATCCGCTCTGGTCATTTGATTATTCGCATCCAATATAGCAATTTATCGTCCTATTGAAGATTATTTTCTTTAACGCTCGTTCAATTCTCTGTACAATAATAAAGTGTATTATTACATATTTTATTTATCAAAATTTCTTAGGAATTCTCGAGAAAAGGAGAATCCAAATTTCTAGAGAAATGAAAAAAATTGAGAAACTAAAATGTTTAATCAAACATATTGTTCCAATAAATGAATCATACTTTTTGTTTTTATATATTAGGTAGAATCATTAGTTAACTCAGTTAAACTGTCAATTATGTTTTTCAGTTTAAGACACCAAGATGGTCTTTTGACAGCTTTTATTCTTTAACTGTTTTTTATTTCAATGATATTCACTGTACTTTAAAATATGTTTTTTTTTTCTTCAAAATATTTTAATGATGTATGAAGCGGCAATATGATTGCGAAATATAAATATTATAAAATGATGAGGTTTTTGCCCCAACTGCATCCAAAAAAGCAGTCACAATCTAAAAAATATTACCCACTGGGCGAAAGGAAATATCGATTGCTAGAGACCAGTTTATATCACCGACTGGGAAAATTTGATAGTTACTTTACGCCTTTTATTATTTTTGTTCCAGATAGTAATCAACCATTTTTACACACAATTGTCGTATGCCTCGCTTATTATTAAGTTACATATAAGATCAAATATACTGTGGAAGAAATATCAGTCATTCAAGTATTTATGACGGTATTGGTTTTAATTATGTGAAATCAATAATCAAATATAATATCCATAAAATTACCGCTTATTATTTTCTTTGTATGTCTCATTGACTTAAGAACATAGAGGACGTGCCTTTCCGCTCAGAATTGTGTGACTTACTACCTAAACTATTCCGTCGACTGAGACGGTGACTTTGAACTTTCGTTGATTCATATTAACACACTTTATTATAATTATTACTTCAACAGTAGTTTTAAAAAAAAAAACAACAAATTTTATTTCTCACAATATTTTTGTAAAACATATGTGATTATGAACTTTACTTAAATTTTAATTATAACATATTATTTTATCTTATATTTTTATAATGTTATTTCACATTAAAATTAGTGTTTTATTAGTTTTGTGTACTATATGTATATTTCAAATTTATATGAATGGACTTACATTGCTACGCATATTTTTTGATATTGGTAAATATTTTCGAAACATTTAAAAAACATTTACTTATGCATGCACATATATAATATAATACTTAACCATAGATATCCATAGCTTTACTGTCAAACAACCATATAATATATACTTTTTTTGCAACATAAATTAATATCAAAAAAATATTAAGGTTTTTTATTTTGCTAACCAAAACTCACTGACAATATATTTATATTATAAAATTAAAAGTTGTAATTGAAAAAAATGAAAATGTATCAAAATATTTTATAATTGTTGTTTTTTTCTTATTAGTACAGTATTTATGCCAACAATTCAATTATAAAAAAAAGTTTTCGTTTTTCAACACGAAAAACTGGCAATCGAAGATTTATAAATAATTTTTAATTCGCCTCTTAATCGACATTCTTCTTATATGATTTATTACATCCGATGGCTAAAAAGGTTGACATTGTCACTGTATATTTAAATTTTCACTGTTACGCACTGTTTTTGAGAGTTGAGAAAATTGCATTAAAATTATGAGCAAATAATTTTAATTGAACGCTTAAATATTAAATTATAATATATATCTAATAATAGACAAATAAAAAAAACCGTATTGTTTTTTGTTATTGAGTTTTGGGTACTACAACGTGACTTGTACTTCAAAAGGATTGAAATATGTTAGTATTTTTAACTGTATTGTCCGAAAATTGCGTATAATAATAAATTCATTATTTGACTTTTTCATTGAATATATTTATATAATAATTATATAATAAATACAACAAAATTACATCGCCTTGTTTTTTGTTATCGAGTTTTGTGTACTACAACGTGACTTTTATTTTTAAAATAATAAAATAAGTATTTTATTTATATTGTCTGAAAATTGAGTGTATTATTATATTATTTATTTTCTACCTTTGTATCAATTTTTTATTTATAAATCAAATTCACTGAAATAATGTTTCTTTAAATTAAATATAATTATGGAATATATAGCAACCACAACTTTTCCGATCGATTACACTTTAACATTTTTTGTGTGATTTAAATTGAGTAACTATAACTGGCGATTTCATATTCCTATTTTTCAAGAAATTTGCCACGAGTTTACAAGTTAAACATTTAATTTCTATTTATAAATATTTTAAAATGTGTTGTGTGTTTAAAATCGCTGCATATTTTTATAATGATGCATAAGAATAGATGGATGCATGATTTATTGGAAGTTTTTATTAAAGGTCGGAAGTATTGTTTTCCATTTTCTCATTTACTTCATTTGACCTTATATGTGCTAAGAACTACGCTAATAATCAGATAAGAAGAAATCGCCACGCGTAGGAATGGGGGTTTCTTAAAGAGTTATGCTTAAACATTTACATGTTCGCGAAGTTTTGTCTTTTTTAAGAATTTTTGACAAAATCGAGAAGTAAAAATGAAAAATTTAATTTCTCCTTATTTGGTGTTATGGGTAATATTTTAAAATTATCTGTTTGGTGAAGATTAAAGCAATATTTAATTAGTCAGGTATATAATTGTGCATTCGTGATTTTTTCCCGGGTGTAAAAAATATTTACAAATATAATTAGTTCCATCAAATATTGTATGTATATAAAACCAAACTAAAATAAATGTACTGCAAACCAGAATTATATCATCCAAACTACAAAATGGGAGGTACTCGCAGATGCATAAAATAATATTTAATATAAAAAGCGTATGAAAGTATGTAGGTATGTATATATATAATCACCAATTTGTAAGCACCAATTTCTGGTTATTTTAACCAGGCGCGAGCGGTTCCTAGAATTACGCTTGAACCCTTTTCACTTGCGGTTACAGTTATTTACTTTAAAAAAATGTACAAATATTTACATTGCTCACAAGATTCGTAACATAAGCGCTGATGTATATATATTCGATACTTATTGTGCGTGCGTGTTTAAAATCTGAGTTATAATTGAATAACTCAAGTTAACTGGTGAGGTCAAATTTTTTTTCAGTAGTGTAAATCGGCAGTATGTATTATACATATGTATACAATATTGGTATGCTCGCAGTCAAAGTTGATAATAAGCTTTAAATAGTTTTTTTAATTAGTTATCAAAACCATATAAAGCAAAATCCAAAGATACACTTTTCAACTCAAATCAATATTTAACATTTAAAAAATAATCAGAAATATGTTATTTTGCATCTACACTGAATTGATTTTGCTGCAACTATTCAATCTAATTTTGTGGCAATTAACAATAGCGGTATATCTGGTTTTAACAAATAATGATTGTCAACTCAATAATGTGGCAATAGCGCTATTGAGAATAACTATAAACGAATGCTATGATTGTGTGTTTCAAGTTAGTAGAAACTTTGTATGCATAATATTTAAATGTAAAATTTTCATGATTATATGAAGATATATCCGACAATTGCTTTTCAATCCTACTAAAACATTACATATATTTGATTCAACAAGTCGATGTATAACGAATACCCCGATAGATAATTATCTTGCTTATTATCAGTAAATATATATATGCATTGATAGTCTGACTTGGTCGTTGTATTATGCAATCATTTATGACTTTTACAACGTTTTCTAAAAATTAAACACAAGCCGTGAAAGCTTGATTATCAGTTTAACCCAAACATAAAGGAACGAACTCTCAATTGCTGAGGTTTGTGAATACCTGGTTAGTACTGTTAAAACGGTGTTCAATGCGAAACACTAATCGGTTATTGGAGTTTTAAAATTTTCGAGGAACGATGAAAGTTCATAGAAATATATATGTACATTACAGATAATAACTGTAAGGGACATTATATGGTTAAGTAAATAAGTAACCGCTTCATTGCTTGCTATTAAGCAAGTTTATATTTTAATATATGTAGTATATGATAAATTATAGATAGATAATAAGTTTTATATTAATTAATTAATAGAAATTGCTTGTATTGTGAAACACTCTTAAAAGTTACTTGCAAATCAAGGTTTCACTGTAGTGAATGATTTTCATTTTTAAAGTTTCAATAGAATGCTATGCACAGATTCTTTGGTAGTTTAATTTTTTTATTTTATTAATCCTTATCATCTGAATACTTAAAATATATATAATAATACGGCCAATACAGTCACTGCTTCTCTAAAGCATATTTTTGATCCACAAAACGTCATAATTTCCTTCTAAGTCATGTTCGCGTCCTCTTCTGATGACTGTTAAAGCCAGGACATCCGCACTAGCCGACTCGCCTATGGTTGCCGCCATCCAGCTCCTTTATATGCTGTCATTGTAGATTGATCTATTTAATGTCAGTTATGTGGGACAGCTCCGGTTCGTATCATTTCATTGTAATATTTTAAATTAAGGCAACCTGTTAAGGTACTATGTTCTTAATGATATTCTGAGAGTATCTTATATATTTTTTAAGGTATGGGCGATACTTAAAATATAAAAACATACTATTCGATCCAGTGATCCAGCGATGGTTCTAAAGATTTAACGCGAAAGGAAAACTAGAAATGAAAGAATTTTATGGTATTTTTGATGTTATGGTTCAAGCATGTTGGACCGAACCGTCTCCAATAGCGTTGCCAAAAACGTCTCAGCTGGAAGCCTTTGGAGCATTTTATTTTCACGTTCTGGATCATTTTTTTGCGTGCGCCTTTACCTGTCCTTTTTTTGCCGCTATATTCCTTGCGTCTCGAGTGGCCCCTCGGGAATGCGTCGATCTTGAACCGTCTGTCTTCTCAAAGCAACAGTTGGAATATATGCATTCTATTCTGGGTATTCATATAATATATTATTGCTTTAGAATAAACAGAAACAGAACGGAAGACAAAAAAAAAATTCTGGGAAGGTGGTGGGAAAAGTGGCGCCTACTCTCAACACTCCATTTGTTGCACTTAATAGAGATTAACACCCAGCTCTTAATCTTTCAGTGCAAAACATACTTAATATTAAAAAATAGTGTAGACAACCATTATTATTTAATACAAATCTTGCATACTAGTTATTATTTTTATAATTTTTAAGTTAATAAAAATCTTGTTTATAACATTATTTTATTGTTTAAATATTCTCCCCTTCAATTTTTTCAACTTAATTTCTATAATAGTTATTTTTAATTGATTCGCCGGTAAATTTTGTTAAGCTCATGTGCATATTTAATATAAAAGTTCTTTTTCCTTGTTGTTTTAAGTTTAATTCGCTAAGAAACTCCATGATATCTGCTGCAAACATTAATTTCCAAAGCTTTAGTATTCGATAATAATAGACGCGGACGGGTTTTTCGCAAAAAATCACAATATAACTTCAACATCGAACAGCTATATGATAGAACAAGTCATGATATTCGGCTTTCATTTCTGATGAAAAAATATGCGTATTCACAAGAGTGAATAAAAGTTCATCGCTGACATACTGGTGCAATAACACATTCTCTATTGAGATGTTTCCCACAAAGTACAATGAATAACACCTTGCATTTTCACAAATATATTTTTTCCATCTGAGCCTTAACCTATTCTGCGTATATTTTTACCACATATGACACATTTTAGTCGATTTCACTTTAGAGTGTACTTTGTTAACGTTTTATCAACTTCATTAAAAATATTTTCGTCTGTAGTTTTCCATCAATTGTGTGGATCACTGTGGTGCAAACCACTTAGTAACTTACTTGGCAACGTTTTAATATTATTGATATTTTTATCTAGCCCCTGAATTATTCAAAATATTCGCTATCTCGCAAAATACACTTGTTATAATTATAGTATATCTATGTGCTTTGAACGGAACAATATCAATATCAAAGAATAAATAAATAAGAGTAATAAGAGGCAATTAAAGCCGCAGATTGTATCAAATTATGGTATTTAATAAATATCATAATTTGGTATTTAATAAATACCATAGTTCTAAAATTTAAATTCAATATAAATACTATTTATATTGAATTTAAATTTTAGAACTATGACGACAATATTTCCGTATAAATATAGACATTTTAAAGACAGTCAATAGAAAGGAATGCCACGATCTCTAGGATAGTGCAGGGTTAAAACTCTCAGAGGAGAAAATGCATCCGATCATTGTTGCATTTGAACTGTTGACCCTTGTTATATAGACTCTTAACATTTGCCGCAAATATAGGTATAGTACATACATAGGTATAGTAAAATATATGTACCTCTCCCTAGATTTGTGTATTATATTACATTGGATCAGTTTATATGTTAAAACAGACAGTTTTGCCTCATGTCGAGTTAATCGAATTTTAAACTTAAATTGTTCACTGAAAGTTTCAATATGTTCAAGTTAATAATATATATTCACTATTATATATGTACATACTATGTTCTATGATTTTTTAAATTAATAAATTGACCATGAAAAAAAAAATTTATACTTTGTAAATTGTTTTTTTTTTATTATTTTTCAGATAAAAAGGAGTTTTAGATAATTATAATAAGTTATCTGATTTTTGTTAAATTTAATTTATAATTTATACTAAATTTTGTTGCGGTCGCTAATACATTTAAAACATTTCTTAGAACTGACGATAAATTTATATTTATGAGGGTGGCCCATCTGAATTCTTTTGTGACTTTTAAAGCGAAAAGAAACCGCCCATAAATATTTTACATTTATTGCGTTTGCGGTGTCACTGAAAAGCATTATAGGAAAATCTGTTAGTATATTTTAACGACGGACAAATTGTGATTATATTATTTTAAATGTCATACATTGTAGATAATGTTGTTTTTTTGCAACTAATTAGGGTCCAAATGTATAATTGCGTTTTTTGTATTAATCAAGAGCGAATTGCGTTGCTGAGCGAAATTATTCTTATGCGTAATTAATATAAATATTAATTAAAATCACAATTTCTTCTACACACAAGAATTGCTTCTCAGAGAAATAAGTTATTCCGATTTTATTATTCTGAACCAGTCATATCAATTTTGACCTTCAATACGCGATAAAAAATGGGAATCAAAAACTTTGGATTGCTGTAAATATTTTAATAAAAAATTAAATCATTGATCTGGGTCCGGTCATCGCGAAACCAGACACAATTTTGCGTAACGACCTCGTTGATTACCAACGACAGAGGAAGATAGAAAATATAGACAATGAAAACGGTTAATATTCAGTGTCGCTTAGAATCGACGTTGAACGTTGTTTTATATATATTTTTTTACAATTCTACAACAGCGAGTTCAGGAAATCGCGACCGACCTTCATTTCTAATGATATTTTAGTTATTATCTGACTTTTTTGTAAGCAAGTCGAATGAAAGGCCTTTTAACACGCAAGTTTGGCTTACATGTGATATATTTATTTAGTCGTCTGATGCGACTCGATTCTAACTATGATAACTATGTCAATGTGATATAAAATTAACAACGAGAGAAGCATTATTTCTACATATTTCCATCACATGCATTCAATATATTCACAACCAACTATTATACATTAGTGTTTACGGGTTTTGAGGGCAAAGGGGTGCTTGACTTTGCAACCAAATAAACGCCGAAAGGGGTGGTTTATAAACATATATAAATTGCTTAATATATTTAAATGTCACTATCAGGCGGAGAAGTTTAATGGCGTGTCGAGTTGTATTATTGTCGGGTGTGTTGCTCTAGTCTCAAGACTGCTGCGATTCCGTGGCGTTTCCACTTTCTGTGACCAAGTGTCACATATTTTATAATGCTGGTACAAGCCAGCTCTGATGAATTATAGATGGGGATGTTTGCGAGTCAAGTGAATCGCTTCTTGAACACACCCACCGAACAGTCCAAATGGGCACTCCGGCGATCAATAACCAAAGTGTTGAAGGACAATATTAATGTCATTTTTCAAAAAGAGTAGTTTTTTCGGCAGTACTTAAGGGCTGTGATCCATAAAATAAGTCTAAATAGTCGTTAGATTGACCTCTAAATCATAACATTGTGCTGGTGGTTAAAACCGAAACAGTATATACTTTGGTATCCGAATAGTATCTACAGAGATTTAGGAAATATAAAAATTGAACTGGATAATTGGTAGCATTTACTTAAAATAAACGTACTGCAACTGGCATTATCTTTTGAATAGTGAAATACATATAAGAGATTTGTTCTGAAAAGTTTTATAAAAATAAACATGATAAACCAGTATTCGAATCTCATATGGACCATAATGTTTTTTAATTAAGGAACCCCCGAGGGGATAAAATATTCTTTCGACGATCTTCCGCCATAGGTTTTGATATGTCTGCGATCGCTCAAATAACCCGAAAATAACAGAGTTAAATCATCCGAGCAACTTACATTATTTTACTACTCATGACACCTTGTCGAAGGCCTTCTCATAATC
The DNA here is from genome assembly GCF_051122295.1 of Plectrocnemia conspersa. Classification (NCBI taxonomy): domain Eukaryota; kingdom Metazoa; phylum Arthropoda; class Insecta; order Trichoptera; family Polycentropodidae; genus Plectrocnemia; species Plectrocnemia conspersa. Next base: position 16,399,213 of record NW_028277170.1, read on the forward strand.
GTGCATAGTGACTTATATTTATTATAAACGTAATAATAGTTATTTATTAATAATATATATGTCACTCATTTACATTCTTTGATTTTAGTCTAGTGTCTCACTACTTAATTACTTGCTAAATATGTTGCTGACGCTTTTCATGTTGCTATGGAAAATTTACAATAAATAAATAAGTACAAAAATACAATAATGAATGGCATATTTTGAAAGAAATGTTTTTCTTTATATTGATAAATTATGCAGCAATGAAGTTTTTAGATTTTTAATAACAGTTAATTAAAAAAAGATAATCAATACGAATCGCATAATTATAATTCTGACCATCGCCATTGAGCCATTGTGGTTGTCGATATAAACATGTTTAATGCTGTAGATTCAATCCGCATTATTATAATACACGATATATTACAGATTCTTGTCACATTATCATGACACGTACAACATAAATCGGCCTTGTGTGCTGCAAATAAATTAAATAAATAAAAAAAAGCAAAATGACATAATGATATTTAAATTAACAAGATCCGAATTATTTTTTTAGTTATGATTTATTTATTTATCGCCTCGTCCTATAAAACGTTATAGATCATTTTGAAATTAAAATATTATTATAATACCTAATCAGACACGACCTTATTGTGACAGCCCAAGTAGGATGTCAGGCCTAACCTCAGAATTAGGATTCTCAATTATTCGTAGTTAACTATTCAAATATTTGTAATGTTTTGATATTAATTTATTATCCTGTCGTTTTGACCATATATAATAAATTTGACTACTTAACCATTTTGTTATATGTTCAAGCGTATAAAATAATATTCTTGTAATTGATTGTTTAACATTTTCAACATAATGAAAAAAAAGCAATATTGTAACCATATGATTATGCGAATTATTATTTTGGTAAGCAAGAAGTTGAATTTTAACTAGAATGTTATATAGTTATCTGCTTTTTAAAACATACAAAATAGTATATTTACAACTTCTAAACCTGGAAAACAGTTTTGTCATTACAATAATGTGTGTTTCGTAACTATTACAAGTTTCGCCTTCGATAATGATGTATATATACATAATATGTGCTGATTATAGCAATGTAGAAATAATCTCAAGCGGCAATTTCGCGATTTAACCCACCCCACGCCGGCCCAGAAAAAAATAATTGCCTACTCGTTGTTAACTGTGCGGACACATCCTGATGAATCCTAGTAGTGGACATCCTGTGTGACCGACCAGTCATTATGTAATTTTTGCAATTGCCGTTTGCAGACATTGGTTCAGCAACCGCATCTGCTTGTGTCTCGATTGCGCTTCCCTATTAGGATTGATTCCCATAGGGTAGAACAAAGATTCCCATGCCCAATAAATATGTAACGGTTTCGTGTTGCTTTGCTAAATCAAGGGTATCCAATCATTTGGATTATCTGGGCCGCATCGCTCGATAAAAAAATGTTAAAGAGCCGCATGTGGAATTTAATATTTGTTTTTGACTATTGTGTAACGTTTACAAAGAGTCAATTACAATTTTATTTTGCACACAAGAAACAATATTTTTTTCGGGGTAGAATTTTAATACGGTTGTGGTCAGAATTTATATAATATAAAAATGTCAGAATAAATATTAAATATTTAAAATTTATATTATTGCTCGGAATTTATATTAAATGGTTAAACTTTCAATTGGACAGATCGAAATTTATATTGGAGGGTAAAAATTATTTTTTTCAGTATATTTAAGAAATAGCCAGTATTTATATATGATCTGTATTGTAACCTCAAGGTCAGTTTTATGTTGACAAATGCCCAGCATTATAATATATGGTTAGCAACATTGTCAGATGTCAACACTAGTCAAGCGTGCCCTTCGTCGCCGCTCTGTCGTTATTCCCGCTTCGTTCGTCGCTCTAAATACCTTCGCGTCCTACATACAATTAAATTAGAGTTATTCATTGGATGTTCTATTGTTCTAACCAACGCTCGCTCCAACCTAACCTGTCCAGCAGTTTTTCTGCGAGCGAGATATTTTATAAGATATTTCTAAAATAAATAATTTTTTGCCCATTTATATTTACAACGTTAAATTTTTTTAATGTCCTATATTCTTCCTAAATCTTCCTAAATTTTTATTCTGACTATGCTATTTTTATTCTAACCATTTGATATTTATTCTCACACTGAATTATAATGCCTATGACCATTCATTATTTTAATTCTGATCGTTACATATTTTTATTCTGACCGTAAGCTATTTTTATTAAAACCATTTTTTCATTTTATTAAATAAAATATATTCTGTAGAATGCAAGAAATAGTTTCATTAGTGGTATTAGTTGTTACTATATTAAACATAAGCGAAATATTGCTAATGTTGCTTTTACTGCTTTTTATAAACCTGTGAATAATCGTGCCCTAGAAAAGTCAGTTTTTTAGTAATAATTAACTCGTTGTGAAATCCTCGAAAGAAGCTGAGCCATATCTGTAACATCAGTGTTTTTATTAAAAGCTATGAAATAAGATCTGTAAGTTTTTAGGACAAATTATTTCTGCTTTCTATATCGATAACGTTAAAAGAAATATGCAATTCTATTCAAATATCGTGATTTACTTATTCGTCTTAGTTTTCAATACAATTTAAAATTTAACCGTGTCTTGTCAGATTTATGTCGATTTCACAGTGCCAACACTTGTATCGGTAAATGCGATAAATGGTATTTTTTACTATTAAAATGCTTTCAATCATTCCACTGTTTTTTACATATAATTTTTATTGCTTTTGAACAGTAATACAAAGCCTTGTATACATTGTTCGTCTGATGAATTATGAATGATACAATTTCGTTCCAACCACACCTTGATTTTTATTTATCGATATTTCACTCGTTCATTAGAATCATGAAGAATTTTCCTCTAATTTACTTTGCATAAGGACAAAAAACTGGTACGAATAAATTGCTCGAATCCTTGATTAATGCGTATTTTAAGAGGTTGAAGGTTAAAGGGGATGCAACAAAATATAAATAAAAAAATATTATTAGTAATAAAAGTTGTCTCTTTAAGTTTCCTCCTTTAAAAATAGTTTTTGAATTTACTAATGAATTTCAAAGTTTTTTTAATTATGTATTTAAAAATATTATCTAATCATTTTTATATTTTTAATTTTTTAAATTTATATTTTTTGTAGTACTAGTAGATATCAAAAATATTTATATTTTAAAACGATATTTATAACTCACAATCAATCATAAAAATGATTGTCAAAATACATATTTTGAAAAGCAATCGATATCTATAAACTATAATTTACAGAGAACGAAAATTCCGATTCATCTCAATTATAAGTTGAAATCGTCGTTTAATTTTACATATAAATTAAGTTAAAGAAAGATTATTTTTTTTAGTAGTACTGTTCTTTTTGAATATATTTTTAATGGCATGGATTGATCTTTTTAGTTACATGCTTAATATAAATTATGCTAATAGTATAACCATGAGGGCGTTTCTATAGTAACAAGTCAAAAACATTATACGAAATTGAATTTGGATGTCGTAAATATAATGATCAATGAGTCTGCATTTTTAACCCCATTGAAAACATTTCATGTATAATATAATATGACTCACACATTAGCTACTGTTATTAATAACATTACCATTTTCATCAAGACCGAAATAAGATTTGCGATTAGAGTAATATTAAATATCGAAATACGTGGTATTATTGTATATACGATCGGCTTATCAAAGCATCCGACTTTTGCAGTTCAATAAGCTTGTTAGCTCATTACATAAACAGGATACCGAGGTCCTACCGAGAATACTAATTTAGCTCATTCTAATTGCATCCTCTGTTGCTCTGTGCGACTCCTGCACTTTATGCTTGCAATATTCATACTTTGAAATTGGATACCTCTACGATTCGTTTCGGATCCAATAATTCGGCTGCCTCTCACGAGCTAAAATTTGGCGGGGTTGAATTGAATGAATAACGAACGACATCCTAAACCCGTTTGACGAAATTCGTGGACAAAAAGCTTTTGCCGAGCACGTGTAATTAATATAAAACGTTTAGCAAATGCGTATACAATGTGCTTGAGCACAATAGACTAGCGATATTACAAACTGAACGTCTGTCTGCGTCATAAAGAACAGCGGATATTTCGTGATGAAAAAATTGCGTTATCGGTTCTTCATGCGCTGTTAATTTTTCATTTTGTTACTATTGCGACAAATAATGCAATTTGACGCTGTTACGTGAATAACTTTAACGCGAGGGAAAATGTTTGTAGATCCTACGCGAGATGACTAAAGATATCGGGTATAGAAAAAAAGCATTGACCTCATAGTTTTCCATTGTGTATTTTTATTTTAAATCACATTTAAGTACGAGGGGTGCTCGTAATGTAAAGATATAGTCTATAAAAGTATTTGTGAATCATTATGTTTTGGGATTAACGTTTAAAATATTAAATTTTCACTACTTTTTAGCATGGCATAAATAGCTATAAGAAAAAGTATGGATTATATGCTTTAAAGAAGTGAAACATTCAAGCGTTCTCATGTGCTCAGGTGCATCACTAACAAGGATAATTAAGATCATATGACACCATCAAAAAGAAATTCTCCAGATAGTCGAAGGATCCAAAGATCAATGACATTCGTTGGGAAGGCAATTTATTGTGTTCGGCTCCTGCAAGGGTTCTATGGTTGCGGTAATGAGTGATTATTAATGACATTTGAAAGTTTGTGGCTGTTGTTTAATATTGCGTTTACACTCTCTGGAAGTTGTCCGAACCGAAGTTCAACTGAAGTCGGCCAAGGTCGCCAACTTCCGAGTAGCGGCCACACTGCCACAAATTTCATATGCCGTCCGGACGGCGGGCGTGAATGACGTACGCACGGCGGCTGTTGTCATCTACAGCTGTCATATTTGCGCGCGATCGAAAAATGTGCCAAATAATCGCAATTTTTAAATTGTCATATTATTAAAATTACGCTACTGATAATTATAAAAGTTTGTGTGGGCACTCACCAATACAATATCAGTGAAAACTTTTCAGTCGTAAATATTAAATTTACGCAAAATCTTCGTCGGCTTTTGCAAAATGCCATACGGCATAAAAATTATACTTCAGAATACGAACACCACATCTGTGACTATCCTAGAATTTGTCGCCTACGATTCTAAATAAGAATTTGTTATGGTGTGACATTTATATAAACCGATCTAGGAAAATACATAAGGATATTCGAAACGATTTTTTTTAACGAAATCAAGTACCACTAATTCTTTTTTAATTATTTACTTTTATATAAAAAAAATATAATAACGATATCTGTTACTATCAAAAATATAATTAATCCCTTTTGGTGCCCTAAAATATTCAAAGATGTCAATAAGAGTCTGTTGAAGTCCCCCTTGACCACGCGACCACGATGCAGCGCTCGTCGTGCGTGTTGACCATAGGACGCCTTCGCGCATACTGAAATTGAACCGAGTTACTCGTTCTATCTCAGTTTGCGAAAAACCATATCATGATCTCTCTCACTCTCGTCACTTAACACGCGAGAGAGCGAAAGGGGAAGTATCTCACCTCGGACAACTTCTGAGAGATTTTAGACCGAGCTCGACCGAAGTAACCCACTATATTCTCCGTCCTTGGACAACCTTGGCCATCTTCCAGAGAGTGTAGTGCAGGCATTACTCTTCATTCATTCTCTCGCTATTGATATGATAGCAAATCTTAGCATTTAAAAAATTATATTTATATAATTAAAAAAGAAACGTCAAAAAGAAGTTGCGCTTTTTAATATTATTTATACATATGTATCTATTGATGTAACTATCAATCAGCTGATTTGAATCATTCTCTTTGGAAACCAACGATCCATCCCGCTGTTTGTCGAGAGTAATGCACGAATGCCAGTGAAGCGGTTAAAATCCAACGTGTCAATAGCGGAACCGGTGCACTTTCGAGAGTCATATTATTCAAGCACTCCAGCTAGCGAGAGTCGTGTGTGTATACAATATACCAACCCTCGCCATTGACCAGACGTATTTATCGATTTCCGGGATGTGAAACTAAACAGTTACCGTTCCGACAGAAGGAGAAAACGTCTCGCCGCTGACTACGGAGATGCAAATTTTTGGTCACGAGCGCCGATGTGTGTACCCAGTAGGTACCTACTCATTCTCGGTTGGGGGAAAGCTCTTTACAAAATATATACATATACAGTAGCGTGCAAAAATAAACGCATCATATTTCATATGAAACTAAAAATGTATTACAGTTTAAATAAATTTATAACTATTTAAAAGTTTTTTGAAGTATTACATATAAAAATATAAATTTAAAAAAATTGAAAATAAATGACAAATATAAAAAAGGATTAGATAACATTTTTAGACACATAAGTAAAAAAACTTGTGTAAGTGTTCATTGAAGATGATTCAAAGTGATTCAATATAATCAAAACTATAAATTATGAGTAATAACATGTTCAATGTTTAACTCTTGATAAAGGTCTTATTGTTTTTAAATATTTTTCAGAAGCAATGATAGAACAATTTGCTGAAATATATGGCTACAACGTAGAATTAATATATATAAACAAAGAGTGAATCTTCTCATGTTGAAGTCACTGTCAGCAAGTATTATCTTTTTATAAAGAACATACTACATAAGTTTGATGTAACTGAATATCTTGAATTTGACTATTCCGAAAGGAAATGAAGGCACAGAACAAAAATTGAACATATTTTGCCACATCGGAATTAAAAATAAGCCACTCTTAGATATTTTGGCTATCGATTATTCCAGGTATGCAATCACATACATATTTATAATCATGGTAAAATGTCGTCAGATAACATCCCAGAAACTACACAAATGTATATTACGAGTCGTCGCTTGGAACGGAACAATCTTGGTTTTTTGCTGCAATAATGGTTTTAATTTATTTTGCTGTAACCAAACTTCTTCAGCTAAATAACCGACTGCATCACAATAAATTATTGTCACGCGATCGTCGTGAAAGATCGTATCCCCAAATATCAATAGATAAAAAATACGTTTTATTAGTATTTATTAGATAATAACCTCAATCTTCATACGTACTAAGTATATATTACATGTTCACTTTTAAAACAATCAAATCTAACGTATACGTGCATTAAATCTGAAGCAATGATAATGTTTATGTATTATAAAACGAAAAACTCACTTTTCGGCCTAGGAGCCCGTCGACGGGAATTCAAAATTTGAAGATTTCATTGCGAAGATTGTTTTACGATTGTTTAATCAATGTATTCTTCTTATCTTCAACACATTATGTATATATTTAATTTTCATGTTTATAACACACCTAGTTAATTTGCAATCCGATTATTAATAGTCAGTCAAATGGAACAATGACGAATTAATAAAAATTATTGTCGCGTAGCAAAATTTTATTAATAAATAATAATTATTTAAAACTGTTGTCACGTTACTGTCGGCCATCTTGTTTTATATTTGAATGCTTATTTTTCATTGGTCGAAACAATAGAATACATTGCCGGTGGCTCAGAAATCAACGTAGCAAATTCAATTTTTATTTTTATTAAATATATTATAATTAAATATATTTCCTTTGTTTACGTGTATTATTATATACACCGTTCATACAAAGCGATACGTACTAGAGAAAAAAAATAAAAAGTGTACCTACTTATCATCGCTAATAAATGTGTTTTAAATCAGACATAGTGCCATGCTTCCGGAAAATCGAGCTGAGTATTTTTTTCATATTTCGTGTTTTTTTTCAATCATTTGTGCATCAGGTAAAATCATGTTTGTAATTTTTTCGGATTTTTCACATTATTTATCACATATTTGTATAATGTTGAAACAGCGTGTTTACATGCGGTAAATGACGCATTGTGATTATCGAAATAATGCGGTTAGCAGTCGTTGCGTGTCGAATCATTAATGTTTACCAATTTTAACTGTCAATATCGAACTGTTATTTTAATTGTTTTAATTAGTTTAACCTCTTGTTGACCGTTAAACTGTACCGATAACAAAATGTTACCAATGTCTGATAATTTATGATATACAATGTCACTCTGTTTAATTATTAAAATCTATGAATATTGCCGAAAATTTACAAAAACGACACCTGAAAAATGTACTTTAAATATTTTTAATTAAACAATAGAATTTCTGGAGATAATTATCGGTTTTTCAGTTTTTTTTTTTCAAATTTAATTCTGTGCCCGTCCATGTAGAGTCTGAAGAGCATGACAAGACAAAGGAGAGTTTGTTCTTCCTGGACCATTTCAAAAGGGTTATTAAAGCATGTCGGTTCTGATTTTGGTTCCGATCAACAGCAAATAGATCGTAGTAGAGATTTCAAATCGTTGTCCAATTAGATGTTTCGGAGCATCGTTCCAGAGAATTGAGACATGGTGATATTCTCTAAATAAATGTTCTTAGCAGTTAAAAGCTTTTTTAGTTTCTCGATTCCAACTTAGTCAACAAAACAGGTGAATCCGAATTTAAAGATCCCACGCTAAAGATTAAGAACACCTGGTCTAAAGTAATAAAATATATTATCTTTCATGGATGTATGTATAATCATAGCTGTTACCTTTCCGCAATCTATATAAATGTGTATTGATAAAATATTTCTAGAAATCTTATCAATCGATAAAATCAAAAACTTGATAAATAACATTCAATTCGTTTATATGTCGATGACTCTCTTTAGATATATTTGTATATCAAATGCTTTTCGTTCCACACAAATTTATATAATTCACTTTTTAACGTATATAGTAAAGTTTTTTTGCAGCAATTTATATAACACTAACCAATGAAATATAATAGAAAAATGCAATACAATTTTTTTGGCAGGCTTATAAAATTATTTTATATATGTACCTATGTATGTGTGTTATATGTATTATTTTAATTTTATCTTACTTTGCCAGTTAAAGTGTTAACCGCTTCAATAATTCGTCGCACATTTTGTAAATATTTTTAATTACCGAGTTATAAAAAAAAATACTAGCACTATGTAACTTGTCCTTGGTTGTAATAAAGTATCTCAAGTCACGCTTTTGATATTATTCTGTCGAGGTTGATTTTTGTATCGCAGTTTTAGTTAGTTAATGAATACATATTTTCAATATTCGCTTATATATTTATTATCTTCCAATGAAAAACATTTTATGTAAGAAAATAAAGTAACGGAATAAAATATATAATTAATAATAACACATTTTAGTTTGATCCGGTCTTAGCAAATTATTCATAAAAGTTGTTCTTCAGACAGCTTTTTCATACCTATGTACATATATATCTATTATATTAAATATTACTAAGAGATGTTTGATGAAAAAGATTTCGTTTGCTACTACGTTTTACAGGCTACATACATATATTATTATTATTATTATTAAGATCGTTTCTCAAATCAAGTGTTATGATGAAAGACGCTCAATTAGTCATAACATAATAAACTCGCAGAGACAGATATTTATTAGTCTATAATATAGACTATATAATCACAATAATTTTGACGAATTAGGTATACGTAAGATATCTGAACTTCATAAGTTCGAACATATTATATATTTGCATTTAGAGTAAAAAAAATAATATGAGTACATGTCCATTCGTGGAAAAAATGAGTTAATGGGAGTTTTAGTCAGATAATTATATCCTCTTTTTATATTTATAATCACGCAGTTAATGGTGCACAATATCCTCATAAACTGTAAAATGTTATCGCAGGAATGTTTTTGTTAAAAGTGGAATAGGTATTATATTGAAATAGATTAAGGTTTGTTATTATCAATTATCTTAAGTAATTTACTTTCCATACATTTTTATTTATAAATTCATTATAATATAACTGCAATTATTTCTTAAACTCGATTAATCTTTTATTTTAATTATTTTTTTCACATTAAAAAAATTCAATTTTAATTAAAATATAAATCTAAAATTGCTTTCATTATTTGTTATGACGCAATGAAGATGTTTGCAAGCCTATTGCATCGTTTCTTGGACATTAGTATTTGTGCCTAAAGATAAACGATGCAGACTCAGGCGATCGGTAACCAAGAGTCGGAGGATAATAGTAATGTACGCAGGGTATTGTCTAGCGCGCGTCCTTTCCTAATAAAAAGTAGTTTTTTGAATCCGTGCAATATTTCCAATTATTAACGCAATTATTTGGTCAAGAGATATTATTGTGAATATATTTCGTTATTAATTTATCGATTGATCTTGTAAAATATGGATTTTAACATCTGAGTTTTGAGTTGGTAAACGATTACTTTCTTAGTTGATTTTTTGTGTTTTTATTAGAACATATGATTAATGTATATTTACTTTATCATATAAATAATTCCGATTTAGTAGTTATTTGTCAAATCTACTTCTTAATCGTACTCAAAAACCGACTATTGATTAATCCAAATTATTTATTGAGAAATATTGTGATGGACACTAATATTACAGTAAGGGATTCATTAATAGCAATAATAATATTACTGATATTTGAATATATGTATTTTTATAATACATTTCAGGAGATTGTCTTTTAAAAATACCTTTGCTTGTAGATATTTCATTTTTTGACACACTTTGCTGGAAAGAGAAGGGTCAAGTGGGCGTTGTTGCAATTTCCTATGTTGCGATACCATAATCCTCTGTGTCGTGTATTCAAATATTTTTATAAATCAACGATGAACATTATACAATTATAATGTGAAGTGCAAAACTCGACATTAAATACTTGACGACATGAGTCATATGAACCCGCATAGTCATTAGAGCTAATACATAGAGGCAGATAAGAGCTAAGCTTTTATGATTTTTTATTATATTTTACGAGGGTGAGCTATGATATAAAACGCCACACCTATCAAGCGAGCTTCATATCAAGGTTTGCGTTGTTAAAAAAATTTATCATTATTCATAATTAGACCCTTAATCGTAAAATTCGTATTCCATCTGCGTGAATCCATTATAAATACAGCATCTGAGGAGAAAGGGCACATATCAATTTTTATTTGCTTTTAAAATATGTTTAATATATTTACAATGCAGATTAATATTTTTTAATTATTAAGAAAAACTGTGATTCTCGTTTGCTTTTAAGATCACCCTATAATTTTAGAATATCAATTTATATCATTATATTCGAATCCCCATCGGTCAATGTATATATCACTTGCTTTAATCTCCATCTATTTCTACGTTAGGAAGAATATTTCTTTACAATCGAACGAGTGTTACTGACTTTAATTTTGTATGCAGTATTCGAATATGTTAAATATGTAAATAAAAAATAATTATTGCTCATAATTATTTTAATTATTCATAATCGTTAAACTTTTTGTATTTTGCATCTCTTACATCCATGCTTCTTTTAGGTTACAATAATCTACAGTAAGATTTGTATTTTAATCCCTTTAAATATTTTTTTTGCTTTTAAAATCAAAAGTAATATTTATAGGAAATTAAAATTAATTTATTTCAAGCACGGATAACCGCACCCAGATACACTGATTATTCTGTGTATTTTATTTCACAATTTAAATATTTAGATTTTAACACAATTTAAATGTTCATTAATTTAGAGCTGAATTATTATTGAAAATTATATACATAGTAAATATTTTTGAGTTAACGTAATTTATGTAAGTAAAAAATTCAAGCTCAGGTGCTAAAGATGAGACTAAATGTCACATATTAATAAATAATTCATGAGCATCAATCTATATACTTAATAGTAAATATATGTATGATATTGTTTCTCGACGTCACGTGTGATATTTTTAGCAGCTTTTGTTAGGCTATTTATAACTTTGCACAAAAAAGGTTCCGGACCACTGTGCCGCTGGACGTGCGTCCCTAATGAGCTCCGCGAGCGACACGCGAGTGCTGCATGGAATTCCGGAAGATACAATGGTAGTTCGATGATACCCAAACCTTGACGCATTACTGTTAACTCGCAATTGACAAGATAAATAACGACGCGACGTGGTTTATTTTATTTTCTCCTTCAATGTTGTATCATAATGGTTTACAGTTAGTCATGTTACGAAATACGCGAGAATACGGTTTATAAAACTCTATTATGTTTCGATGATAATTAATTTTAACGAAGGATGTTTAGAATAGAGCCGAATCGACTCAGGTGCGTTCTATAATATCATAGCGGTACTTTGTTAACACCTCGACAAGGGTTGGTTCAGGTATAGGATCCAAACCACAGGACTAACACTATAAATTTTCACTCTTTTACTTTTTTTCTGTTAGAAATGTCTGATGCAATATGTGATAAAATTGTTTGGTATGTATGTAAAATAATAATAAACAATTAAACTTTTTACGCCAACTCTATCTTCTTCGCGATAATTCTGTTGACTGTTATTTTTGTTGATTGGCAAAAAAAATGAATAATGTGGTCACCATTATTTATTCATTTTATTTTAGAAAAATTTTATTTACTGAACGTATTACTTTTTAATCATTTAAATGAATAAAGAAAGGTCTTAAATGATTAATTTGATGTATATGTGTATGTATTATAGGTATAACATATCTAGTCCTTAGCATTCTTATTCATGCAGTCTCATTTTTTTGCCATAACATACATACAATATATGCAACGAAAACGATGTTTGAACAATTCCATTCAGACAAAACACATCCAACGAACATGTCATTCTATAGTTGCGTTAGAAAAGTAAGCACTTATTCAAACATAAAAGATATTTGCATTTACAAAAAAATGACAGAGCTCATTGTATTTTTTCTCTTTGACAGTATAATACTGTAAGCAGAGGGAAGTATGTGCACGACACTCTTTGAGAAGCATTCTTCTACTAAGTCTAAAAGTACATAACTTAGACGACTGGCATTCTGGTGCATATTAGAAGCGTCGGAAACAGACTATTTCCATTTTTATTTATTTTACGCATTTTATATAAAACAATATTATGTTGAAATATATACAAAAAATATTGATTTTAAAAATATATATATAAAGGTGTCCCAAAATTAGCACAAGATTTTAATTTGCCGTCATTTGTGCAGTAAATGTTGACAGCTGAGAGTTTAGGGTTAGTAAAAATAAATAATAATCATAAATAATCCTAACCTATGTACTTATTAATTCAATAAAAATTAACAATCTAAAGCAGTGGTTCTTAACCGGTGCACCGCGGTGCACCAGTGCACCGCGAGCTTATTACAAGTGCACCGCGAGAAAATTGGTAAAAACAAAAATTCCGCAAAATAGTAAAATCTTAATGTTTCAATCAATTTATATTTTATTATAGTCGTGATACCCCACAATAGATAAATTTATTACCAAACGAAATTGTGAATCAGACCAAAATATTAATGACACTGGGAGTACAAGTGGAAGAAGTAGTTAAGATGTTACTAGACATCATACGTCTCATACAAAAGAAAATATATCCAATAAAATAAAAAAAAATAATGGACAGTATTCTGAAGAATATCTACGTTATAGTTTTACTAGCATCAATCAGGAAGGATATCACATTCCACTATGTGTTGTATGTGGAGAAAAACTGTCCAATAGCGCGATGTATATTGACAAGTTAAATCGCCACTTCACTACGAAGCACGCCGATCTTGCATCAAAAAGTAAAAATTACTTCAAAAGATTGTTAAGCATGCAAAATAAACAAGCGAAATATTTTGAAAAAACTGTTAAAATTTCCGATAAGGCACAACTGGCGTCATACAAGATTGCTGAATTGATTGCTGTACAATTAAAACCACATACTATAGCAGAGTCTCTAATTTTACCTGCATATTGTGAAATAGGAAAAATTATGATTGGTGATGAAGCAAAAAGGAAATTATGAAAATTCCTCTTTCAAACGATACAATAAAAAAAGAATTAAATATGTCGGATGATACTGAGAAAACAGTTAACGATAGACTTTCCAAGCGATATTTTGTTTTACATGTCGACAAATCTACTGACATTAGCGGTAAGGCACAAATACTAGAATTCGTTCGTTTCATAAATGAAAACAAAATAGTGAATCAATATCTATGATGCAAAGAACTTGCCGAGCATACGACAGGACAAGATGTTTTTGATCTTATTTATTCATATTTAGAACAATTTAAAATATCATGGGAGTTATGTGTAGGAATTTGTATGGATCGTGCTCCTTCAATGGTAGGCTCATTTAAAGGATTTGTAACCCTTGCAAAGACAAGAAAACCTAATATTATATCTACGCAGTTTTTTACATAGAGAATCTTTAGTTTCGAAAATATTACCAGAAACACTAAAACCTGTACTAAATCAAGTTGTAAATATAGTGAATTTCATAAAATCAAGACCTTTAAAAACATTCATGTTTAAAAAACATTGCATTTCCATGGAAGCTATGTACGAGTGTTTGCTTTTTCACACTAAAGTCAGGTGGTTATCTAAGGGTAAAGTTTTATGCCGATTCATAGAACTTAAGAATGAATTGTTAATCTTTTTTCGAAATGAAGGTATGGATGATTTTGTAAAATGTCTTCAGAATAATGATTGGTATGCTAAAGTGGCATATTTAGCAGATATTTTTAATTACTTAAATAACGTTAACACAAGCATTCAAGGAAAAAACGAAAAATTCATGACATCCATTGACAAATTGACAGGATTTGGGAAAAAATAACTCTTTCGAAAAATCGAATAATAGAAAAAAAAGTAGATATGTTTCCTTCACTTAACGAAAACATTCCCAAGGGAGTTATTTCTGCAATAATAGAACATTTAACTTTATTGGATGAAAAAATTGCACATTATTTTCCATTCTTAAATATAGAAAATTATGACCGGATACGAAATCATCAAATTAGTCTCATTGTCGACTGATCGTACTCTAAAAATTAAATTTTCCGAAATAACTATGAAGAATTTTTGGATTACTGTCCAAGAGGAATATTCACTTCTTTACATGAAGGCACTCAAAATTTTGTTACAGTTTTACAACATCATATTTGTGTGAGCTTGGTTTCTCAACAACAACTAATATGAAAACTAAAAACGAGAAAGACAGAAAAAAATTTAAACGAAGAATTCAGGGTAACTAAATAAAATATTCGACGTAATATTTCTGATATCTGCAAAAGCCAACAATCTCAGGTATCACATTAATTAATTTTTGATTGATCATATAAATTCCATTATGTTAAGCAGGAACGTCATTTTGGGTAAACAAAGGGGGGAAAATGCACCACTTAGATTTGCCACCCAAAGAGCAACTTTAAATATTAATACAAATATTTTTAATAAAACACGTAATTAAAAATTGGTTCTAGGGCAAAATTAACTACCTAAATTTATTTTCAATACTCAACTTTTTTATATAATTTAATTTTAAAAATATGTAAAAAAAATTTATGTAATTTTATATGTAACTATTATTTTTTTTAAATATGTAATAAAAATTATGTCCACATATTTTTTTCGACCTCTTAATTCTGGTGCACCGCCACTTTTTCCCATGATCAAAAGTGCACCGTGACTTTGAAAAGGTTAAGAACCACTGATCTAAAGACTAAAAAATGTGTTGTCTGTTTAATTCAAATCTTGCGTTAATTTTGGGACATCTTATATACATATGTTTACATTAATGTATGATCGAAATTTAAAGTTGTCATTATTTTGCCAATAGAACATTTGAGTCGCGTAAGTTTTAAAATATAAATACGTACACGTTAAAAAGAAAAGAAAAATTACTTTTTAACGTGTACGTATACTAGAAAAAACACTAAGTGGTTATCACAATTCCACAGTGCCCTCGAATTCTTTAATTGTCAAGAATAGCGAAAAACAAATTGGTAGGGCCATCTTTGAAACTTTACTATTGTATATATATTTTTCTATATGCTGATGGAATCTTTGTATCGCTTGACACACTACATCTAAATTGGCTATAAAATCAGTGCAATGAACAATATTAATGATGTGCTATTCTAGACCACAAATAATTTTAACATCAATAATTAATATATTTTGCCCTTATTGTTTTGTAAGCCAGAACCATTAATGTGTAGAGTCACACCAGGGTTAAGATTGACCCAGAATCCTTGATTGTGACAACCGAGAGTGGTTAAACGTGACGCCAACACGGAGGCGTTCGAGGTCTGGCCCTACTATGCCATTGTGGCCTTTTTTCTATTATGTTGTGCGCGATGGTGTTTATTATGGTGTTCGATAAGAGTCGTTAAATGAGTGGCGTTTGGTCTTCGCTCTCGGGCCCTTAGCTGCGGTATAATCCAATACACAACGACAAGGCGTGGGAGGACCAAAACAGAGCCGAGAGAGAGAGAACTGGTTTTGCTTCACCGAGTAAAATGCGCCCCCCTGTTTCTTACTTTATGCTTCCGAGCACCCACATAGGTATCGTTAACCCCTTGTCGACCTCGCCAATGGTGGTGGTTATCCCACATTTTAGCTGGACGCTGCATAATGAACAAGCGACACTTATCGATCGATATTGGGAGCTCCTGTATATTTTCAGTAAATGCTTAAACACACAATTATTCTTGCTTTTAAAGCATTTAAGTATTGCTCACGTTTAAAGCGGAACATAATGCAGTGGTTTCCAAACTAGTTAGTATGCCCCATATCTTGGCAACCCCCCTGATTTCATGAAATATATTTTCCTTATAAAAAAAATTGAAATTTACTGTAGAAAAACAATAAGGTTTACTTATATGTGTTTAAAACCATTATTGATAATAATTGTGAATCATAATGATTGATATAAAGAATCGTATATTCTATTGCCACTATCATGTACATACATATCAGCATCAGTTTCTTCATTATTAGTAGATTTTTCTCTTGTAATCAGTCAATAAATTATCAGAATAAATTTATATTTAATGATTAAAAGTTAAACTTTTTTAAACCAACTCGCGCGATCAATTGTCTTGTCTTCAAATCAGATCAGCATTTGAAGAAAATTTCTAAACTGTTACTGATTACATTTTTACTATCAGTAAAGTCAACTCAGCTATATAATAATTAAAAAGGAAAGATCCCGATAGACTTATTGTCAAATTCCTTTTTATAAAAAATATTGAGTTACATCTTTATCTTTAACTAAGTTTGCACTTGACTTAATCTTCAATACACGGTGTCATATTATTTGATAAGCCGATTTAATCGACTACCAGGTGAAGTTTTACTACAAAAACTTATCTGTAACTTATCTGTTTTTAATAATTGTAAACATATTTTTTTCTTTTTTCTTTTTATTTTATTATTTAGTTCACAATGTTTACACACGTGTTCGCATCGAATTATTATTAAAGCTACTCGATATACAGTAGCTCTTTAGCTCGATTTTATACGTAGGATTAAGAAAATCTAAAAAAGTTTTTTCATTTTAAAATTAAAAAAATGTTTGCGGGTCGGCGAAACACGTGAACGTGTGAACACATTAGACACACGCCAAGTCAAGGACTAACTGAAAACCGAGAAATATTATGTCAAGGATTAACCTCATTCTTAAATTAGAATCAAAATATTTCGTTATACTGAGATTAGTATTCGTTACAATAAAAACATTTTGTATGAAAGTTTATCGGGGACCAATTGAAAATTTGTTGTACTGGGAATTTTGTTGTTTCGGTATTCTTTACAAAAATATTTCACTGTAAAATTAATTGGTGAAAGTAAAAAAAAATCAATATATGCATATAAAAGATTGCTTCGAGAAATATCATACAATGGACAAATATAAGCAAACATCCAGTATATAAATATGTAATTAATGTACAAATAATACATTCATACATAAATTTAATACATCAAAATAATAAATAAAACATCAAATTAACTAAATATTATATACAAGGATAGAGCGAAACATTCTTTCTTTTGTCATTGTATTCTTGGGTGTTTTTTTTCAACATCTGGAACGAGTACAGGGTTTACCCTAAATAATACGTAAGAAGCATATTAAATAAATTGGACCGCAGTAGATTCAATATGAAAAAAGTTGTAAAATCTAAACTCTCAGTTTTAAAAGCGAGAGACATTACTCTACGGAAGTTTAGTTTTTATTTCAAGCGGATGTGGATCCATCGCTACTCAAATATTTTGGATTGCTTGTCTTTAAATACAATATTTTTTAGATTATATTCTTAAGTAACGATGGGGAGATCTATCTTTTAGCATATTTGACATATTTGTTTTAATAATAAATATGTACATAACATACATTATACTCGCGTAGCACGTGTCTTTCGGCGCATATATAGCGTTCTATTAACGGATGCTACTTTAGAAGGGGAACGTATTTTAAAATGTCTTTATTTAACTCCTACTCCTTGTTCGTGAATATCTGATAGAACTTATAAGCACCATACAGCTCCTCAAAGTGTTTCAATTTAATTTTATATAAAATTCATTCGGTTCAGAATGTACAGTTGCCACTCTACCAATTAACGATCGTAGTTCTTCCCCTCTTATATGAATGTTGTTTTTAATTAATGAACATGCGGGCGATGTTAAATTATTAATTGAATTGAGTGATAAGACGATATTAAAAATATGTTTAATGGTAGATTACACTTAACCTAGAAATCTAACTGAATCATTGCAATATATGAGGGGTTTTAATAAAAAAACGTGTTTTATGGAAATAAATGCCATTTTATAGAGCTATGTCATTAGGTTAAAATCTAGTTTGTTAGATGTTATATGAATTAGTTTAAAGTTGTTTTTCTAAAAAACATGTGTTTAGAGAAACACTTTTAAAATTAAAATATTGAATTTGCATATTGTATTGTATAAATTGATCTAAAAAAACGCCAATGATTTTTTAGAAACATCCATGAAGTTTCAGTCCAAATTTGAGCCCACGTGCAAAAATGAAAAAAAAATCTAGACAGTTTTATAACCCACCGTTTTCAATATTCGGTTGATACCTTCTATTCCGGAATTGAAGAAGCACTTCCGTATCATTTGGCTCTGTAGACTTCACAAAATTCCCTGGAGACATTTTTCGAATGTAGTGCACCCATCAATCTAAAACAGCATTTGTATGGCATACACCCCTAAGGGTTGTTCACATTTATATTTATATATAGTCCTCATCGGTAAAATGTCTCTCATGTAATTATAATTGTGGTGACACATTCTTCACCAAGGGTAATTGTTTTTACCCTTAAGCCGATTTATTGCACCCATTTCGACGAATTTTTAAAAAGTTTTAATTTATACATTGGTTGTAACGTGACACGATTTACGAACATATAATAATATAGATTTTTTTACTCAAACTAAATTGTGGACCATTTGGTATTATATTAAAACTTTTATAAATATTTTCACCACGAAAGCTGACGGTCAACTGGCTAGATAACCACTCAAAAACAATATTGACTCCTAAATAAGTGATTAGGAGTTCAGAGAAACCAACCAATAAATTACGAATATATATTTTAAATTCTTGGACACCAAAAAATTCATTCATTATTCATAATGAATTTTTCTATTATTTATAGCTTTAATATTGCATATTCGAATAGTTGAAATTAACGAATATTTGGAAACTATTAGTTTTTTACCAATCCAGAAATAAAGGCCAGTATTTGATCACGTGATTGACATTGCTTTATGGCGTTCAATTGTTTTCATGCCGCCTCTGGTTGTTATATCGATTGATTTTTATGTTTATTTTAACGGTATAAGACAAATCATTAAACCTAATTCATTATCAGACCCACTATACATACGTAGGTTAAATAGGTTTACATTAAACAAAGACAAGATTTTAGAATATTATTTCATCTTTCTTTTTAAATAATTAATATTGATCAAAATAAATATTTAATGCCTTAAAATATTACATAAACATTGTTTTATTATTGCAAAACTAATAGAAATATATTTTTTCTTCTCAGGGTTTGGACAGCGTACCTAGTCCTAAAGAAGTTGAGATCGACATGCTGAAGCCGCTCTGTACTGAAATTTCAACCCCACGGATTGATTCATACAGGTTTTCAATGGCGAATCTGGAGGATTCGCAGGAAGTAGACCTGGACGCCATTCTAACGGAACTAAGCGATTTAGAGAAGAAGTACGTGGACATTAAAAGGAATTCATTTCCACTGAACGCACAAACCAATAATAAAGCACCGCAATCGGGTAAGAGATATTTATCCATCGTATTAGTAAACATATATAATAAATCAGATTTAAACATATTTGCACTCTCAGATGCAGTCAATCAATCGAATCCGATCCAACACTTGTCCAATAATTTAAATCCGTCCGCAGTACTACCGCAGCGGACCGATTCTCCCGATAACGATTCAGCTTTCAGCGATACTGTAAGTATATTTTAAATATTATACATATTTAAAAATATATTTGTAATGATTCTATAAAATATGTTTGCTGTTTTAGGTGTCGATGTTGTCTAGTGAATCGTCAACTTCGAGCGGCGCTAGCACTGCCAATAAGCCGTCTGGATTGCCGTTGTATCACACAAAGGTGCTTATTACCAACACTCCTTCTGTTTCTTGATTATATTGATCCACGTGCACCATACTATTTAGCTCCTCTAGAATATAATCTAAAATATTAAGTGCCACAGACATAAACGATCCGTCGAAGTTTAGTCAAAGTCACCGTACGGATACAAATGTTATTTGACATTTTTGCTTTATGCATTTCCTTACAGAGTTTAAATATCTTTTCTTATGAATAGATATTTGTTGTTAAATTACTATGTATGCATTTTAATTTTTCTGCTCATAAAATTTACTATGAGTGTGTGTTGTAATTCACTTGAAACCTGTAGCTTCTTCTTTATTCATTATCTAGTCAATGAATATGTGCGTTTAGGACAGAAATTTTTAAAATTATAGGTAATTTCCATTTTCATAACTTAATTAACCTAAAATTTTAGGATGCCGCTTTTATGGCAAAACAAGAAAAAATTCGCCTTGCCTTGGAGAAGATGAAGAAAGCGTCCATAAAGAAGTTGTTTATTAAAGCATTTACTATTGACGGCTCTTCGAAGAGCTTGCTCGTCGATGAAAAGATGACATGCGGATACGTCACTAGGCTGCTGGCCGATAAGAACCACGTGCTTATGGATCCGAAATGGGCACTGGTTGAACATCTGACTGATCTACATATGGGTAATTATATTCTACTTTACATCTACTTACATCATAAATCGATAAATTACTAAGTATTGCATACGGTTTTTAGAACGAATATTTGAAGATCATGAAATCTTGGTAGACAATTTGATGTTGTGGGCTCGAGATTCAAAGAATAAGATATATTTTGTAGAGAGGCCGGAAAAGGTGGCTCTGTTCCACAACCCCGAAAAGTATCTTATTGGTGACTATAATAAAAGTATGTAGTTATATCTTTAAAAATGTCTTAAAACCATGGCTAACTTTTATAAATTATTTTCATTTTTAGATAATCATAATGAACAAGATGAGCATTCTCGAGGGGTGCTTATAGAAGAGTTTTTCAATCAAACACCGTCTGCAGACGGTCAAACTCCAGCCGATATCTTAACCGATGGCACGACTTTTGCCAATAATCCAACTCCGCATGTCGAAGGACCACTGTTCATTAAAAGTGATGTTAAAAAAGGATGGAAAAAATACCATTGTGTCATTAAGCCCACTGGTTAGTGTTCATTGTAAAGAAGATCATGTACCAGACAATAGCAAGCGCTTAATATATATTTAATATAGCAAATGCGAAAACAGCCTTTTGTGAGTATTTATGGCTTGTATAATCTATTTTTCTGTTTGTCCCATCAGGATTGTATTATTACCCCAAGGATAAGTCGAAGACGAAGGAGATGGTGTGCTTGGGAAGTTTCGGCGTCAATGAGGTTTACTCTGGAATCAATTGGAGGAAGAAATATAAGGCTCCGACGAACTTTTGCTTTGCTCTAAAACATCCGAGGCTCCAGCAACCGAAGTGCGTGAAGTACATCAAATTTTTGTGTGCAGAAGATAGAGAAACTTTTGAAAGATGGACAACGGCTCTCAGGATAGTCAAGGTGAATAGAAATTTAATAAATTAATACCATTTTGAAATGTATGTACTTATTTTTTTGGCAACTTATAGCATGGTAAACCACTGTTGGATAATTACCGAACTCTAACCGATGATATGGCACAGGATGATCTCGATCAGTTGGCTCACGCTCGATCTTGCTCAGTAAGAAATTAATTCAGTATTAAACTGATATACCTAAGTTTAATTTATTGTAATAATATGTTTATTATTTTAGGTTATGTCCATAACACATAATAATATTGGACCTTTGAGGCACTTCCCTGTAGAAAGTCCAGTGTCTGATAACCAGACTAAGATTTATAGCGAAGGAAGCATAACCTCATCAGATATAAGTTCCGGAAGGTAATTATTATTAAATTATTACTTACTAGTGTGGGCTATGGCTACAGCATTTTCCCTGGTTTTGAGAACAAAAGCAGTATCTATCCCATCATGGCAGTTGCGGTGTTCCAATCTGTTGGGATGTTTTATTAATAGTAAAGTCTGATACCCCTTCATGACACGTTTCTCTCAGACTTATCATACCAGCACGATTGACCAGTAGTATAGTTGATTGCAAATACCGCAAAGACCTGGCTTCGAATCCCATGTGTTGATCAATTTCTATCGTGTCTGAGAGATCGGAATTAATGATTAATATGTGATTATAGTTCCGATCAATCATGGCAGATTAGGTTTTCCTAGATTTTCCTTATCTCACAGATATATAAAAAAAACCAGCTAGGTCTTGCATAGTGACATCTATTGATTGTAAGCTGTAATAATAATATATGTAACTGATTTACCTACTTTGATTTCAATCTTGTGAATGACATGCATTAGCCCAATGAACTGAAAGTTCATTGGGCTAATGCATGTCATCTACAGGATAACGTTTGTTATATTACAATAGATAAATATATTTAAACTATTTTAATTTTAATTTTTATACATTAGGTTGTCGTCCTGCACATCATCAAGTAGTTCCAGTGGATGTATGTCGGATAGTGCACCTTCAGGAAATGATGGAAGCGCTTTCGATTCAGAATATTCAACAGGTTAATACATATTACTTACTGCCACATTTCCTATCCTTAGCTTTTTTATTGACATTAATATCTTTTTTTAATTAATCTTTGACTATAAATGAAGTATTTAATGCATATTATACATTGTTTAGGAACAATTAAGCGAAAGCCTTCAATGAAGCCAAATATTCCCTTGACAAATATGACAAGACAATTGAAAGAAATGGCCGATTCAGTTTCGTGCTCTTCGTATTCCAGCATCGGTAGTTCAATTGATCATTTATCAACTTCGGCAGCTTATACCAATACTGGTTAGTTAAATTATATTATGAACTTACTTATAGTACAATATATATAAAATTACTTAAAAAAAAATTTATAGGTACTCTTACAAGGCGAACTAACCGCAGAAAATCTATACAATCAAACAACACCGACGACAGCTCGGGATCTGGAACTCTGAAAAAGCACAAGTTGATAACCAATCGTGGATCAGTCGGTAAGTTTTGTGTGAAAATGAACTTTTTAAAGTAACCCATATTAATTTATTATTTGTTTCGTAGAATCCATGACTTCGTCTCACAGTTCCAACAGCGGTTCCATCACTCCGCTTCAGTCCATATCATTACGCGATATATTGTACAATGCTGTAAACGGGAAGCAATCACTGACAAATTTAAAAAGTCCATTTGCGAATAACGTTCATCATTTTCAAGATAGCGACTTAAAGTTGGATATATTGCCATCGCAGGATGAGTCAATTGTCGATTCAAAAGAAAAATCAGACACTGAAATCTTGATTGATGATCTATCAGAGGAGGCTATTCAAAATCTACCTCTTCCTCCACCACCGTCGAGCTTCAACAAAATTAACTATGATCCAATGTTTTGTTCGACACTAAGCCTCGAATCTTTGCCGCCGCCTCCACCAGAAGAGCAGTCTTTAGAATGTATGTTAAACTTAATTTTTAATATAAATACATATTACATCCAAGATATTAAATCATACATACATGATTGAGTAAATCAAGGATCAAATTTGACTCGTTTCATTCATATTTTCAGGTTGTAACTTGAGCGATTCACAGCTAAGTCTTTCGAATTTACCACCGCCGCCGTCGCTAACTGATTTATTGAGTCAATTTGATATCAATGATGTTGACGTTACAGACGATCCATGTCGAAGCTTAAAGTTTAATGCACAAGATGACTTGCAAGTCAATATGTCTGTGAGTATAAATTAAATTTATTGTAATAGGGTGATTGGGATAAAAAATCTAATTATTTTAATCTGCAAATATGTATAATTGAGCATAAGAGAAGCATTAAACTCAAGATGATTTCTCTCATATTGAATGAACGTCCTTGTGTATTATTTATTGTCATCATGAAGACAAAGCAAATTGGTTAATATAGCATCAAAAAACTGGTTTCATTAACTTTTACAACTTCAAATCAAATTATTGGAAATCTCATTACTAAGTTTATTTATTGATATATTATTTAAGTACCTACATAATATTTAAAAATTTGCAGCAGAAAAGTCCTGTAAAGTTTCAATTCGTTGGTTGTAAGTATAACAGAGACACTAAGCGTATCAGCATTGTGCTGCTAATAGCAAGACACTCAGTCATTATCAATGATATACCAACTCATAGGAGTACCATTTTAAGGCTTTCATTAGACTCACCTTCATACATATTTGTAGATCCTAATATTGATATTGTTTTAATACCATATTTTTTTATTTCAGTTCAATCAAAGCAAAGACAATGATAAGTATTCAGTTCCTAGTTTGAGAAAAGCAGTAGATGTAGGCTATCGTCAAATTTTACAAAAACCAAAGATTATTTCTAATCAAAATTCGATTATAGAGAATGCGTATTTGCAATATCAGAATGTGAACGATATAAAGAGCGAATACGATAGAGCGTCTAGTCCTATAATATTACGTAAAAAACAAAACGAAATTGAAACGTCGATCACCGATAATATCAAGTCGCCCACGATTCGCAAGAAGCAAGTGAGCTTCACTGACATGCCTCAAACCATACCAGATGAAGACTGCACGCAATACGTGAATATGATGAATTTGAAACCATTGCCGCCTAAGAGAAACGAAAACACCAGGCTATCTCTGCCGAAGAAACTCACCGACTCTACATCGAATCCTCCTAAGAATTTCATACTGGATTTACAGAGGGTCATGAATAAAAAGTGGCAGGTGGCTCAGAAGTGTAAATTGGAACCGACTACTACACCGCACGAGGTCTTGGGCTTTCGGGAGTATCCATATCCGGTTCTGACCAACGACTATAAGGAGACAAACGTTTCTAATTGGGTGCAGGAGCATTATGGGCGACCATCGCCGAAGCTTTACGAAAACATGATATCGAACGTGGAGAACGATTATAGCGTGGCTAGTTACACTTGCAACAGACCTCTGACTGGGGTCACGCCGCCTCAGGTGGAATACGACGAGATCGTGAAATGCAAAAAGAGACCGCCTCCTCCGATTCCGAAAAGGAGCGAGAGCACGCAGCTCACTGTATCCGTGCAGAAGATGCACTGAACACCTGATTAATTATTACTTGAAAAATATACATACATTCGTAATAGGTGCTATTGTTATTGATTTAAAATCGCTTTCGACGATGATATTTTGCAATGCATTTGATGAGTATGAAAACATGAAAATTGAATCGAAACTTTCATTTTATACAGTGCCAAGAATGAACGCTTCATTTATGATGCAAACGTTATTGGTTCAATTCCCAATTCGGTAACAAAATTGAATTCTAATATAAAGTATGATTTATTTATATTACTATATATTACTATATCTGTTGTTGTGATTCAAGGTAATGCTTGAATATTTGATCTATTTGGCTGGTTTAGATTATACATAACTTACATTATTCACATAATTAAACGTCAAGAGCAATGAAAAAAATACTTTTATTATTTTTATGCATTTTTACCACTAATTTTTGATATGCGTTCAATACGATGAACATGTCTTATTGCTTAAATGTATAATATGTGTAAACGTCTCGATTTTATAATATTCATCTACATGAAAATAATTCAAGCATATACATACATGTATTTTATATATTGTTACTAATGTAACATAAACTGAGTGTATAATTTTATATAATGGATGTGCTTCTATGTGTAAAAAAATGGTATGGTAAATTTTAAGATATGTGACTTGACGTATGGATTTTGATTGTAAATTGTAAGCAAATGCACAATAAGAAAGAGGTGATTTATACATGGGAATGCGATTTTACGGATAGTTGTAAGACGGACTTAGTATGTAACACAGATGGGCTGTGAGATGGTTAAGATTAAACTACGATGGAGGATGTATATAATTTTTATTTTTTCCTTTGCACAGTTTTACTATTTTATACATATTTATTTAATTGTAAGCGATGTACATGTATTTTTAAAATGCGAATTTCAAACCTTTGCATAACGGAAGATCGGAAAACAATTATATTAGAGGCTTTTTAATAGACTGATTAACAAATTATTAATAGCTAAGTTTCTTTTATACGTAATATTTACAAAAATAATAACGAAAGCTTTGGAAATTATATTTAGTAAAATTTTAGACTTTTGGTCTCTACAACATATTAAAATTGCTTTCTGTGTGGTGCCTTTTTTATACACATACGCATAATATTACTTAAATCGTAAATATTTTTTTTTGTGGCAAATTATCAAATAAAAATTTGTCTTCCATAATATACGATAGTTTGTTTAATCAGAAACAATCATCTCAAAATTTCAATTCCATTTTTACATAAAAATATTTTTGATTAACTTTATATTCAATATATGTATATACTACATATATACATGTAAAAGTATGTATTTTTTTTGTATATATTAATGTTTCTATAATGTTAAAATGTTTAATGTATATGTTAAAGAGAAACCAAATCTATTCTTAAATTATAATTATTTCGTCCATGGAGCACGGAAAATTTTACCAAAATAATGGAAAATTGAATTTGATCTGTGAAATGTCTGATTTTTGTATCTGATATTAGCATTTATATATTCACTATGATTTTTTTATATTAAGAATTTACATTTGCACAAATGACGTTTTATATGAATTTTTCTAGAATAAAGTCTTTGAGACAATTTAAGCAAAATTTAAATGATTAATCTAATACTAAATGGTTCGTTTTTAGTAAAAAATTCAGTTAAACATTGCTAATTTAAAGGTA
This sequence comes from Plectrocnemia conspersa, assembly GCF_051122295.1. Taxonomy (NCBI): domain Eukaryota; kingdom Metazoa; phylum Arthropoda; class Insecta; order Trichoptera; family Polycentropodidae; genus Plectrocnemia; species Plectrocnemia conspersa. The sequence continues at coordinate 16,426,583 of NW_028277170.1, forward strand.
AATATTTCGGATTGTTAAATTAGATAGTTAAATTTGAAAATTTACGCTAAAGTTACATAAAAAATATCATATTCTCCTTAAAAAGGTGGATATTGAAAGAAAAAAAAAACTTTTTTTACAGGGTATATACCGTTCTTTGTGCGAATTATATGTGACATTGAATCAGTGGTGTCTCATTAGGGTCTATTATTTTATTACTGTGTCCATCTATATTACAGAAAAATTTAGATTAAAGATGTAGAATCTTGACACTGCAATTCCAGTTCCTCTTCACGAGTCACCACTGTATTAAATACGGCTAATGAAATAAAAATTGCATTTTTTATAAATATGAAAATATATTTACTTGATGTATAATACATACATTAAAATACAGGGATAGACTCTGCGCAGATTTATGTATTAAATTTATTAAAGATTTTTTATTTGTATTGTTAAATGATTGGCTCAACAATTTTATGTAGATATATGTCCATTTGATTGCCATATTCATATATACAGAACCTAAATAGTATAGCATCAGAAAGTAATAAAAAGGGCTGTTTATTATGAAAAAAGTTTATTGAAATGTTGGTTTTAATAATTTTAATAATTTTTTATAAAGTTTACAATTGAATATGCATGGGATCAGTAGACGCTACATTTTTTTAAAAATAAATCTGCGAGTCAAGATTTTAGATAATCATTGGGCCAAAACGGATAATAAGCGAAGTTAAATTACATTCTTAAGTGTAATATTTGCTATATAAAATAATGGTGAATTTCGTATATCGATATAAATTATCCGTTCCAGACGTATGCAATTTATTTTCACGAAAAGCCAACATTGCATTCTAATTTAAACTAAGGTGTTGTTTCTATTTATATTCGATGAGTATAATGAATCTTTATTTTCTTATGAAGGTTCATGATTCAACTATTTGACTATGAAGTTGATATTGTAAAAAAATACTAATTATTCTATATTGATGTTTTGTATGTTTCTAATGGCTTTTTGCCTCTATGGATGTCGTTATGAGACCAACTTTTATACAAAATTTTCTTTACAACATAAATTAATAGTAATTGTATTGACTACTTAATACATATATTTATTAACAATTAATTATTTTTAATGTTTAGATATATACATGTGCCATACTATAATTGTATACAAATATATGCATATGTATCCCTCACTATATATGGCCGATTCAAGTTAATTGTTCCAATTATATTCAACTAATCTGTTAACTCAAATTTCATATATATCGAGGGATAGGTTCATTATATAGCCGGTTTCAAAAGTCTATACATATTTAAAAAATACCTTTCATTTTCATGAAAATTGATTCACTACTCAGTATGGACGTTTGAAACGCGCTATATTTACATATACATTTTAATTATAATTGATATATTAATTTCTAGTAGATATTATACGCTTTTTCGAAATATATACTTGACAAATTTAATTATCTTTTTATTTAAAATATCGTATTGACTTTCTTTTATTGTATATTGTTTATAAAATTGTGGTTGTCAACCAAATATATAACCAAGCTTCCAGACACGCCTAGATAATACTAATGCCCTCGCATCGATAAGTATTGTTGTACATATTATTTATTATTATAGCGCAGTCACTCACAAATGGCTTTCAATAAAAGTTTGAATAAGTTAAGCAATAATTTGTTCTAAATAAGCCTTTCTATCCTATTCAACAATATTTTGGTGATCCGCATGCTTTGAACTAAAGTGTCTTCAAGTTAAACTCCTTGTTGACTAACCGATTCTTGGCACAATAAGCACACAGTCAAACCTTATTCAGAATAAAGAAACAGTCTTTCGTCCACTCGTTTTGAAATTAATGACATTCTGCATCTACTTTTCTTTTTTTAACATAGCCCCCGACATTCTTTCAAATTTATAAGCGATATTCCATATTTATGGGCACGGAACAAATCAACAATCACATAACAACTTGCATACACTTCCTCACGACGTCAACGCAAGCAATAAACTGACAAATTTACTCAAATAGTTATTCCACACCGAGAAAGAGTATGTTATTATCAGCAGGACCGGTCCGAGAGGCAAGCAGTACAATTATCAGTAAAAGTTTTGTAATAAATGAGCATGACGTTGACTATTCGATAATAGCATATCTTTCATTATACGTACGTATAATTTTCTGTGGTATAATTTGATGCCATTTAGTAGTTCTCACGACTTACGAGATTGATATTATAATGCTATAATGAGTGTTTGCTTAAAAATTCATAATAATACTATTAAATAAACTTGGGAATCAAAATACAATTGAATTATAGGTTGACTATATTATAATACATATATAAAAGATGTAATAATTTTATTGTTAACATTTATCAACGAGAAGTGATTCAACAATATGTCTAACAAACAATCGCTTGACATTCCAACTGAACATTCTCGTAAATTAATCATGGAACTCATCGATAGTCTTGACATACAGAACTACAAAATTATGATAACTTCAGCTTCTAAATCAGGTTCAGATAACTTTCTGAGCGACGTATTTCGAATAAAAATAACAAGCTCGAATCATAAAGCTTTGAATCTGATTATGAAAATCGCTCTTCCAACACTGAACGTCAGGAAAACAATGAATATCAGAAGGATATACGTTCGAGAAGTGTTTGTGTATTCTAAGATGCTGCCGATATTGTATCAGTTTCAAGATGTATATAAACTCAAAGAAGAGGACAAATTCAAGATTCCAAAGTTGTACAAAGGCTGCGACGAAGAGTCATACGAGATGCTGCTCATGGAAGATATGTCGGCAACAGGATTCAGAATGCACGACAAGCTCAGTGTGTTCGACTATGACCATATCATCCTAACGATCAAAAATATTGCTAGATTCCATGCCAGTGCCATAGTGCTCAAAGATAAAAATCCAAATTTTTATCAACACGTACTGAATTACTCCAGTAAGTTATCAGATTTTGGTGACACGTACAGATCTATCGTCGACAACAGCAGCCTGCAGGTCATCATGGAGTGCTGTAGGGGTGAACCGTATCTGGACACAATGTTGAAATTTCATGAAACCATGTACGAAGAGCTTATGTCTTTTGATAATCCACAGACTGCAGCTCCATATAACACTCTGTGCCACGGTGACTGCTGGTGCAACAATTTTTTGTTCCAATACAATGTAAGTGCACTTTATGTTATATTTATCAACATTTTAGATTATTCCAAATATGTACTTTCCGAAAGAGAAGCCATTAACGTTTTCGTAGAAAAATATATACTTATATTCTGAGTACGTAGAAGTATATACTATACTGTATACTGTGTGAAATAAAAGTTTTTTTATGTAGATAAGAAAATAATTTATTCTACATAAAATAAAGGTCGTTGTTAGAATATTTGCGATATTTTTTTATTATTATTCGCGTCAATATTTTCTACTAAATTTTTGACATTATTTGCGCAACTGCTGGTATAATTAAAATCAGAACGGATCATTTAACCAGTTTTGTATATAACTCATTGTTTTTTGTCGGATCCAAAATAACTTTATGAGAAAGGAGTGCGTAGAAAATTGTAAGTCTGTTAAAAATAAATTTATATTTTTGTGTTTTAGATGTGATTTATTTATATTATTTTAATTGTTGCATATAAAATATTTATTTAGTCAATAATATTTATTTTAGAAAGATTTATATCTCGTATACTTATGTATTTATTTCTACTAATGTTAAAAGTAACATTAATTAAATTCGCGTTGTATATGTTTATGTAAATATTATAGAATAAATATTGCATAGTAAATACTGCATAAATCATTTAGTTCTAGATAAATTGGCCTAACATATTGAATGCTTATTTTTTTGAAAAATTATTGACTTGCATTTTTAAAATAAATTATAGGTTTTAAAAATTTGAAAGTTTTTCGTCTACTTTCATTGATACAAGGTAATAAAAAGCAATAACATTTAGTTGTTATATCAATAAAAAATAATTAAATGTTTTTTTCGTATTTATTTATTTAAAAAAATTAAAGATGAATTTAAAAACACCCGTTGACACATTTTTATTATTACTTATTTTAATAATATCGTCTAATACAACTTATTATTTAGTTGGTAACAGAAAATATAACATTATTTTCAAATAAAAAGGTTTTTTTAAAAAAAAACACGATTCACGCAAAATCTGTGCATATTTTGTTTTCACTTCGCCAGCCATCCCCATCATAAAACGGGTGCGTTATGTACTGTTACACTTGTGATAAATTTAATGTATTGGCACATCGTGCATTTCGAACATGTTGAGTTAAATTTTAAAACTTTACTTAACCTTAAATTACTTTTGCATATTGAATTATTTTTAAATGTTTCGCACAAAATTTTGAAACCAGTGGTTCTGTTATTTTTTGAAATTGTTATTATATTATTGTTTTTTTCAGGGTGACAGAGTCGTTGATATGAGAATACTGGACTGGCAGCTTCTGAGAGAAGCTTCACCAGTCACCGATATTGCTCACGTGCTCTTCGTGGGTACTGATAAAAAGCTAAGGGCTAAGCATTTAAAAAAAATAATTGCTTCGTATTATGACACACTGGCAACAAACGTGACAAACATGGGCGTCAATATTGATGAACATTATCCAGAACTGGTATTTCGGGATCATCTCAAGAAGTATATGCGACATGGATTAATCATGGCAATAATATATTTACCACTTATTATTGTAGAAAACGGAGAAGTTGTTGACATTACTGAATATGAACCAAATAAAGAATTTAGTGTTAATGAAAAAGTCAAGGAGAGGGTAAAAGGTGTGATCGAAGATTGTATAAAATATGGTTACATATAACTACGAATTAACTTGAAAAAAATATTGTATTATTGATGTACTTACATATATAAGATTACATAGAAGAGTTCTAGAATAGTGTAATGTTATTATAAAGAGAATATTATAACGTTATTGTAGCTAAAGTGTGATATTACTACTCTGACTTATTTTGTTAACATTTTCAGAACTAATGCTTAATAATATTTGTAATTAAATCAAATAAATTAGGTGAAATGTATTTTATGTATTTTTTTATTAGGATTTTGATAACTGAAATATTTTTATCTATTTATTTTAAAAAACATAGATAAAATAAAGAATTTTAAGCAATTAATATTGAATAAGAGAAAATATTTTTAAAAAAATTTAGAGAGAATATAAAATTGTAATAGTACTGAAAAATAAGGTCCAACTAAAAATGAATGAATGGTTTTTGTGATTGGAAAAACTCGTGAAGTACTTAGTAAATACGGTATTTTCTATATGTAATATAAATAAACATGTTCATAATTAATGTGTATTAATATTTGTAATAACATCAAATAAATGAACTACAGTTAATTATTTAACTTTTAACTTTCAGTAAGATGTTGATGATTAAATTATTTTTTATTTTGTGCCTATCATAAAAAGAATTGTTTTGACTTTCGATAAAGCGCTTTAACCATTAAAAAAGGTTTTCTTCAATAAAATGAAACAGCATGGGAAACCACTTAACGGATTACTGTACGCGTCATAAATCAAAAGGGATTAATTATCCGCCGTATTGAGACGAGATAGTCCGTGTATTCGGGTTTATTCTCAAAACGGCCGTTCGTAATATTTTTATTGGCTTGCAGCATTATATTAAAAAAACTCACTACCGTTTTATAATTGGTCGTCCTACCGAGACGGACCACAAAATCTTTTCACACAGTCAAACCCTCTTTTATACATTATTGATTTCCTGAATCATTCTTACCCGATGGTTTTCAGGATAGTTTCGGCTTTCAGAGGGAAACGTTGAAAAAGGCTTGGGAAACTGTGCTATATGCATTCATAAGCGAAAGGTAAAGCAAGTGCTCAGAAGTTTATGTATATACTGTGTGAATTGTGAGTATACAATCTATTGTTACGTATGTGATGGGTATGGGGATGGCTTAAGGCGGGGTAAATATCGATTCGGTTATTAAAAAGTTGTTTGCGTCCAATTTGTATATAGGGCTCGTATAGTGGCGAACGTGTGGGGCGTAGTGATATGATGATTAGCGTTTTCGCTTTGCAGCAATGCAGCGTTATTTTTAGTCGCTTATGGTAACAGGCACCATCAGCACACGGGGGCGTGCGAACACACCAATAACCGAGCAACACTTATCGGGAATAAAACACTTCACACCCGGCCAACATTTTTATCTGGGGCCCCTTCACCTAATGTATTTCAGTACCTTTCAGATTTTCAACATATCAACTACTCCAACGCGCGGTCACGGATTTAGTGTGACGCGACAAGGTGTGCGCGTGTGTCCCACCCTAGTGACGATGACGTAATAATTGTCTATTACTGTATACGTGTGTGTGTGCATGCGTGTGCTTAGTAATATATAATCATACTAAATCATAGGTGAGTTAAGCATGTTTTTAAAGATAATCAAATACACAATTACTTATGATTGTTTAATAATAATTATACGTACTCGTTGCCATATCAACGGGTTCTATATTTATTATACAACTACTATTTTTATAGTTTATGTGTTTCTTAAATGGATTTCCTTGAAGTAGAAGTGTTTAAAAACTTTTACTTTTCACATCTTTACAATTTCAAACAGTGGCGGGGTGGACAAGACTATACATAAGCGATTTTTCACGTCAATTAGAGTAAGCAAGTAGATAAAAAAATACCTGCAGTTTATTTTTATTAGATGCAACTCTACATATATGTATGTAATGGATTTCGTTATGTTGCACAAAATGTTATTTTAAAAAGTTCAGTAACTAAATTTAATTGCGCAAAGATATGCTATATAGTATTTATTAGTTAGATTTTAATTTATGGATATATAAACATATTTGCTCAATGTGATTCTAATATAAGTTTATTTTTATTTTTTCAACAATCTTAACAAAGCAAGTTTTAAATGCATTAAGACACATTCTTTGAAATATAAACATTTAGTCAAAACATTATAACTGTTTAATTGAATACATCATTTTTATTAACAGACCTTTAAAATTACTATTCGTTTGTTTTAACTATTGAGTAAAAGTTGACCCAATTAAAAACTCTCTTTATTGATTTTCCAATGGCTATAGTGCTAGTAGTTTTCTTATCATTTAGTAATCATTGTTGTGAAGCAATACTAGAAAATAAACGACCTATTTGTATGCCAAATTGTAATTAAAGATTACAATCATATTAAAAGAATTAGTTGAAAAAACATCGAAAAATTATCAACAGATAAATAAATTTAGATAGTATATATATTATATAATTAAATATAACTTTTACACAATTTATTAAAAATCAGAAATAAAGGATATTTATTATAACACGCATTGGTTTTATTAGAACAAGGATTAAATATAATAGTATCACTTTTTTCTGAGTAAATTAATATACTGTATAAGAGAATATCAAAAACTAATATATTTTATGTATAGTGGCACCATGAAAAAATGTGAAAATATGTCACGTTCTGATTCTGTTTCGATTTTATTTATATATAGGGTGGTATCGTAAAAATATAATACATAACACAAATTGGTAGCGATATATAGACATTCAATGATTGTATGACTATATGTCATGTCACCAAACATTTGAATACACCATGCACAAAACCTGAAATTAAAATTTGTTTTAAAAACACATTTTAAAAATTGAAATTAAATTTTATTATTAAAGCAAATAATATAATAAAATATTTAAAATGCAATCTTTGGTTATAATTTTAAATGTAAAATATATATTAAATAAAATATTTATGTAATAAGGTATGGTAATTATATGTTAAATATTTAATTGTAGATATCGTTATCGAATTATTAAGTTTTTGTATCAAAAATATATATTATAAAACATGTGATTTCTAAAATTTACAGATATAACATATAAAGTTTTTAGTAAATTAATTACAGTATTTTTTTGATATATATTTATATTTTAGTTGTCGCAGCTCAATTTTTGCTTTGCAGTTGTGTTGGGCAACCTTTCCTTTTAATTATACCCATAAATGCTCTATAGGATTTAGATCTGGTGACTGTGTAGGCCATTCTAAGAGCGTCAAGCTTTGACACAAACAAACCTCGTATATGTCATACGTTTTCTTGCTTACTCGGTCTTTGAAAACATTTTTCAGTAGGAATCCAATTTAAATATAAATGTCACTATACATACTACCTTTGAAAGTGTATAGGTGCATACTCCTGCTGCTACCAGGCAACCCCAGATCATAACACTTCCGCCACCATATTTCACTTTGGCTACTACGCAATCAGTTATATATTCTTCTCTGAATCTTCGAACACCAGGGGTCCCGAAAACTTAAAAAAATTAAAAAAAGTATGATTATTTAAAAAAAATATTGCTAAAAGTTCTTAATATTTTTTTATATTAACCAATTTTATCTTCAGATGTTTTCGGGCCCATTCTAACTTTCGAGTTTTATTTATTTCTGAAAGCATTAAAACCTCTGAGCTCCACATTTTTCAGCTTTTTTCTCGCTGTCCGCAAAAAAATAGATAACTTTCCACTTTCAGAGACTTTTTTTGACGATACAATGTGCGGCAAAAATTATTTTTGCCGCACTTTGTATATTATTTTTTTAACAGAGAATTTATGTAGATAATTAAAAAAAATAATAATCCTATTTTATAAATATTAAAATGTATTTATATAAAAAATAATGTCAAAAATTACAAGGTGATTTTAAACATTTAATTTAGAAGAAGCAAATAAGGCAATATTTAAAAAAATGAAATAACATAAATAAAAAATTAATGAAAAAATTAAATAAAAATAAGCACTAATAAAAAAAAAATACAATATATATTTAAAAATTTGTTTTGAAAAAAATTCGTTAAACAATTTCTTTAAAAATAAATGATGTTAAAAACAAATAGCAATTCAATAAAATACGATAGACAATATTTTTAAAAAATAATTAAAAAAAATATAAATACAAATACTGTAAAAAATAATTTAAAAAGGTAATATTAAATAACAAAATATAATATGTATTTAAAAAAATTGGTTTTATAAAAGCAAAATTTACAACAAAAAAATTATAAACATACATTTTTAATTAAAACATTTTCGTCTCACTTTTTTCTACAAAGCCTTGTATGAGTTCTTTAAAACACAATTTATAAATTAATGATAGCTATCATAACCAATCCATCTAATCATTGTGGATCTTAAATAGTGTTTGATGATTTTTAATTTGGAAAAACTTCTTTCACTACTTGCAACTGATATAAGCAATGTTAATATTCTTCCCCTAATTTAATGTTGTAATGAATTTTAATACTTTCCTTGGTGACATATTTTTTTTACAGTAAATAAATATTCCTGAATTTTATTAATTTTATAGAAAATAAATTAAAAAAATATCTTATCTGTGTAGTAACGTGTCATATTTATTATTTTATGCTCTTAAACCGTAAAATTTTTCAGTAGCCAGTAAAACAGTATTTTTTATCTATTCAATTTTTTATGTATCGCCTGAACATTAAAATTAAAAAAATAAGTTCTTAGTGTATGTTCCTTTGAAATTCAAGGAACGTTTTAATTTTTTTCTAAAAATATTGTAATTATGAAACATATCTTATTAGAAGTAGGTTTATGTGTAAAACCTACATGTGCCATCTGAAATTATTATAAAAGCAGTATTTAATTTCATACATTTTTGTATAATCGATAAAAACTATTTTATAATACTTTAATAAAGTAGATTTAAATATACAAATCGTTACCGAAAAAAACCTAGGTATAGTGGTTTAATAATCCTTACCCAAAAATGGTAGTTTATAATTTAAAGTCTGGCTTTTCTTTAAAAAAAAAATGTATTAATTGGCTCGTATGTAGTTAAACATTAATACAATGCGATTTGTACAATTATTAGTTCTATTTGTTTGTATAGAAATATAATTAAAATTATACAAAACATTTTCTATCCTTTTAAATTGTTATTTTGTAGCGTAGCTTGTAAGATATAACAAATATGACAAAATAATTTTATTGTCTCTTTTATGGATACTTGTTGGTTGTCGAGTTTTATATTACATTTCCGATTTTCCATCGCCGATGTCGTGATATCCAATAATGTATTACAATTATTGATAGCAATAAAAAAACAACTGTTGATTTGTGTCAATAACAATAAAACATCTAAAAGATCGAAATTGTCTCTTTCTCGTATATTTTTATTCGCAATATAAGCAAAAATAATGAATTACACTTTTTCAATTGCCAATAAATACAAAAAAATAGCTTTTTAGTATTAATAAATATATTTATTATATTTTTTTGTTACCATATACATGCAAATTATCTCATATACTATATATTACATTATAAGTTTTTATTCAATTAAAATATTGATAATAAACATCGCGTGACAAGAAAACATTCGCTACGTAGATAGCATAGTTCGGATTAAGAATACCAGTGTTGTATTTTTAAATGTTCTAAAGCGAATAAAAATATAAACTATGTATAATAAAAATATGTCACTTTCAATATGATTAGTGACTAAAATAAATCTTTCTATGAAATGGATTAAAAACTTTTTAAAACATTACGGGTACCTATAAATAATTTCGTTCTCATCCATAAAACTCAGATACCTTTTTTTAGTATTTTCGATTTTTTTTTTTATATAATATAATTTCTATCGTAGTTTAGAATTGAAACAAAAAAAAAGTAACTGATTTTACTTTTTATATTTAATTTAATATTTTTCCCTTTAAAAATGTACATAGAAAGAAACAAGTGGCAGTTGGAAGGTGCAACTGGGGGGCTGTAATAAAAGTATAAACTTCCCAAGCAAAGTTGCAGATTTTATGCCGAGTCAATCTAGTATAATAGTATGTTGGAGAATTTTTTTTGTAGAGAATATTGTCTCATTTCATTCAATGCAACACTCAATCGTATTAATAATTAGCTATACACTTCTAATATCACTGTTCCATCTTGCTTTAACACATTAAAAAAAAACATTTCCTTTGAATCCCACTACATACAAAGAAAAGCATTTTTAGGATATTTTTCTTATTCACGTATTTTTTGTAGTCAGTGATTTAATTTTAGATAAATAAATATAATTGTTATTTTCTGCAATATAGTATATTACATAGTATGTTGCTTCTCGTACAATATGAACATTTAATGCAAATTTCTCCCTTTATTCTTTGATCGGATAAAATTGAATTTTTTTGTCATTAAACAAAGATCAACTAAGAACACAATACAAAAAGCTTGGAAATACGTGATTACTATTCAACAATCCAACTATTTTCCAAAACTGTATGTTGGAAAAACAACATTACTTTTGGGTATACCAAATATATATGTATATGTAGGTAAAAACCTGAATCACAAAATTCACTTCTAAATGTAAATTTTTATTTTATTGATTCCAATCTTCTATGTGTGCCTATATACTATGTAATCGGATTGACTTACTATCTTTTACTTTCATATTTTTAGACAACAATTTTGCGGAAATGCATTTGAAACTCATAAAATTTTGGTGAAAAGAAAAGAAAAGAAAAATAAACTTGTCAATTTGAGGGGACTGAAATAAAAATTAATTGCCGTTGATTATAATGTTTAAATGAGCATAGGTAGATAGAAAGGCATTCAAAGATAAGTTCAAAAGTAGAATGATTTTTTAAAAAGCAAAGAGTTGCCACAGAATGCAGTATTGTTTGAAAACGAACGACGGTCTTATCATTGCAATTTTTTTACCGGCTAATGTTACAAATTTAATTCGACTCATGGACCATTATATATCAATGAAACAGTTTTACTATACTGTTCTTTTCAGAATTATTACTAAGGAAGATGATAGCTTGATAATGTTTTGGAAAAGAATGATGATATTGGACGTTATACATGGAATAGCACAATCTTGGTTAAAATTAAAGGCAATAATACATATTCTATTGAGGAGAAAGAATTATATTGTAGTATATTATCACTCAAATAGTAGGAGATTAGAATAAAACGATATAATAGCAATTATTAAAATTTATACTAATATTCCAAAATGTTTGAGAGATTTTCTAAAGAAAACGAGAATCACAGATTTTCTTATTAAATAAAAAAATCGATAATCTGTATTGTAAATATATTATATATATTTTAAACCAAATAAAAATCGATAGTTCGGATTATCCATGCCCTTCTTCCCAAGTATTGTGTTAAAAAAATCAATATTTAAAAATTCACATTTTATTCGATTCCTCATCAATAAATCATAATAAATAAAATTTTAACATTAAACTATATTTTTTTACAAAGCTTTATTACAAGGTAAACATGTACTTAGCAATGTTTAGATATTCAATGACGAAACTTTGCAAATGCAACTCATACACTACATGAGACTTTTCAAAGTTTACAACACGAAAACAATGTAGTTCTTTTTGAAATTTACATTCAGTGTATTCTATAGGTAAAAAGCGTTTTTTAAAAAAATACATAAGCGTTTATAAATTAATCAAAATTATATTTTTTTTATTAAAATAAATAATAATTAGAGAAGCACACGGAAGAAATACACAAGCACTTTAAATAGACTCCACCAGTGTCCTTATTGGAAAACGTATCCGGGCACGGGGCAGGGCCTCAAATAAACTGCTAATAGGGCAAACAAACCTTATAGATACCGCTAACGACATTTTATTATACCTCAAATCGCGTTCTATCATATTTCGTTGACAAGGTATGCCTAATGCGGCTTAGTCGCCAGTGTATCATTGATATAGCTTCGTGCGCCATTATACTCCTTCGATTGCTATAATTTAGCGGTACGGCACAATAAATTCGGCAATTAATACCACAGACACACACAAAAATCTATATTTGGTTCGGTGATTTTATAATAGAGTGAATGTTAATGAAGTGCCGATGTCGAGCCCCGAACAACAGGCACAAAATGCCACCGAAGACGAGCTCAACAAGGTAATAATTTATTGACATAATAATTAAGGTGTATGGTGGTGAAATCTTTTCAGTTAAATATATAGGATAATGTGGATCAACGTAGACAGATTTAATATTAAAAAATAAATATAAAATGCTATCGTATTTTTATAAAAATTTATAAAAATCAGATTATAATCATTCTAATACGCTTTACTTATTTTAATTTAGACGAGATATTCCCTGGCTTACAATTTTTTTATAAACATATTTAAACATACATATATTAAAATCTAAGAATAATATTTATTCTATATACTTGGTAAGAAGTAAATTTTATCCCACAATATATTACACATAAAAAAGATTTAAAATAATTTAATGCAAAATTTAGCAATACTACAAATTTAAATATTTACAGTGAATTTCAATTATTTTATTATTAGTGCTTTTAAAAACACTAAAACAACTCACTAAATAAAATACTTTTTAATAGTCTCAAATTTAGTCCGCGTTTAATTATTATTAAAAATTCATAAGCTCCTTAAAATATAGTAGATGTGAAAGTCTTTAAAAAAGTTTCAACACAGCTTTTATCACATTTTTATAAAAATTTATTAAAGTCAGATTAAAACTACGGAAGTTATATTACGTTATATGCACATTAATACACTCTTCACTAATAAAAATTAAGCTGAAATATTTTTAACTTATTTTATATTTTCACTATAATTTTTTTTATCATAGACATATTTAGATTATTTTTATTACATGTAGGTTTTGAGAAACTTTCTTATTCATAAAAAAATAATATACAATTATTGTTTGGAAGTATATTTTATTTTACAATATATTGTAAATATAAAGTATTTAAAATATCTAATGATATTGCAAATTTAAATATTTAGTCCGCGTCTAATTATTATTTAAAAATCTTAAAATCTTTAAAATAATGTATACGTTAAAGTATTTAAAAGAATTTCAACATAGCATTTATAATTATTTTATAAAACTTTATAAAAATTAAATTATAACTACAGAGATTATAACTTATACGTTATATGAACATTATTATATTCTGTATTATTATTAGTATTTCACCATTTTTTCATTAATAATTAGACGTGGAATAAACTTAAAACTATTAAAAAGTTATTTATTATATATATTTTTTAGATATTTTGCGAAACACTTGATTATAAAATAATCAATATTCTCCGCAAATATTTAAATTTGTAATATTGCTGAATTTTGAAAAACATTACACAAATAAAAATATTAAAATATTTTAAATCATTTTTTTGTACAATATATTGTGAAAAAAATATACTTATAAAATACTTTTAACAGTGTTTTAATAGTATTTTTATAATAGTTAATAAAAATCAGATTAAACTACGGAAGTTATTTTAATTTAAACTAGTTATTCAGTAACTAACCATTTTTTTTATAAATGTACATATTTAAACATATATTTAGATTTTTTCTATTACAATTGAAGTTTTGGGAAATTTTTTTATGTATTAAAAATATATTACACTATTTACTTATTTACTACTTAAAAGTCAATGACATTTTACAATATATTATATTTAAAAAATATAAATGCTTTTATTTGTGTATTATTTCTCAAAATTTAACAATATTACAAATTTAAATGTTTTCAGAGATTTTCAATTATTTTAATATAAAGTGTCTTAAAAAATATCTAAATACTTTATGAGATAAATTACTTCTTAATTCAAGTTAAGTTTACGTCAAGTTAATATTAAAACAATCTTAATATACAACCCTTAACATCTACTATTAAGTTTTTTTTAAATAATACGTAAACAATTGCTTACTAAAAAAAAAAATCACTTCTTTATAGCTTTAAGTTTAGCCCACTTCTGATTATTATTTAGAAATTCATAAAATAACGAACTGATACATGTGCTACAAAATTTAATAAATAAATACTAATTCATCATATTTTATTGATATACATTTTAAAATTTATAATAATTCAAATTAATTACATAATGATTTTATTTGAATTATAATTATTTAATTAATTTACGCATTTAAAGGCCTAAAAAAAAGAGTAACACAAAAAACAGCGGGGAAAACAACTGTACGGTTACCACAGAACAAAGAACAATGCGATTGACATTTTATCGAATTTAATTTATTTGTAATTTTAAATTTCAATACACGATATTTTCAAATATGCTTAATTGACATATTTTTTAATGTCTCTAATCTTATGCGCCCGGTTACATGTGCGATCACCAAGCAATTTTAGATTTTTTGGGAACAATGTTCCGAAAATTTCGGTCTTTATTTTTTTTTTGGCGCCCCTCTGAAGCTAGCGCCCCAGGCGATTGCATATACAGCCTGCCCCTCGGGTCGACCCTGATAACAGTATGTATAGAAAAATGTTTTTTGTCTACAATATATATTCATAAATCGTGACCAAAAGCTATACAGACGACAATACTTGAAATAATCGTTAATTTATCTATCGTAGACATTTGATATCTGCGACATTAACTAGCGGCGATAGCAAAGAGCTCCAAATTACGACCGGTCGTAAACTTTTAAATCATTTATTGTGATTTTTCATCCACTTTTTGTAATTTATTGCTTAATAAACCAGAGTTGAAAACGTTTATTTTTATAACAATCGATGTTTCGCTGCAAATAATATAAATATAATCAAGGAACATAATATGATTTTTAATAATTTCCGAAACACCCATTATTATAATATTTAAAAATGTATGAAGTCATTAAAACGTCGTTTTTTCTGTAAATAGTTCATTAAACTAATCTTGAAGAAGTTAATCCCAACTCAAAAATTTCGGGCGGTCTCTTAAATTATTTTTACGGTTCGTGTAAGACACAACAATATTTTACAAGTTATTACAACTATGGTTAAAAATACATAGCTAAGGCAATTTTATCCTTTCTGAAGTACTTTGGGTCTATGCTATTTTTGTTCTTTGAAACATGCGGAAATATTTATTATATGCTGATAATAAGACATACAATTTCTGTGGAAGTGGTTGATTGACAATCGAATACCTTTCAGCATCGTTATCACATTTTCCAGAACTTCTTGCCCGACGGAATTCTTTTACAGTTTGAAGTCGATATACTTCCGTTGATGATTTGAGAGTGATTTCGAGCAGGGACGGAGATTTTCTATGCACATGGCTAAAGTTTGCGATAAGGCGTCGAAGATGCTCTGCTTCGTTATGCGGAGCGCTTTTAATAATTTATTGTTGATTCGCGTTTTATGCAATACACTAGTTCATTACATCCTTGAATATGGCTCCATTGTTTGGAAATCTCATTTGTTTGGAAGTGAAGTGAGGTACTCCTTGATGTCAGAGAGAATTTAAAAAATTCCATCCCTTATTCTTATCCGTCTAAATAAAGCAATAAAAATAATATATAACAACTTTTTATTTATTATAAATAAATTTATAATATCACCAATTAAAGTAAATTGCCACAATCATACCAAAGTATACTTCAATATTATTATGCGAGACCATAATATCCAACTAATCTCCAGAATCCATGACGACGACAAGACCAAAGCTAAATTTAAATAAAAACATTAAATGATTAATAAAACCTAGCTTTAAAGGTATATTTTTTAGTCCCTAGTTAAGTAAATAGGTATAAATAATCTTACGCCTAATAATTTAAATATTTAATATATGTATTTTTTTATAAAGTTGTTAGATATTACTATTTGTGTTGTTTTATATTTTAAAACTAGTTGCCCTTTCATGCTAACTCTCTTTTAATACATATGTATGTAAATATAATAAGTTTTTTATTTCTTTTTGCGCAACAAGACATTTCGCAACTTATTTGATTTACGTTCAACTAAATCGTTTTATAATGATATTGCATTATGTTTATCGTTTTCGTTATTATAATATAATCATATGCTTCTCGGCAGTTTGGCAGAAAATTGTTGCGCTTTTGGTTTTGTTTATTCTTAGCAAAATATCGCGTTTTAAGTATAAATCGACTATCGTGCACAATGTGTATAGATATACGCTAAATATGTACATATATGTATGTATACACATATAGGTTTTGCAGCAAAACAAAAAAAAGCATCCCTATGGTTACCAACAAGGCCGAAGATATTTGTTCAATACAATTTATCGAATACACTGTTTCCATGGTGTTTATGTGCGTACAGTCACTCGATCAGGAAAGAGTGAAATTATAAACCGCCGATCGCGAAACGTATAATGGAAAATTTGCATATGCAAAATAGACGTGGTTAATTGAATACTGAAATTTAAATTTGTGCTCTAGTCACATGGAATGTTAAAATAAATTTGAGAGAAATATATTTATTATTTTATTTTTAAATACATTTAAATGAATAAATTTGTTATAAAATTCATAAAAATATTTTTAAGTTAAAAATCTTAATAAAACATTTCTATAAATGTAAGTAATATTATTTAAAATTTTAATTTATATTATCTAGTAATATGGTAAATTTTGTGATAATCTAGATAATTATTTCTAGATGAGTATTAAAAATTTTAGTTTTCCATGTTTTATAATCATAATTATGACAGTAAAAAAAAGTACAAAAAATGATAATAAAATGCAATTTAAGTTTTTTGTACTCAAATAAGTCTTCATCTTAACAATATCTCTAACTGATTATAAATAAACTTATTTATATTATGTTTGATTGCTGTTTCAACGAAAATTTATAAACGTTTATTTTATAAATATTAATGAACGAAAGCTCAATCAACAATCTATAGTTTATAAAAAATTGTAAATACTTTTCTAAACGCCCCTCAATTTGAATTTGGTTCAAATTGAAAAATATTATTTTTTTATAAAGTATTAAAAATACTGACCTTCATTTTTTTTGCAATAATAAATAAATTAAAATATACGTTCATGTCGTGCGTCGTAAAAATATTTAAATCCGTAGTAAAAGTAAAAACGATTCCGATAGATTTGCTTTAGTCAATTTTGGTGAACTTCAATGGTAGCGAGTACTATATTATATTAGTTCAGCTAGATGTGAATATTTCGGGAGTAAAGTGTAACGTTCTAGTCTCTAAGTCTCGAGTTGAGGTGATCCTAGAGCAGATTTTCAGCTTACATATGTTCAGAGAAATAAGAGGAGATCAACGATCGTTTGAGAATCTCTCAATAATTTTCAAATATCAGTATGAAGCCCCTTTACTTGATGTATTTCAGTAATATTTAAAGCAATGAAAACCCGAATTATTTGAATCTCGATGTTTTTCCGATCAATATTTTAAAAGCATTTTTAATTTTCCATCAATCTGCATATTTTAGATATACACATTAATTTCCTCAGTCTCTTCATAATCTAATACATATATTTACATGATAAGAAAAATCATTCTCCACATTTGAACTAGTGTTACTTGCTTTACTTTTGACCAAAATTGTGCTATTCAATGTATAGAATCCAATGTAACTTTTTTCAGAAATTGCTCAAACCATCATCTACCTCAGCAATAATTTTAAAAAGCTGTTTCATTAATGATATACTACCTTGGTACATGGGTTGAAATACTTGTAATATTAGTCAGTAAGAACTTTGCAACCATAATTGATTAATATTAAGCCATTAATAAAACTGGTTTTTGTGGCAATCCTTTACTTTTTAAAAATTCTCTTACTAAATGAAATTTATGATATATCATACCGTGTGTTTTATATGTCACAATAGACGTGCATATTCATGTAAAAAAATTTTGAAGCACGAATAATCGAGAGTATTTTTTGGCAGTTCACTAAAACGCCGTTTTTTCTGCACGTAGTGGTGGCAACATAATCATATTTAAAATATAAGTTTACGAAGATTATGTAATTATTAACATTTTGTATAAGTATGATATATGTTTCAGTATATATATAATATAAATATGTTGCAAAAATCTACCACTAACAATATGAAATAGATTAAAAATATCAAAATCAACATGTTTGGTGCTTAGTACAGATAATAATATTAAAAAAAGTATTATAACCAAACCTTTTCAACGCAATCTAATACGAAATAAACTACAAAAAATATATTTTTTTTTAATATTCAATTATTTAAAACGTCTTAAATAATTTAAGCTTTATCAAAAATGTATTTCTCTATGTGATGTTTGAATGACTAGAATTTTATTCATAAATAAATTCAATTGTTTTTTAAAATAAATACTATAGTATAAATAAATGAATTAAATAATATTGACGCGTGAGTAATCCAGAGTTTTCTATTCGTTCGACTATCCCCCTTTTTTGCTTACGCAACAAAAGGGGTGTCAGTGAACTGTCAAATCACACACCAATTGGCGTAGTCAAAATTTTCACCTTTCTCGCTTAAAAATGGAGGACAGCGACTCCAGCCAAAAGAGCGACGATTCCGGAGACGACAGCAAGAAAACTTTGCACAGAAGCAACTCAAGAATCTTGCTCAGCAGCTACCAAAATAAAAATAATAACAATCAAAATGTTAACCAGCATCTTGCACCGCCAAAGGTATGATTATTAAATCGATATTTAAATTATTTTTAGTATTTTATATATACTATGTTCATATAATGTATAGTCGTACATTATTATCATATTTTAGAAATTGATTTTATCTTCAATTTAAAAATATTTAACAAATTTTAATGCAAAGAAATTTTGATTTACTAAATAAATATTTTTTGATTTATTGCGGTGTTTCAAAAAAGATTGATTTCAAATAGTTTTAAAATGTAAAAAAATCCTTATAAAACATTTGATTTTTTAAATATATACACTTATATATTTATAAATATCGATTTTTTAAAACTAGAACCTCACAAATCCATGTTTTTTAAAAAAATAATTGAAACATGTGTCCCAACCTTTATTTTGTATGCAATATTTAAGCAATTTGCATTGAAGAAACATAAATAAATATATTTTTATAAAATTTATGAAAGCTTAAAATACGATTGTGATTGTAATATGATTTATCTCAGTTTTAGCTGAAAGCTCTTTAAAAAACGATTTTCATATGTAAGCTCATTCCGAATTCTATAATCTAAGCTTTCCATTAAATGTGTAATATAAATGTTAATGACTTGATATGAGTTTTTATATATAGATTTTATTATATTTTTGAATTAATTATTAATAAGATATCTGCGTTTTTTAATCGAGATTATTTATTTCAGTAAAAAAATATGGAACAAAGGATTAGATCATATAGAAGGGCTAGAGGGACAATAATAATCGAGAACTTTTATTAATTGCACATTTATATCTAATACGGAATATTATTTGTATGTTTAAAAATTTAATATTTGAGAATAGTATATTTTATGTATTACACAAAATACATTTTTTTGCCATTAAAATACTTCCGACCTTAAACGCTTCCATGAAAACATAGATATTTTCACACATCTGGCACGGAGCTAATTTTTCTTAATTAACGATTTCAAAATAAAAGCAGCAGTTGTAGAAAATTTTAAAATAATCGTATACATTCAATTTGTCACAAAAAAGTCTATTGCCATTTTTCTTGAGAAATAATTCTCAAACAACAAAGTTTCCAAGTATAAAGCTATTGTTTAAATCTATATACAAGGAACTATCTATATGAAGCGTTGAATATATTTTTTTATGTGCATCTTGTTAAATGCCAGTTTACTTCTTACATTCTGATCTTAGACAACTGCACAAAAACATCACTAAAAAATACCAACTCATGAATCTGTCAAAAAATAAAATATTCGTGGATGGACTGAAGAAAATGTTAAAAATAACTAAATATATTTAGAAGATCTTACATATATTTTTCTGCACGTTTAAAGCCATCTATATGACATTTTATTTATAGTATTGCTTATCAAAGATAAGACTAACATATTATAGATAAAAATATAGTGCATACACTTACTGACAAACATATTGTCATAATATAGTATATACACATACTCTAAAGTAGCTGTTACTGTTTCAAAGTAATAATACGTTGTGCTTTAACATTAATGTGATACGTATATCTTGTATTTTATATTTTCTAAAGTTTGATTTATTATACTTATAACATGTAAAGTTTACAAAAACTTTTCTTGGGCGTGTGCTTGCTGTTGATTTATTTTTGGTTCATGCTTTATTGCCATTTACCATCGTCAATCGCAAGTTTATAAAAAAATTCACTGTGTATGTCATATCACGGCTTGGCACCATATTTATGACCCTGTCCAAAGATGTGTGACATTTCGACGGGACAAGACACATCCGACGGTTCGTCGGAAATGTTGTGCGTTTCCAAAATCTATAACTGTGCGGTAAGTCAAAATTTTCTCGGTAGTTTGTTATCTTCCATACATTTTGAAGCTTTTTATATACCAAGTATAATACTATACATCAGAAAATTAATGGCGAGAATTTTACACATAAGAACTCCTTGCCTATAAATAAAATTCAATAATCAATAAAAAGTGATTTTCTGAATAGTTAAAAATTAAATTAAAATGCCATTTTTATTAAAGGAAATTTCATTATTGTTTTAAGCTACTAATAATAACCATATTAATGTTAGTTATGGACATATATATTTTTTTTGTGAATAAGCAAAAATTAAAAGAAAGCACTGCTTCTAAAATAAAAAAAGAAGATATTACATAAAAATTGAATGACTTTAAAAACCGGGAAAATGACATTTTTTGTTCAATTTCTCACTATTATTTATACATTATAAATACTTTCGTTAGATAAAAAGGCATAAATAAGACATTTATTAAAAAAAATCGTCTAAATATGTTGTGTTTAAATATTTTACTAGATTTATTTTAAATAATTTTAACATTTTTTTAAGGGATGCGTACAACATTCTATATTTTTAAGAGCTTTAGAATTGGCATATATTTATAATATATATTTTTTTATGTAATAGTTGTTTATTGTAAATTTTTGAGTGCATACTTATATTGTGGTGCATTTCAAATTAGTATATTTTAAAATTATAGCTTTGTTTTTTATCGAGATGCTGCAGGTAAACATATACTAAATTTTTGATCTAGGATAATATATATTTAACTAAACTATATATAACATTGATTAGAATATAAGAATACCGCTACCTTTTGGAAGCAAAACTTTTATTAAAAATTTTGTGTGAAAACATTTTTTAGAATGTATCAAAACCCTTTTTAAAATCAGCCTATATCGATATTTTTTCTCACAAAATTGGATACATAGAACATATTCACTACTATTGATCTCAGTACATAAAATTATGCTGTTTATCACCTTTTTACATATGCTTGGTAATATTTTATATTTAATTATTTATTTATAAAATATTACAAAGAGCAATATTTTAGTATGAATATTTTGATGATGTCGAAAACAAATATATAGTACACATCTATTACTACTATTATTCCTGTTTATATACAGGAAACTGTAAATACATTTAAGTCCGTCGTGCTTTGGCCTTAATATTTTACTGCATATTTTTCTATTTAAAAAAATTGGATTCCAAAATTTACTAGTAAAAATTTTTTATTGAATCATTAAATGTCATATTTCGAAGCCCTGGCTCATTGTTAAAATGTTAGCTTTTGTGTATTAATATATCAAAAGGACTATGCATTACGAAACTCCTAAGCCTGGAAAAATAATAACAGTAAGCTTAATTTTTGATCAACTAGATTATTTACACGGAAAAGTAAAAAATAGCTGCACTTTTCAATAGAACTTGACACAACAATGCGAGTTCTTATGTAGCGAATTTGGCTAAAATGTTTTTTGTGTCATACAATACGACTTATATTTTAACGACTTTTAAGTGTATCGCCAATGATGAAATATATTTGTAGTTTTCAACATTAATTAAATGATAAGTTATTTTAATATAATTTTATTCTAAAAATAAAAGTACTAAAATTAAATGTTCGCCGTCATAAAATTTCTCAGTGCATTCAATGTACGAAGTTTGTGGGACACGAATTATACGAAAGCGAGTTTAGTTAGAAACTTCTCAACTAGTTAGACGTTTTTCAACTTTGAAACAATTTATTAATTTTGATTGCTATCTAGCGGCGAATGCTTTTGCTCAAAATGTCATGAAATTCCACCAGAGATTGTCTAAATCAAAGTTCTTATTCGAATACCCACACACACACTAAATATATATACATATATACTATATGTAATATATATTTTTTAATATTAAAAAAAAAGTCGTCTAACTCGCCAAAATTATTTTTACACTATAATCTATTTATTTATAATGTAGTATATAATATTTTTACATCAAAGCGTATTTTTTACAAAATATGATATATAACATTATATTAAAACATAATGTACTATTATTGACATTTAATTCTGGTGAACGCGGTTTATTATTTTTTTGCATGATTGATTATGTTTCGGTCACACAACCACCTCACTAAAATGAAAACATCAAATATATTATACAAAGTAGATGCGGTTCTTTTCAAACCTATATATGTACTATATATATATTATAATAATTAAAATCATTCAGTTCTTTTAGTCGCATATGTAGAAATGATTTGAAAGTGTAAACAAATATAAGCAATAGATTAAATATATTTTATAATAGTAAATAATTGTTTTTTTAACAACAAATAAATTATTCTTAATTATTTTGGAAATTTCTATTGATATACACAAAAAGTTCTATAATTTATTTAAAACTCGTCAATAATTAGATTCTGGTAAAGTTATAAAAGTTGTTTCTAAAATATTTCAATAGATCAATTATAATATATTTGTAGTACATAATGTTTGGTTATGTTTTTCCCATCATTTTCACACTTTTATTTTTATCAGAACAGTGCTTATAATATAAGTTACAGCTTTAATCAATAAAGGCAAAAAAAATTCGGAGCATTCGGAGCATACACATAAGTAAAAAATACTTCAATAGTAAAACCTAACAATATATATTACACCCAAGTCAAGTTATTTGAAGAGGTGCTCGAAAGGTGCATTCAATTTCCTATTTAGTTAGACTTAATATGGGGAGTTTTAATGGAAAAGGATATAGATAATTGTAACGGGGGGGATTTTAGAGTGCTTTAGAGAGCAGCGATCCCGTCCCTTATTCTTACCTGTTGCGGCAAAACACAAAGATATCGAAGAGATAAAAATATAAGTTGGTTGCACCAGCGAATTGTGCGAAAGTCGAGGGTTGCCTGTAATGGGCTTTTTCGTTTCGTTTTTAATTTTTTGTTTAATCTTTTCAAACAGACATTGCTGTTAAAGAATTTATTTTAAAAGGCAATATATCATATTGTTATTAAAATTAATTTTCACAGGAATGAACGTGTGTATAAATATTTTTTAGAATATCAATATTTATTCCTACCTAGATTATTTAATTTTATGAATCGTTATATTATATAAATCATATACTTCTAGTGCAATATTGAATTATGACGTATCCTCGCGAAATTAAAGTGTTTGTCCTCGCTTTCTAAATATATTAATTATCCTGAAAGTTTATTGTAAAACAACAGCAGTTACTAATTTATTAATTTTTTATAATTTTACAATAATGTAATTGTTTTGACAGAATATTTACAAAGATGGTTTTGGTTATCAATCTATCAAATCAAATTATTAATAAGATATTTTAAGCGCTTCTTAAAACTTTTGAGTCGAACCACCCAAACCCCAGTTGGAGCATCGCTACAATTAAACCGTCGATCGTTAAAACTGGCGTGATGATGTCGCTTTTTGATGTCGCTAATCACAAATGATGGCACGAAGGTATTTCCGCTCTCATTTCTGATGCGGTCGCTCGTGTTCAAATGCCACCACCAACTACAACATGCCTCTGTGCTGTGCCAGTCATCTTCTAGGACTAGCCAAGGGTTATTCCTAGGCCTGGACGTGCCGTAATAATTTAAATTTGATAAAATGTTCGTGTGCGGATTAAAGGCTTATCACAGCGACAGCAGCGAAGAGTATGAGTCTGACGAGGACATTGAAAATGTTTTAGTGGTACATCAATCGTGCGCGAGAGTGGCTCGGTTTATTGTTTATTTTATTTTTTTTGTTCAGAAACGTAGAGAAGAATGCGAGCGGAAAGCGCGTCGAGGAGAAATGGATCCTCGACTGGAGTTTACCTTCCAACTTCTCATCGATGGCACAGGATTACCGAGGCACGAGATCATGGACCATGTGTTTGAAGGGAATATGGTATGTGTGGCAATAATTAAATTATATTTCAATTTGCAATGTGATTCAACGCTTATATGCATTAAATAATGATTAACGTTTTTCTTGTTTGCTAGTATTGTAATTAACAGTATTTTTTAAAATAGTCGTCCATGTAATATTTTTTATTAGTTGTTTCTAAACCATGTGTTATTACGCCCCATATTAAAAAAGCCTTTAAATAATCAAAATATATTTTCCTTGAAAGTATGGAAAAAAAACGTTATTTATATAATAAAAACAATAAGATTTAATTTTATTAAAAGCTAATGCAGAAAATCCCGTTTCGCATAAATAGCAACAACACTTGTATAGCTTTGCCTATTAAAAATTATTCACGTTGATTCAACAAAAATTAAACTAGAATTCAGTCTCAAGTTTTTGTTTTAATTAAGAATCGCATTAGAATTATATCAGCTGTTCGTTTTCAAAAGTTGGCAAGAAAAATAGATTCTGTTCACATGCGTACTTTGTGAAAACAAGATCATTGAAATACTAAAACACAAAAACTGTATTATCAAAACTTGAAAAGATTTTTGATTAATTCAATATCATTTTTGGCGCAGAAGTCATTATAAAAAGGAAACATGTCGAACATTTTTATTGTAATTCGCCATTTCCATAACTCTATTTATTTATGAATGGTTTTACTTGGCCAGCTTCGAGCGCTTCCGAACATTTTCGGCATATTTTCCGAGTCAAAGGGACTGAAGTCGGAGCTGCTCTTTCGAGCGTGTTAAGTGACGAGATAATGATATGGTGTTTCGCAAACTGAGATAGAACGAGTAACTCGGTTCAATTTCAGTATGCGCGTAGGCGTTCTATGGTCAACACGCATGTCGAGCGCTGCATCGTAGTCACGTGGTCAATTTATAATACCACATGCTTATCGGGGACTTCAACAAGCTCTTACTGACATCTTTGAATATTTTAGGGTACCAAAAGGGATTAATTATATTTTTGATAATATATTCTTCTAACATATATCGTTATTATATTTTTTTCATATAAATTTAAATAATTAGTGGTACTTGATTTCGTTAAAAAAAGTCGTTCTGAATATCCTTATGTATTTTCCTAGATCGGTTTATATAAATGTCACACTATAACGAATTCTTATTTAAACTCGATGGCGACAAATTCTAGGATAGTCACAGATGTGGTGTTCGTATTCTGAAGTAACATTTTTATGCCTTATGGCATTTTGCAAAAGCCGACAAAGATTTTGTGTAAATTTAATATTTACGACCGAAAAGTTTTCACTGATATTGTATTGGTGCGTGGCCACACATACTTTTATAATTATCAGTAATGTAATTTTAATAATATGACAATTTAAAAATTGCGTGCAAATATGTCGGCTGTACGTGACAGAAGCGGCCGTCCGGACATCATTCGCGGCTGCCGTCATATGAAATTTGCGACAGTGTGATCACTTACTCGAAGTCGTAACTTTGGTTCAGACAACTTCCAGAGAGTGTAGTGCAGGCATTACAAAATATGTCAAAAACAAATAATTAATGATCCCAAAGTGTTCTGGAAATATATATCACTAAACGCGATACTCAGTCGACGACGGTTCACGATATTTTTCGCTTTCTGCTCAGTCGCTTACATCTTCTTGTTCTTGGTCTTCAGTACTGACCATCGAAGAAACTAAGCTTTCAGATCGTAAATACGGCTTTAATAAATTGAATATTCTTCTGGGCCTGTTTTGATTCCTAATTTCATTTTGAAGGTTTGCTTAAGTCAGTCTCGCTATCATTTTAAAAATGATTGCATGTGCTTGGAAGAATTAATATTTGTCAGTTGTTCATCTTTGAATTCAGACTGCAAATTGGAATTTTAATGGTCTTTAGTAAATCATTAAATATTAGTTTTAAGCAATGAAAAAAATATTGTACTATTTTTATTTAAATATACGTTTATATATATAGTTGGACGAAATAAATCAACTGTTCCTGCCGCACATGAGAAATAAACTGATATGGTTTTATCAAGAAGTTGAACAGCAAGATGCCAGTAAACCTATCACAAAAACATCTACAACATCTTCAACATCTGCAGCAGCCAATGATAACAAGAAGAAAAAGCTATTCTTGTCGGACGGATGGGATTTTCCATTTGTCGGCATATGCATTTACATGTTTCGCATTACAATAAGCAAACAATTACCGGAAGAGGGTTTCCAGAAAGATTTGTAATTATACATTATTTAAATTAAACTGTATGGAAAAGATTTTGATGTTCTTTTTAAATAGATTTTGCGGAATATTAGACGCTCACACTGTCGGCATGGTGACCGGTATAGAAAGAATAATGGAATGTGTTTATATGGAAGCTTTAGCCCACTTGAGCGCAGAAGGCGACGATGAGGAAGGAAAGTGTCCCATGGTGAAAAATCAATTGCTACCTGGCTTAAGATCGTTTTGCAGTGCTTTAAAAGGTAGTTGATCTAAGATAATAAATGTAAGAGGAGATTTTATATATTTGGTTTTCGTCTATAGTTTGCGAAGAAGTTTGCGACGAGAAGAACATATTCGATGATGGAGAAACAGTGTTATCTATGATAGATGGACCTGAGAGCATTAAAGCGATAGCTAAAAAGCCTGAAGATGTTGCAAAACTAGAGCAAAGAGTCTCTGTATGGATTAAACGTGTTATGGAAGTATGTTGCTTGTTTTATATACTTATCTCATATAAATAGTAAAAATTAAAACTTATTATTTTTTATATATATATATATATATATATATATATATATATATATATATATATATATATATATATATTATATGCATATAATATTTAACTATCTGATGTATCATAAACTCTAGGTATTGATGGAAAGCGAGCAGTTGAGAAGAGAAGTAGACTCAAGTGGTCCTCAAGATGAATTGGAGTATTGGAAAAAGAGAGGCGCTCAATTTTCACAATTGGTTTCGCACGTTCAGGTTAGAATATTATAATATTCCTCGTCGCTAAGCGACGATGATAGACGGTACTAGTAAATAATGACAATTTTATTATTATGTATAGCATGTGTATTACACAACTTTATTTGTAATAGCTCTTTTGGTCTTTATCTTCAGGACCCAGAAGTACAGATGACTTTGATGTGCCTGCAAATGGCTCAGTCAAAAGTGATCAAACAGTGGAAGGACACAGACCATAAGATGACATTTTGCTACAACGAAGCCAGAGACAACGCTAAATTCATACAAGCTATGGAAAAATGCTGTCATTCTCTCTACTTGGACGATCCTGTTCGAATGAAAGATTCTATTCTAAATCTACTCCAAACCGTGCGGCTCATTCATAGCATATCTCAGTTTTATAACACGTCAGAAAGGACATCGTCTTTGATGGTTAAAGTAAGTGTTCAATATTATATCTATCAGTGAAATATAAATATTGATTCAAATATTAAATTTCAGATTACAAATCAAATGATTGAAACGTGTAAGCAATACATAACCTGCAGAAACAAAGAGACAATATGGTCTCAGGACAGAGTCATTGTGAAAGAAAAACTCTTGAGTTGCATCCGTTTAAATCACATATACAGGAACACTTACTTGTTTATAAAATCTCAAACTTTTCTTCCTGATCAGCAACAGTTTGGTTTTTCTGAAAATTACGTTTTCGGAAAGTTTGATACATTTTGTGCGAGACTCAGTAAGATAATTTCAATGTTCGATTTACTCGATGATTACAACGATCTGTTTGCCAGGCGAATGGAAGGATTACTTCTGGGTAAAGGTTAGTGTTTCCAATTATTTAAACATATTAAAGTTAAGCAGAAAATAAGTATATGAATATATTGAAAATATAGATTTTTTATATAGAGATTACTATGTAGATCTTTAAATAATTTTCAATTTATAACCTTTCTTGTAATATTTGGTGATTAATTAGATTTGGAAAATGCGATGCAAACATTTGAAGAAACAAAGTCAGCAGTGACGACGAAGCAATACGACTATTTGGATCATAGAAATTTAGAGTTCGATCAAGACTTTGACTCTTTTATGTTAAGCACAAATTCTCTTAAAGAAAACATAGGAACTTGCATAGAAGAGAACTTTTCAAGCGTCTGGGAAACTCCTTTGGGTATTAAATTCTTGGTTCGCTTCGAAAAGGTATGCTTAATAATACATTCGATTACTGTTAAACATTTGAAAGCATTAATAAATCGATACTCAGGTAAGCGAAAAAATACCATTGACTAAACTTGAAGAAAAATACACACGAGTTCTGACATACTGCGAGCACGAAGTAGAGAGAATATTCAAGCTGTACAAAAAGCAAAAAGACGATCCTCCAGTACCGAGAAACTTTCCTCCTATTGCCGGTCAATATATTATTTTTACAGTAGCATACTTTAAACAATAATTTTGTGATAATATAATATATTACAGGCAGAATCAAATGGTGTCGCTGCTTAAGGAATAATTTAGCAGAGCAAATAGATCAAGTCTCAGCTCACGCTGTGCTTAAAAGTCTTTCAGCGACGGCTGATCTCTTGAGGAAATATACCAACGTCAACAGTACTCTTGAGTCATATGAAAATGATATGCAACTATTATGGATAAACCAAAATGTATGCTACTAAGACAATTCATTATTTAAAAAATAAATAATAATAATAATTATTGGGGGATAGATACATATTTTTATCAAGAAGTGTTTGCTTATTCTTGTATTGATATTGATATTGTCATATTCAAACTAGTCCCCGTTAGATATAATATAATAGACATATGCCAGCGTTTCTTATAAGCAAAACTTCAGCTCACTAGATGATTTTTTATTTATCTCCTTTATTTATCTACGGGAGTTACAAAGTCGCAAAAATCATCTCTGCAGTGATAAAATACACAATAGCACATGGTAATTAAAAAATCCGAATGGACACTGTAACGCATCCGTCTATTGTCACGTAAGGTCCGCACCTGAGTGCGTCAAATTTATTAAATGCTTTTATATTTGCATTGTTTCGAACTTGACGATGTACGTTGTGGATTTGTATAATCATCTAATAATGTACCCAACAAAATTATAGCAATAAATGATTTAGTAATATTTTTTCTTAAATGATAATGAAAATTCTGAACTTTATGTATGTTTTTTTATTAGGTTTGGGATGCCGATGATAGTCTAAATAATACATTGCTTACAATGGACAAACAGGCTAACAAGGTCAAAGTGAACTTGGATCGTACAGTCAGATTGTTAATCAGAGAATCTGACTGCTTGAACAAAATGGGAATCGAACTACCAGTTGTTTGTCAGGCTCTATATGCAAAAAGAGACTATTTCACATTGGTCAACGACACTCTTCAGGTATACATTTATTTACATTTACTTTTATACTAATACTATATTATAGTTAAATCCATGTCTTGATTAATCAGATGGTTATTGACGATTTTCTGGAAGCTGTTCGCGAAGTGAAGCCAGAAGTGAGACCTTTGCTATTACCTCAACTGGCAAGACTTGCGACACTCTTGAGACCAGGACTGGAAAGGAAGGGAGCTTGGGCAGATTCAAGATGGCGTTCTTTCTCACGTCGTGCAATATCTGCAGTGTCAGCGTTTCGTGCTTTGGTCGCACGAGTGCATGACGTTTATTGCAATCGAGTCCTTCTAGTGATTGCTTCCATGCGAGACGTGTGTCCACATGCGCTTCCAGGTATTTTTTTCTAGATATTTTCCTCTGAGAAAAGTAAAATTCTTTCTAATATCACTGAGCAACACTATTTATAATAATGAAAATAATTGGTTACTAAAATTTTTCACATATATATTCATAAACACTGTCAGTAGGCTGTGTTAAACCAACAACACGGTTTTCGTCCGCGTCGATCCATGGCCACTAATCTATTGTACGTTCACAATCTCTTTCGAAGGCGGTAACAAAATCTCTACATTTTAAAATTCAGGTCGATGTAGTCTATTTAGACTTTTAAAAAGCGTTAAGTTTTGCAAGAAGCTACTTAAGTGGCGCTTGTATTATATGCTTATGATATAAGAATATTTGCGCAAGTCCCCGAGTCCCTATGGAAGTGATCGATTAGCATTGCGAAGTATTACATTATGTATTGTAAATATTAAAACAGAATCAATATCCTTTTAAAAATATTATATAAACTTGAACATGCAATTTTGATATTTCACGCTAAGATGAGGATCCTTGGGCAATCGATGATTTTTTAGAGAAAACAGAAGCATCTTGCAGGTGCGTTATAAAATGATCAAACAACAAAAATGACAAATTTACACAAAGCATTATTATCTATATAGAAACACGGCTTTAGAACTAAACAGAAAGAGTCTAATGGTTGAAGAGGCGGTTGAGGAAGTTTTGGATCTTGTCAAGAAAGCAGCTCAACAGTTTAACAACGATAACATGTCGGCAGAATTTGACTTCATGATGGAAGAAGGTTTGAATTTTGATTATTATTTTTTATATGTCAACTATCGTTATTGCATAACTGAAATGAATTAGAAGAAAACAAAACGGACAGCAGCCATGCGAACAACGATGAAATTGGATCGGCTACTCAACAGGATTGGTCAGCTGTTTGGGAGTGCTTTGATAATCCTTATACACTTTTGACGGCACCTGGTGGAGGATTATCAAAAGCAATGCAGGTATAGTTATAATTATAATTGTTTTATTTCATATCAAAATAAAAGTAATAATAAAATTATTCACACGGACAATCGGTAACCTAATGTTTCTCTCGTGGTCAACTTTAAGTCGAATTTTAATAGCGGAGTATCAAAAATTTAAATTTTTGCTGGTTTATATTATTATTTTGATGTGAAAAAACCACTGCAGAAAATGTATCATATTTTTTAATGATAGGTTTTGGTATTTTAAAAATAATCTTTTCTGTATATGTAGCAAAATTAATTTTTGATATTATTCAAGGATATGGTACGGAACGCTTTTGGAGAAATGAGACGCTACTACAGCAGAAAAGTTATAGACGTCATTATAAAGGTGACGAGATTTTCTCTAGACGCTTTAAAGAGGAGGTTCACTGTCAATGCTGAAAGTCCCGATGGTTAGTTTAAATATAATATGTAATTAAATGTATATAATAATATGTGTTTTTCTGATAGACATAATCAACCGACCAGTGTTTCTCTTACAAGCTACCCTAATGATACCAAACGTGTCTGTAAAACCAAGCATTGACGAAATACAGGAGGCTCTTATTATAGCAGGAAAGAACATAACAGGCGTCGCCAAAGGAGTAGCTCAATGGACAGGCGGAAAGGTGCCACCAGTAAGTGCACTTGAAACAATGAAACACATATATACATGACTATAAAACATCAAGATTTGGATTTTTACTTCAACTTCTAAGCAATTTGCTACTGAATTTAATTAATTACATTCTTCCTTTTCTCCCAAACCAGCTTACTTTAAGTTCGAGTCAAGTAATAATACGTAACATTTCGTTAAAACGAAAAAATCTGATGTGTTAGTTAGTTAAAAAATAATATTATATTAATATATCTGTGGCTCGATATAAGAACAACCAAAAGCATTTTTTCTTGGTAGCCGTTGAATGTTACAAAAATTAAACTAATCAGTATTCGTTTTAATTTTTTAATAATACTTACTCACTGTTTTGCTAGAAACATCTAAATTAAGCACGTCTTCTAACGTAGTGTAAAAGTACATTTTTATTTATAATACTTACTAATATTTTATATGCTTAGAACGAAAGTTTAATGAGAAAATCTAGGATTTTGAATTAATAAAGTATATTGCTATCTACGTGCTGATTAACCCATTCAACGCGGCACTCGACTTTGGCTTGTGTCTTGTAACGCGACAACTCATCTCACCGTCTTTGAGAACTAGTAAAAATTGCAATTAAAATAAACTATTTTAATCGTATCACAAATAATATGACACGAATAAAATTATCAATGTTGGAATGCCAACCAAAATGATCTTGAAAGTGCACCATAACTCCGCGGGCCTCACCCAAAAAACCTGGTTTAAACCGGGTTTTTTTCTTGTGAAAAAAACAGGTTTAAACCGGTTTTTTCTCCTGTAAATTAACCGGTTCACCATGAGTTCGCAGAATATAATTTAATTATTCTGCGAACTCATAACTGTAAACTCATGAATAAAACAGGCAATATCTGTCATATATTCAAAAGAATATTATTTTAAAATCAAATTAATTTTTTTCTTATAATTTCGATAGTTAATTTTTGAATATATGGATGCACAAATAATGTATTTTTATAATACGTTGGTTTCCACTACTTTGGCCATTATAAATAAATATATTTTGTGTGATGAATCTCGCGGGCCGAAAAAATGTTCAAAGCAGGCAGCATACACCCCTGATCTAGAGTATGCAACAGCGCTCTATAAACATGTGAATATAGACTCACACACGTCACACTTACCCATACGCGCGACCGAAATTCCTAGGGCTGACACAAGCCGATATAATGACTAAATAATATTATAATTCTTTGTGTCTTTTACTTATGAATACAATTTATATTACACGTCTGATTTATCTTCTGTGCCTACAAATGAAAAATCGGAAAAAATATATATATATATATATAAAAAAATAATTTAAAATAATCAAAAATTTACTTAAAATTTTCTCTTTTTTATACACAAAATAATAATTATTTTTTTAAATTATTAACAGCTGCCATTTTGAAACAAAATAGCGGATCAGGGTGAATCGTAATTATTATAAGTTATATTTAATAATTTTTTATTGAAACTATGTTAGTTTCCGTGTTTTAAAACCCGTTAAATACTATATGTTTTAAATATATATATTTTTTTTTAAAGTAAAACATTTGGTTAATCATAATTTTTACCCTCTCTAGGAATATTTACCAACATTTTAATCTTTTAGAGCCGCTATATTAAAACAATATGACAATATGTCGAACTTAATTTATTTTATATTTAAAATAATTGTGAATAAATAAACACTTTATAGTTACTTTCGTTAAAAAACATGCGGTTTACGAGTCTATCATATGATGGGCTTCGCGCTGATGATCCGACTCGGCTGCTCATCATATGTTGTGTATAGCGTGGAAAGGGTTAAGGTACACATAGCAATGATTGACAACATCTAAAATATATAGGGTTTAAATGTTATGGTAGATATCTGTTATTTAAATTTAAAAATAATAGTTTATTCACAGAAAACATATTTACTTGGTTGTTACTGTATTAACTACAAATATATAAATAAAAATAAATTTTAAATGGCAAGCGGTTCATAAACCACACTAAATAATAAATGTTAGATAGAATGATTATGGAACGAAGACACTAACTTTTGATTAATTTTTTGTCCGTTCCCTGTGTGTCTTCCCTTTGTTGTGTTCGTTTTATTTGGATATATTTACTTATGTGGCGTTGACCCGATTCACCCACGTTTGTCGTCGTAAATGTCTGTATACAACGCTTTGCTGTGTATTGCTTCGCTGTGGTGTATTTACCTGTCGGTACCATTCCAATACTTCCCGCACATTCCATGACTCCGATCGGCACTGCTCTTTCTCTCGATCTATCTCTACCGCGTTTCCGGCTCGCCTCGAATTCCATAGCAGAGGCTCGGCTGGAAAAAATTGGCAGGGCGATCCCCGCACGCGCTTTTAGATGTTGTGTCCCGGCTCGACCACCAGGTATTCGGCTCGGTGAGCAACAAGGCTGTCAAGATCTTCGAAGACTCCAGGACCAGGAGGAGGAGGCTCTACAAACTAGCGTCCGAAGAAAAGCCCATGTTTCCGTACCAGCAGAAGAACTTCTATTCACAAGTCATGGAGAACAAAGAGGTCGTCAAGATTTTATCGCTGCTGTCCATTTGCACGCAGAATGTGAAGCTGGTAAGAATTTGTATTATCATTTACTATAGATATTTGGCGAATGTATGTTAATAATTAAATGTTATAAATATATTAAATTACGCACGTCCTTCCGTCGCGTCGTTAAACGAAAAAGTCTTCCCACAGCAATAAATGAACTCTGCGAATTATTGCGAAACAAAATATGAGGGTTTAAATAGGCGATGAATCATCAGTTGATATAGATCTGTGTTTATTTATGTGACAATGAGACTTAAAAATATAATAACATATAACTTGCAGGAGATGGCCAATTTCATAAAAAGATGGAAACCGTATCAATATTTGTGGAAGAACGAAAAGAGTTTACGCGAATTGCTAAATTCAGGGCTAACTGATTTTGAACTATCTTTGCGCCGACACAGCGAACTTGAGAGCAAACTGTCGACCGAACCAGATATGCATATATTCAACGGTTGCCTAGTTGTTTCGACGGACAAACTGAAATTTGGCTTACACACAGAAATAAAAAGTATAATTCGTATTCTATATCCACAACTATCCACAGATTCGCAACTATTGTTATATCTTTTGCTTACAGACGGAACTCACAAAATCGGACAAGCAATGCGCAAAAAATATAAAAGAGAGATGGACTATGTGTATGCTGTGATGAACGAAATGGAACGCAAACTCGAGAGACCAATTAGGGATTTGGATGACGTTAGGATGGTGATGGAGACGCTAAAAAAGATCAGAGAGCAAGAAGTCGACATGGAACTAAAGATAGATCCGATTGAGGTGTGATATGTCCATAAACATTTAATTTTTTTAATCATTTGTGATATAAAACATGCTTTCATGCATCAATTTCAATATATATACCCTACTTTTAATACGATATTTTAAATTTTAATATAAAAAGTAGCTTGTGTTAATATATTTCAATTACAAATTATTTTATTTTGTGTAACTATATGTATTAAAATCAACATCATATTATTATTTAGCTAATAAGCTAGTTTCCATTGCGTTTATTTGATGACAGTAATTTTAACATATCTGCAATCTCTTTAGATCATTATATGTTTTTAGCTCTATGAGGGTGTTAAGATGATTCTCATTCTGTAGCGATGAAAGTTGATTTTCTGCGTGTTGTAAATATTTTCAAGAACGAGACATCTAACGGTTGAGCTCAAAAACTATTTAATTGTGGCTTGCAACTTGGGTGAAATAATATCTTCTTTTTGGAATACATGGAGCAAATAAACCTTACAATCAGTGCTTACACAAAAGCGATTGCAGATTAGTTTAAATATTGAGTTTTAAAAGAATATAATTTATATTTAGACATTCATTATATGTTTTAGTAGTTTGATTGTACATAATATGAATACTTTACATAGCGAAAAACAACATTTTTATGCCATCCCCAAATAACTTTAGTAAGTATCGTTCACTTATCTAACGCTTTAATATTTGATTAATAAATTAATAATGCTGCTCTTGCAGTGTTTGTTTATTCTTCGGAATAGTCAGAAACATAGTTTTTGAAAATTAATACTATTTCTTTGCATAGCAAACATAGCTACAAGTAAAGATAGTCTTCAGTTTATTTCTAAGTAATTTTGAATTATTTATGTATCATTTATATTTTAATGGTACGAATGGAGCTATTATTTTTTTTCTACAATCAATATTGAGTATTTTCAGGGTGTGACATCTAACGGCAGAGCTTAAAAGCATTTCTATTTTTTATTATGGTTCACTACTTTGATAAAATAATATTTTTTTTCAAACAATTTTCAGATTAGTTTCTGTTCTATTGACATTCTTTTATTTTTTTATAATATTACTTACATTTCGAAAAGTATCATTATAAAAAAACAATGCCAGGATACATGTCTAAATGAATAAGAAATAATCTTATAGTGCAGTTAAACTCTGTCAAATAAATATGAAAAATTTACTTTAATTTAAAATTGCAAAATCACGAAATGCATGATTTAAACACAATACCTTGAAGGATGATGATTAGTTAACTTAACTTACAAAATATAGTTAAATATTTTATTCGTCAGAAACATATCTATTTGTAAAAAGTTCTCGCCGAATTTTAATACTTGAAAAACTGCGCTGCGTCGTTTGTGCCATGTCGTGTCGTTGTCTTGGCGATGATATATGACTGGACCAGAACAGACAACCAGAGTGGAAATGACTGTTCTTATCTAAACTTCAGAGGTGTCGTTTCTATCGATTCGGCGTAAGCTCTTGTGTATTCCAAGGCGGAAGCAAAGTTCCAGTGGAACTGCAAGTGACTTTTCTATGACAGCGTTTCGGTTATAATACGGTCGGAGAAATGAGAGGAGATCAACGATCCTACTATTTTATTATCGTATTTATGTTGTAAATATATCTTTGTGTTTAACTTACGTATATATCCAAATAACTATTTTTTTACGAAAAACGGCATTTTGTGAATGTCAATTTACAAAATGCTTTAGATATTATTTTTTTTCTCAGATATCGTTACAAGAGGGAGTACGGGTGGTATCTGTAGTTGTATCCTAGTGCCTTTTTGGTATGAGTTTTTGTTTTGATACAATACAATAGTGCTATTGTCATCGACAAAATATTTAATATGGTGTATGGTTTGTCAAAAATAAATCGATCTTTACGTTTCGCTTAGATTAAAAATTGATTAAATTTAGGAGTTGGACTACATATGCGATTATTTGCTGTTCATGGATTAACAAATTGTTAATACATGAACAGCTGTTGATAATGTCATAAAAAATTATATGAAAAAACTTCCTGAAACGGTCAGAAAAGCTGAAAACATTATCGATACAAATGCAGTAAGTTCTGCCGAGGCGGAGCAAGGATTTTCGTTCATGAATACTAAATATTTGCTTAGAAAAAGAGCAACTAAAAGTATTAAACACACATCGGATCTAATGACCATTAATTTGATAAGTGTGCCGCTGTTTTCATTGCACCCTACACCTTATGTTCAATCAGGGTTTTGAAGTCAATATAATTTAGCTAATGATAAACGAGCCTGTTAATAAAATGTTAGCAGTATACCACTGTATATATATATATGTATGTATAGGTATATAGCAGTTTATTGTTATTGTTGGATTTTTGTTAATAGTAAGATTTACAGGTTTTATAGGTCAAATGTGATATTTGTGCAATAAATAGTGCAAGGTTCTGGCTAATATAGAGGTGACCCTCGGAAGTAAAATCCCGGCCAAGCTCGAGCTGTATGCGACTGCGCACTATCGTGTCATATCACGTAAAGTTAAAGCTGACGAACTAAAATTAAAGCGTAGCAATTAAAAAGTAAAACTATTGATTCATTTAAAACTCTAAAAATCAATCAAATCTAGTTAATTTTTAGATAGTGCCGCATCCTTATCGATTCGTTATTTTCTTTGTTTATTGCACGTTACATGAATCTACGACTTTGGTTCAATTTTGAGATAATTTAGGCATTTTGAAAGTATGAATCCAGTCAATCTGCTATTTCTTCAAACTAAAACTAGAATTTGTCTCTAGCTCGCCACGAAATCATTGGTGCGTGTAGGTTAATCTTACCGCTGCCACTAATTGCATGTTGTAAATTGTGCGCCTCGACGGATTCCGCCAGCGCCACCATTGTTTGTTGGTAAAGGTTTCGAGATGCAATTAAGATAATTATTATTGATATGAGCCAGTGGCGATATTTATTTATCTATAACAAATTTGTCCATCATGAAGGCTTTTTACTATACAGGCGGCCCTCGACTTTCGTACATAATTGGTTCCTGAAAATGTGTGCGAATGTTGAATGTTCGAAAGTAGAGAGAAGAAAAAAAAATTGAAATTGCGTGTATTTTAAAATATTTATTTATAAAGTAAACATAAGATGTTTAAGTGGGGTTTGCGGGTGCTTCCTTTGAAAAGTTATCAAGAGCTAACTATTTTCCACTATTCTTTTTCTTATCTTCATATAGTATTTTATAACATGCTATGTCTTTATTGGTCGTTCTACGCACTTGAGATATGCGTTCTCCATTAGGATCACAATCTTCCATAATATTTAAAAAATTGTCAAGATGCGTGAAGGCTACATTCATATTTTTCATTGTTAAAGAGTTTTCCAAAATAAACCTGTCTCCTCTACATTAAATATTTGGCTAGAGGAATATTCTACATCTTCAATAATTTTGGATAATTAAGAAATACATTCTTTTGCAGCATCTTTATCCGCATCAGCCGATTCTCCAGTAAATTTAATAATATGAAAAGAATATCTCATTTTAAAATTGTAAAACTAACAGATACTTCTTATTAAAATCTTTTTTTTGATGTATCCTACCAATATTTGTGCAAACTAAAAGCTTTGGCTTGAATAATTTAAATACTCAGAGGGACATCTTTTTGATGTTGGTCATCGATCCATGATGACAAAGATTTTTCCATTTCATCCATGTTTTTTTTGCCGTGTTTTTTTGGAAACATATCTTTAAAGATTGTGGAAATATATATTGAATTTCCACAATTTTAAACGTATTCCTTAATATTATTTTTATTTTACAAAATTGAACATATCGTAGACTTGTTTGTATCATACGAACGTCCGATTAAAGCAAAAGATTCACCGCTATCAGATCGTCTAATAATTTCCATCTTTGTCTCGAATCGTGAGAAGTTTATGAGTCCTTGATTTCTTTTTGTTCGTATCAACACTGAAGCTTAATTTAAAAAAATGTTTTTTTATATGTGCGAAATAACGAATTGTGCGAAAGTCGAAAGACGAGAGCCACCTGTATAGTAATATTTAAGGACGGAATAACGTAGTCCGTAACATCTCACGTGCCATTAGTAAAAAAATGGCATTTATTGGTTATAAATTGTATTACATATAATACTTTATAATTATTAAATATGTAGATATCATATTCTTGCGCTCACATGCTAATTTCGGTGAGCATATGGTCTGCTTAATTCATCAACATGATGATCCATGTTTTTTTTTTAAGCATTTAAATACGACAATTGTGACTTTATTACTATTAAATTCGGGGGTATTATATTTTAATTAGCCACATATAAGCGATCTAGTCACGCAAAAATATACTGAGAATACATACTTAGTATAAAAAAAACAATGACCATGCGTTCTTGTGCCTTTGTTATGTGTTATCGCAATGTCTTTGTTATGAGTGATATGCGCCGGGCGCATTCGTGACCTATGCCGGAACTTTCAATTGATAACCTTCACGTTCATACAACTATTGATCGGACGTCGGTACTAAGCCCAGTGCATCTAACTGCGCAGAAGCGTTGATTATAATGCGTTTTATTGTCAAGTCTGGTATCTATGCGAACAACGATGTCGTAAATTATAGTTATATTGATTTGTATATATAGATTTAAGGGCAGTTGCTATTTATTCTCCTTGAGTTATAAATATTAAAGATTTTTTTTAATTTCCCCAATCGTCAAAGGGTGCAGCGATATTACAATACACCCATACCTCGCTTTACGGCCTAGATACGTTACACGAAACTTGGCCGCAAAGCGAAAATTCGTATAACGAATCAATTATTCTAATACAAATTCATACAAATTCAATGGGATCAGTTCCAAATTTGTTAAGTATGTAACATGGTTTATTATTTAAAATGCATTTTATCTTTTTATTTAATTTAAATCAAAAATACATACATAACAAGTACATACATTTGTACATAAAATAATTACAGACTCCAAAAACCAACAATAATCCATAAACAAAAATGAAACAACTTCATGTTACATAAAATATGTGTATGAATACATACATATTTTTTTTAAATGGCTTTAATCTGAAGACGATGAAAAAATGCTAACCTACAGATCACTGTCGTTCTCATTTTTCACTGGTAAGGATGGGCCTGGCTTAAAAAAATTGTCCAACGTTGTTTGTCTTGCCTTTTTGTCTCTTTCGTTCTTCAGTGATTAATAACAGCTAATGGCTGAGTTAATTCCTCGAGAAACTTTAGCGCTACGTTCGACGTCAGGATCGTTTTCAAGGAAGATGTTTATTCCTTGTTCGAAATAGGAAAAAGCTTTTGACAATTTTTTTGATGTTAGCTGTTTGGATACAACAGGCTCTGCATCTTCATCAAATGCCGGTTCTGCTTGCAACTGAATGAGTTCCTTATATGAAAGGGGTTCCCTATCAGCTTCAAGTAGATCAAGCACATCACGTTTGTTCAAACTTTCAAAGCCGAAATCATGTGCTAGATCCAAAATGTTTTGCCTAATTTCAGGAAGGCAATTAACTTCTGCATCAGTACTTTTTACACATTCTAGCCATATTTTTTTCCAAACATGGTTCATTGTTGTTAATTTTAATTCCTTTCATGATTCACTGATGCTGTCAACAGCATCCTTGATGTTATAGTTTCTTCCAAAATGTCTTAATTGAAGATTTACCATCGGTTTCCCTTATAAGTTGTCGGAAAGTTCGGCGTAGGTAATATGCCTTAAAAGTGGCTATTGCACCCTGATCCATTGGTTGGATCAGAGCTGTTGTATTTTTCGGAAGGTACTCAATCATGACATCTTCAGATAGTTTGGATAAATTAGTAGGATGCCCTGGTGCATTATCCAAAATTAGCAAAGCCTTGTTGCTTAAGTTATTGTCTCGCAAATATTTTTTCACTTCTGTGCAAAAGTGATTTTTGAACCAATCCTCTAAAGTAGCTTTAGTCATCCAAGCTTTCTTGTTGGATCTCCATATGACGGGTAATTGATTTTTATTTAGTCCTTTAAGAGGCCTTGGATTTTCGGACAAATATACTAAAAGTGGTTTTAGCTTAAAATCACCCGCGGCATTTGCACCAAGTAGCAAAGTTAATCGTTCTTTAGACACCTTATAACCAGGCGCAGATCTTTCGGTTTTTGAAATGTACGTGCAATCAGGCATTCGCTTCCAATAAAGCCTGTTTCGTCTACGTTAAACACTTGTTCAGGTTTATGACCACCTCTTTCAATAATTCCCTTTAAAATGTTGGGATATTCCTTAGATGCGGCCTCATCGGCGCTAGCTGCTTCACCTTTCATTTTAAAATTATGCAAATTAAATCTATTTTTAAATTTTTTAAGAAATCGACATCGAAAAAAAGTTTTTTGCCTTATAGCGAATTATTTTAGGCCGTAAATCGAAAACGTGCCTTAATTGAAGAGGGCCGTTATAGCGAAAGGCTGTATAAAGAGCGGCCGTATAGCGAGGTATGGGTGTATTCAATAGCTAATGCATCATATACCGTATCGCACCGCCCGTATGGTAAGTCGCATCTACCATACGGGCGGTGCGTGCGGTGCGTGCGGTGCGTGCGGTGCGTGCGGTGCGTGCGATGCGTTTGAGCATGCGGGGTATGCGGGACATGCGGACGCCGCAATGGCCGCCCATTTTGTAATATCTTATAAAATTATAAATTTGCTTTAATCCTTGAAAAACTATGGTTTGTAGTTTATATTATTATCTGTCTAAATCTTGAAAAAAATAGTAGGGCGATATGTGAGCAGTTATGTATGATCATGAATTTTCATGAGAATAGAATCGTTAGTTAATGTACATACAGGATGATTTAATTCGAGTTTCTTATGTTGTCTGCACTGTAAATCAAACAGCTGGCAAATGTTAGTTTGTAATAAAACATTTACGAAATGGATCGCTTAATCATTGTAATTGTTCAATTATTATAGAGAAATAATAATTCTGTACATACATATTATGCTCGACTTCATCGTATTACTAAGGCTTAGTAATACGATGCTTTGCTTAGTTACTAAGCAGTTAAACTGCTTAGTAATTAAGCAAACAATTCGCAAAATAGTGGAACAATTTAAAGAGACTAGAAGCATTGGAGATAGAGTAAGGCCTGTGCAAGTGTGCAGCATCGTGGCGCCTGTTCAGCTGAGGATATTAGTGAAAGTATGGCCGAAGAACCGGAATTGTAGAATCGTCAGCTTTTCTAATGGCGCATTTTACATCTGGACATGCATCTACGTCCGTATAAAATTTAGATAGCACAAGAACTAAAACCCATAAAATTTATGTAAATTCAATGTTAAAGCAGCAGAAAGTTGACGCTGATTTTTCTAAGAAAATATTTTTCCTTGATGAGGCAAATGCATGTTAATAAACAAAATTGCTGCAAATGTTTGTGATTTGCAAGAGACCACTAAATGTCCAAAAAGTGACTATTTGGAACGCATTGTGTTCAGGCGGCGTCACTGGGCCCTACTTTTTTGAAAACGACGAAGGCCAGACTGCAACGGTCAATGGTGAGCGCTATAGACGGATGATAACGCATGATTATTTTTGGCAAGGAATCGAAGATATTGATGTGGTAGCAACAAGACTTGCTACACATCAGGTGCAACGTTTGAAAAATTCCCAAGTAGCATTATTTTACGTTTTCGTGACGTCACTGTCCGCCAAGATTATCCATTGTATTTTTTTGTGGGGATGTGGGCTAGAATCGTGGCTACGCCGATAAACCCAAAATCAACATCCGCCAATTTATAGTCAATATACCACCCGAGATGTATGAAAAAGTCATCAGGGCATAGATCACATCGATATGGATTTTGTCATTGCAGATGAAATCCGTATTGTTGCTCCATTAGCCCCTACCAACAGTGGCTGTGGATATATTTGTGAAGAATTATATAAAAAAAATACAGGTGACGAAGAAACGGTGACCGGTTAAAAGTTTTTAATACACGATTTATCATATCGGATAACTTTTTTACATTTATATGAATCAGACAACGATAATTTTTTTTTTGAAAAAAAGGAGCTTAAGCTGACAGCCCTTCAATATAAAGTCAAGAATGAATTGGGTCCTGTGGAATTATGTGATTTGACCTTCTCAAATCGTGTTTAACATTTTAATAAAATTAATGAGGTTAGATTGTCTCCATTGCGATTGGGAGCTAAATGTGATTCGTCATAGATGAAATGAAAGTACTTGATATCGACGTAGCCATCAATAGCTTTTTAATCGCGAAACATTACTGTCCTTCCGGGATCATTGATGAGAGAATTTTTACATTATCTAAGCTAATCTCGGTGGCATGATATCATAAGGTTCCGCACAGCTCGGAACTCTGCCAAGGCGAACGGGCTTCTTGATGCTTACCAAAATTTTCAAAGGACACGTAACTTTTAGAGTATTGCAATAACATCCATTGAAAACCATTCTGAGCATACCCTACCACCCGCGCTTTCTATATAATCACAATAATATTACGTGACAAAATTTTATTTGGGCGGTTAATCTATGCTTGCACAAAGGCGGCCAAGCTCCTAGTCAATCCCAAATATAAGCTAATTAAATTTATAATTATAGGATCAATTCAATTTTGTCTCGATTCTATGAAAATTCATGGTCGTATTATGACCATTTTA
Source organism: Plectrocnemia conspersa (assembly GCF_051122295.1). Taxonomy (NCBI): domain Eukaryota; kingdom Metazoa; phylum Arthropoda; class Insecta; order Trichoptera; family Polycentropodidae; genus Plectrocnemia; species Plectrocnemia conspersa. The sequence goes on from NW_028277170.1 coordinate 16,471,108, forward strand.
TAGGACACAAGGAGGGGGTTAGGCGTTATACGGTGCAGCCTTCGTAATTTTCCTTCGCGCTTTGCACAGCATGCACTGCGCATCTGTGCTTTGCGCAACTGAGGTTCCGAGCGATTCTATTTTAAGAGCTGACCGGTTGTAAAGGACGAAGCAATGACATAATATGCAATTTCCAATTTTCGAAACATCGTTTTTGCTCGTATGTAAATATCTTTCAGTACGCCTCTCATCCGATACATTGTAATCACATGAGCAAAGTTTGTGAAAATCATTTTTGCGATACAGAATTACTCTTTGTTTTACTGCATCCTTTAATGTTTAAGGTATTTAATATTAGCACTATGATTTTATAACTATTAATTTTCAAGAGGTATTGATTTTAAAAATAAATCTAATAACCTATTGACTGTTCAATATACATTGAAAATGATTCGTTATAAGTAAAATAATAATTAAAATGAAATATTTATGTAGTGCCTTTGTTTGAATTATTACGTAACGTATGACGCAATTGCACACAAAGCATGCAAATATTGATTTTATGGTGCCTGGGCATCCGGTTCTGGGAATTTAAGTCACCTTGTAAACAATTGCGCAGGTCCTGATAGGAGATGCGCCCTGCACCGTGTAAATCAATAACAGGCGACACTAATACCATACAACTAATACGTGCGTACGTATAATATATATTTAAATACATACAGTACATTTATATCAATTATTAACTTAAGACAATGTTTCCCAAACATTTTTGATACTTAGAGCTATGAGAAGATTTTAGTGTCGTCGTGTTGTTAAATTCCATATTGTGTCATTTTTTCATTCATTTATCATTCACCATCAGAATATTACTACGATATAGGTGGAAACATTCTAGTTTGAAAAACTTTCACTAAAGATCTCGAAATCTCTTTTGAGAGCAAGTGGAGGTTTTTCGACGACCTCTGCGAAAATTCTCATAAGATGCTCAACTTTGTTTTGTGAAATGCGTTTCATATTGACGGTCAGCAGTTATTTGTATCAGTGTTCCTCACCTTTTCGGTATCGCGGACCACCCACTCCGTAATAAAAATGTATTATTAAAACCACTCTTTCTCAAAAAATTTACAAAAAAAATAATAATTATACCGTTCTCATCCCAAAAAACTGTGGCCATGATCTTGTTGGACGACAAACACACCTTAGTTTCTTCGGCTACGATTCGTTAGAGCTGTCCACTGTTTCGACTGTTCCTTTGTTTCTGGTGTGTTGTGGTGTATCAATGGTTAGAAAATGACGTGAAAATTCCTTATTGCAGTTTAACATGACCAAACACTCCTTTAAAAACTGGCAGAGAGCCTCTGTATTCCCAAATATTTATGCAAAATACTGAGTATTCATTTGGTTAAAATACCCACGGTCTCAGTTATCCTGCGCTTGATCACTCGTCGATCGTCGATTATTATTTCATAGATTTTATCGATCATTTCTGCGTGGTAACATCATAAGCATAATGTCGAAAAAGAATTATTAAGAAGAAACAGTGCTTGCGACGCATGTGTTTACGTGATCTCGGATATCTAGGGCACAATGTCATATAAAGGATTCTTCGAAAGCAACTGACACATTTTCAATTGGGTTAAGGTTGGGCCAATTTCCGGCCAAGGTAGAATTGGTATTGCTGTAAATGTATGTCATCGATCCTGTGCGGGTTGAGGTTTTGAGGTGCCCTATTTAAAACTCCCGGTTACAGTTCACAGCTTCCAGGTTAATTAAAAACTCTATCAAGACCAGATATAATATTATACTTTTACTATTTCTGCAAGCTTATCGCGATTGAACATTTTTGATAATATAGCTCTCGCAACAATGGAAACTCCTATATATGTAACTTTGCGTCTTAATGGAGCAAAAAAAAAAGAAACGCAATAAAACTATTTTAATAATAATATGTCGTAAAGCCACTGGAAAAATACAAATTTGATTCGAAAAAGCATAGTCTGTAAGGTCTAGACTAATAACCAAGACGCCACGGGTTCGAGTCTCGGCAGTAGACTCGAATTTTTATTTATTTAAAGTGCGCTGCTTTTAATTATTGATGCTGTGGTAGTTGAGGACGTCACTGGGAGACGCTCTGCTATTGTCAATTCTCTGGGGACCTAGACTTCGTGGCGCAGCGCAAAAGCGAATTTGAGAATGATATGGGGGTCTTTAATGGCGCCCTGTGGCACTGACTATCTAGGGCTCAAATCGCTTAAGGGCGGAGCCCCGGTGGTGAGCCTGCTTATTTAGACGTTCGACTCATCTGGATAGTGCATTTTTATAAAAAAAAAACTACCTGGGAACAGTTCCTATTTTATTGTTTCTATTATTGATATGGGATACTGGAAATATTTGAAATTGAATTTTGCCTGTTTTGATGATTCATATGTATATCTTGCATAAAGCTGCTGTATTGTACCATTATTGCTGGTGAGTGTTTCATAGAATGCTGGATGCAGAAAAGTGAAACCGATTTGACAGATGACGCCAGACAAAATTCTTAAATTAGGCAAGCAATCTTTTTAATAAATATTGAGTTCAGATTAACCATTATTTCTATATTTAAAAGATTCCATACATCTTAAATGTGTGTAATTCTATCCCTGTTAATAATTAGAATTGATTTGAAAAAACTTTTGTTGAGTTAAAATTGTTAATTATAGCCCATGAGTACAATTATAGTGTTTAGTTGTGACAAATGATGGACCAAAATTTTTCTGAATATTTTTAGGTTTATGTATTCTTAAGCTCACGCAAAATATTATTGTTTCCTCAATTGAGAGACTGGAGTATTTTCCGTAGTATTTGAATAGGGTGGAACTCTGGATTCTGGGCGTTGACGGGAAGAGTGAAGCGGCTGCTTATCGATTCGAGTTCGTACGAACTCACGTGCATCTGAGATGTAAGTTCTTGATATACTGTCGAAAGTGAGTAAGAAATGGGAGTTGTAATATTTCGTGCTCGCCTACTTCTCGGTTCAGCGGTAAATTAAAAATATTTAGGGGTGTTATTGTATTTTCTTATTTTCTTACTATACTATTGTTCACTATTAAATATTTCAAGTGGGAGATGCGGCAATGTATTGTCCTTTATTAAAATATACAATAACACGTATATTTCTAAAGGCATTTCCAATTTTTTGTCTATATATTTGCTAAATCCCTTAAGATTTATTACTGACGGTCATAAGATGCACAATCGCATCGTAAAAATTGACGGATTGCTTTATGGCGCTTTTAACGCGTTTAAAAAAAGTTTTATTATTAATGAAATATTTTATACCTACCTTGTTTTGCTTGGATACTAATATATATTATTAAAAATAATAATTCACTCCATTGTGGCATTTCATGATAGATTTTAACTACTCTAGGAAGCATTTAACATCATGGGAAGATACTCGCTGGCATCAGAACGAGAAGACAACGAGCAAGTGGATAGTTTGAGAGAGACCTGGCAAAAACTTCAAGCTAGAGCGTTAGCCTCCCACGTTTCTCTTTTGAATTTGCAACCTCAGCTTGAAAACGAGTTAGCAGATAGTCTTCGGCGCTTTAGAGAAGATAGTACGAGGTATTGCCACGAATATAGACACGCAGGACCTATGCAACCTGGTCTGACGCCTAGAGAAGCTTCAGATAAATTGATACTTTTCCAAGTATGTAAATTTATATTTTTATTCACTGGTCATATTTTTACAAAGTAAAATACATTAAAAACTAGAAATATAAATTCAGCAACTGCATATAGAGATAGAGTACAATATTAATTTTTCATTACAACTTAGAATCGATTCGACGGCATGTGGAGAAAGCTTCAAACTTACCAAAATGGCGAAGAGTTATTTGGTTTGCCGCACACCGAGTATCCAGAATTGGCTCAAATTCGTAAAGAATTAAACTTACTTCAAAAGCTATACAAATTGTACAATGACGTTATTGATAGAGTCAGTAGTTATTATGATATACCATGGGGAGAGGTCAACATAGAAGAGATCAACAACGAACTGATGGAGTTCCAAAACAGATGCAGAAAGCTCCCTAAAGGGTTTGTTAATTAGAGCAAGAAAACATTTCAACAATTATTTTTATTAATGTATTTTTATAGATTGAAAGAATGGCCAGCTTTTCACGCTTTGAAGAAAACCATCGACGACTTCAACGACATGTGCCCCCTGCTTGAGTTGATGGCCAATAAAGCTATGAAAGCGAGACATTGGCAAAGGATTATGGAAGTCACCAGCTACAATTTTGAGCTGGAGAGCGAAGGATTCTGCTTGAAAAATATTTTAGAAGCACCGTTGCTTTCGTTTAAAGAAGATATTGAGGTTTTCCATTGAAATTTATTTTAAGCTTTATTATATAATATATTCTTATGGCTTTTGTATATTATTTTTTCATTTGAAACCACATCTGAGTTTCTGCGATAAACCATACTTTCTATCTTAAATATTGATTTTTCTATATTTTTTATAATATCTAGAGTAAAAAATACATGCACTGTCACTAGCCTATTTTTACATATTTACTTTTTTTAAGTTTAATTTAATTTTTTAGTTCTGTGAAATGCTTAAATGTTATTTTTCGACCCCAATAGGACATTTGCATATCAGCTATGAAAGAGAAGGATATAGAAGCAAAACTAAGACAAGTCACAAATGAATGGTCTGTGCATGAATTGACGTTTATGACGTTTAATAATAGAGGAGAGCTTTTGCTTCGTGGTGATACTACTGCTGAAACTATTGGACAATTGGAAGATAGTTTAATGATCCTCAGTTCTTTGCTCTCAAACAGGTGCGTTTATATTTTTTTACTTTTTTGGATTTTGACGCAAAAGAGGTCTGACTTTGCAACCAAAATAAATGCTGAAAAAGTATGTTGGTGGAGTTGAAATGAAATGAAATATCCACCGGAGTGTTGAGTTTAATTATTGTCAGCTATAATCTGTCTCGTGCTGTGACACAGAGGCGTATTTCGCCGAGTCTCTGGAACGCCTGCCTCTATCATATAACCAAATATCACATTTTTATATTGTTGGTTCGAGACAACTCTGGCGAAACGCAGATGAGGATGTTGGCGAGACAATTGCATCTTTTCTTGGACACACCCATGAAATGGGTTAACTCCTTAAAAATGAAACGGCCCAATATGCCACTCTAGTGATCATTAACTAGGAGGTAGAAGAATAATAGTCTTTTGCGCATGAGGAACGACTTGTCCATCGCGCATCCTTTCCACACAAAGAGTGGTTCTCCACTACTTTTGGGTGATTAACGTCTCGGGACGAATGTGCTAATAGGTGCTCCGTAAAAAATTTCAAACTATTAATGAGACATGATAGTTTCTCTCGAATTGTAAAGGTTGTTTAAACCCACACAAATTACTACATAATATTTTTTTTATTGTAGATACAATGCTCCGTTTCGAAAACAAATTCAGCAATGGGTGTTTGATTTATCCAACACAAATGAAATACTGGAACGATGGCTGCTGGTGCAGAATATGTGGGTGTATTTGGAAGCTGTGTTTGTTGGAGGCGATATCGCTAAGCAGCTGCCGAAAGAAGCCAAGAGATTCTCTAAAATCGATAAATCGTGGCAGAAGATCATGCAGAGAGCTCATGAAACACCAGGCGTTGTATCTTGCTGTGTTGGAGACGATCTTCTGAAGCAGCTACTTCCACATCTTCAAGAACAACTCGAACTCTGTCAAAAATCATTGAGCGGATATCTGGAGAAGAAGCGAATGATGTTTCCCAGATTCTTCTTTGTGTCTGATCCTGCGCTGCTGGAGATTCTCGGACAAGCTTCAGATTCGCACACAATCCAAAATCATCTTTTGTCTATATTCGACAATACGCGATTCGTGAAATTTCATGATATCGGTCAGTCCAGAAGCAACTACACTTAAATATAATGGATCTTATATGTTTTTTGTGTTATTTTAGAATATAACAAGATGTTGGCCGTGGTATCGTCTGAAGGTGAAGAGATTCCATTAGAGCGCGCTGTGCGTGCTGAAGGTTCTGTGGAATCTTGGTTAGGCGCTTTGCTGACAGCATCTCAGCAATCTCTGCACGCCATCATTAGAACTGCGCACAACGTAGTTTCAGACCCCGGGTTTTGCTTCTTGAGCTTTTTGGATAAAATGCCGGCACAGGTATATACATTTGAAATTAAAAAGAAAATGTGGCGGCATAAATATAACAATATAAAGAACCGCTGTTTAAAATTAGTTACATGTTATTGTATAATGCAAATGATTGGCGAACGAGGCGCCACCGGTCGTCTTCTTACGTCAGTGTTATCAGAGTGCCGCCTAGTTTTTGGTCATAGCAAATAAATCACCCGTTCCTCACGAAACAAAAAACGCTATTTCGATACTTTAGATTAATAAATAAGTGTAATAAATCTATGTTTCTTAACTATCTTATATGTTTTTTATATGCTAGATATTGTTATACATTTTATAATCAAATTTAAGTGTTATTTTTTCTTTAGAATACGTCATGAAATGACATTTTATGATGATAAAATCTATTATCGGATGACTACGTACATAGATTTTCAACATTAAATTGCAGCATTTTACAATTCTCAATAAAATATATTTGAGAGATCTTCAGCAGAAAGAGACAAATCTAAATTTAAAATAATTTCTATAATAACATTAATAGCTTGAGATTACATATGTATATATTGACGATGTTCTGAAAGGTGTAATAGTAAAAATTTAATCATTTTGTGTGAAAACCTAAGCAAATACAATTTTTTAGAATGTAGCAAAAGCCTTTTTAAAATCAGTCTATATCGATATTTTTTATTACAAAATTGGATACATAGAACATATTCTTTACTATTGATCTCAATACATAAAAACTATAGTGCTTAGTACATTTTTAGAATACTGAAATAAATATTTATAATTCAATCATGTTTTAGACTGTCTTGTGATTTCAGATCGGTTTGCTTGGCATTCAAATGATATGGACTCGCGATGCTGAATTGGCGCTAACTCAAGCCAGACAAGACAAAAAGATTATGGCAGAGACAAACAATCGCTTCCTAGAACTGCTGAACACCTTGATTGATCAGACTACAAGGGACCTTCTGAAAGTGGAGAGGATAAAATTCGAAACCCTGATCACGATTCATGTGCACCAACGCGATATATTCGACACTTTGGTATTAATTTGGTAGCTTCTATTGTAAAATATATGTTTGTGTTTTTATTTTATTTTTTTCTAATGCCAGTGTCGCTTGAACGTTCGCTCCGTAAACGATTTTGAATGGTTAAAACAATGCAGATTTTATTTCAAAGAAGACTCTGATAGAACACTGATCACCGTAACAGACGTAGTTTTTACGTATCAAAACGAATACTTGGGGTGCACTGAGAGACTTGTGATTACGCCTTTGACAGATAGGTATGTTTTACTCAATTTATATTTACCTTTTTAAGATGATCGATTTTTGTTTGTGACAGTAAAACAGGTCGTTTATTCATATACCGTATAATCATGATTATCCAGGTTAATGCTGGAGAAGGACGCGGATAATTTAAAAACATAAAAAATCCGAAACATCAATTTTTAACGAGTTAAAAATATGTTTAATATATTTACAATAAAGATTATCATTTTGTTTATATCTTAAAAAAAATCTGTGATTCTTGTTTGCTTTTTAAAACTTTTCAATAATTTCCGAATATCAGAACAATTTTTTTCTAAGAGCTATTATATCGTTATACTAGAATCCCCTTTGGTCGATATAGTCCAACATCAGTCAGTATTGTTTTGTGATTAACGTAATTATTAGTATCTTCTTCACTTGTATTTTTACTATCACTCTTTTTCTCTTTTCTTGATCACTCCTAACTTAAATTACAGCTGCAACTGTTTCGCGTATTATAGTGAAAAAATCTAGACATATTTTTAACTTCAGGGAATTACTAAGCTTGCTGAGAGATAAGAGCATGCTGACCGCATGCTCTTATCTCTCACTTACTCTCGTCACTTAACACGCGAGCGATCGAGAGGAAAAGTATCTCACCGCCCACGCCTGATATATACATATGTATGTATATATAACAAATTACTATTGTTTTTATGTAGATGTTATATAACATTGGCTCAAGCTTTAGCCATGAGTATGGGAGGAGCACCGTGTGGTCCAGCTGGTACTGGTAAAACTGAAACAGTGAAAGATATGGGCAAAACCTTGGCTAAGTACGTAGTAGTATTTAATTGCTCCGATCAAATGGATTATAGGTAAAACATACAGTAAGGTTTTAAAAAATACTTTAATAAATTGCTCACCATCCAATTGCTTTTACAGAGGCTTAGGACGCATATATAAAGGTCTGGCGCAATCTGGCACATGGGGATGCTTTGACGAGTTCAATAGAATAGAGCTTCCAGTGTTGTCAGTCGCTGCTCAACAAGTAGCTGTTGTCTTGCAAGCGAAGAAAGACAAACGGAAAAGTTTCAGATTCACTGACGGCGATGAAGTCGATATGTGTCCAGAGTTTGGTATTTTTATAACAATGGTGAGTAGCTTTTCTATATCAAAAAAGTTGAATCCCGTATGTTCATAATGGCTTGATTTTGTACATTAGTATCCTGTTTTCTAATGTCATCTATGATCTTCTTACCATCGTTCAGCGCATTTTCCGTGCTGTTTCCTTTTAGTAAAAATATGTTTTCTTCTGTCCAAATATACTCTTAGGTATTTGACCTCTTCCTTGTGTTGTAACATTTGACTATTTAGTCTTTTTGTTCAATGTGAACAATCTAATTTATTATTAATTCACAAGTTAATGATATAAACTTTGATTTTTTTTCATCACAATAATAATACATTTATGACTTTAAATTTAATATTATATTTACTAAAAGACGTATATACATAATTTTTTCCAACCGTTATTTTTGACTCGTTAAAAAATATTTCTCATTTTTTGTCTGTGCTTTCTCGTGATGTTTTTCCATTTTATTTTACGTTTTTAAATTCTCTCACTATTAAAGACAGCGCCAGCTTTAAAACTTTAGACTTTAATAGGGAAGTAATGTACCTTGAAAATAATTATGTTGAATAACTCTTTTTCAAAGGAAGGCTTCATGTGTTATTATAATCTGACTTAAATATTATATAAACACATATAAAATAATATTATTGTAAATAAAATATATTAGAGTTAGATAATTTAATGTTAAATCAGAATCCAGGCTATGCTGGCCGTAAAGAGCTACCAGAAAATCTGAAAATTCAATTTAGAACGGTCGCTATGATGGTGCCAGATAGGCAAATTATTATCAGAGTAAAATTGGCCAGTTGCGGATTTTTGGAAAATATCACTTTGGCGAGAAAATTTTACACTCTCTACAAATTATGCGAAGAGCAACTGACGAAACAGGTAAAAAAAATATTATTATTGGTAATGAAAATATCGTGATTATTTTAAATATTTTAACAGGTGCATTACGATTTTGGTCTTCGTAATATTTTATCAGTACTTCGTACTCTAGGAGCCGCTAAGCGTGTAAACTCTAAAGACAATGAAAGCACAATTGTAATGAGAGTTTTGAGGGATATGAATCTGTCGAAACTGATCGATGAAGATGAGCCGTTGTTTATATCGTTAGTTGCTGATCTCTTCCCAAACCAAGCTCTGGAAAAGACATCTTATCCGGAGCTCGAAGAAGCGATACAAACACAGGTTGAGAAGCAAGGACTCATCTGTCATCCACCTTGGGTTTTGAAATTAATACAGGTAAAAAATAATTATAAATTTATACTATTTATAAAGTTAATACTTTTGTTTGTCTTACTAAAAACTAGCAAATAAAACACTTTATCGATATACATAAATAGATTTAAAAAAAATTGTCGAGCCTCAGATGCTCAGATGCTCAGATTATTCCTGAATTATTTGAGCGGTCATAGACGATTGTAAAAAACTATTTCACTCCTTAAGGAATTCCTCTCATCTTGGGTCCTTTACTATTCACGATTTTTATTAATGAAATAAATACAGCAATTAAAAATTACAGATTTATTTTGTATGCCGCTGATTTAAAATTGCTTAGATTCATTTGATCTAATGAAGATTCTTTCTCTCTAAAGTGTGATTTAAATTCTGCTGCCATCTATATTTTAGTATCGGAAAGTGCTATATTGTGTCATTTTCTTCATATAATTCGCCATTAGATTATTCCTACGATCTTGTTGGAAACGTTCTTACTATAATACATTGCACTAAAGCTCTAGAAATCACTTTTGAGAGCAAGCGGAGATTCTCTCTATGCGTAAACGACGTCTTAAAAGCTCGGCTTTGTTATGAATGGGTTTCACATCGACCATCCATCTTTCGTGTACTCTACGGCATCTTAGTTCGCAGCATTGTTGAATCAGAAGTTGTATTAAAATAATCAAATACTCTCTTTTAATCAAAAAAAATAAGAAAAGATTATTGAGATACATTTATATGGGATATTTAGTTATTATGCGTTGGGATACTATTCGCTGAGTTGTGCGTCGGTAAGATTTTTTAACTACAGAAGGGTACTGTTTACAGTCAAAATACATATTCTCGATAAATGCAAGTTTTGGGTTCCGGAACATCTTCGAGAGTCACGATCGCGTCCTCTTCCGCCACCCGCTAGAGCCAGGCCGTCCGCAATCATCTAGCTCCTTAATAGCTGACATTAAATGAGGAGTTGATGCGATTTGAATCATTTCATTTTAATATTTGCCATTTTGTTTCATTCTTACGGTGTATTTTTTTATGAAAAGTTTGTGAATTTTTTTGACCATGGGTTAGATGTTAGATTATTTAAATAAATATAGATGATATCTATACTAATTGTGTGTGTCTTAATCTGTTTTACTTTGCATATATAGTTATAAAATAAATACATTGATTTGTATATTTTTGTAGTTATACGAAACTCAAAGAGTCAGACACGGTATCATGACTTTAGGACCCACTGGAGCGGGAAAAACGACATGTATTCACACATTAATGATGGCGCTAACACACATAGGGCATTCACATAGGTATGTATGTCGTTTTTTTATTATTAAAATGGTATTTGTTATTAAAATTAAACTTTAAAGAGAAATGAGGATGAATCCGAAAGCTATAACTGCCGCACAGATGTTCGGAAGACTAGACGTCGCCACCAACGATTGGACTGATGGTATATTTTCAGCATTGTGGAGAAAAACTTTAAAGTTAAAACCAGGAGATAATGTCTGGTTAGTGCTAGACGGACCAGTCGATAGCATATGGATAGAAAACTTGAATTCAGTCTTAGACGACAACAAAACGTTAACGCTAGCCAACGGCGACAGATTGACAATGTCGCCAGCTTGCAAGATCATCTTCGAGCCCCACAATATCGATAATGCATCTCCAGCTACTGTTTCTAGAAACGGAATGGTCTATATGAGTTCTTCTGGATTGGACTGGTGTCCAGGTATTTGAGATGAGTTAGCTGAATTTGCATCTAAATTTTATATGCTTATACGAAATCATAAAGAAATAAATTTGCCAATTCAATGTTTAGGTGGGTTGCCTTCCAGACTTGAGACCCATCATCGCGAGATTTGACTTCGCAGATGCCTTCTCTAAGATAGGTGAAGGCAACAGCGGAGTTGCCTACTCATAGATCAGAGTTGGGCAAACTTTTTTGGGAGCGAAAAAAAAATAAAAATAACTCACCTTCACCTTCTAGGACCTAGAAGATGAATATGATATATTAATCTTACCGTCCGCAAAAAAAAATTTGGCCCTCCGCTTGTAGATACTTCAGCAGCTAGCTTTCAAGACGATTTTTAAGGAACTCGCGAACTAACATACGATCTTCCTAGGCAATTGCCTTTTGTTTTCTTCCAGTTTTTGACTTTGATTTGTAAGAGCCACATTCGTTGAACCATTTCAAAGCATTTTGGATAGCGTGTCGTAAACAATTAATGTGTTTACTAATTTCCGATAAATTCAGTCAATAATATGTAAAACGCGAATGCAATAAAATTATATTAGTTCTTTTATCTTCACTTTATTCGCATTTTTTTAGCATTTTTTAAATGCTTATACAATATTCAAAATAAAGTATTTGGCAAAAAATTATAACGACAAATAAAAGCCAAAATTATACAACTGAACATAGCGGTCATTTTAGCGATACTTAGCAATTAGACCTGCAATATATTTTTAAAACTCATTTGAGCAATTTAAATCGAGAAATTCCTTTGTATAGTTTTAAGAATTACGATTAAAACTACTTGCTAAAATATTTTGGTTAGACTATGCAGTTGTAATGCTTACACTACACTCTCTGAAACTTCCGAGTAGCGGAAACACTGCCACAAATTTCATATGCCGTCCAGACGGCGGCCGTGAATGACGTCCGCACGGCGGCTTCTGTCACGTACAGCTGGCATATTTGCGCGCCATCAACAAATGTGAATCGCAATTTTTAAATTGTCATATTAATAAAATCACGCTACTAATAATTATAAAAGTTTGTGTGGCCACTCACCAATACAATATCAGTGAAAACTTTTCGGTCGTAAATATTCAATTTACGCAAAATCTGTGTCGGCTTTTGCAAAATGCCATAAGACATAAAAATGATACTTCAGAATACGACCACCACATCTGTGACTATCCTAGAATTTGTCGCCATCGATTCTAAATAAGAATTCGTTATAGTGTGACATTTATTTAAACCGATCTAGGAAAATACATAAGAATATTCGGAACGACTTTTTTTAACAAAATCAAGTACCACTAATTATTTATTTTATATGAAAAAAAATATAATAACGATATATGTTAGAAGAATATACTATCAAAAATATAATTAATCCCTTTTGGTGCCCTAAAATATTCAAATATGTCAGTAAGAGTCTGTTGAAGTCTCCAATAAGCATGTTGTATTATAACTTGACCACGTGAGCACGATGCAGCGCTCGTTATGCGTGTTGAAAGAGCAACTCCGACTTCGGTTCCTTTGACTTCGGTCCATTTGCCGACAATGTTCGGAAGCGCTCGAAGCTGGCCATGTCGACTGAATTACCCCCACTTTACCTCCCGTTCTCGGTAGCCTCATTATTATGGCCAAGGTTGAATTTATATAAAATATATTTCTTTACATTTGGAAAAAAAAGTAATTGTCTTGTTATGCTTCATATTTTAAATAAACTTGCTGTGATAAATTATGAATTTGTTTTACGTATAAGCATACAAAATTTTGCAAACTATATAAAAATGCCTACCTATGTTATTGCTACATTATCTATTTTTAGTTCTACAGGCTTGGCTTAAGACAAGATCGGAAACGGAAAACGAAGTCTTTCTTTATTTATTCGGTGAAACGTTCGAGAAAATTTACACTTGGGTTTGCCAGAATCTCATTATGAGCATGGAAGTTTTACAATGTAACATCATATTGCAGATGATTAACCTACTTGAAGGTCTCATACCACCGCAGATTGAAAAATCAACAGATGAGCAATCAACGCTTAACGACAAAGACGATGACGAGGTTTCAGAAGAAAAAGAAAAAATTGAAGAAATACCCTTATACACGAACGAACACTTTCATAAATTATACATCTTCTCGCTCACTTGGGGCTTAGGAGCGTTCTTAGACAGTAAGGACAGAGTAAAGTTTGACATGTATCTGAAAGAGAATTTGTCAAAAGTTTTGGAGCTACCCAGTTCTGCGACGCACAGGAACACCACAGTGTTTGACTTTTTCGTAACTGTCAAAGGCAAGTGGGAGCATTGGGATACTATGGTGACGAATTACGTGTATCCGGAATACAGCACACCCGACTATGCGAGCATTCTAATACCAATCATAGATAACGTCAGAATTGATTATTTGATTCAGTTGATAGCGAAACAAGACAAAGCTGTTCTGATTATAGGAGAGCAGGGCACCGCCAAGACGGTTATGATAAAATCTTACATGAAGAAAACTAATCCGGAATTGTTCATAGGAAGGTCTTTTAATTTTTCGTCGGCCACTAGTCCATATCAATTTCAAAAAACGATCGAGAGCTATATAGAGAAACGAATGGGCATGACTTTTGGACCACCGGCTGGTAAGAAAATGATGATCTTCATCGATGATATAAACCTTCCTCAGATAAACGAATGGGGAGATCAAATCACGAACGAGATTGTAAGACAGGCTATGGATATGAAGGGATTTTACAGTCTAGAGCGCCCTGGAGACTTCACTAATATAATTGATATTCAGTTTTTGGGTGCAATGGGTCAACCAGGTTCGATATATTTCAATTATTATTTATATATAATAAAAAAAAAAAATAAAAAAAAAATCAACACTTATGTCTCATATGCCATAGAAAAAAATAAAAAAACTTGCATAACAAGCTTTAATTGTATAATAATAAATTCATATTAATAGTATTAAACTTAAAAAAATATTTACTCGTTTTAAAAAAGTATGCCAAAATATATTGAAAAAAAAACTGAACTACTGTATAATATAATAGTGTGATACAGCAATAGAAAGAAATTGAATGAAATAATAAAGTAGTAATATTTTTGAGTTATATACAATACTATAAAATAAAGAATTTGCTTGGAGCAATATTAATGTAGGTATAGTCCGTCCAAGATGTTAACGCTCATCATCGTTGTGTTAGAAACAAGGGTGCGTGTACGCATGCATGCATACATATACAGTTTTCTGCGAATTTGTTTACACCGATAGGAGAACGTTACTAGTACTAAATCAGGGCTGTTTTAAGGGTAGGGTGACCATACGTTGGAAATTGAATTAAAAATTATATTATGTTATATTTTTATTTTAAATTATTGTCATGTTGTGTAATTTTGTAAGCAATAGAACAATTCCTGTATTTTTTAAAAATATTAAATTAAACAGATATTCAACCTGGAGAGTGATTCCAAAACTACTATCGTGTTTTTGAGTTAAATATGTATATAAATAAATAAAATAAGTAAGAAAGTGATATTTTACATTATCTTCAACAAATTAAATTAAAATATGAAAAATTAATTGAACGTTAAATTTCACATGGTCACCCTATTATATTCTCTCAATGAGCGTTTATATCTCGGACGGACTATACATATATTACAATGATGATATGATCTTAAAATCATATATTAAAAAATAAGATTTAATTAAGTTTGTCTTAATGTTTTCTATGGCATTAGAAGTATTTATAAGCATTTAAAAATAGGTTCGTATTTTTGAACCACATTGTATTTTTAACATTTTACAGAGGCGGAATATTTATTATAATTAAAAAACGGAATTTTTAATCAGGTTTTAAGTTATTACATTTAGTAAATTTTTTTGTCTTTTTTTTCAAACGGCTGCTGTGGCCATTACAATGGTGGTATGACATTGAAAGCTAATATAAGTAGAAAGGGCTTAAAAAAAGTTTTTAGAGATTTTTGTTTTCAATAGCATTAACGGTTCATGAGATATACAAATCTGCCACTCTGTAGAAATATCAAAACAGAAAATTTCTATAACAAGTTTTTATAACAACTGCAATATAACTGAGAAATGGTTGAAACTAGATAGTTTATTGCAGTTTCGCAGCCACCCATTGCTACATTAGAGTCTAATAGTGCTTTACAAAATAATGAAACATGGTTTCTCAAACTTTCGCACAAGCACTTACATCATAGAAAAAATACCCCAATACCATGTACACGCGTCGCGGGAAAATTTCAAAATTATATGAAAATGATAAATGTAGAAGTAGACACTCTGTAGAATTTGTAGATAAATAGATATAGGGTCCTGATGGCGGGTGCTTTTGGTCCACTGGTGCTGTATCTATCTACGCGCTGAGAATCACGCAATAGTTTGTTCGTCTGTGTATATCAAATTTAATATATTTGTTTATCAATCTTAATCTAAGTTTTCAATGTAACTCTTTATGAACCGACTCTAAATGACATAAATTTTAATTTTTTCTCGGAAACCCAACAACATATGCAGTTTCTGAAGAGCAACCTTCCAAATTATACAATACTGTAAATTATGATATAAATCATTTTTATTCTCATTTTTCTCATTAATTTTTTAAATTTGCTGATTTATTCATATAGTATTTTTTTGTTTAAAATAAAACTTGTATGAATATTTGCAAATGCTTTACAACCACCGCATAAGAAAGGGTTGGTCCGTACCAGATGTTTTAATAGAAGTCAAAAAAAATTTAATCGGTATAAATTTTTCACGATTTTCTCAACTACTCCAATCGAGCTTATCTAAGAACTACATTAAAAATCAGATTAGAAAAAACCGCTCTGCGTGGGAATTGGCAGATCGAAAAAATGTATGGGTGTTTGAGTTAAGTCATAAAATTTGCCAGTCGGTGAACTTAAATCTCATATTTTCAATAATCTAAAGAGGTTGTT
This sequence comes from Plectrocnemia conspersa, assembly GCF_051122295.1. Lineage (NCBI taxonomy): Eukaryota > Metazoa > Arthropoda > Insecta > Trichoptera > Polycentropodidae > Plectrocnemia > Plectrocnemia conspersa. Next base: position 16,487,574 of record NW_028277170.1, read on the forward strand.
TATCTTTATCTTGTTTGAAATATGAAAAATGTAAAGTAGTAACAGTTGTTTTTGACATTTTTCTCTACTCTGTACTTAATAGAAATAGATCGATCCGTTATAGGCCTTCAATTCAGTGATCATCTAGTTCTCTGTGCATTAATAAAATATATAATCTACAATTATATTCCGTATTATTGTGATTACATATTTTTTTATTTATCATAAAAATGAGAAAACTCATTTCTCGAGAAATTAAAAACATTGAGAAACCAGAATGCCCAATTACAAGTATTTTTCGATTCGTCTTATATTGCTTATAGATTTAGGTAAAAATGGCGAATATATACAAATGACCATATAAATTGGTAATCATTACATTATGTATTGAAATTAATTATTTTAGAAAAAATATTTTGGCGAAATCAACGTAAAAAAGTTTTACCTCAGCGGTCCAAAATATCCAGTTTAACTCTTGGAGGTTCAGTGTAACTGCTTAGCTGCGCCAAATCAGATGATCAAAGCGAAATAGTAGTACATTTAAAAGACGTGGACAAAGTTCGGATGCTTAATTTTCGAATAAAAGCGTTCTGCCTTAAATACTATCGATGAAAGGAGAAAAGACCAATAAATATTTATGTTGTCTTGTACTAAAGAGTTTTTGGTTCATTTTGTCATGGCTAAAGACAAAATTGTGTAATGAATTTAAAGTAGAAAGAAGTGAAGTTCTTGATAAACTTGTCTCGATATACATTTTAATAATCGATGAACTTAATGAACAAGGACTAGAAGTATTTAGAATGACTGAATATTTAAAAATGCTATTTTATGAACTTTAAAAATATATCCAGACGAAGGAACTATTGCGCAATGTTCGCACTCGTGTGTCGTTAGCACCTAAAGTCTCCCACTATCCTGCTCATTAGTAATGGTCATTCGACCCGCCAAATTTTAACGGAATCTATTGTGTCCTAGCGCGTGCCGTTAGAAAGCAATATTGCTTGTACAATAAACGAGAATCAAAATTAAGCTTCAAATGGACATAATGTTTATTGCGCTCAATTATCAAAGACGGTACGAATGACGTTAATTAAAACAATGAACAATCGACGACGATTTACATAGAACTATGAATCAAATATACGTTGAAATCATAGCATATCATATAGAAAATATTAGTAACGATACTGCCATATTGCAAAACAATGGCACGATACTTAAGATTGATATCGCAATTTTGAGGTTTACATCCGACTTTCCCTTCAATAAAAAGTTATTGATTAAAACAAACCACCTTGTATATCTTTAGGGTATATAGATTTAACAGAGTCCATATATTTTTTATTTATAATTATTCCACCGAAATTCTTCGCTTCATATATAATATTAAAAAACTCCTTCCAGTTCCAGTTATTATCAGCAAAGCCTCACCCGATATCCTATAAAGTCTCTTACTAAGCAATGTACACTCATATGAGACAAATATATATTTAGCGAAGAATGTTCCAAGACCCTAATTTGACTCATTCAGTAGCAGATTTTAATACTTTTTCATTTACTTTTCAGGTGGTGGAAGAAACGATATACCATCGCGTCTGAAGCGACAGTTTACAATATTTAACTGTCCCATCCCAAACAACAATTCGATAGACAAGATATTCAAAGTGATAGGCGAGGGGCATTACAATGCCAAAAGAGGCTTTACTACAGAAGTACGCAATCTGATAAAGAAAATGATACCGATGACTAGGGAGCTGTGGCAGAGAACCAGATCTACTCTGATGCCCACACCCGCTAAATTCCATTACGTTTTTTCACTAAGGGACTTGTCGAGGATATGGCAAGGCATGGTAGGCACATTATCCACTGTGATAGAATCAGAGAAATTTCTTCTGCTATTGTGGAAACACGAGGCTACCAGAGTTTTCTCAGACAGATTCACTCTGCAATCTGATAAAGATTGGTTCGACAAAACGCTCCTAACCGTCGTTGAAGAGACGCTGGGTATAGATTATCAGAAAATGATTGTCACCAATCCAGTGTTTGTTGATTTCATGCGGTAAGTAACGATATCATGAACATAATAATTCATTATAGGTAAAAAACCGGGTGTATTTTTAAATGTATAGGAGAGGATTTCAGTTACTTTCAATAGCTTTCTGTCACTGGGGACGCTCTAATGGCAACTCATAGACATTTTCAAAACGTAACGTTTTTCCGTCCGCGTGACACATGTCGGTTATAGCTTATGAAACATTTATTTAAATAATTTTAAATAAAAATTGTTTTATTCAGTTTAGTATAATGAAAATATCTATTTTTCTATAATTGTTATTACTTGTTTATTTTGAAGTATCTTAAAATTAATATAAAAAAGAGTATTCTGAATTATTCATGACTTAAAAGAAAATATCTTAAAATTATTTATTTTATTACTTATTACGTAACATTAAAAAAATATTCTGTTTTTTTTTTTAACTGCAACATAATTAAATATATATCAGCTCATTAATTGATTTGTTTTAGAGATGCTCCAGAGCCGACTGGCGAAGAAGGTGAAGATGCAGATATGGAATTGCCGAAGGTGTACGAGCCTGTGTTCGATTACAACGAATTGAAAGAACGTTTAGATATGTTTTTGGCACAGTTCAATGAAATGGTGCGCGGCGCAGGAATGGATTTAGTTTTCTTTCCAGATGCTATGTTGCATCTCGTAAAAATATCTAGAGTCATAAGGCATCCTAGAGGAAACGTGATGCTTGTTGGAGTCGGTGGATCAGGAAAACAATCTTTGACTAAGCTCTCCTCCTTTATTGCCGGATACAAAACGTTCCAAATCACGCTCACCAGATCTTACAACGTCGCCAACTTTTTAGAAGATCTTAAGTTTTTGTATAGATCTTGTGGAGTGCAAGGGAAAGGCACCACGTTCATATTCACTGATTTGGACATCAAAGAAGAAGGATTCTTAGAATACTTGAACAACATATTATCGTCCGGAGTTATATCGAATCTGTTCACCAAAGACGAACAGTTGGAGATCATATCCGAGTTGACTCCGATAATGAAGCGCGAGAATCAAAAACGAACGCTGACTAATGAGATAGTCATGGATTATTTTATGACGAGGACGTGTCAGAATTTGCATGTAGTGTTTTGCTTCTCTCCCGTCGGCGAAGTGTTTAGGAACAGAGCTCTTCGATTCCCGGCTCTCATATCAGGCTGTACTATAGATTGGTTTCAACCGTGGCCTAAAGATGCTCTCATTTCGGTGGCGACTCACTTCTTGACCGATTTCGAAATAGCTTGCACTAAGGAAGTCAAATATGAGCTAGTCAACGCCTTAGGTTCTATTCAAGACGCCGTCGCTGAAACGTCAACGGAATACTTCCAAAGATTTAGGAGAGCGACCCACGTGACGCCAAAGTCTTACTTAAACTTCATAGGCGGCTATAAAAATATATATCAAATGAAACAACAAGAATTGGGTGAGAGTGCGCAGCGAATGGACACAGGTTTGGAGAAGTTGGCCGAAGCGTCTCTCTCGGTTGGTATTTTGAAAAAAGATTTGGCGCTCATGGAGCAAGAACTGGCTGAAGCGTCTCATAAAGCTGAGAGGGTCTTGATAGAAGTCACGGAAAAAGCCAAGCAGGCAGAGCTTGTGAAAAATCAGGTGCAAAAAGTGAAAGAGAAAGCGGAAGTTCTAGTGGCCTGCATAGCCGAAGAGAAAGCTTGGGCTGAAGAAAAACTAGAAGCAGCCAAACCGGCGATGGAAGAAGCAGAGGCTGCTTTGAACACAATCAAGCCTGCTCATATCGCCACCGTGAGAAAACTAGGGAGACCGCCGCATCTCATCATGAGAATTATGGATTGCGTGTTGATACTGTTTCAAAGAAAACTTCACGCTGTCATTGGAGATACTGCAGCACCGTGCCCTAAACCTTCTTGGGCCGAATCCTTAAAGGCATTACTTAAATTTATTATTTTCTATAGTCGAGTAGAGTGGGTGAAAGTACGCACTTTGATTATGACACAATATATGAGTAGCATAGAATCTGTTCTAAATATCAAATATGTTCTTTCCTTTCTGTCTCAACTTATGCGTACTCTTACTCCACTAATTATATGTACATAATTTATGGCATGGATTTTGACCACCTCTGTGGTATGCTGTAATTTGAATTTTCTGAAGACAAAGTTGTTCTCAAATTACTTGAACGATAGATATTTCGTTAAGTATGAAACCTTATTTTCAGAACAATATATTCTAAACTTTTTTACTAATGATCTTGATGTGGCGTTTGAGAAGCACTGTAAATTTAGCTTGCACATTGCAGAGACTCACAATGGATCAATACAGATGCTCGGTTTTATCTTGATGATAAAACCGAGAAATGCGCGCTTTTTTTAAGAATACTTTGGTATTACGCACTCTTTATGATGCCCTAGTCCCCAGCATACTAGAAAATGGTTCCGTAATGAGTCGATGCAATTATATTAGGAGTGCTGGAATTCGATTCCTTTAAGATGTTTATATATAATTAATCACTTTTGGAAATTGTTCAGAAGTCAAGTTTACAACCATTCCAATGGCCGTCTAACTGCTCAATTTTTTTATTTTTTACAGATGATGGCCAGTACGACTTTCTTGCTTCAATTACAAAATTATCCAAAGGATATTATTAACAATGAAATGGTAGAGCATTTAATGCCATATTTTGAAATGGAAGATTACAATATGGATACAGCTAAAAGAGTGTGTGGTGATGTTGCCGGTTTACTGTCATGGACAAAAGCTATGGCCTTTTTTCATAGTGTCAATAGAGAAGTTTTGCCCCTAAAAGCTAATTTAACATTGCAAGAAGCTAGACTTAAAGTAATATAAATATTTTAATAAACATATGTTTGTTATGTGAATTGATTAAAATTGTTTTTAGGTCGCAATGGAAGATTTGGCCGGTGCTGAAAGGCAATTAGAAGAAAGAGAAATGGCACTTCAGGCTGTCAAGAACCAGTATGATGCAGCCGTTGCAGAAAAACAAAGATTAACAGATGCTGCCAACGTATGTTTAAGAAAAATGACAGCTGCCACGGCTCTGATCAATGGATTGGGAGGCGAAAAAATCAGATGGACTCTGCAGAGCAAAGATTTTAAAGAACAACTCGGAAGACTTGTAGGAGATGTCGTTTTGGCGACTGGTTTTCTATCTTATTGCGGACCGTATAATCAGCAGTTTAGGCAAAATCTACTCAACAATTGGATGGTCATTTTAAAGACTAAAAACATTCCGTTCACGAACAACTTGAACATTACGAGCATGTTGGTTGAAAATGCGACTATTTCAGAATGGACGCTTCAAGGCTTACCCAACGATGATCTATCAGTGCAAAACGCTTTAATTGTCACTAAATCTAGTTCTTACCCACTGTTGATAGATCCTCAAAATCAAGGTAAAATGTGGATTAAAAACAAAGAAGCTACGAACGAGCTACAGATCACGTCCTTGAATCATAAATATTTCAGGACTCATTTAGAAGACAGTCTTTCTTTAGGGAGACCGTTGTTGATAGAAGACGTAGGCACTGAACTCGATCCTGTTATTGATAATGTATTAGAGAAAAACTTTATTAAATCTGGTACTATAGAAAAAGTAGTAGTCGGGGATAAAGAATGTGACGTGATGCCAGGCTTCATGCTTTACATCACAACAAAGCTACCCAATCCACCATATTCGCCTGAAATCAGTGCTAAGACTTCGATTATAGATTTCACGGTAACAATGCAAGGTTTAGAAGATCAGTTATTGGGTCGGGTGATATTGATGGAGAAGGCAGATTTAGAAGCCGAGCGCGTTACATTGTTCGAGTCTGTAATGAAAAATCAGAGAAGCATGAAAGAGCTGGAGAGCAATCTCTTGTGTCGCCTCTCTTCGTCTGAAGGATCGCTCGTAGACGACGAAGCTTTGATTCGAGTGTTGCATATAACGAAAAAAACAGCGGAAGAAGTTAACGAGAAACTGAAAGTGTCGGAGATAACCGAAAAGAAGATCACAATCGCTAGAGAAGAGTTTCGATCCGTGGCAGCCAGAGGATCCATCCTTTATTTTTTGATAGTGGAGATGAGCTACGTGAACGTCATGTATCAAAACTCTCTGAAACAGTTCTTAACGATTTTTGACAGTTCGATCACAAAATCAGCTAGAAGCAACATAACCGAGGAGAGGATTAATATCATATTAAAATACTTGACGAAAGAAGTATGGTCGTTCACTTTGAGGAGTTTGTACGAAAGACATAAGGCTTTGTTCACTCTCATGTTAGCCATGAAGATAGACTGTCAAAAAGGAGACATATCCCACGATGAGTTCATGGCTTTTATTAAAGGTGGTGCATCCTTGGATTTGAACGCAGTAGCTCCGAAACCCTTCAGATGGATATTAGACATAACATGGTTAAATCTTGTGGAAATCAGTAATTTGGAGACCTTCAATGATGTTTTATCACTGGTAAATATTATATAATGCTGCAATGACTAATTTATTAAAATTAATCAATCTTATGTGTTTTTTAGATTGAAGGCAATGAAAAAGAGTGGAGGATTTGGTACGAAAAAGAAAAGCCAGAAGAAGAAGAAATACCCAGCGGATACCATAAAAGTTTAGATGTATTTAGAAAATTGCTGCTTATCAGATCGTGGAGTCCCGATAGAACATTATCACAAGCAATGAAATATGTTGCAGGTAAATTAATTAACCATTATTGTTGTTACTTTAAATAAATAATTCATGATTAGAAAAATATTTTTATAAGATATGTTAGTTTTCAATAAACACCTTTTAAAAGATTTATTATCATAATACAAAAAAAATTGTGTACCTAATATTGTAATGTAACGAACATTACCAGCGTGTAACAATACTTATTATTAACTCTTACTTTTAGTATTTTTTTAAACTGTATTACTATTTTAGAATCACTTGGTGCAGAATATGGAGAAGGTTGCATTTTAGATTTGGAAGTCACATGGGAAGAATCAGAACCTAGAACGCCGCTTATTTGTATTTTATCTATAGGTTCTGATCCTTCAGCTCAAATTGCATCTTTGGCAAAAGCAAAAGAAATTCGTAAGTGGCAATTTATTGATCGCCGAAAATAATATTGAGACTTAATCAGAATTTATTTTATAGAATTAAAGTCAGTATCTATGGGACAAGGTCAGGAGCTGGTTGCTAGGCAAATGATTTCCGACTCGATGAGTTCAGGCGGTTGGGTTTTACTTCAAAACATCCATTTATCTCTACCGTTCTCTACTGAGGCAATGGACGCTCTTGTAGAAACGGAACACGTAGACGATACTTTCCGACTTTGGCTCACGACGGAAGTTCACGCTGACTTTCCTATAGGTCTCTTACAGATGGCGATCAAGTTCACTAATGAGCCTCCCCAAGGGATCAGAGCAAGCATGAAAAGAACGTACCAAAACATAACCCAAGATACCTTGGACTATTCGGCTCAAAACCAGTGGCCTCCTATGCTCTACGCAGTAGCATTCTTGCACACTGTAGTTCAGGAGAGACGAAAATTCGGTCCTCTTGGCTGGAACGTTCCGTATGAGTTCAATCAAGCAGATTTTGCGGCTAGCGTGCAGTTCATCCAGAATCATTTGGACGAAATGGAGCCGAAGAAAGGTATATCTTGGCCGACGGTGTGTTACATGCTTGGAGAGGTTCAGTACGGCGGCAGAGTAACAGACGACTTTGATAAAAGACTCTTGACAACTTTTACACACGTGTGGTTCTGCGATGTCCTTCTAAGACCAGGGTTTGAATTTTACAAGGGGTACAAAGTGCCGACGACTAGAAACATCCAAGGGTATATAGATTATATTAACATGCTTCCGATGACGGACACCCCGGAAGTATTCGGACTTCATAGCAACGCTGACATAACTTATCAAATCAATACGGCCAAAGGAATACTGGACACTATTCTAAGCGTGCAGCCAAAAGAAGGAGGTAGCCAAGGAGGCGAGACTAGAGAGAGTATTGTGTATAGGTTGGCGGAGGACATGTTGGACAAACTGCCGTCTCAGTACGTCAGCCATGAAGTTAAAGACTCTTTGCAAAAGATGGGTGCTTTTCTTCCGATGAATATATTTTTAAGGTGCGCCTTATTATTATTTTGTTATAGAAATACATTGTATAGTTTGTCTTAATTTTTTTGATACCATTGATATTGAAAGGAATATCGTTATATCACTTTTAAATTGCATAATATTGTTAATTTACAGACAAGAGATTGACAGAATACAAAAGGTTAACACAACAGTGTATTCAACTCTGTGTGATTTGAAATTGGCTATAGATGGAACGATTGTTATGAGTCAGGCACTGAGGGAATCTTTAGATGCTATGTATGATGCGAGAATACCAGAAAAGTGGAAGAAGGTAATTTTTTATTATAATTATTATTATTACTGTTTATTATAACCAGCACGATAGACCAGTGACTAATACAAATACAATTTCTATCGTGTCAAAAAAATCGGAATTTGTAATTATTAGTTTACAATGAAAAAAATATATTATACGTAGTGGACTTAACCAAACTTAAGAATACAATAATCTTAAATAATACTTCACGTGCTTTTTTTTCAAAAAAAACAAAAATAATGATTTACCTGCTTATTTTGCATTGCATCAAATAAAAAAAGTATTTTTTGTATATATTTGCCATCTTATTATTTATTATTATTTCAAAATTTTAAAGTATTATTGCACAATAATTAAATAAAGCAATATAATACTAATAGCTGTCGGACCTTCACTGTTGTGAGGTACCGCAGCTAGTATGCATACTATTGCAGACTATTTATTTTTGTTCGTTAAAATTCATTGTTTTTATATACGACCCGTTGTCAGCTTTTTTTGTTAATTAGTTGTAAAAAGATAGACCTGCTAGTAGCAACACATTTTGCAATATTTCACGTGAACAAAAATTTCGTAAGAGATTTTATTTATTGCTGCATCTGCATCTGGCAGAGAGCTTCTGTATTCGTCGATCGTCGATTGTCATTTCATGGTTTTTATCGACTCATTTGGATGGCCTGGACGCTTATCATCAAAATGCTTGTACGACCGCGTTTAAATTTAGCAGTCCAAGATTGTGTTGTTGATATCTTCAATTTTATTATTTTTTGTAAAAATGCAAAAGTTGTTCGCCATCAATGACTGTTAAACACAAACGAAATGACGCAGCAGGCTGACAATTGACAAGTAGATATATAAAGGTTAATATTTAAGTATAGCACCATTTTGGTATTACTGTTGGCGCCATCTCTTGCATAGGCCGACTAATTATCAAACACCTCTCGTATGGCGCAAAAAAATACGATAGTTAAGTTACACACGTGGTATTTAATTAATTTTTTTTTTTATTAATTTATACCTCATTTTTATATCAAGCAAGTTTTAACTTTAAATACATATAATACATAATTTAAACATAAACAAAAAAAAATAAAAAAAGACCTATTATAATATAAATTATATTTTAATGCACGAATGTGTTTCTTTATTCCATTTACGAAATCAGCAACATTTGTATTTCTTGTATTGTCCTAGGTATATTAATTATTATACAAATTCACACGTCCGCACGTTATTCCCCTGGCCGTACTCGTTTTCGTATACCTAACTATCCTTAAATTGTCTCTATTTCTATTATTAAATATAGGTACATCTTTATTTATCATTAAATACTCTGGTAACATATTTTTTAACTTACATATAAATATTAAAATATTCATCTTCAATATTTCTTGTACATTTAACCATTCCAATCTATCAATCCTACTTCAACGAATAATGAATAATTAATAATTACTCTCAACACACAAGATGCCTACCGCCATCTCTGAAATTTGGGAAGAACTATCTTAGGAAAAATTCGGAAGGACTTATTTTCCCGTAGGTTATATTACAATAACGCTAAAAATACGAAAACATGTTAGAGCTGGTTTTGTTTTAAGAAAATACAGTATATCATTTAATGTATTTATTTATTGCTTTTTTTAAATTTATTTATTTATAGCAAATAGTTTATTTTAAACATACCAAAAAATTAAAATTTTAAATTCAACACAAATAAAATAATATAAAATATAATTTTGGTCGAGGATGAACCTATTTCCATTCAGGTAAACCGCTAAATTTATATTTCTGTGGATTGCCATAGAGGTATTATTATATGAATTCAAGCCTTAGCCGTACTTAGTTTTTATATAATACCTATCTACTCTTACTTACTCCGGTGATATATAATTTTCTAATTTATATAAAAATACAAAAACATTAACTATTCATATTTTTGAACATCTACGCATTTCAAATTTTTAATCAACTTCACAACTAGTAAATTTATTTTTATTTAAAACTCATTGCTCTTATAATATATAAATATTTTATATTATCAAATATTTCTATATTATAATTTTCTACGACTATTATTAGCTTATATGTCTTTAATAATAACAAAGTTAAATAAAACTATTTTTTAACCACCTTTTTATTGTACTATCTTATTTTTTATAAACAAATTAAAGTTTTGCCTGCAAAAATATATATTTTACTTTTTTTACATTACTTATATAATTATTATTTATATTAAACATTAATTGTCCTAAAATGTATATTTGTTGTAGCACCGTGAAATATCACTCTTTAGAATAAACATAATTTATTTTAATTTTTTGTTTTATATTTCTTAAATAATTTAAAAGTATTTAATTTCATTCATTAACATTATTGATAAGGCTCTCCTGAAATCCAAGGATACTGCTGCAATGCACTTGCCTCGTTATAAAAAATATAAAATAAATTGTTTTCAACGTATCATTAAGTATGGAAAATTACGAAAGTGACTCCCATACATAAAAATAATAACAAAGTAATGATCATATCATTTGACTGTGTCGATTTTATCAGCACAAGTATGCTTCAAACCATATTAAAGGATACTTGTTAATTAACAGCTCAGTTTTCGTGTATCGAGATCAGTAGCAATTAATATTGTGACAACAAATCTCTATATAGGCAATTTTTTAGAAGTAATCTACACTGATTTTACACAGGCTTTTAATAAAGTTTGTCATGCTTTAATTATTGAAGAAATGGATAATTTTGTGAATAATATAATATAATTCTGAATCATTGCTATATCAGGAAATCTTCAAAATTCTAATCTTTGCTCAGTTATGTTTGTTCTGTACTAATGATATAATAAAGTTACTTAAATGTACTTCATCGCACAGAAGTGGTAATAAATCAGGGTGTCCTATTTCAAGAGTATTAAAGATTCCATCTGCATTTTAACCCTTTGAGTAGTGAGTTAATTTATACACATTTGTTAATTTGTTAGTATATATCTGTGAGTAAATTTTACGTATTTTTCCATAGTACTTACTGTTGGTATTTATTTATTATTATTTTATATTGCATTTATACTAAATTACAGTTTTTTTGCTTTTATTTATTTTACATATTTTTTTATATATTATTTGCTTTTGTGATTTTTTCATATCGATTCAGAGGCTCTCAATATTTTTTTTTAATAATTGGTATTATTTTATATTCGATTACTCATTATTACTGTGAGTCATCATATATTGTAAACTAAATTCGTGTGTTAAAAATAATTGTAAACTGTGTAATTGATTATTGTTTTGACGCCAATCGCCGATTATTATCTTTCTAGTACTGTAGGTATATGGCTTCATAATATGCTTGTGTAGTTGAAATGCGGAATGAAATGATGTCCGAGTTCAGTCAGTTTGCGTGTGTGGCGAAACTCGGACAGATCTGGCCTGGTGTCCGTCGGACATATCAGTGCGTGTTGCTTTGCGTCAAGCTGTTATGCCCTGCATATGTACTTAAATAAATAAATAATTTAATATTATCTTTCGTATCTATTATATATGTGTTTCATAATATAGATATATACATAAAAAAGACAGAAATTTGCACCAGTATCTTTCTGGTATTTATGACTAAAGAGAGGTAGTTGTAAGGAAATCTATACAATTTTTTTATTTTCCTTACTACACTCATCACACGATTTAGGTGTTGGTGGTAGATACGTTCCAAAAAAATCACGTAAAGCACTACTTAATGTTTTTTTGAATAATAAAGTAAGCCAACAAAATCTTCAACGACACGCGTGCACTCCAAAAAGTATGCATGGTCAGTGGGAGAGATTTCAGATGTAGGTAGTAAGTCATTATTGTGCGTGGAAGCAAATATGTTTAATTTTAAGTATTTAAAAAAAATTAACTAAATCGATAGATAAGTGTATGTTTTGTGTTTAGGTGTCTTGGGAGTCGGCCACGTTAGGTTTTTGGTATACTGAGCTTCTTGAAAGGGATACCCAATTCCGTCAGTGGATTACCAATGGAAGGCCAAACGTTTTTTGGATGACTGGATTTTTCAATCCCCAGGGCTTTTTAACAGCGATGCGACAGGTAAAAATAGTTTAGATACATATATAACTGTTATATATTATTTAACATAATTATTATTGCAGGAAGTGACAAGGGCTCACAAGGGCTGGGCGTTGGATTCAGTCGTTCTGCAAAATTTAATCACGCGTCACAACAAAGAAGATCTTCACGAAGGACCCCCCGAAGGCGTCTATGTTTCAGGCTTATTTTTAGAAGGTTAAACATTTTCAGTTTGCATTTTTTGTAACACAGTGATATATATTAATTTTTTAATTTTAATTTAGGTGCCTCTTTGGACAGACGTAGTGGAAAATTGATCGAATCAAAACCGAAAGTTCTCTATGAACAGATGTCGGTTATTTACATATACGCCATAAACACTACTGCCGGTAAAGATCCAAAATTATACGAGTGTCCCATTTACAGAAAACCACAAAGAACCGATTCAAAATATGTCGGTTCTATAGATTTTGAAACTGACAACAATCCAAGGCATTGGACATTGCGAGGCGTTGCGCTTTTGTGCGATATAAAATAAATTTGAACATATTACTCACAAAATTATTGTAGCTAAAATAAAGTTTTTTTTATGAATGGCTTTTATTACTTTAAATCAAACTAAAACGATGTATTTTTGTAACTAAAACTCTTGTTTTATCTACAAAAAATCCATGTTTGTGTAAACTTGATAAACTCTCTCCATTAGGAAAGAAAGTTTTTTGCTAGCAAACGAATCACATTTCATTATTTACGCAAATAAATACAACGCAATCAATATAACAATGATATACCTTTATTCAATAACACAAACAAGAAATATATTATTTAACATACAAAACTATCAATATAAAAACGTACATAAAAATATTTATAAAATATGCAAATATGAAAAAATAACAACATAATTAGCGCAAAGTGTTAGTGCAGGGCTGTTGCACGTAATTAATACAAAATCCTCTGTTTCCGATGTCATTTGGAGCTTCAACTCCATCTGTGTGGAAAAATAGCCTGAAAGGCTTCACAGTACCTGAAAGAGGTAGGTTTAATATGAATAAATCCAATGGTAAAAATCACAACATAAAAAAAAATCGCTAGTAATATTATTCGACAAAATAAAATTTCGCTTTGTGTGATTCAACTAACTATTTATCTAATTCTAGCTGAAATAAATTAATACATTCTAACCACTGATCTCGAAAGTCAAAATCTAACAGTCAATTGTGATTTGACTAAGTACTATTTTTTGTTAAATTTATATTGATGCACATCTTGACTACACATTCCAAATTAAAAAAAATTGGGCCGCAAAATTAATGATGGCAGAATTTTATAGCAAATAAATAATTTACACAAAATAGTATATTATATGAATTTATTTAAAAAAAAATGTAGTATTTAATTGCCTTAACTATGTTATAATATATGCAAAAAATAAACATGCAAATTTTCATCATCCCTCGATTCATAGATTAATATTTTAAATTATTTTGTAAGTGAAAGTTTGACCATATGTCGGCTAGATCTTCCGTCGTGGATGTATAGTCGTTGGATCAAAATTCCGTGGAGCTTTTTTTGTAACACATAATCATTAGATAGTCGTAAATATCAAAGATGGTTTAAAAAAATTCAATCGGAAAATTACAGTATCAAGAAAAGTCCTGTAAATGGAACACCAGAAAAAATTTCCGATGATTTCCTGACTGCAGAAATGGAAGAAAATCGTACATAAACTATGTCTGAGAAACAAAACTAGTCTGATTCAACAGTGCATAGACACAATCAAAAGATTCGGAAGGCTTGGAGACAACGTGTGGGCGTCTCACACAAAGTCAGATAATCATTGTCTTGTACGAAGATTGTTGTACGACAACAATCTTCGTACAAGACAATGATTATCCAACGGTCAAGTAGCAAATCCTACCTAGAAACCAGGGCTGTGTATTACTAAACTTATATCTGCTTTTATTGTAATTAACTGGATCGATTTGCACGAGGTAAAAAATAATAATACTCCTTTCGAATACCATTTATTTCGATCTATGTAACACTTTATAGATTTCAGATGATATGAAAAGGAGGCTATCGGAATAGTTTGAAGCAAAGCCTTTTACGCTAAAGGAATTAAATAATATCAAGAAGTGTAAGGTTATATTTTTTTAATAACATTATGTTTTGAATCATTGAAATAAGCAAATAGTGTTTTTTTTTATTAATTAAAAATTAGTTACCTTATATTATTTTCTTCTTAAATATCACAGTACAATATCATTTAACACAAATATAAAATATGTAACATTGTAATCCTTGTAAGCACATATAAAGTGCAGATTACGTAGCACAAGATGAAAAGTTAGTTATTGATCGTTTTTTCGGAAAGGCAAGAGTTATATTAAATTTGATATGTTGACAGACAGATATGAAAGGATTTAATATTATCCTTTAAAATTCGTTTTCCGCTATTACATTTTATCAAAATGCTGTCAGTTTAGTAAACGAATACATTCATCGAAAAACATGGCTTTTAAGAAAAATCTTATCGGAATTTGCGCAAGAGACGTTAGTGAAAAGAGTCTGGAATTCAAGTAAAACTTAAGTTTAAATTCAGGAATATGCATTTGATATTTTCTAGCTCAAAGCATTCCATTCTTATGTTAAGTAGTAAACCACTTCACACATACTTCAAATAAACGTCAGATAGAAAGTTATTAAGTACTTTTGATAAAGAAAACTTTTGAGTTTCAATTATGCCTTTAGTATTGTTTTTCGAATGACCTACTTTAAAAATTGTATAATCATAAATATTGATATAAATAATAATAAACAAAATCGGATAATTATTTAATTTATGATATTTGTAAAGCACAAAGGATTTGAGGTGAAAATAAGTTTTAACCTATTGTAGAAATATTTAAAATATTATTGTAAGAGCTAAAAGTTGTTTTAATGTTATTGTCGATAAATCTTTTGAAAGTGAATTAATAAAATGAATTATGCTTATCCAGTTATAACACATTAGGCTCACGCCTGTCTGATTAAAACCATCTAAAATTATTAAATATTTATGAAAAACCCGTAAACAATATAAAATAAGTCTATTATTGCTTACTAATATTTTTAAATCAGTTCAAACGCAAAGCATTAATTATCCAACAATAACATAATATGGACTTGCCCCACTATCAAAATCAACGGCTCATATGTCACTAGCTCGATTTTATTTTAATTATTCTTCACGATATTCATCCTTGAGATTAAGAAAATCTATGAAAACCTAATCTGTTATTATTGATTAGAATTATTAAAATATAAATATAAAATAATTCTGATCTTTTAAAGACGGTATAAATTTTCTTAAAAGGTTTCTTCAGTATTTATCATAGACTATTTAAATTCGATAAAATAAATTCGATTCAAAAATCACAGTCAGTGGAGCACTATCTTTATAAGTATAAAAGAAGCGTCAACATTTGGGCTAAAAATGTAAAACAATGAAATAATTGAAAAATATATGACAGATTTAAACACTAAATTAATTTTGTGACTGTGATTTCTGAACAGATTTTAAATCAAAATTTTCTACACAGCTACATTATCTTTCTATGTACCCTACAGACATTTTCTAAATATTTTTTAAAGTACATGTTAACCGATTAATTTAAGGCAGTTTATTTGGTCGTGTTTTAAAGCTATATATGTGACATCGAATATGTCAGTCTTAGAATCATTTAGCACACTCAATAAATACATTAATAATTCAAAAATGAAGCTTTCACACCTCATATATTTACGAAATAAATAAATATATACATAAAAAATATTACAATACTCACTGTATATAGTTGAAGCTTGAAGTGAAACTTCCGCAGCCAAAACTCCTCCACATATACGATCAGTACAGGATGGGGGCGCCGTTGGAGGGCGCCCTATGTTGGACACACAAGGTATAGACAACCAATCAGCTGGACAACTGTTGGGTGTGTTACTAGATCCGACCATGGCTGGTGTTGCTAGATTTGAGTTACCGGAAAGTGTAAAGCTGCGAGATCTGTTGACACCTACTTAAATCACAAAACAAATTAATCCACCGCTTTGATGTTAAAAATGTTATACTTCAATTAAAAATATTAAATTTAAATATTTTAATACCCCTCCTCCACTCCCATAAACCTTAAATTCCGTGCATTTCTTTTAATGGTATTGAACTAAGCAACTTGATCATTTTTAACAGCAATAAAATGAGGGTCGAAGTCGTCACTATGTAAGAAAATATGACCATAAATATTAAAATGTTATAATATTTAATAAGAATATCCTTGAAGCGTGACATAAAATTTCCCGCAATGACTTTTCTCGTCGGCATTATGCAAGCGTACGTGTCGATCAGATAATGAAGCGGATTAGAATCCTTCGCAGAAATGAACTTTGTCAAAAGATACCAAAGAAGTAAACAGTCGGTGTTTATACAATGGAACGTGCGTCAGGTATCTATGCAGCCATAGAAAGTTATAGCATTGTTGACTAAAATTAAATTATGTCTTTTACATCGCATCATCATCGCATTGATCGGATGATCTAGAATAGAAAGAACGAAAGACCTCTACTAATTCTGAGATAGTATATATGCGAAACAACTAAATTTACTTTTTTACCACTTCGCCTTCGACTTGGAACACAAGAGAGTGCAGCTGAGCTCGCGCCAAGCAAAGCTACGCCAGAAACCAAAAAAATACCTAAATAAATCCATCAGTTCAACTCATTTTTCTATGATGACTTGGAAAATACATGACGCAGACAAGACTTTAAAAATATACAATTTTACAACTGTATAATTTAAAATTAAAATCCTATTTCACTGACTGTTTATTACACCCCTGCAACTATTTGACACGCGCAATCAAGGTCAAGTGTATTTAACAATATAAAAACCGGTTTTCAAAATGACACGATTATAAATAAATTATTTTAATTTATTTCATATTTTTTATTTTAATCTATTTATTCGTGTAGTATTTTGTATTTATTATTTTACAAAAAAAATACGTACACAGCGCAAATTTTTAAATATTTTTCTCAATAGCTGTTACAAAATTTTATACATTATATGCTATTTTATTTAAATAAAACATCAAGAAACGTTGCGCCGCGCAGCGAAAACTTTTCATGTGTGTCATAAATTTACCTATTCCTTACTTAGATTAGTATATATACAATTATTTAATTATTATTTGCTCAATATTAATTAGTGAATATCAGTAAAACTTAATTTGCTGATTTTGGGTTAATTCCAGCAACTTAATTAATAGCTTATATGTTACTACTAAATAATGATTGATTTGGACGTTTTAAGTTAAAAACGGTATCTTATAAAGCTTTGAAAATATCAGAGAGTGGAAAAAATGTTTGATGAACAAATACACTCAAACTTTTTATAAACTATAGAAATTAAACTATTTCGTGAGTAAGAATGTTTTTAAGTTCTAAAATTCAGGCAGTGATGGTCCTTTCTATTTTTAACGTTCGCAGCTTTCCATGAAGATAATTTAGTACTAGCTTAGTTTAGTACATAGAAATAGTTATTCGCAAACTTCCTAAATTAAATGTATCTGGGATGGTGCTTATCTATTTTAGGTCTGCACAATATCTGTATTTTATTTATTTAATAGATAAATCTGTAGTAAAAAATAAAAATAAAATAATAAAACATTATAGACATCTTATATAGATTTAAAAAAGTACTGTTTAAGTTGATTCCGTTAATATTTTATTTCTGTACTATACGGTTAGTGGCATATTCTGCGTGCTGTAGCGTTCGTGCTGCGATTAGTCGCCATTGTGCACGTTGGTGGTGTAGAAAAATATAAAAATTTAATTACTTTGTTGGTCGTAGAGTGGGATCTCACCTGCGGCGGCCTGATCTGGGCACGCCGAGTACTGAATCCCGCAAAAGTTCCTCTCCATTCTGATGCAGATGCTGTAGTCTTGATTGGATAACTGAAGACCTCCTACAGGATCGTAGTTGAAAGACCGTAGTTGGCCGGATACTTGTGTGTAATACTGGAGACAGCCCTCTTCGGCTAAATCAAGTGGAAATTTAAATTATAATGGTTAAGGCGATTGCCGAAAAATCTTATTGTTTTAACTTCAAAGACTACCTTATAAGTACGTTTGGCCACGGAAGCATTCGGATCAAAAGAATTAAGCCTGTGCGCAACAATCCAGTCTAGATCCAGTAATAAAATATTTTTTTAAAATGAGAGTTACGTCAAACAATAATATTATTAACATTTTATGATATCTAGAAATTATTATATCATACAGTCACTCTGCCACCTAGAGTAAGAAATACCTCAACCGGCTGTATGCTAATCTAATATGTATATGGCGCAAATGACGACGACGACGATAGGCGGCATGCGTATCTATTCTCTCAATACTTTATCAACTGAAGTTATAATTCTGCTTTAGAAGTCTTAGAATAATACATAGCTCAAAAGTTACAATATTGTTAAATTGTTTTGCTTTAGTACAGAATAAATGTAAATACATTTAGCCCATAACCACTATTTTGTAGATTTCCTAAATAAACGGCGCACATTGCAAATTCTGGATATCATAAAATGTTTTTCGCGTTTCGCAATAGTATGTTAGAATTTATATAAAAAAAATTAAACTTTTATTTTATTTTCAAAATTAAATTTTGCGGGTATGTGTAATATTCTTGCACCGAATACTTCCACTAGTCGTTTCATACCTCTGTAGATAGTACTGCATGGTATTTGAGATATTCTGACTTTCCAATTCCTCTGGAAAGATTGTCCTCTGGTCACGAAGGTGAGAATAACAGGATTCGTCGATCCAATACCGGCGTCGATGTACACTGTTTCGATAAAATAATTATTATTTGCATTCCTAATTATACAAGTACATTATTAAATTTCATATTTTCAAAAAACCTTAACAACAAAGATTCAGGGTAACATCTTAACATAAATTATGTGAATATAGCAATTAATAAAAATAAATTATTTATTGGGAGAAACAGTTTTCAAAATTTGACGAAAATCATGACGAGATTTTAGTTCAGCGGTGAACATCTTAAACTTAATTTATGGGTCGCAAAGAAAAATACGCTGCAGCGATGTGTCATAAAATGGCGGCACGCGTCTAAAACTTAATTTATGGGTTATAAAAAATATACGTCAAAATGATCGACAACACTATAAAAACAACAGCATTACCTGTTGGATTTCATTTAAACCGCTCAATATACACTCCCGGTACTAATAAGAACAAACTGAAATTTTCAGCGAAATCGGTCAAGTATTTTTTGAGTTTCGAGTCAACACACATACGAACATTGCCTTTTATTTATATAGAAAGATATCACCCATAGTCATAAGAACAAATACTCGACAAACAAAAAAGTAAAAAAAAAAGAAAATTGTAATTACAGAAAATTCATAAATTACTAATAGTTCTGATTTAATATTGTGCAGCTGTGGACTTTCTCAATAGCTAGTATTGATTTATTTTTATATACGAGTAATGTTTAATTTTGAGTATTTTTCGATTCTTCATAACTTTACAAATTTATTTATTCATTAAAATTAGATTAAGATAGATAGATCGTGACTTAACGGGTTATTCCAATGCGTCACGATGGTTAAAAATATTAACATTACAATACACAAAAAATATAATAAAATAATTCATAGTAAGAGTGTATATAGACTTACTAGATATATTATTGCAAAAATATATAAAATAAGCCCCATCTTCATTGTGACTGTCCCCTACATCAATAATGAGGGCTTAGGGCAGATGTCTGCAATCCGCGGCTCGCATATAAATATTGTTAAAATTAAATTTTCAATATTTTTTGGCATAGCTTTTACTTTATCTCTTGATAAAACTCGTAAAATAAAAAGAAATAACATACCATAAAATAGTGTTTCGTCATTAAAATACTGATGACTATATTTTGCTAAAAAAATAAAGCAATATGCTTACAATAAATTAAAAAGCAAAAAAAATGTCTCAAAAACAACTATTTCGAAAAATTGCTTCTCGTCTATTATGTGGTAACAAATTGAATTTCTAAGCAAAACAAATACATTAACTGACGATAAATTTACTAAAGAATATCTTAAAAGCATAGCTAAAAACTTATTCTACAGCTTTGATGTTACAGATACGGCTCAATTTCTTTCGAAGAATTGACAATGGGTTAAATATTACAAGAACAAATTTTAAAATAAAAGGATCACATTTTTTTCATAGATTTGTATGAAGCAGTAAAAGCAACATTAGTAATATTTCGCATATAGTAACTGATGGTTAGATAAAGGAAAGACCAGCGAAACTAGTTGATACAGATACAAACAAAGATCGTGAAGAATTACTGCTTTTTACACAAAGAAAGTGACGTTGAAATTGAACAATATTATAAACGTTGACATTAACAAAATAAATATTGAACTACCGTTAATTTCAAGTTCCTAAATATTCTGTAATCTAGCTACGGAAACACTTTGTACTTTACTGCAAGCTTTTTTTAAAAAAAAATACATAGCTGATCTAACATTTATAGTGGATGTCGCTGCTCATTTAAATGAACTTAAAATACGTCTATAAGTTGAAATCAAATATTAAATTGAATGTTTTAAATGACGTCGACAGTAATAAGAAAAGTAACTGAAAAGAGGAACAGTAACTTAATTTACTTTGAAACACTGTCTGAACAAAGCCACGTAAATAGCCAAAAATATGCTGCTTTAATTTATATTTTATTAGATGACTTTGAGGGTAGATTTTAAAATTTCAGAAAACAGAAACTGTATTTCAGTATATTTTCTACTATATCCTCAGTGGAAACGTAAAGATTTAAAATCAGATATGCAATTTAAAGAATCATTTATTCAAGTGTCTCATAATAAGTACATAATAAAAATACCCTGCACTCTACGAATATGTTCCTTTGGAGTATACCTTAATTTTTTTCCATATGAATCATACAAATTTATGCACTAATATAAAAAACGACCTTATTTTTGCATTAAAAACATTAATCAATAAATTGGTAATATGGTTACACTTTTATAAAAAATTAATATTAAATTATATTTGCGGCCCTTGACATTTTTTGATGGGTGATGCGGTCTAAAATATAAAAAAATATTGAACACCCCTTGTTTATGGTGTTTGCCTTCTGCACCGGCCTCGGAAAAATATGCCGTACTCAGCGCCAATAGTCAATCGAGAGCGATTGATTAATTAAATTAATAGCTATACTACATATTATTACTGCAAGGAAGCTAGAGAAATGTATAATGTAATAATTTGGGAAAGAATAATGCGTATAACTCTTTTAAAACAGTGACATTGGACGAAGTGTACGACAAGGCTTCGCTGAGGTCGTAATTAGGTCGAAAATATTCCATGAATTAAGCATAGTGTTGATGAAGAATCAAGGACACCCACATGATATCGTTATTACCCTGATCTCACAGTTCTATTGTGTATATTGAGAAGAACGAATGTTTGTCTAGAAGCCGCTATTTGAACGCCCTTGCGTTTATGAATCATGAAAAACTAATGATACAGATAAAATCAGCGTGTTTTACAACTAAAAACACTTTTTTAATTTGTGTTCAAAAGGTGTAAGAGCGATTGCGCAAATCTATTTATATGTAGTTTCCCGGATTCGTTGGAATTGACCTCAGCGATAGTTATCGATCGATAGACCTGGCAGGAACAGGAGCTGACATGCGCGTGAGGTCTATGCATGTAATTTAAATATAGAATAACAATTTTTTATGTTTATAGCTAAGATTTATTTTAAATAATCAACGCACATTTTTATTAAAAACATTCATATTCATTATCTAGCTTAGACTTTTTGCTCAAGATTTACAAAAAAAAAATGTTCAAGGCAATGGGAGCTCAACATGATAATATTCAAATTCCTTCAAATACAAATATCTTAGTATCTTAGTATAGTAAGTAATGCTCTATTGTCATTAAAACCTATGAAGAAAAATTCAAAGCTAGCATTGAATTAGGTTGCGATATTGTTTGTATAAATTTTCTTTTCGAAAATAATTCATCTGAGATATTAAAATCCAAATCATATAATCTCACAACAGAACAAACCGCTGAAACGACCAACATTTTTATACATACATACACCTGCGGATAACTATCTCTATTGACACAAGTGAAGCGAGACACGATGTCTGCATCAACTTTTCCGTCTGGATTCATTGAATTGGCTGAAGATGGTGGATATTTTGCACAACATAATATTAAACGTTGACGAAACTTTTTCTTATAAAATATATTCTAGCATAAACTTCTTCGGATAAACTTTCTAATGATCAACAACGTATGAAATTCGATAACTCTAACATATCATTAAAAGCTTAAAATATAAATAAAGTGCGTCATCCATTCCATTCTGACGACTTTAATATTAAAAATGGGGCACGTGAGGCAAGATGGATACTAATAAGCTTATTGTTATGACATAAATGTCAACCATTTCTATATTGTACTGTTATGTATAAAAATATAGCTGTGACCAGTTGTTATTATTAGGAATTTTATGATTAATACGTCCTACAAACAACGCTGCTAAAACTACATTACTTATACTTGAAAACTCTCTTATTTATTATCATCGTATTTATTAGCTTGTTTCATATCGATGGCCGATTTTTAGTATGTCGGAAACGAACTGCTCAATATTTACGGATCTTTTTTATACGAGTTACTGAAACACAGTGCGGCGCAGGCCACGAAAAACATCAATCTTGGATTTGACGAGGGTGCTACTGAAATAAAATATTTGCATCTTGGAACAACAAACACAAAAACGTAACATGAACTTCACAAAATTTGCGACGCACACCTGATTTTGAACTAAAATTTAGTTGCGTTCAACGAATGAATTCTACGAATTTCGGTGATAGTAGATACGGCCAATAAACATTATATTCACAAATGTTTTTCGTTTGCGTGAAAGAATTTTTTGATTGTCTCGCATTTCGATATAAAATAAAGGCGCATAAATGAACATTGATAATGGAGCAGCATTAGTCACTCGGGTATATTAGGAGAAAAAACGAAAAAGTGTTGTTCAAGTATACAATTTGTTCCATTCTAAAAAAAAATCATTCTAGATAGTATAAACGAATATGTTACGTATTCATGTAATAAAAATTCGTGTAATTGAATACTCGAATATTCGATTGAGAACCCTAATGCAGACTTTTGGTTATTACCAGGTATCAGCATGAACCATATATTCGTCACGTTTTGCGTTTTAGCGCAATATATAGAATTAAACTGTAAAGCATGTACTTACTATGACTTCCTTGATTCATCCCGCAGATAGCTGGCACTGGATTACCTCCAGAAACTATGAATTGGTCATTATCGCAATTGTTGTTGATTGATTCCGGGCCAGAAATTTGGAATTGATCGAAATCCAATCTGCAGAAGATAATGATTTTTAAAATAAATGTTTGACTTCTTAAAAAATATTGAAAGTGAAATTAAATACCTGAATTGGCATACGTCGGGATGAGCTTTCAAAACAGTCAGTTGGCAGGAAGCAGTACCGTCGAATCGAGATGGATATCCAGTGTTCACAAAATACGTACCGTTCTCAGAAGTTGTACTACCGCAGGTGGCCATGACTAAAAATGTAATGTTATTAACCAATTTATATATTATATCAATATTAATGATAAATGTACACTTACATACACAGCAGACACCATAACCATTTGCACAGGCACCATCGGTTGAACCTCCTCTTTTATAACACTCTTCAGCTGCCATACAAGTACCATTGTTTCCACTGGCAGCAGGGCAAGACTCGTTCGGGAACGTTACCACGGTTAATAGAGAAAGAACTGCAATGTTTTATTCAATATTTATTCGTTAGAGAAAAAAATATAGTCCTTTAGCATAGCTTTCAGACAAACATTGACTATTAAAATCAAAATAATTTATTTGATACTTTAAATTGAACTTCTATGAATATATTTTTTTCAATAGGATTAACAGTATATGAGATTATAAATATTGTACTCACATCTACTCTTTCTCGGGTCACTTCCTTTGCTGTCTTTATAAAATTGCTGATCTGCGGGTGTGTTCGGCTGACCGTTGAACTTTCCATAATGATTTCGATATCTATTCTGAGATGGATGTCTGCTCCTTGTTTTTGTAATTCTTCCCTGAAACTCGGCTGTGAATAATAAAAAAAACGACAATGAGAACTTTGAGTATATTAAAAATATATATTAAATTCCATGCCAGTTGTGGAGGCAACAGCCAGCGCCAAGAACACCACCCCCAGATAGTTCGGTATCATATCGTCTCTGGTTTAGGTATGATCGGCTGGTGTAGATATTGTGACACTTGGTGTAATCCAGCATTTATTTATATACGTGGTGTGGAGTAACGCTTCAGTTGTCTGCGACAATAGAGCTGAGCATTATTTTTTTCTATATGAATTTGTATCGTGTGCGAATTATTACTAAAAACCCGTCGAGCACTTCGTGCTATATCGCAAGATAAAAGAACAATCGAAAAATGGACAGCGAAAGCTTTCCTTCTCGTTCTCCAAATCGTGAAGCGTTCAAAGCGATTGCTCAAATTCTTGTTATTTACCAAATTATCAAATCTACGTCTAACTCATCTTTAGAAGACTAGAATTTACTTTATTAGACCATAAAACCATACCACAAACTTTGATTCGATCAAACAAACAGATTCAAACTTAACCTAAAATTTAAAACTTTGCTACACTTAATAATAAATTAAATATTATAAAAACGTAATGATAAGTATGTGAACGTAATAAGAATTATTACGTGATTTTATGAATTCCTCCCTCTAGGCAGGCCTGCTCACACTAAAAAGTGAATGAAATCCCATTATCTATAAGTCAGATTTGGCTTTTCTATTTCGATTTCCAATATAAAATCACTTCTCTTTCAACTCAGATATGAAAAGATCTGCAACTGTATATCTATATATATATCGATAAGTAATTAATCTTCTCGTTAACTGACCTCAAAAGTCAGCTGATTCGGTCTCAAGCGTCTACCTTGTAATATTATTTATAAAAAAATATGTATTATATTTGTTAAAATTAGTTTTTAAACTAGTATTCTATGACAGAGAGATGTATTGTTTATATGGCATTCATTTTTCAAATTTTAAGGATAATTTTACAGCGTGTAGTTGACGATTAACACTTTATCACGTGTATGTAATAGCAATCATTGTTATTTTAGTTATGACATTGCGTTAAGAGTAAAAGCGAAGAGCAAACGTTGCGTGACTGAACTCATCCGGATGCTTTCTAAACATTCATTGTTTTATGTTTCAACAGTTTTAGCGCGATGTACATTGTTTAAAAATAATAATAATAATAATACTGCGCCAGAATTTACACTTCTGAGTATCAATATTTTTTAAAGTTTTTCTTACAAATTTCTGTACAGTCGTTTTGAATATTAACCCGTTGTATTTTCGTACAAATTTTGTACGAAATTGAAATTTGTTATACCTTTTTGTGGTTGGTTTTTTAATTTATCGGTTAGATTTTGATGGTAGGTATTAAAAGATATGTCATCCCTTAAAGGACCGTAACAAGGGCGAGGCGAGCGAGGAACTTTCCTCGGGCCCATAAATCTAAGGGAGCGCAGAAACTTTTGGTGGAACACGAAAATTCATCCAAACATCGTCAAAAATGACACAGAACAGAGAATATATAGAAGCGTCGTTCGCGGTAAAAAAACTATGTCCATGTCGTAAATCTGTCCACTGACGTATGTATGCATTATTTTTTTCAAAATTCGGATGAAATAAATATTATGGGACTGTTCAGTTATAGGGTGTAAAAATTTGTGGATAATTGCTCGGAATCAGTAGATTGAAACTATTTAGTTCAATTGAATGAATTACAAGGTAAAAATATTTTCCATCAATTTTAAAAATCAAAAGATGAAAGTAAAACTAGCAAGTCAGATATTTAGTAATAATATCGCCAATTTGTTGATATTTTGTTGCGGTGTAGTGCCTTTCTTGAACAACTTATTCAAAAATTTAAATTACAGAAATTTGAAATAATTAGGATTTAAAAAGCCTAAAATTCATAAAATTTTAATAATACCTTAGAATATTTATATAAGAATAAACGATATTTAATATCGTTAAAGGTAGCTCATGAGGAATCAAAACTTATATTATATGTTCATATAGAAAAACGACTTTTAGATTTATTTTTTGTATTAATAGTATTTAAGCTCTTTATCAAAATGTTGTAGTAAAAATAAATAAATCAAATACACCCACACCTCGCTATACGGCCGCTCTTTATACGGCCTTTCGCTATAACGGCCCTCTTCAATTAAGGCACGTTTTCGATTAACGGCCTAAAATGTTTCGCTATAACGGCAAAAAAACTTTTTTTCGATGTCAATTTTTAAAAAAATTTAAAAATAGATTTAATTTGCATAATTTTAAAATGAAAGGTGAAGCAGCTAGTGCCGATGAGGCCGCATCTAAGGAATATCCCAACATTTTAAAGGGAATTATTGAAAGAGGTGGTCATAAACCTGAACAAGTGTTTAACGTAGACGAAACAGGGCTTTATTGGAAGCGAATGCCTGATTGCACGTACATTTCAAAAACCGAAAGATCTGCGCCTGGTTATAAGGTGTCTAAAGAACGATTAACTTTGCTACTTGGTGCAAATGCCGCGGGTGATTTTAAGCTAAAACCACTTTTAATATATTTGTCCGAAAATCCAAGGCCTCTTAAAGGACTAAATAAAAATCAATTACCCGTCATATGGAGATCCAACAAGAAAGCTTAGATGACTAAAGCTACTTTAGAGGATTGGTTCAAAAATCACTTTTGCACAGAAAAGAAAAAATATTTGAGAGACAATAACTTAAGCAACAAGGCTTTGCTAATTTTGGATAATGCACCAGGGCATCCTACTAATTTATCTTAACTATCTGAAGATGTCATGATTGAGTACCTTCCGAAAAATACAACAGCTCTGATCCAACCAATGGATCAGGGTGCAATAGCTACTTTTAAGGCATATTACCTACGCCGAACTTTCCTACAACTTATAAGGGAAACCGATGGTAAATCTTCAATTAAAACATTTTGGAAAAACTATAACATCAAGGATGCTGTTGACAGCATCAGTGAATCATGGAAGGAATTAAAATTAACAACAATGAACCACGTTTGGAAAAAATATGGCCAGAATGTGTAAAAAGTACTGACGCAGAAGTTAATTGCCTTCCTGAAATTAGGCAAAACATTTTGGATCTAGCACATGATCTCGGCTTTGAAAGTTTGAACGAACGTGATGTGCTTGATCTACTTGAAGCTGATAGGGAACCCCTTTCATATAAGGAACTCATTCAGTTGCAAGCAGAACCGGCATTTGATGAAGAGACAGAGTCTGTTGTATTCAAATAGCTAACATCAAAAAAATTGTCAAAAGCTTTTTCTTATTTCGAACACGGAATAAACATCTTCCTTAAAAAAAAAAAACTAAAGTTTCTTGAGGAATTAACTCAGCCATTAGCTGTTATTAATCACTGAAGAACGAAAGAGACAAAAAGGCAAGACAAACAACGTTGGACAATTTTTTTAAGCCAGGCCCATCCTTACCAGCGAAAAATGAGAACGACAGTGATCTGTAGGTTACCATTTCTTCATCGTCTTCGGATTAAAGCCATTTTAAAAAAAGTATGTATGTATTCATACACATATTTTATGTAACATGAAGTTGTTTCATTTTTGTTTATGGATTATTGTTGGTTTTTGGAGTCTGCTATTATTTTATGTACAATTGTATGTACTTGTTATGTATGTATTTTTGATTTAAATGAAATAAAAAGATAAAATGCATTTTAAATGATAAACCATGTTACATATTTAACAAATTTGGAACCGATCCCATTGAATTTGTATGAATTTGTATTAGAATAATTGATTCGTTATACGGCTTTTCGCTTTGCGGCCAAGTTTCGTGGAACGTATCTAGGCCGTAAAGCGAGGTATGGGTGTATTTGCCATCATATAAATATAGTCAAGATCATCTAGTAATGTTTTTTTTGTAATAAAGGATTTCATGGGGGTGCAAATAATCATACTGCTAACCAATTAAACGCTTGTAAAAAACGCTGATTCATATACAGCTACATGCTAATTTTAATGGAAATGGTATTCCTTTAGATCAGTGCTGGCCAACCCGTGGCGCATTGCATCCTTGCTCCCACTTATTCATTCAAAATAGGCGTCATAGCTGAATCCATATTCATATTTTTAACTCAAGTGCCCTTAGTTCAATTCATTCAACCTTCGGTAATGTTCAACATTACGCGGATTTTTCAGCATTTCATATTTTTTTTCGCGGTGCACCGGTGTTGCCATTGCGCGTTTCAACTCAAACGTTTGCAAACACTGCGCACTAGCACACACCACGTGCTTGTCAGTTAATTCTGAGTTAGCCACCGTAGCGTGGAGTTAGAAGCGGAGTTTTTGCGAGTGTTGGGTGTACTAGCGTGGTTTTCGTATTGAGTGATTAAAAGACAGATTAAAGAATAAATATATATTACAATTGTCAAAGTAGAGCAATAGATAGAATTCAAATCCCACATAGTCGATATTCTGTGTAATACGACGTACGTATATTGGATATATGAGTTCTTTTTCGATTTTTTAGAGTTATATACTTTTCTATGTTTTTTTTAAATTCCTGTTATCTATTATAGTGCAAAAGAAAATGAGGAAAAGAAGACAAGATAGTGATAGTAAACGCGATTTCAATGAACAATGGGAAAATGAATTGCTATTTATAACAAATTCATCAGGAAAACCGTTTTGCATTGTTTGTGAAAGTACTCTTTCACATAATGGAAGACATGATCTTCAGAGCCACTATAAAACACAGCATCAGACTAATATAGAAGAAAAAATTAAGCTTGTTCTTGGGTATGAGTTACGAAAAAAAATGTAACTAAGAAAAAGGAAGAAATCAGAAAAAGACAAAATATATTTGTTAAAGTAGGTTGCGATGACATGGCGATGACAGAAGCGTCATATAAAATTGCTTTAACATTGCCGAAAAAAAAAGCTTTTTTTCTGATAGAAAAGAAATTGTTAGGCCTCCAAATATTTGTACACCATCTTGGTAATACAATTTTAGAAAGAAAGGACGTATCTCAGCAACTGGAAGATGTTGTTCATTCTTATACTTTCTTTTCTCTAGCTTTGGATGAATCAACGGACATATGTGATGTTGCCCAGTTAAACATTTTTATAAGAGGAATTAATGATAATTTTAATGTATTTGAAGAACTTGCTAGTCTGGAGTTATTGCATGATAAAACAAGAGGAACAGACATATTTGAAAAAGTAATATCATGCCTAGAAAATCTAAAATTAGATTATAGTAAACTCATCAGTGTCTAAAAACATAATTAGTTTTAGAACTATCATTAGATCAAGCTCAGTTTGGTTAATTCGTGTAGGTTAGGTTTGGGTTTAAACAGCAAATTTACGTTTTGCAACTGTCAAATTGAGTTTCAGAGGCATTTTATAACAGCATATAGTTTTACTAGCGCCTATCATTTATATATATATTCGTTAGTAAAATTACATATATATCTACTGGTAAAAATGTATTTGGACTTCACTAGTGAAAATATAATTACACTGAAAATTACAACCATTTATACAGTTGAAATACAACTATTTATAAAATCAGTCGAAATCATATAATTTATCTAGTTAAAATATATATCTACCGGTGAAAATATATTATAATATATTATTTCACTGAAATTTTTTAGATTTTCTTTGGGGGCTTACTCAAGATTTTTTTGTTTAAAGTCAGAGAGAGAAAATGTTTGGGAGTTAGTGATCGTTTTTTTAATATTTTGATTTCATTAAAATTCATAGTATTTCATTAAATGACATGTATTTTTCTAGCCAAATTCTAGAGAGCAAATGAGGTCCCTGATTTTGGACCCTATTATAAATGTACTGCAGCTGCTGTACACCTCGAAAAATTAAAAAAATCCTTCTATTGACTTAAAAATATATTATTCCATGTAGAAAGATTAAATTTAAAAAAGGATAAAAGTGTTGAGTTTGCACTTTGGGCTCGCGTACTTGACTAAAAATTTTGGCCTGAAGATATTGATTTTCAGTTGACATTTTGAGAGACGGAATTTAGAAACATGTCAATCAGACTACCATAAACGAAAGAGAAACGATTCGTGAATACGTTTGATATATGCTCTAGATTCTATTCCCATTTTTGATAATGAACGTGAACGCGAGCTTTCGCAAATGAATTTAATTATTACCTCAATAAGACTTTCGTTAAAGCCAATACAGTTTCGGTACTTTTGTTTGTCAAACTTGTCGGACCACCTGTGCCACTTCTAGACCCTTCAAAATTCGTTGATCTATGGTTTCTCAGATTTCATTCGGTCATAGATACCAACACTAAAAAAAGCAATCGGGACAATTTATCAGACGAGAGTTGGACAAAACTTTGGAAATTACTAAAAACGTTTATTCAAATATATAATCTTTTATCATTTTATTTTACATTTAATCTTTAGTTATATATTTGTATTTGTTCGTTTTACTTTAGATTTTTGACATGTCTGAAGTAATGAAAAAAGTATGATAAATTTTGTTTAATTTTTTATGCGCTTCGTGGCAAAGGAAAAGCTGCCTTAAATTAAATTTAAATGATCTTTGAATAAAAATTTATTTAGTAAAAAGCTTGACAAGAAATGAGTTCCGACACCTTTTTGTTTCAAAAAAACCCTGAAAATACGTATGTAACAAGTTCTTAACGGTTGTTACTAACAACCGTTAACAACTTGTAATTTTGACGCTAATTTGATACGCCCGAACGTAAAATCAATACTTGCATGATATCCGGATATCCTGATGTTTCCGCTGTTC
Organism: Plectrocnemia conspersa; assembly: GCF_051122295.1. Taxonomy (NCBI): domain Eukaryota; kingdom Metazoa; phylum Arthropoda; class Insecta; order Trichoptera; family Polycentropodidae; genus Plectrocnemia; species Plectrocnemia conspersa. The sequence continues at coordinate 16,519,081 of NW_028277170.1, forward strand.
ATCACGTTTGAATGCACCACGCTGAAGTTTGTACGACATAAGACAAACAATATGGAATTGTATGTTGTATATTACGTCAGTTACTTGAATCTGTTGCAATATGAAACACAAGATCGGTGCGAAAATCAAACTCGGATCCTTTGTATCAAAAATTTAATAGATATTTTTATACCTGGTTTAATTAAGAATAGCCAGATGTTTCCTTTGTATTTAATATTTTATTTATTTAAACACAAAATACATTATCTTTATTAACAAAATAATAAATAATACAAATGCTCTTTTTATTATTCAAATAAAAATTCATTTGATCTAAAATCAAATTATGAATGTTCCAAAAGTGGCCATATACGTGGCCATGTATTCTTATTGAACCATCTCTTATCGAAAATTGGCTACCATATTGCCGATTTTATTTATGTCTACTTCTGAACGGAATATATCAGTAGAATTTCACCCAAACCATTCTCTCAAATTGAATAGCCATATAGATGCGACGACTGTGTCTATATTTATTCTCTAAAGGATGAGTTCGTTGAATTTGTATTTTAGTCCTCTCATAATATGCCCGAGCTTTCTTTTCTTGATGTTCTGTAGCACTTCTCGTTCTTTTTCCATACACCGGAAGACTTCAATATTCCTAATTCTATCCATCTCAGAAAATTTTGCACATACGTCTATAGCAGTGGCGTTGCTACCTCATAACAGACATGCAAAGCCTGTGTAACATTCGAAATGCGAAAAAAAATCCATCGATAAAAATATTTTTCAAATAAAAGTTTATTTCAAAATTATACATACAGACACATTGAATGCACAATACTGGTTCATAACAATTTCCATTTCTTATAATTGATTAAGTTATACAATAGTATGAAATAATAATTAATTATCCGTAAGTATACTAAATTTAAGGAAAAATACATAAAACCTTTTACAAATTTAAAAAATAAGAGAGAAATAAAAAGAAAAAATAAATTATATAAAAATATACAATGTATAAAATATGACATGAATATAGGAATTTGATTTCCTTGTTCTGGGAGTCTTGGCGCAGCTGGCGTCCATCCGGTTTGGGGGGTAGAGGCGGAAAATCTGTGATGCTGCGTAGGAGGACTAGTCTCTTCTCTCGTTCGGTAGTTGGTTCTCTGAAAAGATTGTCCAAGTGTGTACTTCTGACTTTTTAGTTTTAACTATGCCAGTCACGTATTTAACTCTGACTGTGCAAAACTTGAAGTTTGCCGTTTCTCTGTCGACGTTTGAGCATTCAAATGTGGCGTGATTTTGGTCGCATTTCACGCATCACGGATTGGTGTGGCCGAAATTTTGGCACCTAAAATATTGGGTACCAATAGTTTTATTTTTATATTTTTCCACACTGATTTTGGCATGGAAAATATATTTTGCGTTGTTTTTGAATTTCTCCATATCGGTACCGTTGGGAAAATTTATTAGGTATGCCGGATACCTATTTGTAGGGGTTTTTGAAGTAAAACCCTTGTTCAATGACATAATTTTTGATGATGTCGACTTCCAATAGTAGAAGTCCTTTAGTAACAGCTTTGGCTGACTTATCGCTAGTGGCGTAGCTAGGGTATTTGCCGCCCAGGGCTATCCTTAAAATTGCCCCCCCCCCCCCTTTTGCAGGGTCTTAAAATCAACATTTCTTTAAATAATAAATTGGTTATTATTAAGCTCTTGTTATTCGTGGATTTATATATGTTTTAGTGCATTCAGGGTTAATGATCCCATCGTGAATATGCCGCCCCCAAGCAAGTGCCGCCCGGGGCGGCCTGCCCCCTCCGCCCCTCTATAGCTACACCACTGCTTATCGCCAGTCAGATTATGAGAGTGGAATTGTTTATTCTATTTCTATAAACCTTCGATAAAGGATTTGATTCGTTTATTAAAATCTGTGACATTCATAGCTATTTATTATTAAATATTTTTTTAGTATATGTGCTCCTTAGCAGATGTCACTAGTAATATTCTACTTTATTTATTAACGCATAGATTATAAAAAGCTGAAAATTCTAGAACCCGTAGATAATGTGTTAATAAATAATATATTTTAAATAAATTGAATGTTGTATGTTTGTGTGCGCAAGTTTCCTTTTCATTCCTGAGCTTATTTTTGTATGTTCCAATTTTATTCAAAACTAAATAATTGTCATTTCTGTCTTGCAATTATTCTAGATCGGAGGACTTATGTGGTTATTTTAATTTTATACTTACCTAATATTATTCTTTATATTTTCTTTCACGTTTTTATTGCTATATGAAAAATATTTCTGATTTCTTAAAATATCCAAGGTTTCACAACAGTAATAAATAAAAATATATTTATTTTTATTATATTATTTATTATACAGTATTTTGAGTTACATTGACAAAAAAATTATAAAAAAAAAACATATGTGAACTTATCTTTCTAGTTAATTTGTAACACAAAATGCAATATGGGGACCCCGAGACGACCGTCCGTGACGCAGCATAAAGTGAAAGTGAAGTCCCGCTGAGCCGCGCGCCCGAACTATGTGGCGTTGTACAACCACACCGCACCCCCGCCACCGCAAGCAACGCGCGGAGTGGGGATACTGTTGCACACCCGACCGGGATTATAAGGAGGTACCAAATGGCTCACTTTACACATTCTACTCAGGACTTCTGACACTGCAACACTCACTGGACTACACGGATTCTACACCTCGCCTCCTGTTCGAGCAACCATCTCCAGGACACGCGCACGAGGTTTAATATCGACGACTGTCGAAGGATCCCAGTCAACACGTGTCAAGAACGTACCGGACGATTTCATAAGGGCCACTTTGTACAGTTCGCTGTACAAACGTCCTATCACAGATCGTCAACCGGACTGCCGATAACTACAAAACAGAAGCGTAACCCCACGACCGCTTCATTGGTGACCCCGACGCGATGGATTCTCCAGCCAATACCAGTGTTTCAACCAACCCGCAAGCAACGATGACCATCACACATTCTTGCGTAGAGCTTCATGTGGACGCGGCTGGGAACTTCTTAGCCGGCCGGAACCTCCGAGTGCCACATACACAGCTCCGCCCACTGTCTGGAGACACATCTCCAGCAACGACAACGCCCGTCTAAGTTTCGACTATAAACTTAGCAACGGATTGCAGCACCGACTGATCGTTTCAGTTTCAACCACAAACTAAACGACGACCCGCTGCAATGCAACTCCACTGCGAAGAGCTTCCTGTGGATGCGGCTGGGAACTACCTAGCCGACCGGAACCTCCGAGTGCCACATACACAGCTCCGCACACTATCTGGAGACACATCTCCAGCAACGACAACGCCCGTCTAAGTTTCGACTATAAACTTAGCAACGGATTGCAGCACCGACTGATCGTTTCAGTTTCAACCACAAACTAAACGACGACCCGCTGCAATGCAACTCCACTGCGAAGAGTTTCCTGTGGACGCGGCTGGGAACTTCCTAGCCGGCCGGGACCTCCGAGTGCCACATACACAGCTCCGCACACTATTTGGAGACACATCTCCAACAGCAACACCAATTCTTTGTCTAAGTTTCGACTGTAAATTTAATCAGACACGATTTGGCTAAACAGTGAAATTCCCGAAACGTTTGGGATACTGTTCACATTTTCGGCAACAACTTCAACCAACGACAGACGAGTCTACACAAAAATACAGCAACGGACAGCCAGTATCTTGAAATATATTTTTTAATTGCAGTAATAATATTTTTCTTTATATTTTAAGGTAGAAGTATGCACACGGAGGAAAATGTCATGCACAAGTGACAAACGGACCCCGGACCCCTACTTTTCCGTTAGCTGAGAGTTTCGTAAGGGCCACTTTGTACAGTTCGCTGTACATACGTCCACACAATCATCAACCAACTGGTTCTGCTTCCATCTGCACTGACCCACGCTGCGCACGAGACCACATCAGTCTGAACGAGCCTCAGCTTCTCCTCTTGGTTAAATTCCGCAACTGTAAATTGCTAAGAGGGGGAGTACTATGGGGACCCCGAGACGACCGTCCGTGACGCAGCATAAAGTGAAAGTGAAGTCCCGCTGAGCCGCGCGCCCGAACTATGTGGCGTTGTACAACCACACCGCACCCCCGCCACCGCAAGCAACGCGCGGAGTGGGGATACTGTTGCACACCCGACCGGGATTATAAGGAGGTACCAAATGGCTCACTTTACACATTCTACTCAGGACTTCTGACACTGCAACACTCACTGGACTACACGGATTCTACACCTCGCCTCCTGTTCGAGCAACCATCTCCAGGACACGCGCACGAGGTTTAATATCGACGACTGTCGAAGGATCCCAGTCAACACGTGTCAAGAACGTACCGGACGATTTCATAAGGGCCACTTTGTACAGTTCGCTGTACAAACGTCCTATCACAGATCGTCAACCGGACTGCCGATAACTACAAAACAGAAGCGTAACCCCACGACCGCTTCATGCAATATTCAATATAAAATTAGCCTTCCGTTGATTTAAACTTTTATTTAAATTCTACGGGCAGCTTAGTATTTATTTAATAATACTTTCAATTTCCGAACAAAATATATTTCCAGTTTCACACAAACTACACTCAGAGAAGTTTTGAACCTATGTGGAATTTGAATTTTGTGATGTGAATCTTAAATATAAAATATATGGACACATTGTCGGATATTCCTAGTGATGTTGACACATTTATTGAAACATAAACGCAAAGCAACAACTTTATTGTTGTATTATCAAAGAAAAGCTAGTCTTGTTTTTGAAGAGATCTTAATAATTTCCCTACTTTATACCTGATTTATTTTTCAATAGCATAAATACTTGTATTTGAGTATGTTACAATAAGTTTTATAATTATTTAAAGTATACCATTATAAAATACATTAGTGAAAAATCTTATTTTCTCAAAAAAAGTGACATAAGTTGTTCATATATTATATATCAAACCACAGACATTTAATAATTTTTGTTCACCTTTAATTAACCTTGTATTTCTTTGTTGTCTTTAGTAGTATAAAATAAAATAGTACGCAATCTAAGAGGAAAGAGGACATATTTGCTAAAAGTACACATTGGTTTAAAATTATTATTTATGATTTTTTTATAATATTATTATATTGTACATGTTTTACTAACTGCAGTTGTTTGTGTTAAATCAATCATACTTATCCCTTTATCTCTCATTTTTGTGAACATTTCTCATAAAATACTATAATTACGGAATTTTGTGTAAATAAAGGGAGTAATTGAGATAAAAATAATTGAATATATTAGCATAACAATGAACAAATAAAGAATTTAAGCAAATATACAGAATTCTTATCTGGGCTCTAATTCTTAATAATAGCAACTAATTATTCTCTGTTTATCACTGACATCCGATGATCTTCGACCCTTCTTTTTCATGAACATCGCTTCTTCTTCAGCAGTAGTTTATCTTTTTACCCAAAAGAAAAGGATCACTGAACGAATTTTTATTATCTTTTTTTACTTAATTTCCTATCTGTTGTAATTAGTTTATGTATTTCGTCCATTTTCTAAAAATAATAAACAAACACTACAGTTTTAATGTAAAATCAGATTTAAATAGGACATACTAGGGTTTCTACATACCTAGTAAATAGATCGTATCTTTAGAATAATTTTAATATGCTTTAAATGAAGCATTTTTTATATTATTTTATTTTAACAAAATATATAAATATGCAAAAATATTCAAGTTAAAACAAATAAAAAATTAAGGAGTAAAAATTTGTACAGTGAATACTAAACTTCAGTTGTCTGCGAATATAGGGCAAATTTAATTTATTACATAATTTATGGCTTTGTCATGATCTACAGAGTTTGTTCAAAGAAACGCTGTGATTTTTATTAATGGAAAATATAGTCATAATATTTATTTGCATTACAGATGGCAGCACGATAAGAATTAGTGGATAAATATTACAGAATACGTCGTCAAACTTCAGAAGGCAAAAAGGATGGATTCTACCAGTTCCTTCCATCAGCGAACATAATGGGTAGATACTATATGATCCGTCAGTTAAATGTTAACAACATTGCACATCGTAATTTGTTATATTAAATCTATATTTATTTTTATACAAATCATAAATTGAAAATTATCTATATACTAATACCATTAAAAGAACACTTTAATGATACTTTTTCAGATGAAGGATATATGACAATTTATATTGGAAGTACCTAGTAGATGATTTCAATTTGATATTTAATAATTAACAGTATTTATACATATTATAAAAACACAAAACGCAACGATACATATCCAGACAAAAACAAAACTGAGTTAATAAACGACACATCAGTAGTTATTATTCATTAGCTAATTGAGCTATTGGTTAACTTTATAGTTCTAATATTATCAAGAAAATATTTGGTATATAAGCATGTTTTTTTAAATAATTTAAATTGTTACTGAAGTTCAAAATAAATCTTATCTGTCAGTAATTTAGTAAACAAAGGATCAGCGGTGTTTCGAGTTTTTGACTAGTTCCTACTAGTAGAATGGTAAAATCAAATACATACCTGCTTTTTTGCAGAACGAGACATGGAGAATAGTGGATGAAGTGATGATGGTTCCAATTCAAAGTTTTTTATATAATAGAGCATGGGATCTTGCATTATCATTGTGTAAAATTGGCCTGTTGACCTGTCTTAGATGATGTTGTTCGAATTTCACTATTAATCTCTCCAATCTTTGGCAATAAACGCCCGACATGATAGCAATTCGAATCACCGACGACTATTTTTTTCTAAAAAAAACTAAAACAATATTGATTTTGACTAAGTATATGACAATATCATGAAATTCGTTCCCCAATTATGTAAATCGAAAATATAAATAGTCCTTGTCAATCTGCAATACTGTTGTTTACATAAAGTATGTTAACATTCTCAACAAAAATTCTACAAATCTTTATCATTAGTCCATTCTAATTTGTATCTCACTATTATTATAGACAAAAATAGTATGAAAATACACTGAAATTTTTACAAATCACTGACATTGATATAAATTAATTAGTCAATACTCCATTTTTCTCAAGCCAGTGCACAAAATGCAGAATTCACGTGATCACTAAGAACAGAGCTAAATAAGAACAAATAAACGATTTTTGGAAATAAATACAATTAAAAAATAGATATAAGCAAGGCTGTGATTATAGTAAATAAACTACAGTAATTGTGAAAGGGGCGATAAAATATTAATCTCAACAACAGTACCACGAAAACAAAACTCCAATAATACCCTGTGTACCAATACATATCAGTAACGTTCTTCAGAGACACAGAAATTTAAGAGCATGAGATGATCACGCGTTGAGCGATGTTTTTGTTCATGACTGTTGAAAATAAATATACAATAGTAACATATAGTATGTAGTTCTTGAAGTAAAAACATTTCGACTACTAATCAATCGTTTTTTTTTTTTTTAATTTTTGTTTATTACATAATTAAATAATACATTTTTATAAACATATATATTTACATTTCATTGGTTGCTGGTTAATTACCATTATCACAATTTACGATTGATTAGCAAAATTAAGAGGAATTACAAAAATAAGAATAATAAAAAAACATAAAATACGTTAAGTTTAGGTCAAAGTACATAAACACCTTTAACAAAAAAAAAAAAAAAAAATTATAAATTATAAATATATATTTTTAATATAAAACTCGTGGACCTGGAGCTGTTAAATTAATAGATAAAATTTATGCGTCAGAGCAAGATGTGCTTTGGCATTTTGTGTTTATATTTAAATTTGAGTTTGTTTTTGTCGTAATCACCGATTCTTGAGATTAACGGGTTAGTATGATTTCGCGGTATTTTTTTATAATAATTATTAGTATGGTGGTGAACATGTTCTTTAATAGTTGGAATTAAATATTTATTATGAAGTTTTTTGAGGTTAGTATAAAAAGGTGTATTATAAATTATTTTTATAGCTTTATTTTGAACAACTTGTAGCTTAGAAAAGTTAGTATTACACGTATTACTCCACACTGGGCAGGCGTAAGTCATTGCCGGTCTGATTAATTGCTTATATAATAGAATTTTATTTTTAGTATTTAGCGCACTTTTTCGATTAAAAATTGGTTTTAACGCCGCAATGGCTGCGAGCCCTTTAGATTTAAGTTCGGTTATATGTTTATTAAATTTAAGCTTGGAGTCCAGGTGAATTCCGAGGTACTTAACGCTCGCCTTCCATTCTATACACTTTCCCTGCTCGCTTATAATAGTCGGGGGCAAAGGTTGTCTTCGAGTTGTAAAAATTATAGCCTCCGTTTTGTCCTGATTTATTTTTATTTTCCACTTTTTGAAATAATTACTTAAGAGAGTTAAGGATTTTTGCAATTTTATTGAAATAGGCTTAAGACCGTAAGAGCTACTCATTATCGCCGTATCATCGGCATACATTGAAAGACAAGTATTTTTTAAAATAGGTATATCATTTGTGTACAAAATGAAAAGGAACGGTCCAAGTAAACTCCCCTGAGGAACACCAGCTGGGATATTACGCGGTATCGATTGTTCATTATTTACTGAAACAACATAACTTCGACGATCAAGGTAGGAGCGTAACAAGTGTAGCAGATAGTTAGGGGTTTTATATTTGTGGAGTTTGTAAATCAACCCATCATGCCACACAGTATCAAACGCTTTTTCCACATCTAACAATAAGAGTCCCGTTGATTTTTTCATGTTAAAATTAGCAGAGATGTGCTCTGTTAACCTATTGAGCTGATGAGTCGTAGAGTGGTTTTCGCGGAAGCCAAATTGTTCATTGATAATTTTATTCCCCAAAGATCCCTTTAAACGTGATAAAATTATTTTTTCAAATAGTTTACTGAATGACGGTAATAAGCTTATTGGACGATAATTAATTGCGATAGTGTTATCCTTTCCTGGCTTTCTAATTGGGTGGATCTTTGCGGTTTTCCAAATAGCGGGAAAGTACCCGAAAGATAAGCAGGCATTAAAAATATTTGTTAGATAATTGATGCTAATTCTCGGAAGTTGTTTTATCGTAACGTTATCTAATTTATCTATACCGGGACTTTTTCTATTCTTTAAATTTTTTATGATGTTATTAACTTCTGATAAACCAACTTTGTTCACTAAACTAATATCTACGCTAGATGAATTAATATTTCGTATCGCACGGGCGACTTTGTTGTCTATTTTTGAATCTAAGTAATTTACAGTAAGCGAATAAGATGTGGAGAAAGCGCTGGCTAAATTTTCTGCCTTATCCTTGTTCGTGCATGCGATGGTGTTTCCATTTTTTAATGGGGGTATTTCCGAATGTTTATATTTAAGTGATTTAGTTATTTTCCATAAGGAATTATCTGCCGGGCTTAGATTTTTTAGTTTACGCGTCCACGATTCGTTTTTTATTTGCTGAATTTTATCGCGAATATAACTAGTTACGCGGTTTATTACAGATTTAAGTCGCGGAGATTTATTATTTTGCCACTGTTTTCTTAGTTTATTTTTGATTTTTATTATTTCGATAAGTTGTGGAGTAAGTTGATTTTTATTATTATGATTTTTACGCGTCGGAATTGATGATATTTTGGCTTCTTCGATAACAGATGTTAAATAACTGATATCATCGTCAATTTGTTTAATGTTATGCGGAGTATAATTCTGTCGCTCATCTTGCAAACGAGACTCGACTATATCTTTAAACTTTTTCCAGTCAGCTTTTAAATAGTCAAAAAGCGTTTCAGAGACTACCTCCGCTGAACCCTCCAGCGAGAATAACACTGGAAGATGGTCAGAAGACAATGCCTGAACGCAATACATTTCTGACGTATTTAAGTTACCCTTGACCAAAGCAATATCCAGAATTGACGGCGTCATGTGATTGGAAGGGTAATGCGACGGTGAATTTGGAAAGTTAACAATCGTGTCAGAGTCGCTCAAGTAGTTAAAAAGTGACGCTCCAGATCGATTTGCCCCAGAACAGCCCCAATGCATATGACGGGCATTGAAGTCCCCAGTCAGAATGACCGAGTCTCCTAGAGAAAATATCGAATCTAGATCACTCCGGAGCAGTTCGTCACTAGGCGAATTATACCCCGCAGCAATTATTATTATTTTATTTTTATGAATAATTTGAATCGCGACGGTTTCTAGATTATTAGTGTTAGTGTTTATACGTGCGTGTTTTATCGATTTTTTAACAAATATCGCGACCCCTCCGCCTGGCCTTGAGGGTCGGTCCCTCCGAATGCAGGCAAAGTTAGGTAAATATACGTTAACATGTGGTTTTAGATAAGTTTCGGTGACTACGACAATATCAAGTTTGTACTCACTGATTAACAGCTCCAGCTCTCCGGTTTTGTTACGGATCCCACGGGAATTCCACGTCATGAGTTGAATGTCTTCTTTAGAAGAGGTCATCGAGATACTCGACCATCATCAAAGCAATTTCAATTTTGCTAGCGCACTTTCCGGCCTTAGTTCGGATTTCCTGGAGGATAGTCAGCATCCTGCGAAGCTCATCAGTAGACATGGCTTCTGATGAGGGCTTCTCAGACTTTCGGGCTTGGGGGCGTTGTTGCGTCTTAATTGGGGTGGCTTCCGGGACGATAGTCAGTTTTTTCACTGCTGGTTTCGTTGGCCGAAGGGCAGGAAACTGACTCTGTTCCAGAGCGAACGTTGGCTTGGGTGCGGTCAGTACGGCGGTATGTGGCTTTTGCTGCCTCTTCTTCATCTGCAGGAGATATTCTGTCCTGCGAGGACAGTCCTTGTAGTTAGCCGGGTGACTTCCGCTGCATCCAGTGCAGGTTGCTGGCGTCTCTCGGTCTTTTTTAGTGCATTCGGAAGTGGCGTGGTTTTCTGTGCATTTCACGCATCTGGGGTCTCGTTGGCAGTTCCTCGCAGCGTGGCCATACTGCTGGCATCTGAAACACTGAGTCGCGTGCGACTTATTACGCTTGTATTTTTCAAGCGTGGCCTTAGTGAAGCAAACGTACCGGATGCTTCTTATGGACGTCACCGTCGTCTCAGCGGAAAACTGCGTCAGGTAGAGCCGCGAGGAGGTCTCTGCCTTGGTGTTCATCGCCGTTACTTTGACGACGCTTAATCCTTGCCGCTCCAGATCAGCAGCGATTTCTTCAACGGGAACCTCAGGAAGCCCCCTCAAGACAGATTTAACTGTCTTGTCTTCGTCGGCGGTGAAGGTGTGAAAGGCACGGTGGCCCTTCAAACCATCCATCAGGGTCGCTCGTAGTTCGAGCGTCGCACACTGGATGGAAACATTACCTCTTCCGGTGTAGCGGAGGGTAAAATTACCTGATTTGGTCATCGACTTGATGAGGTCGATGGTCTGGAGATGTGTGCCAACCACCTCCATGATGACAGGTGGCACTCTTGCGTGTTTACTCCCGGCAACTTCGGGGAGTTTGTCATACCTGTTATGACTTGAAGTCGGCAACAGGTTGGCGTCAGTAGAGGGTCGGGCAGTTTTCTTTGGCATCTGCCATTCTTGTTCTGCTGATGGCGATAGGTACGCTTTTAACGTACCCACCGCACGCTTGCGCGTAAGCGTCTTCTTCATCGCGCCGGCAATGTCTCTGGCGTCGTAGTTGTTGCAAATGGTCGCGGGTGGGGGGTCGGAGCTTTGAACGGCAGCGAGAGCAGGCGCGGATGCGTCCGTTCACCGCTGAGGTACAGAGCAGAGTGAATAATCAATCGTTTGACAAAGGCTATATTGTGCATTAATGGTAAAAAATATAATAAATATCAAGTATAAGATGATTTCATATATAGATGAAAAATGTCCCTTCTTCTATTTTGTACGAAAATAAATAAATAGTTCCTACGATAGTGTTATGGTGCTAGTGTTTTCTACAGCTGGATTATATGTCACAAAAACCAGGAATAGGCTATGTATTTCGTCTTTAAATGCATTTGTGTATTTAAAAACACATTTTACCTCACAAAAGTAAAAGTTTTTATATAATATATTACAGATATAATAAATTCGATTAAGACATTTGTAAAAAAATATTTTAAATAAATATTGAATAAAATATATTTAATTTGTTTTAATGAATTTTTACCTATCATACCTATGATTTTTTCCGTGATTTAAACGAAAAATAATCATAGTCCTGGGAAGTCCCGGGACTTCAGAATCACTAACTACAACATAAAAGCATATACAACTATGAATAGTGTTCCAAAGCTAAAATATTTCTAGCTCGTTCATTTTACAGCATATTTAAATTATTATATTTTACAAATACAAATTCACCAGTTACAATAGAATCCGTAAATGTAAAGATCTATTTTATAAAACCAAACTTATATTTTTGTTATAATTTTTTACAAACTTCATTAACACTAGGTGTGCGGGTATAAGCCCATCAATTTGACGGGTGTCATTAAAAATAGGTATATAGTGACCAAATTTTCAAAAATAAGAAGTTTCTGAAAATAAAAATAGCGTTAATATATGTATTTGCATTGTTCAAATATATAAAGTCGTAAAAGAACACAGAAAAGATACTGTCTGATACAAATCAAATCAGAAACCTGTCAATTTGATGGGTGGGGTAAATCTAGTGTTAATAAAAAAAGATTTTTAATAGTTCACCAATGAATGGTAATTCTTAAGCAGGTACCATTGTGAATATTCTGGAACACACGGATAAATACATTACCAGACAAAAGCTTAAGACCAAAACCTGTGACATTTTTATTATAACTATTAAAAATATTGTTACCCAATTAAAGAATAGACTATTTTCTGTATTATTCATAATAGTATGGCAAATTTTTTTAAACTCGCCCTTTCTTATTCTACACAGAGTTGTAAATAGAACAAGTGTGACCAATCCTGTCCAGCTGTTAAATATGCATGGGAGAGTTTAATGACTCTTTTAATATTTTATCTATACACATTAATTTACGTGTATTCTAAACGGTTCAAACCAATCTGGAAAAAATTGTTCCTTTTTTTCATTTAGTTTCGTCTTATTGAACTTATTTACTATTGGACTATTTACACGCGTTAGTTTTGAGAGTCTAAAAAATAAAAATCTTTTGCTACAATGGGGCTGAAAAATAATCTGATGGCACTCTTCACAAGGACAACAGAACTCGGCGATATATTGCCTAAAAATTAAATATCTCTTAGACCACCGTGCAGGAAGTTGTGAAAAATTTTAAAGATAGAGGACTATATTGTGATAAACCTCGATCTGGAAGTCCTGTAATTACATCAAAACAAGGGGATCAGCATATAGTAATTTTAAGTAAAAGAAATAGACTGTTTAATCAACAGAAATTTGCTTTCAAGTAAAAAAGAGTGATGTTGAAAATATATCACTGTCAGCCGTTCAACGTTGATTAAGAGTAGCAAAACTTAGAGGGCGCATTGTTGCCAAAAAGCCTTTGATACAATGAGAAAATGAAAAGAAAAGGTACAAGTAGACATCGAAATTGGAGATTAGTGCAAATTTTTATGGTTTGCCAAATCAAAATTTGAATTGTTTGGATCAAATCAGTGTATTTGTTGGACAACCCGTCAGCGAAAAAATGAGTCCTCACAATATTGTGCCAACTATAAAGCAAAATGGTTGTTTCTCAGTAGCGGGAGTTGAAAACTTCGTGAAAATAAATGGAATTTAAAAAAAAATTAAAGCAATTTTAGAATAGCAAGTGTTACCTATGTGCAGACATTTAAACATGCCAGGTTTTATTTTCCAACAGGACAATGTTCCTAAAGACTTCTATATTATGCAGGGGGTTTCTACAAAAATAAAAGAAGAAAAAGTAATATTACAAAATAAGATTTGGACACCCCAATCGCCAGATTTAAATCTAATTGAGCTTTAAGGGGATAAGCTTGATCAGAGAATTCACCAGCATTCATTAAATTCCCAAATAGCCTTATGGGAACGATTACAGAGTGGGTAGTCTAACATGTCAACCACTACATTGAAAAATGTAGGTATTAAAATGCCAATTAGTATCTAATAAGAGTAGATTTTTTAATGAAAAGGTAATTAAAATATATTTTTTTATTTTGTTTCGGAAATATTATTTATAATTGGAACTTTAGGTTAAATGGTAAATATATATTTGATCTTTCATATAATGTTGTTTTTTTATATAATTTAAATTAGGAATTACAAAAAAAATAGTTTGTCTTAAACTTTTGAACGGTTGTGTATATATAAAAAAAATACCATGAAAAGTAATAAATATTTCTATGCATACTGAAGAAGTTCAATTATGTTACAATACAAATTACACTGTTAGGTACAATAAATCGCTCCTTAGTATTTTCTGCGAAAAATCATTGGAGCCATGTATCGCTATGCCATAACCAAAGGTTTAGGTGAATTAGGTGAATCTGATGATCATATATAGAACCTGTGCACCAAAACCACGGTTTTGACTAGGTTCAAGTTAGGGTCGGTATACTCTAGTATAAATCAGGATTCCTATCAATCATCACTTACTTCAATAGAATTCAAATCGATCAGACTGGCAAACGGTTACAAAATGTTACGATTGAGTGTTGATCATAGTTAACAAGCGTTTTATTCAGTTTATAATCCTGTAGAACATACAACTTGTTGTAAGTAGGTGTAATTAGTATACATGTTTGGTCCATCTTCTGAAAATAATAAATAAAAACTGATATTAACAGCTTGTAAATAAAGGGTAAGTTTGCCTAGTTTCAAAAGATTATTTGAAGAATGAAGAACAGAAAACGTCACTAAGTTTTTTATTTTCCTTTATATTAAATATAAAGGTCAGCTGGAGGTAGTATTTTGTTTAAGTATATAATGTACAAATTTACCCGACTAACTTTTAAAAGTTTCTAGAAAAATTTTGGATGTAAATATACGAAAATTGGTAAATACATAAGACAATTTGCCTATCATTTCGAAATTATGTATTGAAATTTAATTTTTTTAAATATTATCAAATCCAGATAGACTACATAGAAAACGAATAGCATTGGGTATAACTATTGCTTCCGAACAATAGTCATGATCAGAATTTATCAATGATTATTAAATCAGTACATAATTACATGCTACTAAATTTCAAAAGGATCGAAACGAAATTATAACTTTCAAGGTCAAATGCGTAGAAAACTAAAGGTGGATTTATATTATGAATAAGAAATTGCATATATAAGTCAGCATCGTCTTGTTTTAATCAGGACGTATTGCAATCATTACTTACTCTAATCGAATACAAAACCAATGGAACACCGATCAACCACCAACGAAACGTCAGAACGAGAGTAGGTCATAACAACGAGTATTGACCATGAAATTAAATGTCAAGACCAATACATAAAAATTATTTTATATACTCAAAAAATAACTTTAATTAACTAAAATAAATATTGGCATTTTAGTTATTAAAATAATATTTTTTAAACAAAAAACATTTTTTTTAAATAAAAAACATACAATTTTTTTTGATTGCAAATAAATCATTTATCATTATTATAACTATTCAAGAGCTGTATATAAGAGCTAATAAAACGATACAGCTTATTTTTTACTATAAAAATTATTTATATTAAAGAGGGATCTAACTTCGGTTTCCGAACCTTTATTTAAAAGAAACACAAATTTAAGAATCTCTTCCGATTTTATTTTAATAATTGCACATTTTGTGTACTTCAATAAATATGAAAAATAATATCAATTTAATGGCCCCTTTTGCACTTTCTGCAACAGTCGATATTTTCCGATGAATTTCTTATACATTTAAAGCGGTATCTCGGCTATAATTTTGCGGATAATGTTTTTTATGTGTTCCAACGTTTCGAATTTGTTACATAATCGCACAAAAAAATTAACGGTGTTAAATCGCATGATCTTGGCCAGTTGACGTCACCAAATCGTAAAATAACGCGACTTGGAAACTTTTCAGGCAAAACATCTGACGTTGCGCGCAATATGTTGAAAGTTGCACTGTCTTCTTAGAACCACGTGTCATCCACATCAATGCCTTTAATTTTGTGCCAAAAATAATCGGTTATCATGCGCCTACAGCGCTTACTATTGACTGTAAAGTCCGACCTTCATAGTTCTCAAAAAAACGACGAGTGCGCAATAACTCCGACTAACCTCATTACGCACCAAACGTCCCTATCTAGGTATATAATGGTATCTCATGAATTACATGAAAATTTTTGTCGTCCTATATGTGGCAATTTTGCTTATTAACATACTCAAAGAGGTGAAAATATGCTTTATCATAGAAGAAGAATTTCTTTGAAAAATCAGCATCAACTTCTGGCTGCTATTTAAATTATTTGCTGTCCAGATGCAAAATGCGTCAAAAGGAACAATAAGAAAAGCATAAAAGTTACAATCGCGGACGAATCGATAATTTTGGGTTTTCGGTCACACTTTCACGTATAGCAATAATATTATCGACTAAACGGGCGCCACAATAATGCACGGGTCTTATCCTATCTTCAACGCTTGCAGTTTTTTTTATAATTTGTTCACTACGTTGCAAATCGTTCGATTAGTAGTACGATAAAATTGCTTATAATCTTTCCATATATATCTACGCAGTTCTTACAGAATCGTTATTTCTGAGGAACAATTGAACAATTTTAAAGCGTTAAAATTGTAAATGTGTTGTTGCAAACTAAATCATATCGTAAATGTGTTGTTGCAAACTAACATTTGCCACTTTAAACACACGTGATTATTTATAGCTGTTTAAATATATTTTAATTAAAAATATCTAGGATTACTTGTGAATATATTAAAATGATATAATAGATGAAAAACTAATAGATGTTTCTCTGATCTACATAGATAACCAGTCTTATATTTAGAAGAACAAAAACACGTTTATACAAGACCCTGATAAGACTAGTCTTGGTATATGGGTGTGAAATGTGCGACTCTCAGCAGCGATAGCTTTTCGAGCGAAGAATCCCGAAGATAATTTTTGGCCTGTTTGCGAGGACGGTACTTAGAGTTTTTGGTACAAAAACGAACTAAAGGTATTGTATCAGATTGCGTCGACAAGTATGTTAAAATACAACGTCTCAAGAGGGCCAGATATTTGTCTCGTACGACTTAAAGCATTGAAGTGACAATATTTTATAAACCAGAGTTTATTTTACAAACGACTAATATTTAAGTCAGTGACTGGCATAACATGGCCCAGAATAGTGCTATGTTATGCCAGTAATTACCGTCGATGAGGAAAAGTTTTACCCTTGGCTGTGGCGCCATGATGAGGATTTTTAATAATTTTATTTATTTTTTATAATATGTAATAATTTTGATTAATAACTGGCAAAAGTATTTGCCCTTATTAAAATTGTTAAAGTCGGAGTCGGAGCCAGTAAATTTTGAAACGAACCGAAAGCTCAGATATATTTAAATCTTTTCTCGGGCACTGAAATTACATAACAAAATATGCTTGAAAAGTATACTGGCAAATAAAGATTTTATAATATGCAGTGTTAAGGATTTTATAATATGCATGATAAGGAGGGAAAAAATTCTGATTTACAGTTATAAAAGTGACAAAATATTTGTGTGATTTAATGTATACTATTTTTATATAAAAAAAAATACTTTACCTTACTGATGCAACATGTATTACTTAAAATTATTTTTTATGTAAATCAGGGTTTATGCTTTGTATGAAAGTGACGTTTTATTAAATTTTACTAAACAATAAGGCAAATCTATTTTTAATTTTTTAAATTTAGGAGATTTTTATTATTCAACAAATAAATATTAAGCTTGATTTAAGAGTGATATTTTGTAAGGGTAACGTTGTTAGAAATGCAGTACTGGCCATTAAATATTTTGTTAAGGCCAATGTCAACGTACCGTGGAACACAGGCGCGCGCAGCTCACGCTTGTCTAAACCCTTATAATGTAAGTAACTTAAATGGTACAATAGAAACGTTGAATACAACGCTGTACAAAGGTAAAAGTAGAAAAACACCAAAATGCAATTATAAAATAAAGTTTCTTTACCGAGAATAAGATCAGCTTTAATGAACAAATTGAAAACAATTGATTGAAAGACTTCAGCTTCAATGTGTCAACTTGTTACTTACTTCATATACATTTAACATAAACATGATGAATATTTGCTTGATATAAGCACTAAATAAAGTAAAAGAATAATCATTCTAACCGTTTCGTTTTTTATTTCATGTGGATTTTTAATGAACCCTTTGACCATAAATTGATAAGTTCTTATTTATGCTTGATCTACACTACTCGCGAAATTGGCCGAAGTTAGGTGAGGACGATAGTGTAGTAGGTTAATTCGTGCTACTTCGCTTCGCCTCGTGCAACTTCGAGCTACTTTCAATCCGTGTCAGTATTTGTGGTCCGAGTCAAAGACCAAAGTCCAAACACGAAATGACTCACAACACTGTTCTGTGTTTAGAACAGTGTTATTTTGTAAGACTAACGTTGTGAGAAATGCGGTACTGGTCATTAAATATTCTATTAAGGCCAAAGTCAACGCGACATGGGGCACAGGCGCGCGCAGCTCTCATACCGTCATAAGCCGTAGTGTAGAGTAAGTAATTTAAATTCAGTGGCGGATCAAGCTTTTCGGAAGCCCTAATCGCAGCATAAGTTGAGTTATATTGTATGTATTTATATATAAAAATTGGTAATAATTGTGTGATATAATTATATTGGGAAACTTTGTTGAAAACATCGAAAATTACCATATGTTGAATAAAGAAAAAAAATGTTATTTATGGTCATTGATTCTAGTGGAGTTTTAATCTATATGCACAAATAATTTCATCACAAATGTAAATATCCAAACTGTTTAAATTCGCTAGATAAATAGTTCCTACAAATACATCAAAAATGTTTTTTTATCATATTTTGAGGTCCCAAGCGCGCGCTTATTTTGCTTTATGGATGATCCGCCACTGGTTAAATGATACTCTAGTAATGTAGAAAAGGGTTAAAAGTATAAAAAATGTCTTGCCGGAACACAATTATTAAAAAAAATTACTTACCGAAAACAAGATCAGCTTTGATGAACAATCGATCGAACGTCTTCACGCTTATCAGGAACTCAGGAAAAAAATAACACAAACATGATGCAAACCTGTATTGAGATAAGCGTTAAACAATATTAAATGATGAACCATTCCGACCGTTTCGTTTCATGTGAAAACGCCTTTTCGCAAATAATTTGATGTTACAAAATTTAGGCATAAATGGTTAGTTCCATTTTCAATATTCGCAGCATTTTACCGAGAGGTAATAAAATCAGGTTTGTATCCGCTAAAAACTATATTATTCCAATTTTAAAAATATATAGACAAAACATGATATTATCCTAAGGTCATATATTTTTTGCGCAAAAACTAGACTACCCAATGACATTTAGTTTTAAGTTGCACTCGAATGTTTGGCATTTAGGAAAAGTCAATGGTGCCGTTAACGAGCGAAAACGAAGATATGTAAATATAAAAATGTAAAAAATATAATGTCGGTAACCAGGCGTCCTAGATTATGCGGGACAGTCACGGATTTGAGCTGGTGCTACTGCTGACGGCAATGCGTCAGCTAATATATAATATAATAACACAATGGTTATTGTGGTTCCAACATAATACGACACATTTTTTAATTTCAACATTTAAAATTATGTTCAAACAGCTCTTTTTATTTATTGCTACTTTTTGGTCACATCTTGCATTCTTTTTAAGTTATAAACCATTGGTGAATCATGCAATCTATTGCCGATAAGATCGATCATTACAGGTTAGATTTTACTAGATTTTCCTAATTTCACAGATGTAATGAAATAATATGCATAATGACACATATTAATTGTAAGCTGTAATAATAGTTTAAAATTAATAAAAGAGATGCCACTGATTTACAAAATTTTGTTTCACCACTTACTAGTTGTTGATTGAGTTATAACGCATTGGACTAACGCCTGTTATGTTGTAACTTGATATTTAAATGATTAAATTGTGTATTTTATATTGACAATCTGCGGGAGCAAATGCTGTCAGTAACCCTAACTAAAGTGACCAGATTTTGAAAATATCAAAAGAGGATACTAAAAAAGATCATCTCGAAAAGTGTTGTTAAAGGACAAATAAGGACAAAATGAGGACAATCCTCTTCAAAGAAGAACGTCTGGTCACCCTACCTTAACCCATCTAGTGTCGGTCAGCAATCTAAATAGCTGATAATTATTTGTTGTAAAGTTAAAACATAAAATATCAAGATATTTATAATGAAGCACCTAAGCTATCGTATAATTTTTTTATATTAAAATTTATTCAGATTAAAAAAACAGAATAATAGTTACTATTTTTTAATTCCCATATATTATAATAATAATAATTAGTCAATTGATTTTATTTTATATAATTTCATGCTTAGGATCTAATCTAGTAAAAATTCTTCTTTTTCAGATGAATGAGTTCATCTAGCAAAATAATTTGTATGACTTAGGACTATTTTTGTTATAATATTTACAATAGATAGCATTTATCGCAGAACTATTTAAGTTATCACATTCAAAACAAGTAATTCGAGTCTTACATTAACATAAAAAAATCATTTACAAATAGAAAATAATGACGTAAAATAAAGAAAGGGCAAATTGCCCATACAAACACGGATTTATAAAATAAACCAGTGGTGTAATAATTTACTTTACTATTTTAATCCTTATTCATAAAACTAGTGTGAATTTTATGTAGCAAACATTTTTTTTCCAAAAAAATTAAATAAGATCTAATAAATACAAAAATAGCGAATTGTAAAAGCTTTTAAATTTCATCCTCCCCTTTTTCATCTAATTGCTGTCTGTGGATGACCGATAATTTCTTACTCAAGTCTTAGATAAGAAGTTCTAATAAGTCTTAGAATTCCAACTTTAATATGAACGTTGAACTAGACACTTTTTAGTTTTAACACAATTAAGTTTTTTTAAACAATAATGTAATGTATAATGCTTGCCTTTTTATTCATTATCCCCTTTTCAAAAAAAAATATGAATATATTGGTATATAGTGAGTCAAAAGAAAATCTTAATTTTTGATAAAAACATGTATTAAAGGACATCATTTTATACTCAGTCTCCATAGCGTTCAATACATTTTTTTCATGCACCGCGTGCTGCACCTCTTCGTTGGACTTGAACCTCTTGTTTCACAAGCTCGTACTACTATAAAATTTTCTTTGCTTTGTTTCAAAATTACGACTGATGTGTTTAAAAATTACCACTCCTTTGTCCAAAACGAGAAACAGCGTAATATTTCTCATTTGTCAGTTAACTGGTGTGTTTATAAATGACTCATCTAAATAAATGACGCTATTTTATCCCGTGTTACCTTTAGCTGCTGCAATAGACAACTACAACTATGTAACTACTCGTCTGAACTAGTCGAAAGTAACTAAGTATGTCGTGCCGCTTTGAAAAAAGTATAGTCCACTCATACACTTGCTGGAGTAACAGACATACATCATCAACATGCATTTACGACCGATATACCTCCTGCTGACAGTTAAACACATAACTACAAGGTGTTGACACTTTTGATTAAACATTAAAAGAACCGTATCATAAACTGTACGGTATACTATATTAAAATAACACATTAGAGCAGGAGTGGCCAACCCGCATATCATCACATATTAGGTTTTCCTAGAGCTTCCTAATTTTACGGATGAGTATCGTCATTATAAATTAAAATAAAATGAAGCTAGGTGGTGTATAGTTTATAATTAATAAAATATATACTAAATTATAATCTGGTGTCTCACTACTTATTTATTGTGTTTATCTGTTTTAACGCATTGGGGCTAATGCCTGTCGTATTATAACGGAAGATTTATACCTATACTCTATTTGCGTTTACACAGTCAGTTCGAGAGCTATCCATTTCATCATTATTCATAATTAAAAAAGAGATGGCAAGTTTGGGTTTGACTGACTGTGTTAACGTAAATACGGTATAGGAGTATTTATTGACATGACTTCGGGACTTTATGAAATACTAGGAAAAGCAAAAGTATTCAGTATGTAATCCTATGTTATAGAAAAAATAATATCGCAAAATGAAAAAAAATATGTTTTGACTCAAAGGGCTTCCCTAATATTATTTTAATAAATTTAGTACATTTGGGACTGGATTTTTAGCACGAACGTGACAAATCCGAGTTTTTGTCGTGAATTTCATTGTGTCATATTATCTCGGATGAGAGTGCTTTGAGGTTATCTCAGTGCCGGAAACAAAACGGGAAGCTGCGTGATAGTGACCGTTATCGGCCAGATAACGCCATAGTCAACGTTAATGACAGCACATAGTAAATAAATGCTCAATTGGGACATTAAAATGTCAAAGTCCGACAATCGGACGCACGATATCGACAAATTTCTACTTTAAATATAAATATCATTATATTTTATTTCGTAATTGGAGTATTGAAGCCAAATACAATATTAAATCGTTCGACATTTTTATGTATAAATAAAGTAAAATAATACTTGATTAGGGGGCTGCTGGAAAAAAAGTTGCCAACTTCTGCAATTAGAGGTGGCTTAGTGATTTGAGTGGTAGCGGTTCACTTTTCCTTCTCAAATTGTTTCGCTGCTGATACATTAGTAAGAGAGCGCACAACTTTGAACGTTCGTCAAAATCGTTGATTTTTGCGAGTATATTTACGTTTACAGTAAATATTAATTAAATATAATAAGTATAGATTTAAAAAAAAATATATTAATTTATACTATACGGTACATTAAAATAACAATATATCCTCGCATGTTATTTGCTCAACTTCCAATATGTAATGTGAATAATATATCTGAAAATAGTTATATAATGAGGTGGATTGACTATTGAGCAGTGGCGGATTACTTCATAAGCGCATGAGGCGCGCGCTTGGGGCCTCCAGATCTTGGGGGACCTCAAAAAAATTTTATATATTTAATTGTTTTTATGTAAGAACAAACTAAACTATGGATTCCCTTTTTACGCGCGTGTAAGTGCATACAGACTTATGGGTGGGTACCGTTACAAATCAGCAAACGAAGTGAGGTCTGTTTAAGATACATAGTCTTAGAGAATTTTTTTTATTTATGCTCCGATTATTGAATTAGGGGTAAAATAAAATGAATGTTTTATTTTATAAAATGTCTTAATCAAAGGAATTAATTTAATTAATATAATTCAAAATAAACATTGTCTTCGAAATATGTTTATTTTGAATTATGTAACAAAAATTATGTATCTTTCTTTGTATATAATAAACATTATTTTTCTATTGTTTTTTCGTTTGATTTTATAAAATTTAGTTAGTTATTAGATACATACATATATCATATTCGTACTAGGCCATGTCTATTTACTTCAATTTGATTTAAAAAATACAACAATAAATTTGTTTACAAGATACAAAAAATAAGTATGGAATATTGCTGTGAGTAAATTTCATCTATTACTTTTGATATGAGAGCACCGCATATGATGAAAACATCTTGTTATTTTCAGGGACGTCATTGTGAGGTGGGGGGGGGGGGGGGAATTTGCCAACCTTTTAATTGGACCAGAAAAATTCATGTCATTTTATGAATTTTATTGACTAGATAACTTTGATAATAATAATAAATGGATAGCCCTTCCTCTTGGAAAAAATGAAATGACGTCCCTGATTCTAAGCCAGAAATTCTCGAATCTATCCAGAAAATATTTTTTAAAATGTCGTTTCAGTGAAATTATATTAGAATATATTTTCACTGTTAGATATATATATTTGACATAAGCCATCCTGGCTAAGCAACATATATTGTATATGTTTTTCAATTTATTTCGCAGAAAGCACCCTATGCTTTCTAGGAACTTTGAGGGTCGATTTAGTATATTAGTCAAGCCCCCTCCAGAGATTTGTCTCGCAAAATCCGAACAAAACCGAACGCGCGTTCAAGGTTATGTCCGAGTTGTTGGGCGCAGATTGTCGGCAGTGTTAGCGGGGCCTTTGAATCGTTGCTTTGCGTTGGGGCCGCTCCTGTGTTTTCTAGCTACCCTGACTCCATCTCCCCGCGGGTCAGATGGCCTGCCATAGGGCCTGGCTGCTGCTGGCGGCCCTGGCTCCAACCCTGACACCAGCACAAGAGCACACCGAGACAGCCGCCAGGACCTTGGCTTCCTGCTATAACGACCAGGGAATGCCGCAGGTACTCCATCCTCGACTATTTCTCACTCCACTTCCTGCTTAGCTGAGATTAGACCATGTGTAGTGCGATCAAGCTATGCATTTCTACACTCGGATCTTAAGGATGTGAGGATTTAAGTTATGAAGAATATTCCTCGCTTCTCAATGGAGCAATCGTATTCTTACCCTAAAAATTCGTGTGAACCGAATCTCCACAATGCATGATATTATAAATAACTTTAAAGTCTAGGAATATATGTACCTAAATACATAAAGAAAATTACCAAAATAATTTATAACAGCTTAACCTGACAGGTTGTTTTTAAGCTTTTCCAAAGCTATCTATATATGCAAAAATAAAACCATTAATAACACAGCAACAGCAGTACAATGCTGGTAGTGATAGTACAATATCATAATCGCGTCACCTTTGAATAGCTTATGTTTCTTACAAAATATGTATTCTATAATTTATTGTTGATCATCTGGAGATATAATTTATACTTAAAAAAGCTATAAAATAATATTAAATTAAATCGTGTCTGAAAACTCAGTTTAAAAACTAATTCAAAGATAACACTGCATGTAGTTATTATTTTGTAACATCAGACCTAACATAATTAAAATATGGATATTAAATAAAAATACACTATCTATGCGTATTATATAAGTATACATAACCATCTAGGTTTTTATAGATATTATTTATATTAATCAATGGAGCCTTCTATACTACCAAACTATTATAAAATACTAAATTCAATAAGTTAGTATATATATATAATATATTCAATAAGGTAGTAAAACCTTATCTATGGTATCGGAATTATAATAATCACTAGTTCTGAACTCTCATGCATACATATTTGTGCAAGTCATTAAAAATATTGAAGTTCCTGTGGTTTAAATATAGGCAAAAATTTAATGGAGAATACTACTGATACATTAATATTTTTTAAGATGCCACAAGTGCATATTTGGTGGCACAGCTGAAAAGAAATAGTATTTTTAAATAATTGACAAGATAAATTTAACAGTTATTTGTTGATTTTTTATTATTATTCGGAACCGCTAATTTTTATATTGCATCTTTTTTTAGTGTATATATTGCACCTTTTTTATATGTTTGTTGCAAAACCCTATTTGAAGATTTTGGCAATAAAAAAAACAATTTCTTAAGTAGATGACCCAACTGAAAAATTTAATTATTTATTTTTGCGCTCTTGGCTAATATGTCTAAGCTGCGAATAAATAAGTTAACAGATTTATTGTGAAGTACTAGTGTTTAAAACACGTTTAATTTATTAATTTATCATCATAAAGACAGTGTAACAAACCTATATTAATAATTAATAATTAATAAAATATCAGGAAACCAATAAATGTATTTGCATAAAATGTCAAACCTTAAAACTTTTGTCCAATATATTTTTGACTTGTCGACTTATTCACGCATACCATTGATATGAGCGCTCATTGTTGTGCATAAATTAACACATATTTATCTTAGATACGAAAATCTTTCTACATTTTAAAATATGAATGTCAACCCTCATATTTTAGTTAAAGCTTTGAGTAGTTGTTTGTCGCTAAATATGGTTCATTGTCCTGATAAAGAAACAATCAACAATGACTCCCAACAAATGTATGTATTTATGAACATAAAATATGAAGTGATATGTTCATATTTTTAGCTTTATGTGGCCATATTAGTTATAATTAAAGAAAACTATTCCATTTATTATATAACACTAGAGGAGAGAGAGAGGAGGGTCGGATATAACTTTGGATGCAGTAACTATATGCACCTAAAATAACTTGAAAAACTACCGTCTCACCATCTATCTCCAAGTTGACGATCATTGACTCTTAGATATTTAATCTATTTCTGGTATGTGTATATGTATGTGTGTGTTTATACGACGTGCTCCATAAGATTTCTACTCTATTGATATTGTGAGCTCATGTTGTAAAAATAAACAATTATAATTGACGATTAAAATGAAGTACATCGCTATAATGTTGGGCTTCAAATTGTTGACACTCGTGCGTCTATAGCTCATCTCAGTTCGGCAAATGGATTGAATTTTATTTTTGGAAAATTCTGTAATTACTAATTTTTTAGATCATAAACATCTTAGGATGAACGCGTATTGGAAATCGCAGGTTTGTGTGTGAGTATTTTGGTACTGTGCTCTCAACCAGCATCTGTTTCTTGGAAAGCATTTGCCGAGCACATGTTTGTGCGTTTTCAGTTCCTTCTCTGATTTACAAAACAAAAGCATAAAGTCGTATGTACTAGCAAGGGATAGAAAACCTTTTCTGTGCTACTAGTTTTATTATTACTATTTACTGCTTGTAAAAGAAAAGAACAGTAAAATTTCATGTCATAAAATGTACCTAAATTTTTCCCCCATATTCATATTATATTTTTTTTAATAAATTCAAAATTATTAGACTTATATAATAAGTGAATCGAAAATACTAATTGTTTTAAGTTTTGACGTGACGTCACATGAGAAAGGCGTCTGTGGATATATGGGATTCACTTTAATTTCGAGTATTATTTGCTAAACAGTGCTGCTATTTACGTACATAATTGCACATAAACTTACATATATGATAGCATAACATCAAAAAAAGGTTTTTTTAATATTCAATATTGTTATATCAAATTATTTGTTGTGTTTTTTTCTAATTCAATATAGAGTAATAAACCATAATAAACATAATTTTAAAAATTCAAAAAATATAAAGACGTAATTCGAATCCCATATAAACTCGAGTGTTGTCTAGGAGATTGCTGTTGATTGGTTTTTTTGTATTTTTTTAAATATTAAATAAAATCAAGCTAGGCCATGCATATATACGGTACAAAAAAGAGCTTCAGCTTTTATAACTTTAAATTAATTTAGAAACAAAAAATATTAGTAGATAGATACATGCTCATACTCACCGCGATTGGTATCCCTTGCTCCGATGACGTCACACACGAGCTGTATGGCCTTGTCCACTAGTTGGTGTTGGATAAAATCGTGACTAATGATGGATTTTTAAATGTTAAATATCATAACATAGTATAGTATAATAATGAATTTTGTTGATTCAAATATGATACCCAATATTAAAACAAACTAAAAGAAGATTATTAATCAGTGTAATTTAACATATCTTTGAATTACCTTAAATTTGGGTCAAAACTGTTTGTTGATAGTAATAAACTTATAACTGGTAATAATTTGTATTTTGCTATTTAAGAAAGTTAAAGTATAAAAAAATGCTAATATTAATATGAACCACTATACTTTTTTTATGGCTCATACATTCCGTTAAAAAATATCCCACATAAATTAAAAATAAAAACTTCTAAAGCTTTCGAACAGTTTATATACATATATGAAAGCTTAATTCCGATGATTTACAATATAATATAAAATATATTTACACTTCCATTGAATGCCTTTTATACATCCTTTATGTAAAATTTCGCATCATTGCAGTTAAAAATGTTTTTCAATATTTCACATAAATAAAAAGTACTGCAACTGTATTTACAGTTTTAACATTTTATCAGTGCTTTAGTTGTATTTTGATAGACTTTTAGCATTAACAGTATATTACAATTATAAATATTCATCTCAAATGCATGTGAGGTTAAACATATTTACAATACCTAATGTAAAATATACTTATTGGATTATTCTGGTTTACGAACCGACTGTTATTAATTAAATATAAATTTTAGGAGCTTTCAAATTTAAGTTACATGTTTATAAACTTTAATTTTCGGTAAAATATGTCTGAATGTTGATATTCAACATACAGTAAATCCAATTTCATATGTGAGAGTATGCAGTGCACGTTCTCCATAATTTAAAGAAAAATCCGCTCTGAAATTCGTTATTGACATTAATCCAGCAATAGCAAAATTGGCTGTTATCTTTCCGCAGATAAGCTCTAAATGTAGAATTTCCTACTACATGGTTCTTAATCTTAATAAACATTGAGATAATGACAGTGCATTGCATCATTTTAAACATATGATGCAATATCTCATTATGTTCCTAACCCATATTCAGACATTTTTGATCTAGTTTTGAAAGATTTACAGTTTAAAGAGTTTAATTCTCGTGTACGTTTTAACTGAAGTTTATACAACGTTTGCTTAAATAGGAGCCTAAGGCGATTTTCTTTCTTGTTGTCGATCTGTTATTGTTGAAAGTCGTAATCTACGTTTTTCGGGTAACCTGATTTATTTATAATTCTCCGCAGATTATATGTATGTTTCACTTGATACATTTATCGTAAACAAATCATCAGGGCCAGCCCAAGGGGCGGGTTACCCAAAAACAATTTACTCCGAACGGGGGCACCATTTGAATTTGTTTAGCACGGTTGTGGAAGTTTGTATAAACACAAGCAGCATTGTTCAACTGGCAAAATAAGGTCATCTGGGAATTTTTGTTCATTTAGGGACGCTACGAGAGCTAAAAAGGCCATTTAGAAAATTTTTGTACCTTGTTCTGAGATGACCTTTTTTAATGTTCTCCTTTGATATTTTAAAAATATGGTCTCCTTAATAAATGTACAAGAATTTCCCGATGAAATTTTTTTAGAGCGCTAAATATTCTCGGGCTGGCCCTGCAAATCATCCTCTTCCACTTGTTTCTATTTTATTTTTACTCCGCGATATATTTCCGAAGAGCTACTGAATTCTCTTCGTTTATATCAACAACAGTAATTTAAGAAAATCAAGTTTTTCTGTTCTATTTGATCTCAAAAAAAAATCAGAACTCTGCATAATATAAAAATACTGAAGAGACATAATTTGCTATCAATAGGACAATAACATCGTAAGTATTTCGTAAAGTTAATGTGCCAAAAATGTACTATTACTTATTCGATGTTAAAAACAAGATCTCATAGATCGTGTAATTAAACATACTATCATCTGATCCTGTGACAAAAAGTTCAAATATGTTATGTATTAATTTGTCTCTGTACACATTATAATATATGTGTTACAATACAAATCATTGTTAAACATTACTGAAGCAGAAAATTGAAGTTATATTTGCTAACAATTGTACCATGCACTGATAATCACAGTTTAATTACACTTTGAGTTGCCTTATTTAATTTAATTCATAACCTTGATCTAATGTATTATATTATCTATGTATACCAAGTGTATGTATAAATAAATATATATGTGAAAAAACACATTAGTTTTTATTAAAATTTTTAACCCATTTATTTCAAGTCATTGCTTGGGTTCAAATCACATGTACTGGAGCATTCAATTGTGAGAGCGGAAGTAATAATTATAACTTATTATAATTCCAATTGATCACAACAATAAAAACATGTATGATAATACTTAAATTATACATTAATAACTTGTATATTTTAACACATTTTTGCTTGATATAGTACGAGCTTCATCATACTATCACATAGATAAATATAAAATATGTAGAACGATAAACAACCCAAGCGGAATGAGGATTCATTGATGATATTTTGGAATACACTTATCTACTTTGTGATATTTACATGAACAAATATGTGATATAATATTGACCTTTTTATTTCATGTCATTTTGATTTATGATAAATGTTGTTGTACTAAATTGGGCCATATTCAAAATTCGTTGCTGTGGCTAATGTGTTAACGTATTTGTGTTTGTGAAAACGATAACGCAATATTTTATTACTATATAATTTGTTACCATTCTTGCGACAAACTAGGTGCTGTTTTTTTCTAGTTTCTATTCAAACTATGTTGCGGTAAACACATTCATTATGCTCAACACTCGTCCTGGAGTACCACAGGGATCTAATTTGAGTCCTCTACTTCTCCTATTCTTTATTAATGCCATGCGCGCGGCAATTGCGAACTCCGAATATTATGTTCAGTATATTCACATACATGTGGAATACGTATTTGATATCCGTATTTTAATCCTAATGCCTTTGTGCTGAGAGCGTTGGGATACAATGAATTATATGACAGTGTATTCCCAATGAAATTTGTTTGAAGGAGGGGGGGATGGCGACAATCTAGCAATGCTTGCCGATTTTCAGCTGCAGGCTGTAGAGTAGCTGAGCTATGCACAGTAGCTTGCTGCTAAACACTTCATGTCATATAAGTTGCATCAAGTATAATTAACGTCGTAGATTTTCATTCATGAGATATCCCACATTTTTCCACAATAAATGAATACAAAATAAAATAAAAAAATTTGTGCGGCAGAGTTATGGAGATTTATATACTATATAAAAATCTGGAATTTTTTTATATCTATTTTTCTTTATTTTATATTATATTATAGAACATTTTTGACCTCTTTATTTCTTAAAATATTTTTTAAACAGCTAAGAATTAAAAAATAGTAGTATACCATTTTTCCAAAAAAAAAAATTATTTAAAATTCTATTTTAAACGTTTTATAAATCACTTTTCTCGTATTTTTTTCAAGCCAAATGAGTTTTTTAAAGCCGCCATTTTGGAACAAGATAGCGGATTAGGTTGACTAAAATAATAGCCTAGTTATTTACAAATGCTTCATATCGGCAGTTATAGTGCCTTCAGATTTATTTATATCTCACATAAATTACAATAAAATGTAAAAAACTGGGTCGTGCATAGTGACATCTATTGATTGTAGGCTGTAATAATACTTTATGATTAATAAAATTAATTTAACTGATTTACAGACTTTGATTTCAGTCTGGTGTTTCACTATTTACTTAGCAGTGATGATTGTGTTGCCCCACTGTAACGCATTGGGCTAACGCCTGTGATGTTGCAATAAATAAATACTTTTCAGATATAATATTTTTATTAATCTTGTGTGATACTCACAAGCACTCAAAGAAGATTGTGTCACTTTTTGAATGAAAAATATATATAAGAGAGGTTGAAATATTGTATATTATAATACTTTGATTGGAGCATTAATTTGTATTTAATTAATTAAATTTTATTAATCTACTTCATAACAAATCTGAGCATTTTTGATGACCTGTTTGTAGCATGCTCGTTTAATTATCTTTTAATAAAATACATATTAACGAAATTGTAGAATTCAGTTTTAAAGATAGTGAATCAATATGACATCTTATATAGTATGTATATACAACAAATAGATGCAAGATTAACATGTCATATTAATTTATTTTTAGAGATGTTTACCAGAATTCGGAAATGCAGCTTTCGGTGTACAAATGACTGTGAACAACACGTGCGGTGACAGCGGTGACACCATGTTCTGCTTTCAAACTGCCCCGTCGAGGAAGTCGTGCGACGTATGCACTCCCGGACGTTTTCAAGCCAGTTTCTTGACTGACATTCATCATGAGTACGAAAATCAAACTTGGTGGCAGTCGGAGACGATGAACGAAGGAATTCAATATCCAAGTCAAGTTGACCTAATACTCAACTTAGGTGTGATTATTGACAATATTAATAATATGTTCATCTTAACATAAATAATATATCTGTGATTTGTTTTGAATGATTTCAGGAAAAGCCTTTGACATTACATACATACGACTAGTGTTTTTGTCACCACGTCCTGAGAGTTTTGCTATTTTTAAAAGGGCAACGGAAAATGGAGAATGGGAACCGTATCAGTATTACAGGTATAGATTATTTTGCAATTTATTTTATTAAGAGAGTTAAAGAAGCACAGAAAACTAAATCACTGATTTTTTTGTAAAACAGTTCAAGTAAGAATCTTAAAAAGAGTCGTTTAATCATCAGAGCAGGAGAAATTATTTTCTTAAATTATTACGGATAGATCATAAATGATTTATATTTTCTATCAAGTCTGAGAGAGCAATTAGTGACTATTATAATTACAATACCAATCTGTTATAGGTTTTTCTTGAAATGTTAATATACATATATTTTCCCGTTCATTCATATTATTTAACAAGTAAAACTTTGTGCCGTGATGCTTACGATTGATACGAATAACAACAAATCAGGTGTAGAAGATAGTAGAAAACTAATTTGTTTACCATAACTCAAATACATAGGCATTCATGTCACGGTTTGTCATATTAAGACATCATTTGGTCATTTGATCGTTCATTGTTTTATACATCACTAGTTGTTATTGTCATTTTTGTTTTACTTTAATATACATATATATAATATATATCTTCTTTAATCATGGTTTATTTGAATGATTGTAATATTAAATAATTAGATATCACATTTATTGTTTTGTTCAATAGTCTTGGATGTCGCGAAATGTATGGTCTACCAGATTCGAGCAGTGCTTCAAGAGGCTCGGAAACTCGAGCTTTATGTACAAGTGAATACTCAGAAATGACCCCATTGACGGGAGGCAACGTGTTGTTCTCAACACTCGAAGGAAGACCATCAGCTCATGATTTTGATAATAGTCCTGAATTACAGGTTAGTTGAACGAAAAGTCATATGTAATATTTATACCGAGTTAATATATTTTTTCCTTCCAGCAATGGGTTACAGCCACCGACATTCGTATTTCACTCAATCGCTTAAATACTTTCGGTGACGAAGTGTTCGGAGACCAGCAAGTGCTGCAATCTTACTGGTATGCCATTGCTGATATCGCCGTCGGCGCAAGGTGCAAATGTAACGGCCATGCGTCACGTTGTGAATATACCAACGTGAATAACGTACGAGAACGAAGATGTTTCTGTGAGCACAAAACAGATGGAAAAGACTGTGAGAAATGTTTGGACTTCTACAACGACGCTCCTTGGGGCAAAGGATATCATGATGATGTCCATGAATGCAAACGTAAGTTAATTCAATTTAAAGAAAAGTTCCTAAATATTATTTTTGTATTTACAATTCAGAATCATTTTTTAAAACAAAAATAGAAACGCTTATAGGCTTATAGGTAAGAGGTAATAGGCACATTAGAATATAACATGTGTTGTATAAATATCAGAATTAGTACACAACAAGGTGAGTCAAATGAAAACCTTAAATATTTTTTATCCTGTAATTTGTTAAAATAGCTTAACTTTTCTATGTGGCGTTCAATACAACAGAAAAACACTTGTCTCTTTCCATTGCCTCTTAGACCGGTCTAAAGATTTATAAAAATCTGGCGAGACCAGTGGCATAACTCCGATTAATACCTCTAATATTTGAAAGACGTGAATTGGAATCTCATATGTACTCTAGTGTTTTTTAAATTTCTTAATGTCTGAAAGAGCAATATTACTGATTACTATATAACTAAAATACCTAATAATCATCACAGATTAGGTTTTCTTAGATTTTTCTAATCTTACGGGTGGATATTGTGATGATTAGTTAAAATAAAATTGCGCTAGTTCGTACAAAGTGACATCTATTTGATATTGTAAGCTGTAATAATAGTTTATAATTGATTTACAGATTTTCTGACGTTTCGGAACTTACATAATAGTTGTTGATTGTATTTATCCCGTTGTAACACATTAGGCAAACGGCTGTTGCTTATTAAAAATTTACAGTAAATAAAAATAAAATAGATAAATATAAAGTCAGACAGTGTGGTACATCAAACATGTACGTGATTTATTGAACTGAAGAACATCAAAGGTGATGTGACATGCTATGCTATAACTTATATTGACTCATGACTATTTCATTCAAACAACGAATTTTGACGGACATTTTAAGCTCCCGCTGTTCTTTCTTGTGGCATGCCTGATTCGTACTACCATCTTTCAGTGTTCAAACTAAGGATCGAAGTCTCCGTTTCGTATCGATTGAGTAACGATAATGATCGATAATTATCGATAATTTTCGATAACGACAACGATAAATTTTCATTATCGATTATCGTTTAATATCGATAATGAACGAAAATGAATTTTTCGATTATCGATCTCTAACGATAGTGATCGATAATGAACGATATTATCGTTTGTTTAAGTGATATTTGGCGGGAAAGGACAAAATAAAACAATGTTAACCAATGGCGCGCGAAATTATATGCCCCAACGTAGAAGACTTCACGTTTATGGCCGAACTAGTTCTGGTACTAAAAACAGTGGGTGAGGGACTTTCTGCTGATGATTCACTGATCGCTCAAAAAATATTCCCATTTCTCTTATCTTGGAAAAGTGCTCGCTGCTGATCTAAAACAACAACTCTCGAAAGAATTCATCACTGAATTTCAGAGACAAATGGAACGAGTTTTGCCGAATGCTTAGCACTGAATGATTTTTGGGCTTTAAAGATTAAAGTATTATTTTTATTATTTAATATTTTGGCCTTTTTAATTATTACTGGTCATTTCAGATAATTTTGTAATAATAATAATTTAATAAAATTTTGTTAACAAAATTGTTTTTTTTTTATTACAAACGAAAGTTACGAAATTTTTCGTTAATTTTTGAGATTGTACAAAATTAAACAATATTTATATGAATATTAAACGATATTATTTATATTAAACGATATTAATCGATAACAAACGTTGTTATCGATTAATATCGTTCACATAAACGGTAATATAGATCAAATAAACGGTAATTATCGACCATTTTCGATCCAATCGATAATATATTTTTTTTATCGTTTCGTTCATTATCGATTCGAACATTTCGCTCCTTAGTTCAAACCATGTTTTATCCCATTTTTAAGATTTTTTTATTCTCTCGTATGTACCGAATGATGGATTTGATTTGAGCTATTTTGTGTTATATTCTTTTAAAAATATTTTTTTTTAAATAAATGGAATAAATAATTTTTAAAGATATTACTTTTACTAAAAAATGTTGAATCAAATTTAACTATTCAGTATGAAAAAATATGTTTGATATACAATTTTATTCAGAAATTAAGAATTACAATATACAATCTGATATTTTATTTTACTAATACGAAACGAATTATATATTATTAAATAAAATTTCATTTTCGAAAAAATTCACGCTGTGCGGCCTAATCCTTTTTGTATCAGTAAAATAAAATTTCAGATTGTATATCAAATATAGTTTTTCATACTAATTAGTTACATTTTATTCTAAATTTATTAGTAAAAGTAATATGAGGCTAATAAATCGCACGAGTGGCCAAATAAGCCTCAAATAAGTAAAATGGTAGTTTAAAACAAATTCTTTAAAATACGTGATATTTTTAAAAATAAAATAGAAGGTGAAGAGTAAAAATTTGAAAAATTGATTTCATTCAAGTAAAATTTTATTCAGATATTAAGAATTACTATGTTCACTATCCAGTTAATAAAATAAAGTAAAAGCTTACGAAGTTAAAAATAAACATAATTAAGTACACTGTGGAATTAGATTTCCTCCACAAAGATAACTCCTCATTAGCATTTTTCAATAATTTATCGTTGATCTGCAATTAATTGTTTTTTATAATTAGCTATAATAAAGAGCATAATATATTGTAGTTATTAACTGTTAAATAAAAAAAATGAATATTTTGGTTTGACAATTGACAAAAATGCTTAGTAGATATATCTTTTACTACATACTGCTTTTTTATTTAACTATAACTAAGAACAAAGAACATGTTTGCAAAAAAATATTGACAGATATAGATTATATATGTAGATCTGTGTATAATACACCGCTTTTTAAACCAAAAATATGTACTACGTATCGTGGTCTTCATTTTTAATTCATTGTATACACATATAATATCTAAATTATAAGATTATATGAAAATATATATATTTATTTATTTTTATTTTATATAATCGATCTGCAATTTTATTTATATTATTATATACATATATATTTATTAAATTATTTTAAAATATTTATTAAGTTTAGTGAATATTAAAATATTTATCCTCAACAAGCTTCAAATTGTATAATATCTCACTACACTATACAAATAGTACAATATATTGTCAATTAGAGTTACTCTTCGTCGATTTATCAACAGACAAAATACTAAAAATATATAAAACTCCTTAGATAGACTGCACATAGATTCCAGGACGTCTTGTCTCCGAAGACAAGATCCCAACGATTGATCTCTATCTATAGAATATCGATTTATTCCAGTAGTTCTCCATCTTTATTTAATTTTTTCAATGTAATATATTTTTTCAGTACCAACTATTGTACAATATTAGGTTGCACCACATGAACTTTCCGATTTTCAGTCAGTTCAAGATCGATCGCGATTGAGAAAGGCTCTATGCAGTATTCAACCCTTTTGTTTATTTGCAATTTACAAATATACACCTTTCAATCATCTTTAAATGAGAAGTTATTTTTGTTTTTGTGTATTTTTTTACAGCCATAATCTAATGGGTGTAAGCTAATAAATTGCGAGTTATTTTTATACAAATTCAAGTTGGGACAGCTGTGACAGGTAAAAATAATAACAAGGCGTTCAAAGAAAGGACAGCTATCCAGAGAACAATCCGATTATGGTTTAAAAAGATGGTGAAAGCTAATTCACATACCAAAATTCGCGCTCTCGCGTGTGATCTAGGAGTTGGTGTAATAACTGTTTCTCGCTACCTTGCTGAGATAGAAAAAGTAAAGGAGGCGTGTTTTTCGTTAATGATTTGATACGAAAAAATCCATTATGGAAATGAATCATTAGCTGTGATGAAATTGGATTCTGTATGATAACAGAAAACGACCTGGACATTGGTTGAATGCAGATTATGCTTCAGGACACGCACATAAGCCACCATTGCACCAAAAGAAGATAATTGTCACTGTTTGGTGGATTATTATTTTTTAAGCCAGGCAAATTAATTCTATTTCATATTAAAAGAAAAACGAAACGAAAAATTCAAAGAAAAACAGCCGATGTGGATCAATTATACTGTACAACAACGCTCGACCCTATACGTAAAAAATCACAATCAACAAATTAAATTATACAAATTATGAACAAATCAAACAGGTATCAAACTTTGTTATTACGGATACACGTCTTTCATATGATAAGTCGGCTACCCCTGATATCAGATGATATATACTAAACAACAAATAAGTTGGCTACCCCTGATATCATAATCAAGGACGTATTTAATCAATGTTTGCATCTGGATTTATAAAAATATTACTTTGGTACATCAACCGGCGCTTATCAAAATTTTCAGTATAATTTTTAGTGTGGTTTATAAAAATATAGTGAAGATAAATCCAGTCGTTTTCAAAGATTGGTTGAACTCTGGATTTCGGAAGCCGTACCAGCGTTGACGTAAAAAGGAAAGCGGCTGCTTTCTGTGAAAGTTCGGATGAACTTTTTTGTGTCCCAAATCGGAAGTAACTGGTGGTAGTTTTTGATGAATTGGGATCTTTAGCTTTAGTGTCTCATAGCTTTTTTTATACCACTGTTTAGATGACATAAACACAGTATGTACATTTTACTCATGATATATCATGTCATTAACACTGTACTACACTATTTAAAATATGCGTTCATTAAAATCTGTCTCTAATTTTTTATGTAAAAAATATTAAAACGATTTTAAATCGACCGCAAATCAATAAAACTATGATTTTAATTTAGATTAAATTTAAAATAGATGCAAAGTTTAATAAAATAAAATATCTAGTTAGTAAAATTTTATCGATTAAAAATATTGATGAATCTGAAAAATAAATATTTTATGACAAAATTAATGATATTTTTGTCAAAACTTTGCCGAAAAAATTAATTTCGGAGTTTGACAAGCGCTGGAGCGAATACCGTACTGTTAGCTAGCAAAGGTATTTCGAAACGACCCACAGGTATATCGATGTCCGCTCGTGCAGTTCTCACGAAGAGTTTCGAGCGGCAGTACTTGTCGCCGGTTTTTCTTTCCTTCTTCGATTTTTTTATAATAAATAAATTTAAATCTATTAATTATTAATACTATAATATCTTCATAGCGATCATGAGTAGCCCTATGTTTTGCTTTAGTCCAGTGTAGCTCTAGAAGTCAAGTGGGATTAAACGATTTTGTGCAAAATAATAGTATTAAGAAGAACACACGACGGTGTAGGCGTAGTGCTTGTGTATACAGTGTGCACCAAAATATTGCCAAGCATTTCTTTGACATTTCAACGAGGTTCAAGGAACTCGGATAACTCGTCGAGCTGGTACATACCTTGGACGAATATGGTTGCTCTTTAATAGCTTCAATTTCGAACGTAACTACTCACGATGTACCAAAAAACCGACTACAGGATGATTCTGAGGATATCCTCAATTTGGCTATTGATCTACCTGTGCTGTCCTACGTTTGCGGTCGAATATGATTACGATTATTATGATACTGAACGTTAGTTTAACCATATGTTTATTATTTTAAGTACATATTTATATGTATATATATAAGGAGACTTGATCTTAGCAGGGAGACCTCACGCTCTGTATTTTGTTCGATAGTTCAACATTTCATCAGCAAAACGTACATTTGTATTAAAATTATGTATGATGTAAAAAATAGTTAATTTGAATAAAAAATATTTTTATAATCATATGTCATATGTATTCTATAAATCACGTAATGTATTCAAATATACATAGTATTTATATACCTATACATTTATAACATATATACGGTAAATATAATTATGAGGAATATTCTTGTGGGTTGAGATTTATTAAATCGTACTTTTACAACTTAGTTAGAGGCTTTTTTTAGTTAACTTTGAGAAACAACGATTTTATATTGAGTAAATTATTTGCATATCTTATTATACATGGTGCTTTTAGAATGACTATATTTTTACATTATAATATGATTATACAAAAACACATATGAAACCTAAAAATAGATATCGATTAGTTAATATGTGGCCACAGATAGATCACTAAGTATTAACGGATATTTTAGTAAGACCGGTTTTATGATTCATAGTCTCTAATGTATGTCTAAAAGGGAAATAAAAGTAAGGTGAACATTTACATAATAAATAATCACTCTAGAGACACCCTGTATGACGTAATCCTTGGTCATGGGTTCGATTCTCGCAACATAATTGTATTTTGGTAATATTAGAAAAACAATATTGATAAAATATAATATCTAAAAGCTATATTATACAATATTTTAAAATACAATATTTATTACTGTTTTCAATCTGGTGTTGCTACTTGTAAGTAATATCACGCCTTTTTAATGGTAGGATCAATTTTTTTATGTAAATCTATTTTTTTGAAAAAAATTGAGAACTACTGTAATTTTTATAGTAAATAGTATATATAAGCTAAAATATATTTGTATTTAATTATAACTGACTAATAACATGTTATTTTTAGCATTTTTTTTTTAATTTTAAGGTTAAAAATATTGAGTTAATAAGATTATTTTAGTTTTAATTAAAAATTTGACTAATCTCAAAATTGTATTCACTTGAATTTGCTACTAAACATTTTAATACTACAATTTAATATTTATATTTGCTTAGACGTGTATGTATGTGAACATTTTATGTCATTCTTAAACCGGCGCACATCAAAATATATTGCGTCAAAGCCTGCGCTTTCGCTTTTCTATAACTTAATTTAGCTGTGAAGCTATATTATTTTCACTTTTAGTAGGTAAAAAGGGTAATAACCCCGATTGGAAATTTTGAATGATTTGCATGCTATTTTATACTAATTATATCAACATTTAAAGTAAGATAGATACTTTATTTAAAAAAAATATTATTAAGTAATTTAATTTTAAATTAAAACTATATATAAAACAATCCTCTTGATCAAATTACTCTTGCGAGAACAAGAACGCCTACAACTTTAATTTTTTCATTTGCCGAATGATGTAAGAGAAAAAACTGCTCAGTAACGTTGATTGAATCGAGACGAAATGAGTTGCTTTATCATAGTACTATTAACATATTGTATATTTTCGCAAAAGTTTCAAGGATCAGAATCGAACTTTGTGTGTTGTTGGAATAACTGGCCAGTTTATTACTATTACAACTTGGAAAGTTAGTGTAAAAAAATTAAATTATAGTTTTTACATCAACAAATAATGTGTCTCAATATTATACTCAAAATATGTACAATTGAAACTTGAATAAGATCAAGTAATGTGTGTTTAAATATGGTATGTAGAGTTAGAACTAAGCCAACGATAAATATGTATATAAATCATTCACTTATCTAAAATATGTCGTAATAAAGAGTTTCTTTATATCGCGTGTTTATTGTGCCAAATTGAATTCATGGCTTGCTAGGCTATCTAATCTTATTCCCTTATATTTAACATGAGATTACTTATTTCTTAAGTCAACTATTTAATAGTAAATACTGATAAAAAATCAAAGAATGCCTACGAATTTTAACACCAAAAATATTGTTAAACGGTTGAAATAGAGATAAGACTATCTGACCATTCAGTTATTTTAACATATGCGTATGTTTTTCTGAAGTTCTTATACTATATTTTATCTTACAGCTTGCAATTGTAA
This sequence comes from Plectrocnemia conspersa, assembly GCF_051122295.1. Taxonomy (NCBI): domain Eukaryota; kingdom Metazoa; phylum Arthropoda; class Insecta; order Trichoptera; family Polycentropodidae; genus Plectrocnemia; species Plectrocnemia conspersa. Next base: position 16,559,736 of record NW_028277170.1, read on the forward strand.
TGGATACTCAAAGCAGTGCTTCTTCGACAAGCAATTATATGATAGAACTGGACACGGAGGACATTGTATAAATTGCACGCAGAATCGTGATGGACCCAACTGTGAACGCTGTAAAGAAAACTACTACCAACGTAGGGACAATCTCTGCGTAGCTTGCGGTTGTAATCACATAGGTAATATTTAATTAAATGAATACAATAAATATTGATCTATCGTTGTTAAACATATTTATATCGTAAATTATAGGTTCCAGATCTTTACAATGCAACAGCGAAGGAAAATGCCAATGCAAAGCTGGAGTCACCGGAGAAAAATGCGATAGATGTGCTTCAAATTACTATCAGTTTACCAGCCAAGGATGTAAGCCTTGTCTGTGCAGCGAATCCGGCTCAATGGGCAATTTACCAGATTGCAATCCAGACTCTGGAGTTTGCAGATGTAAAGAGAACGTCGAGGGCAGAAGATGCGGAGAGTAATGCAAATTTAAACATCCAAATGTAACTTATTTATGTACTAAATTAAAAACATATTTTCTATTATAGATGTAAACCTGGTTATTTCAATCTGGATAATGAAAATGAATACGGTTGCACACCATGTTTCTGTTACGGTCATTCATCGAAATGTAAATCTGCTACTGGCCACTCAAAAATGATATTGGAGTCAAGCTTCGCAAGGAACCATGAAAAATGGACTGCTCAAGATAGTCACGGGAAAACTATTGGCATTAAATATCACAAAATAAATAAATCAATTGGTATGTATGATATATCATACACATGTGAGAAGAGGTAGATTTATTCTTGTCAATTAAGTAAACCATGTTTTTAATCATCCCAATAGTTTTTAAAACAAAATGATAAATAAATAAAAACGTACATTCTAATTTTAATATCAAATATTTATCAAGTTGTGATAATTTTTTTTCTTTAAGCAATATACTAATATTTATATACATTGGCGATGGTTATGTGTTTGGGACAAATATAGATTTTATTTATTTTAGTGGATTTAACTTGTAACCTTACACCGTAACCTTTTATTAAATTATTATCTACCTCTCACGGTTTCAATATTGTTTAGAAAATAATTTACTTATTATTATTTTTACCAGCTGTTTCATCTCCAAGTAAAGAATACATATACTTTATGGCTCCTAAGCAATACCTCGGTGATCAGAGAGCCTCTTACAATCACTTTTTGATGTTTACATTTTACATAAACGAAAGCCAATCTCATACGTCACAAGCTGATTTGATTTTGGAGAGTGGTGATATGAGAATCGAAATACCAATTCACGGACAGGGTAATAATGTTCCCAGTACACAGGTAATTCGTTTGAGGTTATTATATTTATAGCGAGTTATGTGAATTATTTAAGCGTTAGCGATTGCTGCGTAACTTATTATTATCAAAGTTAAATATAGAAAAATTTGCTATGCGTTTTTACAACTTTATGTCCTTTTATGATTGTGTTTTTATACGGAGTGTGAGAGATTTTTATCAGACAACTCACAAACCGGAATAAATAATTATTATTGTCATAAATATGTTGTATATTATAATACTTAAAATAGTATTTACGACGATAAGTGATCATTTGATTGTATTGTTGCTGTTTAGAAAAACGAGTACGTGTTTCGCCTGCACGAAAATTCCAATTACGAATGGAGTCCCAACTTGCGCCCCCGCGAGTTCATGTCCTTGCTGTCGAATCTCACGTCAATACGCATAAGAGGAACCTACAGCAAGAACGGTATCGGAGTATTGGAAAACTTCAAGATGGAAACTGCTCAAACTGGGGGCATTGCTGGACAACCGGCTTTGTGGATCGAAATGTGTGATTGTCCGAAAGGTTTTGTCGGCCAATTTTGCGAGTCATGCGCCTCTGGATACAGGCACAGTCCAGCTTCAGGTAGTCCGTTCAAACCGTGCGTTCCATGTGATTGCAACGAGCATGCACAGGGCTGTGACTCAGAAACTGGTTTGTGCTAAAAAAATTATTGTTTGATTATGTTTCCGTGTCTCCCTATTAACTTTGTTGCTTTGTAGGTCAATGCATTTGCAAACACAATACGGCTGGAGTTAATTGTGAACTTTGTGCAAAGGGATATTATGGAAACGCTCTGATGGGAACACCAAATGATTGTAAAGAATGCCCTTGCCCTAATAGAGGTGCTTGTATTCAACTGAAGGATATAGTCTGCACAGAATGCCCAACAGGATACGCCGGTAGTTTTCTCTTTATGCAATTGTGTTTCATTATCTCCTATGACATTACAATATTAACGAATTATTTTTGATAGGATCTCGTTGCGAGAGTTGTTCTGATGGATACTTCGGTGATCCAAATGGAAGATTCGGACCTAAGTCACCCTGCAAAACATGTGAATGTAATCAAAACATAGACATGAACGCCGTCGCCAACTGTAATCAAACCACTGGAGAGTGCCTCAAGTGTATTTATAATACGGCTGGATCTTCTTGCGACAGATGTTTGCCAGGTTTGTCTTATTTATTATTCATATCTTCACAAGTTTGGAAGTAAGGTACTCTACATTACCCGTAATATGTTATTTACATTATTGCAAAGCATTGACAGCCAAAAAGAACAATATGATGGTATTTATGATCAGATATGATGTATGTGCACTAAAAGCACCCACCGAATAAAAAATAAAGTTAGATCAGATATCCCTTAGCACTATACATTTTTTTAAAACTTCAATAACATATATTTGTAAAAAAACTATTTTATTTTATTTCTTAAAAAAATTAAAAATAAATGAAGTATTTTTATAAACTACATATTAAAAATAGATGTTTTTGAAGAAATTGATGTAGGGTGAACATCTCATATTTTAAAACAGACCAGGAAACTCTAAACCAGGCCTCGGAAACCTTTTTTGGCTGCGGGTCAAAATAATTAAAATGTGACTTTTAAACAGAATATTCGGGTCAGTGAATATTTTTGGTCCTAACAACCATATATGTGGTCTAGTCGTGACATCGTAACACGTTAAAAAATTATATTTGCAGAACTGAAATTGGTCACTTCAAATAACCAAACGGGTCACTTGGTGACCCGCGGGTCATAGGTTGCCGAGTCCTGCTCTAAACCACCTTCAGGCAAAATATTGATCTATATATTTATGTATGTACCTAGTAGTTTTCATCATATCGACATTATAAAAATATATAAAAAAATCATAACTAGAAATAATAAAAAAGTACATAGGCCAATAATAATTTATAATAAAAATTAAAATAAGCTTTCTAATAAATTTATTTATGTTTTTATAGTGGAATATAGCGGTTTTTGTAAGCATAATGCCGTAGTAATTTTTATCAAATTATTTTTAAAATAGAGCCTGAAATTCTCAGTTTTAGCCACTCTGATCCGTCATCTTGTTTAAAAATGGCGGCTATTAAAAAATAAAACTTGAAAAAATCCAGAGAAAAAAAACTCGATTAAACTCGTTTTGTGTATTATAATACACTTAACCTCTCCCCCTACCTCAACACTGTCTTCTATCCCGATTTCAGGTTAGAAAAATCTGGTCACCTTAGTATTATGCTAGTATAGTGAACTTTTTGATAAAAAATATTTTTATAATAGTTCAGAGTTAAAAGGTGATAACTAAAAAAAGTTAGATGTTATTGTGTGGCATTTCTAAACTCGTGGTTCATAGGTTATGAACCACTGGTAAAGTATTTTATTAGTCACATTGACGCATCAGCGCATGTGCTCGAGAAATGAGGGCTGCCAAGCATTCGTTACATAAACCGAAATTCATAAATATGCAGTTTCGTGTGAGTGAAGTGATATTTAGAATGTATGGAAGGGGATGCAAATATAGTATCTAATTCACGCAATTATAGTTAAAGGATATGTCACATGTATATAAATTCAGATTTATTAATACAACAATATTAACATGTTTTTCTTACCTTGCTGATAATATAAAATCAGTTGAGCTTACTTAGCTGATAATATATTTATTATAAAGCAAATAGTGTAAAAGTGATTCTACGTAACACCAACGAGAAAAGTTCACTAGTTTGCCTGATCGTCGTGTTTGATATTTTTTTTTAAATTTTTTATTGTCCATTCTAGCTCCTCAACACTTAGTATTTCTATTGAAGTCAGAATTTTCCCCCCTTCAAAATTTCCCTAAATGACCGTAAAGTTAATTTTAGGATCTGGTTTTGGATGTCTGGCAACCCTACTAGTTTGAATGTCACTGTTGATGGCACATGAACTAACCATGATTATATTGTCTCAGGATACTTTGGTGATGCGTTGGCACAAAACAAAGGTGATTGTCGCCAATGCGAATGTGATCGATTAGGAACTTGGTTAGACGACAATGGAATACCTCAATGTAACTCTCTAAAAGGCAAGTGCACCTGTAAGCCAAATGTACAAGGATGGAATTGCGATAAATGCATGGACGGCTTTTACAATATTGCATCTGGCGAAGGCTGTCAAACGTGCAATTGTAACACACAAGGAAGTCACAATAACACGTGTGACATTGAAACTGGTCAATGTCAGTGCCTACCAGGTGTAACTGGGTATGTAATATGCCAATATCATAGCATTATAGTCGTATCTTAATATGTTATCTTAATCAATTTATTTTTCAACAGATTACAATGCGATCAATGTAAACTGGAACATTACGGTTTTTCATCCAAAGGATGTAAAGAATGTTTGTGCGATCCGATCGGTTCAAACGGCTTACAGTGCGATGCACTCGGACAGTGTCCTTGTTTCGAGAACGTTGAAGGACTTCATTGTGACATGTAAAAATCTTTTCCTAATTTAATATTTGAGTAATTTATTTTTATTACAATGAAGGATGATTCTTGTAGGTGTAAAGAAAACAAATACGATAGGCAAAATGGATGTAAAAATTGTGAGCCGTGTTACAATCTTGTACAGGATGCTGTGAACCTTCACAGAAAAAAGTTAAACAAGCTATTGAAAGTAAGTGTAACGTCAACATAAATTATTTAGTGTTCATGAATGTTTTATTAAAGTTATTTGACTTCTTGTATGTAGATGTTGTCTGACATTGAAGAAAGTCCCACTGTTATTCCTGATTCAGATTTTGATGTAAATTTAGCAACGGTGAAAGAAAAGATCAATAATATTCTTCTAAAGACAAGTGAAATAACCGGAGAAAATGGCGAAACATTGATCCAAGAACTTAAAGCTTTTGATACGAAATTGGATAAGATCAAGTATTATTAAAAAAAAATGATTTGTGATTATGTAATAAAAAAAAATATTGATTGTTTGGAAATGTTTCAGCAATCAATTAAAAATGATCAACGAGCATGCGAAAACTTCTCAACAACTGAAAGAAACCAGTTCTACTATTATCAAGAATGCTGAGGAGATAATTGAAAATTCTGCTAAGGAGTTTAATGTGAGTTATTTATTTATTGTAATCTTCAATTTCAACATGACAGACGTTAGCCTAATGCGGTACAACGGAGTAAACACACACTATCAACAACCACTAAATTAGTATTAAGACAACAGACTGAAATTAAAGTGTAGATCTTTTTGCCCGATCTAACTCAATATATTTTTCAATTATTCCTCTGTAAGATTAAGAAATCCTAGTATATGAAAGCTGGTCAAAATTATAATTATATAATAGTCACTAATTCCGATCATCCAGACACGACAAATTTAGAAAAACTACAGTTCATATTATGTAGATTGGAACCCAGGTCTTTCAGGTGTTGTGCTAATTAAAGTTAAAATTGAATTTAATATGCAGCAGTTACATTGAATAAAAATATGCTACAAAGGTAAGATTACTGGATTAATAACACATAGATAGTTTTATAAATGTTATATTTCTTCTCTATTCAATATTTATTTTTAGATGTTATCAATTTAGTTTATTAAATAAATTCAAAGCTTTTAAATTAAATGATTTGAAATATTACAATCTACATTATGATATAATAACTCTATTTGTATCATTAGAACGCCATGGAGTATTTGCAAGTTGATGGGGCAAAAGCTTATGCGAAGGCACAAAACCGTTCTGTGCAATTCGGGGAGCAATCTACAAATATGTCTATAATAGCACAAGAATCAAGATTGATTGCAGAAAAGTTAGAACATAAAGCAAGCAACATTAACGGAATTGCTTCTCAAGGATTACATACAGCAGAAGAAGCAAAGCAACTCGCCAAAACTGGACTTGAATTGCAGTTCAACATTAGGTAATTTTATGGAAAAAAAAATATATATTCGAATAGCAAATAAAACTCAAATGATAACATTTAAAATTGTAGCAACGAACTTACAAACTTACACGAAAAAGTATCCATCGCTGAAAAAAAAGCTAAAGATATTCAAGCGAAAGCTACAAATTCGCTACAAACAGCGAACAGCGTTTATGATAAATCTTTTGAGATATACGCTAATGTAAACTCGCTAAACATACCAAAAACTGACGTAAAAATAATCAACAGTGAAGCAGACGAGTTAATATTTGAGGTATGGTTCATGTTTATATTTTATTTCTTATAATTAACGCATCTAATATTTATATAATTTTAGGCTAAAAAGATCAAAGACAGGGTCGATAAGCTGATCGATGGCAATAGCGAAATGCTCGGAAATGTAGAAGATCAAATCGATTATTCACGTAATCTTCTGAATAGAAGTGAAGAACTTTTCGCTGAGATTCAAGGAACATTGGCAAATTTAGAAGATTGGCGCGAGAAGGGTGTACAAGCGATTGAATTAGTCAACAAAAAGTATATTGAAGCACAAAATACTGTAGACAATTTGAAACGTAAATTTTATTACTACTATTTATTATTTTTATAGATGTAAACAATGTTAATAAGCGATTTTAACAATTTTAGAATTCCATAACAAAGTTCAAGAGTCGAAGACCAAGGCTTATGCCTCTTTAGAGAAAATTCCAAAAATAAATGACACCATAAATGAAATATCTGAAGATAAAGAAAATTTGGACGAAGTAGATCAGAATGCCAAGCTCGCTAAGACGATAGCTGAAGAAGCACACATTAAATATGCTAAGAACGCTTCGGAGGTTTGTAAAAATGATTATGTAATGGAAACATCTACACCTAATTTGTTTCCAAAGAAAACTCATACTTTTGAGTCATCACCTTCTTAATATAACAATATGGGCTAGAGTTAGGCTAATAAGTATCTTTAAGAGCATTTTTTTTAAATTAAACTACTTTATTTAATTTAAAAAAAAAAAATTGTGTATTATGATTGCTTATTAATATGGATTGCTTATGAGGTTGAAATATATAAAAATATTCTTAATTTTAGGAATCAGAAATTGTGCGTAAAGCTATTATAGAAGTCATCGACGCGGCTGAGATTCTGAGCAATGAAGCAAAGCAATTGCCAAGTAAAATTTTAATTATCTATTATTTTACATACTGTGAAACTCTATTTATATATTTGTAATAATTTAGGCCGAATAAACATATCGGAAGATAGAATAATAGAAGCAGAAAAGAAGAGTGATGAACGTCAACGATTAACTTCTCAAACGACTATTAAGGTTAGTCTTTTGTTCTAAATTAACGTGTCTGGATAGTGTTGTCTTTTTTTTCAACAAAAAATCAACGTTTCTAAATTAATAATGATGATTACTATTTTTATAATAAAGGTTCAACAAGTCAAAATTGATGTTATACAAGCTGAAAAAGCGGTACAGAAAGGTATAGATGATATCAACTCTATTATGAATCAGCTGAAAAACCTACCAGATCTTGACGAGAAAGATTTGGATACACTAGGTATTTTTTTTTTTATATTGACAGACTTGACAATAATTTAATTTATAATAATTTAATATCTCTCAATTCTTGTATTAGCTCGACGAATTGATGATGCTGAGAAGGAAGTGAAAAATAAAAACCTTACAAAGCAAATAAAAGAACTTCAGACTACAAGAAATGCTCATCAGAGGTGATTGTACTTTTTGAAGTAATATATTTAATCAAAACGTTTTGCTAATAAAGATTGTTATAATTGTTTCAGATGGCTGAAAGACTATGAAGATGAAGTGAAAAAGTTAGAGGCTGAAGTGAAGAACGTTAAAGAAATTGCAGAAGCTTTGCCTAAAAAGTGTGTGCCTAAAAATCTAATTCTTGAGCCGTAAAACACATTATGATAGGTTACATAGTGTGCAGTTAATAATAATAAAAAAATATAATAGAAAATCACCAAAGCAATGATGGCTGCGTCTGTTTGAAGAATGTTATTTAATAGAACGGTATCACTGTGAATGAATGAATGTGAAATTAGAACATAAAACTATTAGACTAGGTTGCGATTGCCATACTATTGTTTTTTATTACATACACATGTATTTTTATAATTTTATATAAAGATGCCTTGTTTGAGGTTATGCATTTATTTGTGTCATTTTTGTCCAGTTTCATTATTTAAAATTTATTTTCAAGAAATAAATACTTTTTGTAATTTTTCACTGCAGTTTTTATTTTTACCTTTATATTTTAACATTAGTCTATATATTCGTCCATATCTTATCTTCAAAACGACTGTGAAATATTTTTAAAATTTGCAATATTGAGTGTATTCTCAGAATTATATCGATATTTCGGTACATACTAAATTTAATCAATTTTTATGGAGGTAATATGGAATGATTTGGGCTGATCTGTAGACTTCAATCCACTATTAAATGGAAATGTCTCATCTTTTTTATAAAATCTTGAAATGCATTGGAGAAAAAATCTATGAGCTCTTGAATCCAGTAAATTATGGCGAACATACGCCAAACAAGATTTTTCATGTTTTTTTCAATGTTCTCAGAACTCTTTAAAGTAGTTCCGAGAAAATTGAGAGAGAAATGAGAAAAATGGAAATCGTCGGCTAATTACATGTTTTAAGTGTATTCTTTGCTTCACTAAACGCCAGGGATATCAACATTTTTCAGCCATGCCGGACAGTTGATCTTAGGTCGTCGACTGAAGCAGAGTTCTGGCGTACTTATTGCCATTCATCAAGCTCCTGTCATTGGCTAGCCGCCTCCATTGAAAAATGCTTCTCAATTATTAAGGGAAATATTATAAAATAGAATACAAGAATTCGTATAGTGATAACTGACATTAGATACACCGATACATGACAAGGAGAGACATTGTAGATAAGATAATTTTAAAATCTATCAGAAACATCCTTGTGTAACCCTAACCCTCGGTTGGTAAGACTATTAACTGAACCAAATAAATAAAGGTTCAGGTAGTACCTAACCGGCATGTTTGATGACCAAAGCTTAAGATTCCAGTAAATTTATTTGTAAATAATTTGACTAAATGAAAATAAAGCATATTTTAGATAAAAGGTTTTTATTTTTATTTTACACGACCCACAGATTGAAACCAATGATAAAATAAATTCAACATTCGGCAATTTCTCTTTTTAATTCAACAGTATCATAATTTTTCTTTTATTGAAAACTTCGCAAAACTGCCCGTTGTCATGTAGCATGCGATATAAATGTAGTGCTTAAATAACTTCCGTTTTAATTATGCTAATATGTTCTATCAATTATATAAAGTAAAAATTAAAAAAAAAAAGAAATCACTATCATTTATATTTAATGTCAAGATACGAGGTGTGATGATTGAATATTAACTGCTGACGCTACATCCATTTGAAGTAATACGTCCTTTAGGCTGATCCGTTGAGATAGTCAGTGTCAAGTTTGAACAAGTTGTGATTTCTATCAACACGTTAAAATTACGTTTTGTCTAGAGTTGCAAAAGTGGCAAAGAAACTCATGAAATGTTAAAATAACTGTATTCAACTCAACGTTCAAAAAGTTTTAAAACTGTTCGTTTAAACAGACGATTGACTGTTAGAAAGCTTACCGAAGAACTGAACATCACGTGCAAAAAAGCATTTTAAGCAATAATTTGCAAATGAGACAATTGACAACTTTTGACTGACCAACAAAAGGAAAATCGTATGTCAGTTTGCACGGAATTGAAGATTCGTCTTGATTCATGGTCAAAATTATGACTGGATATGAAAGTTGGTTGTATGGCTATGACCCTGAGACGAAAATACAGGGTTCCCAATGGAAAAGTCGAACATCATGGTCGTGCTCATTGTTTTTTTTTCGATAATGTGGGCATAGGGCGATCAGAGTTCGTTCCTAAGGGAACCACTGTAAGCTCTAACTATTACAAGGCGTACTGCAACGTTTGCGAAACGATGTATGAGAAATGGAACAATAGCTTCCTCCTTCATCACGACAACGCGCCGTGGCACACCTCGCTTCTGATCCGTGAATTCTTGGCACCAAAAAGTTTCTTGTGTGTTCACATCCACCTTTCTCTCAGGATTATAATCCACCAAAATAGTCGATTGGCACACGTGTTTGTATAACGATGCCGTAAATGCAACAAATCAAGTCCCTCGCTCGTATTGTACACAATCGAAAAAAAAAAATTTATTTTGATTATATTATATATGTTGATGTATTTATTAATCAGATAAACTGACTTATATTAAGACTTGTGATTGATAAGTTAGCTGATTATTCTAAGCATGTCATATTTTCTGAAAATATAGGTATCCATCAACGTACTTAACTTTCATTAATCGATATTTTTTTATTTTTCAATAAATGGATAACAGGACGCTTCTCCTATTTGAGGCGTGTTTAGTAGGGAGGAAAACTTTAACGAGTCATTCATAAAGTTTCCACCGTTTGCCATGTTACGTAGTTTGCAGCACAAAGTCATATGTTAACGCCTGGTCAGTTTCATTTATTTATTTGTGCTATAATAAAAAAAAACAAGGTATTCTCAGTATACATTAGGTGATTATATCGATTACTGGGTAATTTTTAAAACAGTGCTTCGTTAAAAAATAATTTAGATAAAAAGCATATTCGTCATGTATTATTTTTATTAAAAAAAATATATTTTGTAAACTGAACCATGGTTTTAATGAATTAAAGACATCGTTTTAAAAACAAGGAATGCCGTCAAACGCGGAAATAATCGTTGTGCCGTAATACAGCCTTCAAAAATTTGTCGTATACAAGCGGTTTTGGAGTAAAACGGGAATGTCCAGGACGTTCAAACAATTGAATTTTATTGGGAAAAAATAGTTAAACATTTTTTCACCTTTACATACACATATGTATTTACTTTTTATGTAACGTTTATTGCAAGAATGATCAAATGGGCAGTTAAATACGATGATTTATGAATACATTCATACATAGTTTTATACAGTGGCGTAGCTATGGTGGGGCGGAAGGGGCGGGCCGCCCCGGGCGGCACTTGCTTGGGGGCGGCATATTCGCGATGGAATCGTCTAGTGTGGTTCTTAACCCTGAAGACACTAAAATGTATGTAAATCTACGAATAGCAAGAGCTTAACAATAATCAATTTATTATTCTAAGAAGTGCTGATTTTATGACCCTTCAAAAAAATGTATGGGGGAGGGGGGCAGTAATTTTAAGGATTGCCCCGGGCGGCACATACCCTAGCTACGCCACTGGTTTTATAAATAAGAAAATAAACATGTCACTTACCTACACGGGTCCTGGTTGGCCGGGCACTCTTCTTCCTTCCGAGTAAATCAGCAACGGTGTGATGGACTGCATCCTTGCGTTGTTCCCAAGATCACACGGTACTCTGGTCCAAGCTGCGGCTTTTGCACGATGTAACTTTGTTATTTTTTATGCGATTTTATTTTAAATACGATCTTGCCAAATTTTAATTGAGTTTAATTTAACACATTACGTTCCGTTCACGCGTTTTCGTGTAATTAGTGAAACTTCGCAGTCAGTCTATTCCCGCGTTTTCGAGGATTAAAACTATTCGAAACTCCATTTATTCATTTGATATTGAATTGGCTATATTTTCGTGAGCGTGTATCCAGTTTTGAATAGATTTATTTATTTACGGTAGGAAGTAAATAAATCCATTATCTTCGGGTAGCTTCGGTAGTAAAAAAGGGAATGGATTCAAAACCATTTTATAAATAAAATATGACATTATATTTGACTTTGCTTCATTTAAAAAAATATCGGTTGACTGTGTTGTAAACTGAATTATGCTTTGAGTAGTAAATATTTACTACAGACAAAAAAGATTTCGTTCTCGTCTCCCGCTTTTAACAGTATTAAGAACCGTTAATATAGACGAACAAAAAACCGATTCAATTATTTTTTTTAATCAAAGCAAAATTAAATTATCATTACAAGATGAAAATTTTAAAATTATATCTTGACACTTCATCTAGTTTATGTGTTAACAGCGTGTTTTGGGATATTTCGTATGACAAAATTTAAATATTATTAGTGACATATGTTATGAAAAATGTACACTTATCCATCAATTTACGCGGTTAAGAAAAAATATTTTTCAAATATTAAAAATCATACATTTTTTGTTACACACGTGTACCGCGGCTTTACACAAACGCATAGGTTGATGACTTACTTCCTCTTCTTAAACTTAACTTACACCAGGAACTTTTCCCACTGCCCATGCAACGTGTCTTGAGATACTTTTTAGAGTGCTCGTTTACTTTATAATTTGAAGAAACGTTAAAAAGTACACGCGAACACTATTCGATAATTTTATTATAAATTTCGTTCTATGCCTCGATTTACGCGAAATTTCCTTAAATCGAGGGATGAGTATATTCAACAAATCTATGAACTTAACAAAACGCAGAGAAACCCGATATATTTGTGCAAATTGTGTATCTGTTTTAAGAGTATACCAGTCATTGGCGAACTATTCAAAACTATATTTATGTTATCTTTAAAAAAATTTTCCTTACGAATAAAAATATTATTTTGCATTATTAAAATAGCTTTGCGATTTTTAAAGCAGACATTTCAAATAGCTTTGCGATTTTTTAAAGCAGACTAGAGTTAAATAATAATCACATTTTAAATCTGATGTTATTATTAGCAATTTTATAGGCAATCGACAGATTTCTTGATTTAACCAAGGATGGACCAAGTTGAACACAAAAAAGATTTTCCAACATTTACTGTTATATGATCTCTCATCTCCACTTAAATAAAACAGTTTTATACATTTTTTTACATTTTATAATTTTTTTTGTTTGCACATACATTTAGATGAGAAGGAATATAATTTCTAATTTTATTAAGACTAAAATTCTGTTTAAAGACGCACAAATGCGATACAGAATTGTTAAAATGCATGTAATTTTACTAATATATATAGATATAGATATATATATATATATATATATATATATGTATATATATATATATATATATATATATATTTATATATATATATATATATATATTTTTATATTTATATATATATATATATATATATATATATATATATATATTTATATATATATATATATATATTTTTTATATATATTTATATTAAATGACTTTAAATTCAATTAAATATGTTTTATATTTTTAATTATCATATGAGATATAGGAATATATGAATAAATGTCATTTAATTCATTATTTTAATAAGTAATTTTTATAATTATATATTTCTTATTTTGAATAATCTTATACATAAAAATATTCAACATATTGTTGCAATCTTTCAGATTTTTTTTTTAATTTATGCATTCAGGCGTCTTATCAGTCATCATTATTAGATATATATATATATATATATATATATATATATATATATATATATATATATATATATATATATATTTATATATATCTTTTTTTTTATATATATATTTATATTAAATGACTTTAAATTCAATTAAATTTGCTTTAAATTTTTAATTATCATATGAGATATAGGAATATATGAATAAATGTCATTTAATTCATTATTTTAATAAGTAATTTTTTAATTATATATTTCTTATTTTGAATAATCTTATATATAAAAATATTCAACATTATGTTGCAATCTTTCAGAATTTTTTTTTAATTTATGCATTCAGGCGTCTTATCAGTCATCATTATTAGATAAATATATATATATATATATATATATATATATATATATATATATATATATATATATATATATTTATTTATATATATATCTTATATGTTATACTAATACGCAATCTAAGATTGCTTCTACAATGTAACAGCTTGACTAATATATTTTTATATTTTTATTAACTACATTTTTCTTCACAAAATATCATTTTCTAATTTCGTTTATGAACATTCAAGGAATAAACGCGAGACAACGCTTGCATACAATACAATTCACAGAAGCTGTGATAGCGGTCACTTAAAAGCGTTACTAAAAGCTCGCCTTCCTTAATACTATACATATTTAAAGCCTCACACTTGCAATCAGTCTTGACGCTTTTAACAAGCAACTCGTTCTTATATTTGTTTCATTAACTTGATAACATTGATTCTGGTTAAGACTAAATTGAACAACTACACACTACTGTACTTAAAATATATTTTCTTATCATAAATACTTATTTTACTAATTGTGTATATGAATATGTATCTGTATATGTATTTGTGATAAAATATTTTTTTTAGTAACAGGAAATCATTTTATTTGCCATTTGAACATTGTAGGAAATTTATAAGTTTTGTAGTTTAATATATCAAATTTGATCCAATTTAAAATTGTAAACTTCATAAAATAGCATGTATAGTATTTTAAAAAAAATATATATATATATATATATTAAATACTATAATATAGTGTGATGTATATGTGTTATATAAATATATTTTATAATTATTAAGTGCCGTGATTGATGGCTAAATATATGCTATATGTGTAAATATTGTAAATATATGGATTTATATTATCATGAGAGCTTAAGGCCGCACAGCGAGAATTTTGTATTTATAAATAAAAAATCTTTCGTATTACTTGATTTTAATGACTGTATACATACGTGTAATTATTTTTTTATAAATGTTCGATGTGAAAATATTTATAATTTTGGATAAAAATATATGTGTATGTATATAAGAAAATATCTCATATACGTATAAATAAATATACGTATATTTAATTTTTTTTTGATGGAACAAATTATTTAAAAAATATATGTATATGTCTATATGTGTGTAATGATGTTTCAATAAATATTAAATCTATCATTTAAACGTCTATATAAATATATTCACTTTTAAAAAGTCCACACGTTTTAAAGTCGAATCTTATCACAAGATGTTAATTACTTAACCACTCATGTTTATTAACATTGTCACAGTTTCTTGATGTAACTTGAAGCCACAGTTTTTAAATAACTTTAAATTAACACTATACGAAAAGTTGATTAAATAACAGTTTCGATATCTTTATCGCTTTCTTTTGAAATAGAGTCCAATTCGAGAACTTCGGTAGATCTAAATTTACGTTAAAACATATTTGTAAATAAAATCTTAAATAATATATATTTTAATAAAAAAATCACTCACATATCTGGAAGTTGCAAACTTTCATCGACAATCGTAAAATTGATGGCTTGAATGACGGGAGGTGTCGGGTCGTTGATTTGAGCAGGAGATTTGCTCGGAGACTGTTAAAACATATTAAATATAAATATGTTTTATTATAAAATAATAAAAAATAAAAGAGAGATACGCACCTTATCAAATTTAGGACTTCCCTGTGGAAGCGTCGCAGAACTTGCTTCTCGAGTAATGTGTCTAGATTTTACCAAAGGATTTTTAGGCGTTTGAGAAAAAGCTATACCACGCCTCAAGGAAGCTCTGTAGATTGACACGTAAATGTTAATACGTATAATATATTTTACCTATAAATGTGTATGTGAAATGCTGAGAACCTTTTTAACAAAAATGTTTCGCAAAATTTTATATTTGCTCTTATAAAATATTTTTTATTAAATTTATCCAGGCAACATATTATGAATTTTGCATTTTATATAAAAATTCGCATCGAAACAAATACGTAAATCTTCTGCTATATTTGCAGTATCCATAAAATATTTCAGTGAATAAAGTATTGTATGGAAATAGAATACGTTGGTGAATATATTAAAGAAACTATTATTGAGAGCGTTGTGTTAAAAGAAGTCATGAAAATTTTTTTTCTAATATGTGGTGAAAGATTATAAACATCAGTAAAAAATCATCTTGGGATAAATACGTAACCTGTTGATATATTTGCAAAATCCATGATACATTTCAATAGATGATTTCTTGTATGGTACATATATTGAATATGTCAGAGAAACTATTAATGAGAGCAATTACAAAAAATAATCAATATTACTCTAAAACAGATTGAAGAAATAAAATTGAAGCAATCATTGAAATTAAAAAAAAATAGTTTTTAATATTATTATGCTATGAAAACGATATATAAGTTCAGTAACAAATAAGTACTTTTTATCTCAGGTAATGTGTTATCTATTAGAGAATAGGATCAAGATTAAGTAATCTTTAAGTGGACATTTTATGTTAATATAATAGATTCTGTAATAGTCTTCCTTATTTATATTTATTTTGATACAAATTTGTAGTTTCATTTTTTACAATATCTTAAACTTCTATTAAACTTATGTATTTTTAATTTAAGAAATTGTTTAAATACCTTTAACTAAAAGAGAAAATATGTATCTTTAAGATTAAATACATTATTTTTTTATTTTTTTAAAACGTACGTAACATATAATCAACTACTCATATTAGTTCGGTTTGCATGTTTTTCTAGAACGACTGGTTTTACGTTACTGCGTTTGATATTTGCTTAGAACAATAATGACATCATTAATCCCTGCAAAATATCTTTATGATTTGCTTATAATATTTCACGAAAAAGTAGTGTTAACTCTGACTTTGTATAAATGGATAAAATAGTAAATGATATAAAGAATTTGTATGAATAGATAAAACTGAAAACAAATTTCAGTGGAAAATATGTTTTGACGAAATGGCGTTAAAAATAATCTCAAGAATGTTTTCCGTAAAAAACCGTTCAAAAGGATCAGATGGCTTTTTAAAGATTCTGACCATATTACGTAAATTTATACACCCTCAAAGCGAAACACATATTATGTATACTAAAAATTGTAAATAAAACTAATATTTGCTATTTTAAACTAAAAAAAAGATATCATTCAAAGTTAAACTTCATTAAAAATATAGGAGAATTTCTATTGATAACAAAGTAAAAAAATCAGAAGTAGTAACCCGTGCCACATATTCTTAATTTGTAATATTATTTAAATACTATTTTATGTAATCCTGATTTATGATTCCTTTATGCCTGCATTACACTCTCTGGAAGCTGGCCAAGGTTGGCCAAAGACGGAGAATGTAGTGGGTTACTTTGGTCGAGTTCGGTTCTGCCTGCTCTAAAATCTCTCGGAAGTTGTCCGAGGTTACCGAGAACGAGAGGTAAAGAGGGGGTAATTCAGTGGACTTGGTTAGCTTCGAGCGCTTCCAAACATTGTCGGCAAACGGACCGAAGTCAAAGGAACTTTTTCGAGCGCGAGTGATGAGATACTTCCCCTTTCGCTCTCTCGCGTGTTAAGTGACGAAAGTGAGAGAGATAATGATATGTTTTTTTGCAAACTGATATAGAACGAGTAGCTCGGTTCAATTTCATTATGCGCATAGGCGTCCTATGGTCACGTAGTCAAGTTATAATACCACATGCTTATCGGGGACTTGAACAGACTCTTACTGACATCTTTGAATATTTTAGAGCACCAAAACCGATTAATTATATTTTTGATAGTATATTCTTCTAACAGATATCGTTATTATATTTTTTTTTATATAAAATTAAATAATTAAAAAATAATTAGTTTCGAATATTCTTATGTATTTTCCTAGATCGGTTTATATAAATGTCGCACCATAACGAATTCTTATTTAGAATCGATGGCGACAAATTCTAGGATAATCACAAATGTGGTGTTCGTATTCTGAAGTATAATTTTTATGCCCTATGGCATTTTGCAAAAGCCGACAAAAATTTTGCGTAAATTGAATATTTACGACCGGAAAGTTTTCACTGAAATTGTATTGGTGAGCCCCACACAAACTTGTATAATTATCAGTAGCGTAATTTTAATAATATGACAATTTAAAAATTGGGATTATTTGGCACATTTTTCGATCGCGCGCAAATATGCCGGCTGTACGTGACAGAAGCCGCCGTCCAGACAGATAGTGTGGTCGCTTCAGTTCGGACGACTTCCAGAGAGTGTAATGCAGGCATTATTATTGTTTAAGAACCGAATAAGAACAGAATTAAATGATTGTGATTCAAATTGAAGAAAAAGTTCAAAAGTGATACAGGCGATAAAATGACACAATTGCTTGAGGCTACTTAGAATGTTTATGGGGGCTAACAATTTGTCTACTTTAAATGCTTTTTTGAACCGAAGAAATCTTGAATGCAAGATAAAAAACCATATCCAAAAATTTACAACAGATTAGGGGTTCAGCCGTACTTCTGTTCGGAAAGAGGGTATTTTATTTATAAAGGATTAAGGAACAGGAAGTACTAGTAAAGAGTTTCCACAAAAGTAAGATTAGGTTAGGTTAAATTTCGTATTGGAGATCTTAAAAAACATAAAGAATATCGTTGTCATTATTATTCAGTTGAACTAACTACACGAGAGTTAGAATAAAAGTATGGTTAGGTAAGGTTAGATTTTGTACCAGGGAAAAGAGTGTTGAAGATAAAGAACATCGTTTTTATTCAGTTGAATTATTGACTGAAAGCAATATTTGAATCAGAATCACGTATCATAACTAAAGAGCTTGCGTAAAACTTAGGTTGGATTAGGTTTGATTTCGTGTTAGAGACGAGAAGCTTAAAGATGAAAAAAATCGTAAGCATTATTATTTCCTTAAAATACTGACTGAAAACCACACCACACACACACAAAATCACGTACTAAAATTTATGAGTTTGCACAATATATTGATGTTAGTAATTAAATAGCTCTGGACCGCTTAAAACAGCTGGGGAAATACAATGGATGCTGCACGTTTGTTCTGTGCTTTTGTACGTAATAGAAACGATAAAATTTTTAATCGTATTATATATAGCGTGCGGCGAAAAGTAGATCGTTTACGAAAACACGAACGTTTGAACAATCATTAAGTCTATAAATAATTAGCATTTCGCAAAACTAAAATTACACTAAAAATATATGGTAATAATCTTTTGCACAACCCCTTATTTTTGAATCTTTGAAATCAAACTGATAAAATATGAAAGAGTACTCAAAAATAAAAAATCCGCTTTAGGAGTACGGAATTTTACATCACAAAAATAAATACAGTTTTCGACTAAGTTTATATATGTATACTATATTTAACTAAGTTTATACATACTATATTTAACTAACAATTTATACATACTGTATTTACATTTTATTGGCAAAAACCTCTGTTATTTTTCTAGAAACGTTAAAAGTATGAATAAACCAAACACATTGCAATCGCAAAAAATGTACGTATTTTACGTTATAAAATATTTTCCATATTTTTCAGAGTCTACATGTGGCCAGCTGGTTTGTGGTTCGGGTTGATATTAATCACCAATTAGCAAACCAACTTTTATGCAATCATTGATCTGTTAACACATTCAATGTTAAATTATGATAGTTTTTTTTATGTGATATTGATTTAACTTATAATACGTTATGTGATATATTACACAATATAAAATATCCTAAATAATAACGAAGTACAAGCAAAACCATTACAAACGTATAAAAATAAACTATTTTTGTGTATTTTATATTTAAAGAAAAGCATGAAAGTATCATTTGAGAATTTCTAAAATATATACAGCTTTGCTCTAAAAAAATCTATATGTGTTAGTTTTAAATATTCAAATGTAAGAATCGAGACAATTAATAAGACGATATAAATGGCAAAAATAATCAAAAAGACAGCATAAAATATTGTTAATAGTGTTAGTTTTTCTCTCTCTTGTAAAATTTTCATTTTGTAAGATCGAAGCTTTTAACAAATCAACGACTATATTCAAGTAGAATACATACTATACGTATCATGTAATTTTCGGTTTGACGATTGTCAATTCATGTGTTGACTAACCACTAAATATATGGTAATTTAATCATAAAAGGCTGAAGACCAATTATTACCGAAATGCATTCGATACAATCGGATTGATTTTATTGTTGTATATAAATTCAGCTGATAAATAAAATATCACTGTTAGATTGAAGTAAATATGATCGCATCACTTATCTTACATTCGATTATAAAATTATTATAATATGTTGATATTATATAAATACTTTTTCTGTTGTTGGGATAAACCAAAATAACCAAATTGTATTTTATAACATCAAATAAATAAATAAAATCTTTCTTCTTGTCGTATTTGAATATTAATTATTTAAGAGGAACATATATAAATTTGATATGGACATGTAAAAAATTTCTCAATATTTCGACTATTGCGTAAATAAAGGTACATACCTGGGACTCGGTGGTGGGTAGCTAATGCCTCTGTTGTCCGGACCCAAAGCTCCAGACGGAGATCCGGCTCTAAGGTACCTGTTTGGCTCCGTCGGCACGTTTAAATTCGAAGGTGGTATTACTATGACGCTAAAACCAAAACGAACCATTGTAACGATTCATTTTGTAACACAAACTGTTTGCCTTTGTGCCGACTAACTTACTTTGATGATGTCGTGTTGTTCTCTTGGGCCAAATCGGGCATGCTTTGACCGAACAATAGAGATTCCGGTATGTTCACCGAGAGTGTGTTTGGATCTCGGTGATTGGTGATCGAAAGACGATTCGACCAACCTGGAGATGTTCTTGATCGAATCGTCTATGTAGAATACACACAGCGACACAATATAATAAACATCAATATCAAACATAACCATAAAACTATTACAGTGGCCAGCGAGCAAAATATTTCGGTAATGGAACTATCGTACTAACGTAGTCCGTCCAAGATATGAACGCTCATCGTCGCAATATTGCTGAGAAAATATAATAGGGTGACCATGTAAAATTACAAATGCAATTAATTTTTACTTTTTTTATTTAAGTTGTTGAGGAAAGTGTAAAATATCACTTTCTTACTTATTTTGTTTATTTATATACATATTTAACTCAAAAACTTTTGAGTTAAATATGTTTTGGTATCACTCTCCAGGTTGAATATCTGTTCAATATAATATTTAAAATAATATATAAATTGTTTTATTGATAACAAAATACCACAACAAGACAATAATTAATATTAAAAATGTAACATATTATAATTTTTAATTCAATTTCCAATGTATGTTCACCCTACCATTAAAACAGCCCAGATTTAGTATTGGTAACGTTTTTCTATCGGTGTAAACAAATTTGCGGAAAACTGTGTATGTATCTTATTTCCAATACAACGATGATGAGCGTTAACATCTTGGACGGACTATACCCGTGTTTAAATATAATCCTGTACTTTTAAATTCTAATGTTAATGACGCATAAAAAGGAAGCTGGGGTAATTGATCTAATATTTGCATATGATATTATGAGAGGTTTCAATCATCTGCGTCATTAATTACAAATTAATAGTTCAGCATAACGACCACTTAAACAACGAAAAGAGAAATCTCCCACACTACAAAATTAGTAGCTGTGTATGACCCTGCGTCTATTATCACTGTTCTTCGAATTCCCTGGTTAATAATCGCCAAAGTAACCATCTGGACCGTGTGTTTAAAAACTGTTTCAAACGATCAATATACGCGGTGTGATAAAAAAATACGGGGAATTCATTTTTATAACTGCCTCATTTTTTGCTGCGAAATTCGAATTCTAATCTAATCTAAAAACTGGACGCGTTAAATGCCGAGAAAAAGAGCGGGCGTAAGACTTATATTTATTTTAGGCGCACGAAATTAATGGGGAATTTGTTAAAAAAAATATAAATCAGTATTGTAAGTATAATTTTTAAATATCTTATGCAATAAAACCATGAAAAAGTTGATTGCGAAAACTTTGGATTTATATATTGTATATTTAAGAAGTAATGAAAAAATATTATACGAACGGTTATTTTACCGGAACATATTTTTCTCGTAAAACGAAGATGTTGTGTCATTTTAGATAAACTTAAACGGTATACATTTAAAACATAAAAATGAATATTACTACCATAGATTTAAATATCACGTACCTTTTGATCGTCAACTTCTAGATTTTGCATGGTAGGTAGGGCATATTCGTCGCTGCTCATGGATATTGTCCTTCGATCCACGGAAGTATCTGCGCTAATCATTCTTCTTGACTCGGTGTATTCAGTAGAGCCACTGTTGAATAAACAAATAAACAAATGAATATTAATATATTTGTAGAAGATCCTAAATACTATATTTAAACAAAAATTGCGACCAATGAAAAAGGTCGAAACTGTTTTTTATGATAAATAGTTATTTTTATTTATTCGCGTAAAAATACTGTCAAGCCATTACAATATATTCATTAGAGCTTTTATTGGCTCGTGAACGTCTGATAAAGTCATAGCAATTAAAACCCAAAATATTTAAAGATTTTTATTTTAAAACACAGTGTTCTTTAACTTTATAAGCAGTTGTTAATATATTTCCACTTTGCTTTACTAATCATGCTAAGTCAATTAGGAGTTTCAGTCGTTATTTCCTATATTTTGACAAAACTTCCCTCTCCATTGAATAAGGATTATTGTTGTTGTTCATCGGCTAATTGATTTTTATATGGGTTCATTGGAGAGGAATTTAATTTTATAAAAAAATTCTACTCTTTCTCGGAAAATAATGTAATAAAAGTTATAATATGTATTCAGAAAAATATACCTGTGCGACTGTTGAAAGCTGGAAACGCGAGACGCTCTTGAACTTCCAACAGATTTTCCGCCTTTTGTTGAATTAGATGTTTTTCCGGGACTTTTGCTGTCGCCGCCTTTTCTCTCGTCTTCAGATAGCATACCGTATTCTTTAACATACACAAACAAGAGGTATTGTGTTTCAAATTTAACTTTCAACTCTTTATAGACAAAAGTATGTAATATATAATATATAAACAAAATATATTAGGTGGATTATATTATTTATCGTTATTTAATGCTTAGATTATTTTGTTTATTAAGGAGTATGTATGCACATAATTTGAACTTACGATCAGGACTGTCAGGTCTTATATTGTGGAATGTGCCAGTTTGTTGGCACTGTACGCGTTTAATAGCGTTAGCTACGACGGATTTAGAATTTGACACCACAACCGGAGGAGGTTCAATCTGTAAATATTTATAGGCTCAAGAAGGTGTCAGACAGATCTATTCAAAATATGAGTTGCATACAATTGAATACTATATCATATATATCAATTGAGAATTATTTTTATAAACATACTCATTTATAGACTGACATGATAGTTAAATATTTTGTATTACGTACCTCATAATTGCAGGGATTATATTTACTAAGGTCAAAGTTTGGTATTAAATTTAATAATCGTATCATATGCAAAGTGTACTTGGCTTCATACATAGCGTCTTCCCACTCCTATAATTTGTATTAAAAAATATATATTTGCTACAAAATTATATCAAAGTCAGTGTCTTGAATCCTACGTGTAATGCATGATTCTTAGCTTCAGTGAAAGTGAATCGAGCTGTAGCTGTACCAGTTTCGTCCAATACTATGAAATGTATAATGGTGACGTTTGTGTTATCACGTACCGGATAGAATTTCAGCTTATCTACCATATACTTTTGCCTATAAACATATAATTAATAATGATATGTGTATCTTGTTAATTATTTAATTTTTATGATTTTTGCATACCTTATAACCCTATATTTGTCTATGTATTTTTTCTTTGTTTTATTAGGCCCGCATATCAGTAAATAATCAGTGAAGAGGAATGCTTTAACATCAGCTTTAAAATCTAAGCTATCTCTCATCCTAACGTCTCCAGCAATGATCAAGAATCGTTGATATTTTTCTTCGCAGTTAGGCATTGGAGATCGAAGATTTAGATCCAGATGTTGCTTTAAGAACTGATCTGTGTCTTCCTTACTCTATTTTTAAGTATACATTTGAATTGAGTCAACTCTTAAGAATTATTCCAGTAAATACACACTTACAAAAACATCGTATCCTTCAATGCTGTTGACTGCTAATTCAAACGATGAGCATTCTTGTTTATATCGAACGCTATTATCGACTCTAGTGATGAAAGTCTGTATCTCTATCAAAAGCTTAGATGCATAAATTCTTTCCTCTTCAATCTCTACAGTATCGATGACGTTTTGTAGCAACAGCTTATATTTGGTGAGCCTTTGCAAGGGCTTTATCATAATATCCGAAAATCTCAATCTAAAATTATTTTAAATATGTGTATACAAATATGACGTCATGAATCCAAAACATTTTCTATACCATTATTTATTTCATTTAGTAAAAAATATTATATGAATATCATAAAGTTTTTTGATGAATACGAATTTGATGAAATTTTGCTAATAAAATAAATCTGACGTTATTGCGTATAAATTTTGATGATGTTCTACATTAAATATAATTATAGTGCCAATATCTATCAATAAGTTATATTCTAAATAATATATAAGAAGTTCTCAATTCAGCAAGGATGGTATTTAAGTCACAGAAAAACTATTGATTTATCACCTGTAGTCATTTTTGCTTTAAAATGCTGATGCTACAAAAATAATTATTTACTTAAAATACTTTTAATAATATTTTATATATTAAAACAATGGCATTTGAGATTACGAATGAAATTTTTGATAAATTATTGAAATAAAAGCATTTTTTCCTTCCGGTTTTATGCATATTACATCTGGGTTATTAATATTCACATTTTTAAATCTGGGTTTTGTATTTTAAAATATTAAAGCTAAGGATTTAATAATGTAAGAGTCTTCATTTACGTATTAATTAAAATACGCAAATATTAAATTAACAAGAAAATAAAATCGAGGTTCCATTAAAAAGTCCATCTATCGTTGTATTGACATCTTAAAATCTGGGTTTTGTATTTTTTAATTATTAAGTAATGTAAGAGTATTTTTTTACATATTAATCAGAAAATAAATGACAATCAAAATACGCAAATATTAAATTAACAAGAAGATAAGATCGAGGCCCCATTAAAAAGTTTGCTAGTTCAAATATATGTTGTAGTATTAAAAGTTAAAATGGACGACTGATGAGTATTAATTATATATTTCTATACACATTAAAAATACTTTTATGAATATTGTATAGTATAAACAATAAATTAAATAAATAGATTGTAAATATTAAAAAAAAAATTTACCTGAAAAATCTATGTGATTTTTTTTATCAAATTTTATATGTAAATTATTAAGCAAATAAAATTATTAGTTGAGTGTTTTAATAATAAAATTGCTAAATGTTTAATTATATCTATAGTTATATTGTAATATTATTATAATAACAATGCTTTAAAAATATCAGTCCTTTTTGGCAATTTAAAAATATTGCTATAATTAAAATATTATATTGTTCTTTACTAAAAAGTCAGCTTGAATAGTAATTAAATTAAAAAATGATCTAAATTTTTACAATATATTAATTATAATCGTAAAATTTTATTTACAACTTTAATGATATTTACTTACTATCTTTAATAAATATCCAAACTTGAACTAATAAACTTAGTTCATATTTATATTTATATGTTATACTAAAATAATATAGCGTTATAAATTAATAAGGTTTTAGTGAAATCTTTTAAATTTGTTTTTTACTATTTTTTATAAGCAATAATTTAATCAGTGCATACAATTGAACAGGTATTCTAAATAAAATAAAATAAACAACTAGCATAATAGGAGAAAAGTGTCATTGTTATGTAATTTTAGCTAATCTATAATATAGTGTTTTATCTTTGAAATATACTAAAAATATAAACATTAATATTATGTATCAATATCAGTATTTTGCTTTTTTTAATATTGATTTTAAATGTTGTTAAAATAATAAAATCAATGTTTCAGATTTCCAGATTAAATGTCTAATTGACTGTGCTACTATAATATAATTTGACTCACCTGTTGCACTCCTTGTGAGCTTCGCACCAAGTCAAATAAGCTGTGTAAACTGGGTTGGTCTGCATCACGTATCGGCTATAGTTCTGTATCTTCATCTGATGTAAAACAAAATTTTCGTATGGTGTGAAAATCTCTTCAAATCTGGCCAAGCCTTGGTAAAAAAGTTCGGGGTTGAACCTGTCCGTTAAATTTTGTAATTGTACACTATTCACAATATATATAATATATATAAATATATGAAAGGCTTATATGTTAAAACGCATCTCTTGCGAGCTATATAATGTAGTTTAATTAAACTAATCATATTTTAAAAAAAATAAAGAGAAGCGTTTTAAAATTTTAGCCTTTCATATGATAGATAAATCATAAAATAATATGACGAAAGACTTTTTTCTAGTCAAAATCGCTTCTTCGAGCATCGGATAGAAGAACTGTGCCCATAGGCGAAGACTGCTGTTTAACACTTCAGCTATGTTGTAAAATAATCTGTCGGTGTCAACGTCCATCATTATGCCTTCTTCTTGGATAGCGTAGGCCGCAGAGTAAAATATCTTTAAAATATTTCATTATCGTCAATAATTCTGTATTTATTTATAATCTGTAAAGAATATGCAAACCTCTACAGCGGTTTTGATATGATTAATGTATGAAGCCTCTGTGGATAATATCTCCAAAAGAACCCTTTGTTGTAACACCTCCACTAAGTTCAATTCTGTAAATGTATTTTTTATAAACATAAACATAATTTATAAATTGCACGTCATTATTTCCCACTATATTCAGTTTTTTTAAACGCAAGATGGTTAGTGCCTGTTGCGATATTGCTACTGTAAATTTAGTTTAACTTTTTTTTGTTGGCATTATTCGTTAGTGCTCTTTATAAAGTTTCAAGGTATCAGAAGTTTGCATTAACGTTATTTGATTCAAATACATCATTCTTTGTTCAAAATACTTCATAAATATTGTGAATGTGTTACAAAATAGTTTCCTCGCCTCTTTTAAACATTATACGGTATATTTCGAATAGTATGTTTACTTCATTAAAACTTGAACTGAAAGGCTGTACTAATTAGAAGTTACGTTAATTGAAAGTTTTTATTCATTAACCGCTTTTTTCGCACGACTAGATTTTCAAGGCAGGCTACTTATCTATTTTGAATAGCTGTTATATTAAATAGAGATAAAATTATTTATTTTATCCTATTTTTATTTGGTACACTGCTCTAATTTATTTTATTTCGCATTACTATAAATATACTAATTTGAACTTTTTCGTTCTGATTGTATATTAATTTATTTTTACTGCATCTTATTTTTGTGTCTTATTGTGTCTTATTTTTATATCTTGTCATTTTCTTTGGTCATCCACTTTTATATTTACTTATGTAAGATCCACATTATGTAAAACATTCCAACGTTCATTAGACACACCATTGAGAATAATATGCGTAAAATATTTAAATTGTATTATTTAAATGTTTGTGCAATAATTAATTACGTATTATTTATATGTCTTCAAAGCGAAGAGAGAAGCGGCTGCTTCTACAATATTTTATTGTCTGAAGTTGGGCCTTTGTCGAACTTCGTTTGTTTGAGAGCTCTTGAAGTTTCATTACTTCTCTTTCTAGTTCATCTTCCGTCTTTAACATAAATAGTGATGCCAGGAGAGCATCAATACTAATTGTGACCGCGAACCCGGCCGCAGTCGGCAATCATGATGGCTTAGTTTCATCGGTGCACAGCCAAATATGCGATTTTGAAGCTACTGGTCCTCGATCATAAAAAGTGGGTAGGAACATCCGGAATTTCTTCAGATTTTGAAGTTCTAAAGCCTTGAATTTCAAAGTGGATGCCAGTAGAAGTGTCGGTGAAAATCTCTGATGAAGTATATTCTCCTCCTTTTTCGACTCTTTCGGTGGAACGGCCAATTTAATCGGCCAGATTATCGTCAGCCGCTAGAGCAGATTACGGACTGTTATTTAAATGGCAGTCTCAATTTGCGACGTATACTTTTAATTTTCTTGATCTAAGCTTTTTCTCACTGTGCTGTCCCATTTTAATAAAGAAGTCTGTTTTTGTATGTCAAATTCCGAATGGATTTGTCACCGTTGTTTACAATTTAATAGCATATTAAATTTCGTTGTCTCGCTTTCTCATTTTTGAAGTGCAGTGTGGCACGGAAAGTTTTTGATTTATATTTTCTAGGATTTATTTGAAAAAGTAAGGTAAGAATTATTATAAAAATTAAATTTATTGTATTATTGTTTGATTAGGTTAAATGGTTCATTTAATATTTTTAGAATAATGTCTAAACTCGGAAAAGGAAGACCACTTTCCGCCCAATTCAAGGAAATTAATTATAATGTCTACCAATTTACAAAGGACTCTTTGTAATATCATAAATGTATGTTAAATAAACAAGTATTTTTTTTCAATAAAAAAAATAATAATACTCTGAGCCGCAATGTACACACATACAACTACAATCCGGAATTCTTATCGCAAGCGGCAATTAAAGCGGTTATCTACTAGTCAATAAAAAAATTATCGTATCGTTACTAACGAGGTACATTCAGTGATCTGTTTCTTCGGTGCAGAAACTGCTATTGAAATTCTTCGTTAGCTTGTTATTGATATTTTTTTAACCAACGTAATCAATGAAACGATTGATAAATAGCAATTAGTGGTATCTATGAATCGTTGGGCGTCAAAAAAGTGCAGGCATTTATTCCGAATGAGCTTTGAATATCTACTTTATAAATATCCCTAATATTTAACATACCGCTTAGGCTAAACATTTTTTCAACGATTCTCGATTCGACAGTCAACAAAGCGTCCGCACAATCTTTCGACATTGGAAATGGCGTATAGATAGGCAGTTGTGGCACATTGTCGCCCATTTCCAACAGCTTGGCTTCTAGTCTTTCCATCTCTAGCGAATCGCTCTAAAATCCGATAAAACCACTATAAAAATTGCCTCTTTTTTGTATCAACATAACCGTTAAAATTTCGACTTTGTTGCTGAAGAGAGACATCAGTTGATTGAACTTTTGGGTGACACCTGTCGATTTTCCTTTGGCCTCTGTAGGCGTGTTCATTATGAGTCCGGATTCAGACCTCCTGGGAACACTTTCTTCGGCCGATTTGCTAAAATATTTTGCTTTATTTTTTTTCGTGTCCTTAAATTAAAACATACGCGTTAACGACATATTATTTTTCAAGCTATAACACAGTAACAAATCAGCAGATTTGGGATCAAAACAATTTAAAATTATTTGACAATGGTATATAATAAAAAAAAAACAGTTTAATTGGAACAAGAATTTAAATTAATCACAATTATTACCAAGATACACCTATAATCATTTTTGCAACAAATATTTACATTTAAATTTAATTATACGCAATATTTAAATTCGTTTTAACATTTCGTTTATAAACATAAAATTAAATACATTCTATACATCTACGAGGTGTGATCAAAAAATACGGTGAATAGTTTTATTACGACCAAAATAATTAAATTTGTATTAATCTTCTACAAAGTACTCTCCTTGGCTAGCGATACACTTATCCCAACGTTGATTCTTTGATTGGAAGCATTTTTGGAACGCTTCTTTCGGAAGGACCTTTAGTTGCTTCGTTGTGGCTCTCTCAATGTCGGTAATGGTTGCAAAACGTTTTCCTTTTAGCACCGTTTTTATTTAAGAGCCAGAAGTCTTCTTAACCTGCATTTTTATCTCAGAGTCATAACCCAACTTTCATCTTCAGATGTAATTTTGACCATGAACTCCGGATCTGCATCACGACGATCCTTCAATTCCGTGTAAACTAACACGCGATTTTCTTTTTAAAGTTTGGGAACAAATTACGCACTCACTCGCCTCATTTGCAAATTATCGCTCGAGATGTTCAGTTCTTCGGAAAACTCTAGAATAGTCAATCGCCTGATTAAATGAATCATTTTGCTCGTTTTCGTCTGCTTTTAAGATCAAAAGACATCCCGACCGTTGCTCGTCTTTAACTAGCTAATTTCCGCTTTTAAATAACTCATACCATTTGTTAACAATATTTAGAGTCACCACATTATCGCCATGCACTTCATGAGCTTCTTTGACACTTTTTTGCAACTTAATGTAAACGCGTTGTTCGAAATGTTGTTCGTTGCGACAAACACGATAAACATGATCTCACACTTCCGGCTCTAAAAGCCGGCTAACAAGTCACAACATATTCAAACTTGACACTGACTATCTCAACGGATCTGATTTATTACTTCAAATGTATGTAGCGCTAGCAGTTGCTGCTATAAAAATTCATTCACCGCACTTTTTGATCACACCTCGTATATATTAAATTGAACAACTGTATAACGAATTATTTTCTACAAAGTTTCATTTCATAGATATATTAAACAATTCGATAAAAACATTTTATTATTTATTTAAATAAAATTGTAACCTAACAGCCATAGCAAAAATAAAATAAATAATACATCGTATTATTACAATGAACACAAAAAAAAAATAATACAAAAAAGATTTAATAATACGAACCGGATCATGAACGCGTTTGTCATAGCAAATCCCAGGATCTTGAAATAATTTTTGCAAACGTCGTTTCAACGAAACGACGAAAACTTTCAATTGCATTCAAAAGTTATTCTGAGATCATTAGTAGAAGTTTCTATTGTTAAAACACCGAGACCATAGGAATAATTTGATGGCGAGCGGGATCAAGAAAATAATACAGCATGGCACTTTCTGACACTAAAGGGCAGACGGTTGACGGAGGTTCCTCTCCATAGAGAATCTAAATCAATCGATTGTGCAACTGATCGCATACGGATGATATGTATGCGATCAAGCAATAATTTACGCGAAGAGCAGACCTTGAAGAACTCCTAAGGGGTAAAATATTCTTTCGACAATTGGCCGCCATAGGTTACAAACTATATACGGTCGCGCAAATAATTCGAGAAAAACCGAGTTAAATCATCTGAACCACCGATGTCTGACTTTTTTATAATAATCCTTGTTAATGACTTCTACGTGAATTCCTGTATCAAGAGATGATGTCATCGTTTTAGTGAAAGACAGGACAACACCTATACTGTTGGTTAAACAAAACTTGCCGAAAGAGATAAATATTTCGATCAATTTAGCAGAAGCTGACAACAGTCAATAGTTATTTATGTACAATTTGTCACCATTTAAATAAATACGAGTGACTTTGTGCATTTTCAAAGATCAGGATGGAATGACGTCTTGAGAATCAGATTAAAAATATGTTTTAGAGGAGCAGCGAGACTGACTTCGTAATCCTTAAAAATAAAATCGGGCACAAAATTATATTATAATATAGCACACAGTATATTTAAATTTTCAGACTTTAGATCAAAACAATAGATTTCAAAAATATTAAGCGTATAATTTTACATATAGATATAGTTGTAATATCTTGTTGCAAAAATACAAATTTATTCAAAGATAAGTATATCTATATATTATTACATCGATATACTTATCCATACATTATTTGGTTAAGATTAAGAAATAAAATAATATTTAAAAACGGACAGAATATTATAGAATTTTAAGGAGAAAAAAGGAACCGCTGATGTATACAATTAAAAAATTTAACTTACTTTTAATATATTAATTTTCAAATTGTCGTGTGTTTGTTTTTTTTCTGCAAAACAATTAATACGATAGGTCAAGTTAAACATATTTTATAAAAAATGTGTTAAAATTATAAACATATGCTTGCAATTACGATATATATATATAAATATAATTACATAAAAAAAACCGCAGAGCAGTCACTTTTAAATATTATAAAATTAACGCCATGTACAACACAACATATAAGGTCTTCTCACCTTCCATTTCAACCACTTTGCCTGCTAAAGTCCACGTATCTACCAGTTTTTCACTTAACGGCGTAGTCACACCTCTTAAGAAATAATTGTACTTATTAACAGAAATATAAGCGCTAAGGCTGTAGTCCAATATATCACTAAAAACACACCAACAATTTTTATTCACTGTATTCACTGTATTATTTTATTATTTTGAGTTGTATACCTAAGACAAATGTTTTTGATTGCGGGCATGTAAATAACATTCTTTATGGTAAGATTCGGCTTTGTGTGCGATGTAAATTTTGCGATTACATACTGGGGAATAATAAGCTCAAAAAATTCCCTAAGGAACCCCTAGAAAAAAAACTCAATACACAACATATCATACATATACTTAATTATTGAATTTGTTGTTGTGTGTATGTGGGTGTCACTCGTGAGTATGACTGGTGATGATGAAGATGAATGAAATATGTGTAGATAGGAGTAAGGAAATAAAATTAATAAAATATATGACTTGTGTATATTACTGCGATTCGCTACACACGAAAAACACATTAACATATAACTGACTGAAAACTGGATACTTACACAGGAAATCCCAAAATTTCACAAATCGCGGGAAATATCGTAAATCCGTAAACTAGGCCAAGTCATGTTTGGGACATCCTGTATGGTTTAATGTATTCGTATAAAAAGTATTGCATCACGTTTCATTTGCATTCATTACTGTAGATATGAATGATAATTTTTTTGCATATGCGTATTCAGATTATAGTAGTGCTTTTTAACATTCGAATTAATATTGTACGTGTAAATTAGAGAACTGTTTTTTTTGGTAAAAAATACTTTTTTCCATTATCTAATACAAATGCTATGAGCATCTTAATTGTAAGTAATCATAAAAAGCTTCTCAAGAAAATTCCATCATCAATGAAACTAACCACTTTTTTATTTATTGATCTATAAATATCTTTTCCTGAAA
This sequence comes from Plectrocnemia conspersa, assembly GCF_051122295.1. Classification (NCBI taxonomy): domain Eukaryota; kingdom Metazoa; phylum Arthropoda; class Insecta; order Trichoptera; family Polycentropodidae; genus Plectrocnemia; species Plectrocnemia conspersa. The sequence goes on from NW_028277170.1 coordinate 16,592,670, forward strand.
CAGCGACAATAATATACAGCTCGCAGCTGTAAATCACTAAGCAGTGACACCATATTTATAATCTGATCTAAATAGTTTATAATACAAACTAATATTGATTGATTTAGAAGTAACTGATATGTGCTTTTACAATATTTTCAATTAAACGCTAATACAAAATGTCGACTTTAATATAAAGTAAACAAAATAAATCTATTTGGGATAAACTTAAGATTAAGAATAAGAACACACATTAAAGATAAATTGCTGAATCGAGAAAAGTAGGACAAGGCATGCGATCGAGCACCTTCGAAAAGAGAAAATTCGTAAGTGATGAAAAATGATGGAAGTTGTTTGGAAAGAAAGAACACTGACTCTATATTAGGATAGTTGTAAGCTAGATAGATGTCCTAAAATAAAAAAATAAATAGTGAAGTTCAAGAGAAGTTCAAATCTAGACTAGAAATTGGAGGACCAAACAAACGTTTTCAGATACACATCAAAAAAGGTGTGTCAAGTAAGTTTCAATTGGAATGAGTCTGTAGGACAAGCTTAAGCTAATTATAATAATGTATAGTTAGAACAGTCATTTGAATATGTAAAATTCATTGTTAGGATCTATTATTATTCATAAAATATGTATTCTTGACATACCTTATGGGAGAATACCTAATAGATTTTATATTGGCATAGATTCACTTGAATCTAGCTTAATGTAAATATATTTTATAAAAGAAAATTGCTTAACAAAATTGTAAATTCAAGGATGAGCTGCGTAAAATAAAGATGCTCTATTTAGGTTGCTGCTATATTAAAAGGCACGGGAGATAATAAACTGAGCTAAAAACCACTATATGATATATTAAATCGCTAACATGATTACTAGTGATAATCAGTTTATTCGCATACACTTTTTAATGATAGTTGTAGTTGTTTTGTAGTGTTTCTTTTAGTGACAAGGCAGTTATTACATTATGATTAGTTGCAATTTTTAAGATTTTCATAGCGTATGTATTAGAATGATGAAAGCAAAGTAGCAATAATAAATATTTTTTAGCAATATAGATAATCATTTTACACGTATCCCTGTGTTTTATAAAAATGTAAAAATAATTAATTTTCATTATTGGTATTATATGAAATTAATGTAGAAAAAAATTCTTTTTTTTTCTGAAATTATTGCAAATATTACGTATGGTAGTTTTTATGTTGCTATGACAGCAAAACATGTTCAATCTTATTATTTATTTTAAGAACAATCATCGCTGGCAATTAAAAATACATTTTTTTATTTGTTTCTGATTATAATGAAGTGTTACAAAAAATAAAATAAATTGCTATATAAAAAATACAGTGGATAAGAGCTTTAAGAATTGCGTATTATAACATGTATTATGAGACATCTTTAGATAAATAGAAAAAAAACAGAGAAGTAACCTCTAAATGCTTATGAAAAATAAAAATATAATATATATTTATAACTTTAAAAAACTTTTATCCACGAACTTTACAAAAATTAGTTATCGGAAAATTTCTTATTTAAGACATTTAAGATAATGGTGGGGTGTAAAAATATATTTGATTTAACACTATTTAATGTTAAAATGCAAAACTCTTTATCTAAAAGCGAAAATAAATAGTATCACGTGTTTATTATTATTTTCCCTACAGCGGTAATGCAATATTTTTTAAGACTTTTTAATGTTTGTGCTAATTATTATTATTATAATTTTAATTACTTCACTAAAAGAATGTTTCAATTTAAACCATGCTTTCCCATTAGTCGTCTCACTTAAATAGGGCCAGTCATCTATAATTGTTTGTGGATTCGTTACACATCTACACAAAACTTTAACGTTTTGCCACTACTAGGTTCTAAATAATTTTGAAAAAAGTTCGTCTATATATTGAAGAATGCGATCACCTTTTAAATTTTGCGCGCTTATTTCGGGCATCGACGATACGGAGAGTTCGGTAGCCAATTTTCCAAAATCGCATTCAACAGAGGCCCAGCAATACTTATCGGACCAGTAAGAATTACTACTGAGAAGACTGTCAATGTTGTTCATGCTTCGCGATCTGAGCTGCTGGAAAAAATTAAATTTTGATTTTTCTTATAAGATTTTTAGCACATTTCAATTTAAAAAAAGAGCTGGTTAAACGAAGAATAATTTGGTTCAGCGAAAAATATATTATAAAATTTAAAAATCATAATATTATAGTATATACATAATACATAATCTTATTTTAAGTATAATACATATTAAATAAATAAAAAATGTATGGCAATTATTATTATATTTATGAAAAACTCATGCAAAATATAAATAATAATATAAAACAATATTATTTAGCGATTAAGTGTTCTTTTTTTTATTATAAATCACACAAAACGTTTGGAGGTATATATGTAATTGATAAATTTATAATTCACCCGTAAGATGTCATTATAAAACAGACGAAAGTTATTCGTACAAAAAGGTTCGTAACTTAGATAATTTTCCATGAAAAATATTTTGAACGTTAATTTCTAAACAATTTATGTAATTATTAAATATTTTTAAAAAACGTGCTTTTCAAAGATATAATAAATTCTTTTATATGTATCTATCATATAAAACCATCTAGCACTATATGTATTTTATAATTATGTTTTTTTCAGTCATGCATTGATTTTAAAAACTTTTGTAAATCATTTGTATTAAAAATCACCGAATTTACAATGATATTTTAGGTATAACAGTTTTTCATTTCAGCGTCAATTATATAATCTAATATAATCGGAAAGTCATTTTTCGCACTCGAATACATTTATGCTTGCCCAAAAGAGTAAGATTATCGAATAAGTAATTTATATGGGCGAAGATCTATTAGATTTATAGATATACTGTGCTTTAAAAATAGCAAAAATAAGGATTTATTGCTTTATATTAAGATTGATAGAAATTATGCAAATATTTTCACCATTTGATCCGTTAAATCAGGACTTTTTTAAGTCAAAATACAATTTATGAGTAAAATGCGGCATAGAGCATCAGTTTATCTTCAAGAGATAAGCAGTTAAAAATAGCTTAATTGTAAAAACTTAAATTAGTTTAAGAAAATACTGTAATTTTTTAAACTGTATTATTTCTTTTAAATCAATTACACAATTATTTTTTGTGTTTTTACGTGTTGTTTATTTACTCAAATGCCATTTTTTACATTTATTCCAATTCTTCAAGTTTAATTGGTCGCACAATGAAAATATTTTTTAGAAACACAGGTGTCTTTAAAAAATTATTTCGAATATTTTATCAATGTGTAAAAAAGGTTTTGGGAAAATAGTTGCGGTTTATGTAATTTTTACAATGAAAATATCATTTAATTATTTTACAATATTAATTTTGCTTCAAATTAGGTCATTGAATTAAAGATGAAAAATAAGAATTAAAGAGCTTTTTGTATATATTCAAAATGTGTAGTAAAAAATAAAAAAATCTACACGTTTTGGTTTAGATAATAAAGTCAGTCTGAGTTAATATTTTTTATAATTGCGTTTTATTCGATTATTTTTGAATATAATAAATTATAAAATAGGACGAAAGAAAAGGCCAGAATTGACAAAGGTAATAAATTGATACCATCCTATTCTTGCTTGAGGCTATTAGGATGCTAATGGAGATAAAAAATATGATTATTTTAAGTGCTTTTCTTTTATGCATTAAAAATATTGAAAGTAAGATTTTAGACCCTAGTAGAAAATTAGTATATATATATATGTAAGGGAATTTAAACAAGGGAACGCAAGAGATCTAGGGTAGAATTTTTTTAAACCTCTAGGCTTAAGAAACGCACCGTATAAATGTGGTTCCAAAAAATCGTGCTGTGGGCTTTGAGCTTTTATAATATTGTGGGAAGTTTTATTAGGTGTAACTACGCACAACAATGAAAGAACCTGCACAAAAGTAATGTCAAGTTGTGCTAGATTTCGTGCTAGGGACGAAAGCATTGAAAATAAAAAATGTCATGAGCATTCTTATTTATTTAAGTTAGGTTAGATTTTGTATTAGAGACAAAAACCTTGAAGATGTAGAATATCTCTAATTGCGATGTTTATTGTCAATCAAAAAGGTCCAATTCTCTTGCACGACAATGCGTGATTAAACATTTCAATATTGATTTATAATTAGTTGATTTAACATTTCAATAACTTATTTTTTGGTAAGGTATTTAGCAACAGAACTCTTACATTTTACAATTCTCAACTATTAGCTGATAAAAAAGTCTTTGAATATGAGTCATAAATCGCATTTATTTTCATATATAATTTTATGTTTTATTAATAATATTTTTTTGTGTTACCAAAACATTTTGGTTCGCCCTTTCTAACTGACGTCTGTCACCTCGCTCGGGCGCGTTCAATCGCACCCATTGTGAGCAATATTGGATCGTTCCAAAAAGTAGTTTAAGAAAACTAAAAAAAAAACACCCTGAGAAAAGAGATGGTTTGTTCTTTCTGTACGGGGTTGAAGAACGCGTAGGGATAGCTCATGTTTTATAGGCCGATAAGGAACTAAAATTAGACGTAGAAAATCGATGGCTCGCCATGAGTTCACACAACACCACTGATATATTATGTTTCTACTTATGGCTCTAAATCGTTGTCGAGTTTGTATTAATTGCAATTATCGTGTAATATTAGGTTTGTCGAAGATTATGTGGTTTTGTAAACCCGAATGCGCAATTTCAGCGACGTAACGCGGTAGCTATAGCAAGTAAATACTATATTCAATATTTGTATATTTTTATTATTTGATTTATTTAAAATTAAATAAGGAAATCTCTATGTAATGTCTATGCTTTAGATCTACAGATATTTTCTTAGTAAACTTCTTAGTATATATAATATAAAAAAGCTACTTTAAAGTGTTAATTAATATCAAAGGTAAGGCGTGTCATAGCTGAATTAATTACAATTTTTAAATATAAAAATAGTGTTTGCAACGTAAAATATGAGCTTTTGTGCATTTTTTGTGTACATATTGTATGTATTCCATATTAAAGATGGAACAGAAAATATATTTAGAGCTTAGTATTTCATAATAATTTCATGTTCATATATAGAACCAAAAAAAAAATTCTAATAATTACTATAATATAATAAAAATATAAATGTATTATATTAAGAATAAAAAATACTAGTTATGATATTTTTATATAAAATTAAGCAAGTAAGGTGACCATTGTATTTTTTAATTGAGGTCTGAGGTAAAGCAAACAATTATATAGAATGGGTAATAATATTATATTATATACGTAATATGTTATTATTCTTATGTGTATGTATGTAAACTTTTTTTTTTCTTAGTATTTTAACATTATCAATCTTCAATGTGATATGTTTATATTAAAAAGAAAGACATACATTGAAAACATTAATAAAACGAAAAATCAGCATCATTAATAGGCTTTTAATAGTCAATTAAATCAATTGAAATTCTCACGTAACACGTAATATAGTTATTTGTAGTGTTAATTTTTATTAACATTACTCAATAGATTTCAATCATTATGAATGAAATTTAAAGTGTTACAATAGCAAAATCTATAGTAAGCATATATTATTTTGCCCCTCAATAAATATACATATGGTCATCTTACTCTGTTGTTTATTGTTTTAATGTGAAAATAAATATATAGGCCGTCATATCAACTACTAAAGTTCTAAATAATAAGCATATTTAAAAATATATGTATTATGTCTAATATACGCATACAAGCTTATTATAGATAATAATTTTTATTTCTAATACGCTTTATAAGCGTAATTAATTAAAACCGTTTGTGATAATCGTACGCAAATGACAATCGCTTAATTGTTGTGTGAATTATCAAGCAACGCGGCATTAAGCATATAAATAAGTAAATCGTAAAGTTAAGGCTCTAATATGTCCGGTAAATGAATTTGAGAATATACGAATATGTATGTATAGAGTGGAGAAAAGGACACTGTTGAAAAATATATTAATTAATAAAATATATTTAAAATAATCAATGTACAGCCTTGACCATAATAAAGGAGCACTCCTTGAAATGGTGTGTAACTCTTTACAAGTGCATAGTCTGACCAAAATACTTGAGCAGCTAGTACTATACAAAGGAATTTGTCGTTTTTAATTTCTCTTTAAGTCTCTGCAAGCGAAAGGCCATCCATTTTTTCGCAGAAGGTAAGAAGAAATCTCAATAATAGGTTGTAAAGCATGACACAATCCATGGCTTTCAGAAATAAATAAACATCGAAGGCTAGAGTGGGCCCGAAAATACCGATGAAACCAACTTTAAAATAACTTTAACACGAAAAAAATATTATAAACTTAATTTATTTAAAAAATTTTAGAGCAATAAGTTTTATATAATAATCATACTCTTTTAGGTTTTTGTGACCCCTGGTGTAGTACACGTGCGTTGAAGAGTCGGAAAATAATATCTAACTGATTGCGTAGTACCCAAAGTCAAATATAATGGCGGAAGCGTTATAGTCTGGGGTTACATTTACATGGCAGCAGCAGGGACAGAAAACCTGTATATTTGCGAGAGTAGTATGAATAATGACATTTATGTTTCAATGTTGGAATCCACTTTAGTGAATTACTACTGGAAAATATTTCCAAGCACAGACCACGCTACCATCCGATTCCAGCAAAATAACACTTAGCTAAAAATCAAACGCTTTTAGGGTGGCCTACACAATTAACATACCTAAATCCTATAGAGCATTTATGTGCAAAATTAAAAGAAAATGACACTTTAAGCAACTTTTGTCGGTTTTTAATTAAAATTTTCACGATTTTTTAATATATAACACATGTATTGTTGTACCCCATTATTTTGGACAAAGCTGTTTTTATGGCAATGAAACCATTATTATGGACATGACACGTTGATTCTAGATGCAATTCATATAATCGAAGAGTATATTTTTTATAATATACAATGTGTTGTATATTAGACTAATACATAATTATAAGTGAAGCTATCTATAATTTAGTTTTGCGGCAAAATTTACTCTGGGAAGAAAAAAGTATATAGTACTATTTTGGCTTCTTACCCAGATCAACGTTAAAATCTTATTCATAAGATATCAGGACTTCGATGTTTCAAAACACCTTTAAAAATGCTTCAGCTTTTGAGTGAATTATGAAGAACTATTTCAACATGTTATTTAATACATATCATAAGAATCTTAAATAAAGCGAATTTTATCCTACTTCTGTGGGTGTCGTTTTTAATGATTAAATAATATACAAAAATAGATCTATGGTATTAATTTTCTAGTGTGAGTAATGCTAAGATGTGCATGATGACTATGAGTGAGTTGTAGGTAGTTTATTTAACATTAAACCCCTATAAGTCAGGCGTACCCTATTGAGTAATCGCAAATGAAGCAAATTTAGTTAGGGTTAAATCTGAAAAGAAATATATTTAATATGAGTATAACGCTTTTGATAATAAGTGAATCATTAAATGAGAATAAATGTATGGCTTTTTTACTTTCTCGGGCTTCTATGTAATATGCTGTACAAAATAATGAAAATTTAATTATTGTCTGCGCGTGATAAAAGAGAATGTTTATCTAATTAAATTTATAAAACTACTGCCTATTTAAGCGCTTCGTGCATGTGCTTAATAATTATATTAATTATTATCTCTACGCGAGTTGCCCTAGCTACATTTTTACCTCGGGTAGTACTGTTGATTTAGGTACTACCAGAAACATAGATAGGGTATCCATAGCCATCTTATTCTCATTGGGTAGAAAAAACTGGTACCTTGCTCTCTTTTCGTCGAGAGCCTTACTCGACGACCTATGTTGGCCGTCCCTGCGTCTAAAAAGCTTTTTAATATGCGCCAACCTAGCGTTTTTCTTCTTGGGTTTTCCCTTGATTTTCTCCGAAGCTTCTTTTATGTCAGATTCATTATTTTTCGCAGGTTCTTTAGCTGCGGGGGCCTTCTTGATGGCGCCCTTGGAGCTTGAAGCTGGCACGGAGCTTGAAGCTGGCATGGAGCTTGAAGCTGCCACGGAGCTTGCTATAGCCACTTCATTTACTTCCGGCTCCACGACCACTCTAAATGGAGTCGTTTCTCCCCTTTGAGCATATCCTTTATGCATCGGAACCTTTTTGATGGCCCCTTTCGACTCTATCTCATGTATTGGTTTAGCCACTTCCTTCTTCTCGGGTTCCACGACTACTTTAAACGGTGTAGTTTTTCCCTTTTGTGCAAATCCTTTATTCATCGGGACCTTCTTGATGGCGCCTTTGGATTGCGGATCGGAGCTTGCTTGCGGAGCTTTCTGAGCTATTTCCTTCTTCTCGTGTTCCACGGCCACTTTATGTGTCGTTTTTACCTTTTGCGGATTTCCTTTAGTCATCGGGACCTTCTTGATGGCTCCCTTAGATTCAAATTCTGGTACTGGCTTAGAAACTTCCTTCTTCTCCATGACTACTCCTGATGCGAGAGAATTCATTTTTTGATTTGACCTTTTGGCCATCGGTACCTTCTTGATTGGTCCTTTAGAAGGCGAAGCAGACGATCTTTGCTTATAGGTTTTTGAAAGAAATTTCGTTGCAGTATAATGGCTGCTATTATTTGGCGATTGGAAGATATTAAATCTTTGCGAGGAACAGGAAGCATTTGAGTCTCCGTCGGAATCGAAGCAACGTAATGGTGATTTAGGGAACCACGTTGTGTTCTCGTTGCCCGAAAGCGACATGACCTTGAACTTGTAAATTATTTTCCTTACTTCGCCAAGTTCGGGATAGCCTACAGACTCAAAATCTTCGTTATCTGATTTCCCCCATGTGAACGAGGTCCATTTTATAAGTTTTCTATTGCCCTTTTCGAACCAACTCTCGTTTGTTTCTTTATTCTCCTTGGGTTTACACTTCGCGTCGACGGGCACCCCTGTTGTATTTTCGGTCGTCGGAGTCGGATTGGGATCTTGCGACTGCTGATTTCGATTTCGCATGTTTATTTCAACACCACTTTCGACTCTAGGCGGTTTTTGATACCTGCCTTGTCTTGTTGGCGTCGGAACATCTTCGTTATCTTTTCTATCCATATTAATTGGCAACGACCAACTTAATGATCACTTTTCAAGTTAATAACTGTTCAATGAACACGCTTTTATAATTTTTGCGTAACTTTATACACTTTATAAGTCGACGCAAAAGTGAATTTCTGTGGAAATAAATAAAAATACATGTTATTAAAAAACCATACGAATTATCAATACCAGGCATATATTATTTGAATAGATACAGATACACGTGAATATATATTACGTTTCAACTCATTATTGAAATATATACCTTACGGTTTTCATTCAAATATATTCCATAGTAAAAAGATGGGCAAAAACTTTAATGAACCCGTAAATAATACAGGAAAACCTTACGCCGACCTTGTTTCTAAATTTATCTCTGAATCACATTTCAGTTCACACATTTAGGGATTATTTATTCAAAGGATCTTATATGTTTACATGTTTATTCTCATTGTTTTGTGTATTTCATTAGCGTATTTATGAAACATATTTACATCACGAACTGTCTATAATAATAAAATTGTTTCAGAGCCATATTGTCTAACAAATATTATAAATCACTTACTAATACACCCATACCTCGCTATACGGCCGCTCTTTATACGGCCTTTCGCTATAACGGCCCTCTGCAATTAAGGCACGTTTTCGATTTACGGCCTAAAATGTTTCGCTATTACGGCAAAAAAACTTTTTTTCGATGTCGATTTTTAAAAAAAATTAAAAATAGATTTAATTTGCATAATTTTAAAATGAAAGGTGAAGCAGCTAGCGCCGATGAGGCCGCATCTAAGGAATATCCCAACATTTTAAAGGGAATTATTGAAAGAGGGGGTCATAAACCTGAACAAGTGTTTAACGTAGACGAAACAGGGCTTTATTGGAAGCGAATGCCTGATTGCACGTACATTTCAAAAACCGAAAAATCTGCGTCTGGTTATAAGGTGTCTAAAGAACGATTAACTTTTAATATATTTGTCCGAAAATCCAAGGCCTCTTGAAGGACTAAATAAAAATCAATTACCCACCATATGGAGATCCAACAAGAAAGCTTGGATGATTACAGCTACTTTAGAGGATTGGTTCAAAAACCACTTTTGCACAGAAGTGAAAAAATATTTGCGAGACAATAACTTAAGCAACAAACTTTGCTAATTTTGGATAATGCACCAGGGCATCCTACTAATTTATCTGAACTATCTGGAGGTGTCATGATTGAGTACCTTCCGAAAAATACAACAATTATGATCCACCCAATGGATCAGGGTGCAATAGCCACTTTTAAGGCATATTACCTACGCCGAACTTTCCGACAACTTATAAGGGAAACCGATGGTAAATCTACAATTAAAACATTTTGGAAAAACTATAACATCAAGGATGCTGTTGACAGCATCAGTGAATCATGGAAAAAATTAAAATTAACAACAATGAACCATGTTTGGAAAAATATGGCCAGAATGTGTAAAAAGTACTGATGCAGAAGTTAATTGCCTTCCTGAAATTAGGCAAAACATTTTGGATCTAGCACATGATCTCGGCTTTGAAGGTTTGAACGAACGTGATGTGCTTGATCTACTTGAAGCTGATAGGGAACCCCTTTCATATAAGGAGCTCATTCAGTTGCAAGCAGAACCGGCATTTGATGAAGAGACAGAGTCTGTTGTATTCAAACAGCTAACATCAAAAAAATTGTCAAAAGCTTTTTCCTAATTCGAACAAGGAATAAACATCTTCCTTAAAAACGATCCTGACGTCGAACGTAGCGTTAAAGTTTCTCGAGGAATTAACTCAGCCATTAGCTGTTATTAATCATTGAAGAACGAAAGAGACAAAAAGGCAAGACAAACAACGTTGGACAATTTTTTTAAGCCAAGCCCATCCTTACCAGCGAAAAATGAGAACGTCACTGATCTGCAGGTTACCATTTCTTCATCGTCTTCAGATTACAGCCATTTTAAAAAAAAATACATATGTATTCATACACATATTTTATGTAACATGAAATTGTTTCATTTTTCTTTATGGATTATTGTTGGTTTTTGGAGTCTGTTATTATTTTATGTACAAATGTATGTACTTGTTATGTATGTATTTTTGATTTAAATTAAATAAAAAGATAAAATGCATTTTAAATGATAAACCATGTTACATATTTAACGAATTTGGAACCGATCCCATTGAATTTGTATGAATTTGTATTAGAATAATTGATTCGTTATACGGCTTTTCGCTTTGCGGCCAAGTTTCATAAAGCGAGGTATGGGTGTACTATAATTCACAACTTTTATATAGATTGTGTATCGGACTATTCATACATACAATCTACATCTTACTATCTTTACATATTAAAATTAAAATAATTATTAGGTAGATAAAAGTAGATGAAAAGAATTTTTCACTTCAAAAGATTTGGCCAATAATAATTTAGTTGTTATTAATCAATAATGGACGAAGAAGAAGCGTCTTATTAGTAAGTTGCGTTATTAAATTTTCTGAAGCGTATTACCATAGTACAAACTAACACGAGCTAAGCTTTTAATTGTAATAATTTTTCTGCTTTGAAGAATTCTATATTATAACTAAAATTCAATTATTAGTCACTAAAATAAAGGAATTAGCAGCCTTAAGTAAATAGAAATTTTTATAAAAGTTTGTATAGAGGTCCGATCAACTTAATATATAACTTGTTTTAAAGCAAAAAACTATTTTTTAAACACTAGATGGACAGCACGGTTTTCATGTATTGAGATCAGTAATAACGAATCTGTTCTGTTTTTTCAAAATTGTAACAAAAGACTTTACGACACTAAAAGACCAACGGTTGATGGAAATTGATATCCATAGATCTAAATCACTATATAGAGAGATGCATTCAAACAATTTTAAATCATCTGTATACAGAAAAATAACTCGAATTTATGTCAGTTATAAATAACGCGAAGGGATGAAATTTTATTACGAGAATCGGCTGCCATAGGTTACTAACTGTCTACGATCGCTCAAATAACTTGAGAATAACTGAGTTAAATTATCCGAGCAACCGAGGTCCAACATTTTTTTTACTAATAATCCATGACAAACCTTGTCGAAAGTATTTACAAAATCCGTACAAATCCGTACCCTATATGATTCGACGAGTGTACTATGGAAAGCTCTTCTTTAAGCTGCTGATAGCGAATATACACATCTATAGATTATTAAATACCTTCTTTTTTGAGTATCGCATGCAAAAACAGAAGTATTTGGCAACTGTCCAATTAGTATAGCTATTCAAATTTTTATCCATCTGTCGGATAGTATTGATTTTTTGTTAATGAGTAATGTTTTTTCTCTGTGCAAGTTGCATTGGCGTAAAGCTGTTATGCTCTGCACATGTATTAAAATAAAATAAAATTAAATCACACCTAAATTCACATTATTTATCTACTGCTTGTCTTAATTAATATTAAAAAAATATATAAAATTTTCCAAAGAGAGTTGTTGAAATTAATTGATTTTTAAAAGGCAAAAAAAGTTTCGGAAACTATGGTCAAAGAATACAGTATTTTCTTTATTAATATGAATAAGCAGTGACGTATTCTATCTCACTGATTTAGTAATCGTCTTAGTTCAAGCAGATTACAGACGTCTACGTTGTATAATATATTCGATATGGTATCGTGGGAGCTCGATGCTTCTAATTAATATTGCAGCAAATACTGGGTTTTTATATAGGTCTCTAACTAACACATCAATCTGACATTAATTATATGTTTACCTTACAAGGCCGCAAAAGTAAATATGGGCATTGAAAATGCAGGTTTTTTTGGATCACACCGTACATCCGACTTTTTCATCTAGCAGACGCCGATGAAAGGAGCACTGCATAGACTATCCGTTGTATTTTTGCTAAAAATATCCAAATTATCATATTATATTCATCGCAATCGGTGGTTGAGCTCTGTGTGTGTATACTATGTAGTGTATATTTGCGCGCAACGGATTCAGGCGTCGGGGGCTAGGGGGTTTCACTACGGCCGTGTTGTTGTTCAGCGATTGCCAAACTTGCGCTCGAGTCATGCGTGAAATGCGAGAGCTCTAGCCAGCCGGCTTTTACGTAATCTAGATCATGAAGAGGGTAACGCCACCGGCCCCCTAATGTAAAGGTACCACCGCGTGCCATTCCACTTTCGAGCCTGGCCCCTAAGCGAGGGTGACCGTCGGTGAAAAATCGATTTTCCGCCAAATGCCTCAGCTGGTCGCCGTAAGTGGGTGAAATGTGGAGTAGCAGAGTCTCGACAACCAGAAAAACTGTAGTCTTAAAAAAATCGACGGGAGGTTTGAGAGCTACTGGAAAAGTTCTGATGCACTGTCGTACTTTTTACTTTGTTTTCAAACTGTGTGCTTGTGAATTTATTGAAAATAAATTTAGTGGGGGTGGGGTAACATAACAAATATATTGAATTTAAATTCACGTTATTATAAGAATGAGAAATTGCATCAAAATTATATAATATGAATTGAAGCAATTGAGATAAATATTTAATACAAGCTTATAACGTAAGAAAATCATAAAACGCAAGGATGCATTTTTTAAGACGTATTGGAATTCAAAACTGAAATTTCTCGAGAATAGTTGGATTATCAATATAACACCCTTTAGAAGTTTAAAGAAATGCTAAGCCACACATATCCCAATACTCTTAAAAGAAAAGTTGGAACGAATAATAACCAATATTGACAGTTCTTTAATTGAAATATTTCGAATAATAGAATATGATCAAAAAAAAAGACACTGATAACTGATGAATAACAACAAACCGAGCATCTTGTAAGATTTTTAGCAGACGTTGTTTATATGTAGGGAAAACATCCACTTACTATCTTTAATGGAAGTTTTTTAGCCAAAGCGTTCCAATCGAGATCATAGGAATAATCTGATGACAAAAAAGAAAATGACAGAGTATAACACTTTCCGACACTAAAGGGGAGATAGTTTCAAAAGCTCATTTTCATAAAGAATTTTACTCTGTATAAAGTAGAAGTCCGCAACAGATTAAAAGCATCTTAACAATTTTAAATCATCGGTATACAAATGTGAATTGGAATTTGTAACTGGCGTATTTATGTCATTAATGAATAATGAGAAATATTCTTTTGATAATCAGTTCAAACACTTGAGTCTCAAAAGTGATTGAAGACATAACTATTAAATATTTGAGCAGAAGCTTACAACACCGCGACTGGTCTGCAAGTTTTTAGTGCACAATTTGATACATTTTTATGTATAGTAAAAACTTTAGTGCATTTCTAAAGATCGAAAAGCTTTAGAGAAGCTGTGAGCTGAATTTCTCAACTTTAAAAATTAAAATAGGACCAAATCAGGTCCAGAATGCTTAAAAATATATACACCTATCATTTGAATGTCAACCACCAGCTTATTGCTTATTAGGTTAAAATGAATAAATCACTTTTAATTTATAAAACATATTTTTTTTTTAATTTTAACGTCATTTTTTATTTTATTTCTAATTTACTTTATGTTTGTATGCTTTGAATCGCATGTATGAATTTAGTAAATAGTATTAAAATGTTAGCCGCTAAGTAAGTTGTAAAGAATAAGTAATATGTCTTTAAAGCCAACAAAACAATCTAAATCAAAAACTAAGCTATTACAATATTTTTTCAGAAAAATAGATATTGATGAATATATATAATATATCATTGTCAAAATGTAAATATTGGGCTTAAATTTTAATTATTGTACACAATTTTTATTAATAAGATGACTACGCCAAAATGGAACTAAACAACCGACTGCATCACAATCATTGTCACGCGATCATCGTAAAAGATAGTATCCCCAAATATAAATAGATAAAAAAATACGTTTTATTAGCATTCATATGATTTGATTGACATTAACCTCAATCATCATACACATCATGTTCACATTTAAAATGAACCTGTTTTTTTTTGCAATTCGAGTAATTATATTTAGTCAAATCTAATGAATAATTAAAAGGAAAAACTCACATTTCGGCCTTGGAACTCAAAATTTGAAGATTTCAACACGAAGATTGTTTATATAGCTTAATCAATGTATTCTTCTAATCCTCACACACATTATGTATATATTTATTATAGCACACCTAGTTAATTTTCAATCCGAATATTTATATTCAGTCAAATCGAACAACGTACTAATGAAAATTATTGTCGCGTAGCAAATTATTTACAACGGTTGTCACATTACTGTCAGCCATCTTGTTTTATATTTGAATGCTTATTTTTCATTGGTCGAAACAACAGAATTCATTACCGGTGGTTCGGAAATTCAATTTTTATTTTTTTAATTAGAATTAAATATATTTCCTTTGTTTACGTGTATTATTATATACACCGTTCATATAAAGCGATACGATTTAAATACTAGAGAATTGAGCACAAAATGCTTCATTGTCCGGAAGCGGAAGCTGATACGGCTTAGAAAAATTATATATAAGATTTTAAATAAAATAGGCTCTAAGCCTGTTTTAAACGGCATTCATTTTAGTAATAACACAGTTTTATGCCGTATGTATTAAATAGTTATGAGTATTAAAAAAAATATTTGAAATGCGAACAAGTATTTTTTTGATTAATCAATATTTAGAAGAAGGCTGATGTTCGATATTTTAGTTTCGACAAGAAAAAAATACCATATAAATTTCTTTGTATGAAGTCACTTGAGACTTATACAGCAGGAAAAAATATATATAATTGTTATAATTTTTTTTTAAAGAAATATTTTATTTTTTATTATAATTAAAAATAAAGTTTCTTGTATTTAATCGCAACAATACTTTATTGCTGTACATATTAAAGGAAAACTTTATTTTCTAATTGCCTAAGAGAGCAATTATATATAATTTATTTTTAAAAATTGTAAGGAAGATTGCAGTGCTATTTATCCCGATTGCAAGGTTGTTAATATGTATATGCATCCAGGTACTTGGTTTTTACCTACATGATTTAAAAAATCATCTACATATATTTTTTCAGTTTTATGTAATGTGCTTTGTCACGGGAAAGCCTGCCATTACGGATGTTACTTAAACCAGTCAACCAAATCTATTTAGGGGGAAAGTGGTTGAAAGAGCCAAACGTCACCTTTTAACTGGGAAGGCTCTTTAACGACGTATTTTATAAATGGCAAAACTATGTTTCTTTTACTAGCTAAAAGACGAAGTAAACAAATTATACGCGCAATAATATGGTTTAAGGTTATCTGAAATTACCACCGTTTTGTTAATTATAATGTTTATTTATTTTGTATTATTAACGAAAAACCGTGATTTCAGTTAACTATCAATAATTTAACGATAAAGTCGACTCTCCTAGAAATTATTACCCCTTTATTTTTTTTATGTCGTACATAATTATAGAGTTATTCGATTTGATCTTTTCAAAATACTGCTTCATATATAGATAAATCAGATTAAGAGCAGAATATAATTTGTACTGATAAAACTAACATTAAAAACATTCATTCCATGTTTATTGAAAATTGTATTTTTAATTAATCATTTAAAAATAAGTAAGAAACTATGTTGATAACAAAGCAACGCAAAGCTAAAAATAAACAATTATAATTTCTTTAAGAAAAGTAGCTATTAATAAACACAAAAAGTTTTTCAATATTTTGAACGGAAAATGGCAATTTTGAGTGAAAAAATAAAAAGTCTCAAATATTTTTAGCCCTGTTTATAGGTATGTATATATGTATATGTTACTAGAGATATTTTCTATTGCTTATATGAAATCTTTTATATTATTTTCAATACAAATTTCAATGCAAATATCAAATAAAAGTCATAGTTCGAGACTAAGATTAGTCTATGAAAATTTTGATAATTAAAAAATAATAAATCAAGTTAAAAATTATTTTTAACTCATTTAGTTTCTAAGTATTATAAAGGTAGTAACATATTATTATGTATCAGTTACAATTGTTTAAACAGGTTATCTGCATACTTAAATACTAATTTTTCTAGCAGTTCGGGAAATAATAACAATTTTAATTAAAATGAATCCTAAGCCAGTTTTGCACGGCATTTATTTTTATAATAATACAGTTTAATGCCGTATATACAATATAAAATGGTTAAGGATATTAAATATTATATATTTTCTGAACATTCAGATGAATTGATATTTAGAAAGTGGCTCATGTTCGATATTTTATTTTCATGTTAGATAAATTTCTTTGTGTAAAGTCACTTATTTTAATCACATATTTTTAGTTCTATTGGACATTTGTCGATTTGTATTGACTATTACTCAACACTTCTAGCAACTTTTCTCATCGAGAGACTGATAACATACCCGAATTTATTGAGCAAATTCACCATCGGTAAATAGCTTTTTAATTAGATAATAAATAGGCTACTCGTGAATTAATTTTATTTACTCTACAAGAGTTTGAAAATCTAAAAGAAATTTCCAGCTCGACCTCTGGTCTACATAATATAAAAATTGAGGCATAGCAAACACAATAAAGGACGCAAATATTAAGGCTATATTCGATCTTTAGATAGAAACTCGTGCTATATTATATTGAATTCAATTAGGTTATATTTATAGTTATATTCCACTAATAAGTCTAACTGCAACTAGGTTTATTTATAATCAATATTGTATAAATCTTTGATATCAAGGTAGGATTTTCCTCAACAAGAACAAAAGTAGCATGCTTGAACAAATTATATAACAAATCGCGATATTGATACAAAGGCAACTCTGTCAAGATATCTGTGAAGTGGTTAATATAATTCTAGTTTAGCCCGTTCGTTTCCATAATTATGTTCATGTTTAAATTCTATAACAGTTTACGATAGCTTAATATTGAATCTAAACCTGTTGCGTATAAAATAAATGCAAATTTACATTTTATTGAATAGATAGATACACGATTAAATAACCTAGGATGTAAGTTACACTATAAAACCGATTTGCACATTGCTGTGACAAAGATAACTCTATCAATATTTTAATTATAGATTCGTGTAAGTATTATAGAGTAAAGTTCTTTAGAAGTATTAGCTTTACTCCAATAGTATCCATATTATTTAATTTTAATAAAGTAAAAAAACAACATCTCCATTGAATGTTCAGTCGAAACTTAAACGCCCTAATTTGAAACCCGACATATTTATTGGTGAAACCTAAGCGTAAACATTTACCTCAACAAACTGTTATACGTACCTCACCCCGAACCTTCTTTAATATTTAAAAAGATGTAAGGGGTATAAGCGGGTGGCGGTTATACGTTTTTAACAATTTGTGTTTTGAAAATCGAATGTAGGTGCATATTAATTAAATCTGTTTTGGGACATTATATTTTTTATAAATCTACAAATTATACTAAAATATACAATAAAAATATCCAATAAATAAAATAAACAATAAGAAACTTACTTGAATATACTTATTCAAGTAAGTTTGCCTTAGTTGAAATTGATGAAATACCGCAAAATAATTCAATTTATTTTAACTATCGGAAAATTTCTTATGCTATCATCTGAGCAGATAACCGTCTAAAATGTTTCAAAGTATTACAAAGGGTAAAAGTAATTTCTTTCGATGCAATAATAGTCCTACTTCCGTTTAGTCTTTATGAAAAATAAATATACATGAAGTATGTAGTATATCAATAAAATTTGAAGGATCACATCAATGCCGAAGTCGTTCATCTCCACAACGTGGAAAATCTAACCAAAGAAAGAAATAACCAAATCACACGAATTGATGCAATCATATTTATGTTTAACCAAATGACATATAATGCATTAGTAATCTTGATTGTAATTTTCCGATAAACACCCTCAAAAGGTTCAGTAATTATAATTTTTATAAAGACACTGAAAAATATCTATTAGGTCTTATTTTCAATATGAATATAGAAGTGTTTGAAAACGGCTGTAAGGCAAAATCTATATATGTAATATCAGAAGAATCTTCATTTATATGTGTATTCGAATTATCAACGTTTTACTGTATAACACGTGCGTGTTGGTCAAATGGCCGACATAAATTAGGAGATCCCTGCAACTAGTCTCGCCTTCTTTTTACTTAAATTATTGACGGACAACATTCGAACCACTTACCAATTCGCCACGAAGCAATAAACAAGCGTTCAATTCAGCCTCTGCGAGAAATTTTCCGTTTCGGTGAATACTTTTACTTTTATAATCAACTACAGCAGTAGTTGCCAAAGTTTTCGGTCCGCAACCGAAACCAATAGAACGGCTAACTCTTCCGATACCCTAGGTTTAATTTATCTATTTTTTATTTCGCAAACGGCCGGAAATTGATTACCTACACTTTTTACGTATAAAACGTTTTTTTTAATGTTGAATATAAATATTATGCATATATCACATCATCATTCCATTAGTTTATTACCGTCATTCAGTGATATATTTTAAAACATAATCCTTATGCGCTTAAAATATTTCGGGAAATTAATTACTAACGAACAGTTCGGCTTCCGCGAAAATCAAAGCTTATAGTTTGATGGAGCATATCATCGCTAATTTTTTTATGAAAATGAGGACGGCCCTTTTAATTTTAGAAAAATAAAAAACTTTTGATACGCTATAGAATGATGGTTTGATTCATAAACTATACAAATACGAAATCTCCGACTATCTGCTACGCTAAATATGCTCATACATAAAAAGTAGAAGCTATGCTGTTTTATTAAATAATAAACATATTGCAAAATTAGTTTTATGGTTTCTTTACAATGATTCTACAATAATAGTAATAAATATATTCAGTGGCAACGTCACAAATGAGCGCGGACAAATGAGCGTGTGTAAAAAGAGCGCTGCATTATAAGCGCTGCGTCATAAGAGCGCTTACCAAAGTAGCACTGTAACAAAATAGCGTGCGTCAAATACACAAACAGTCATATGAGCGTTTGACAAAAGAAAGCACGTCGTAAGAGCGCAAAAATATTTTAGGAGTTAGGTATACAAAATATAAGTAAATTGTGAGAAATTTACAAAGAATAAAAATTCACGAAATATAGGCAATAAAATTAATATTTTATGTGCCAGAGCGTATTGACGATTAAAATGATTTGTCAATGCAAACATTATTATTTATTAATTATTACATACATACGAAAGTATGGCTCCCCATTCCCATACATACGATATACTAATTTTGAATTTATCATTAGATTTGTTCTAATTAACCTAACGTCGTGGCACATTTCTGACCATAGATATGGAAATTTTCGATATACTAACATAAATCATATGTATATGATTATTAATAGATGATTTTTTTACAGTTTAATATATAAAACAATAATCGTTTAATTAACTGAAATATATTATATAATATTTGTACTCAGTCGTTATTCGAGATAGAGTGTAGTCGTCTAAAATAGATACCCAAAAACCAACTGCGATGCTGTGAAAATTGATAATTAAATGTTATTTATCGCATATAATTAAAAAATATGTTATCGAAAAAAGTTTCACAATATTTTTAATTGCTATTTGTTTATCGTCAAATAGGAAAAAAAATGGTCTGGCGTGCCATATACCTGCTCTATAACTGTATGCATTCATTGCAAGTCGAGTCGATAATTATTTGTCAATTTAATGAAACATTACAGAACAAATCTAATGATAAAATCAAAATCAGTGTTTCATTTTAGTTCAAAATATGTGTATATCGTACGTATGGGGATGGGGAGCCATACTTTCGTATGTACATAATAATTAATAAATAATAATGTTTTCATTGCTTAATCATTTTAATCGTCATTACGCTCTGGCACATAAAATACTAATTTTACCGCCTATATCTCGTGAATTTTAATTCTTTGTAAATTTCTCACAATTTACTTTTATTTTGTATACATAATTCCTAAAATATTCATTACTTGATATTCTCCAAGTATTTTTGCGCTCATATGACGTACGCTATTTTGTTACAGCGCTACTTCGGTAAGCGCTCTTTACAGCGCTTATATGACGGCGCTCATTTGCCGCACGCTCTTTTGACCGGCTGCCATATTCAGTATGACTTCTCACTCTAATATATATTTTATGATTGTTTTTATAAAAATAAAAAGTAAATCATTATTCGCGCTGGTAATGCAGTTGTGTTATTATATAATAGGTTATTGAAATTTATCAGAAATGTGCGCATGTGAGCATATGATCCTCCTATTGTTTAGATTGTATACGAAGAATTGGTAATTAATACGATAGCTACGTCGTGTCTATCAACTTATGGGCTAATTAAATTACTGTATTGTGTAAATGAATATTAAACTATAATGGCTTTTTAAATTATTCATTGTATATTTTTTAATACACATATATAATTTTTATTGTTGTATAATTAGCGCTTCCGACTCAGGTAGAACCGGAACCGTGCAGACCCAAATATTATACTCGCACGTTTTTAAAGAACCAATTTTTAACGGGTACCCAATATAATATTTGATTTATCCATATGAAATAAATATCTCAAACAATTTTCAACATGTAAAATTTCGGCTATTCCTCTGTTTCGCCAAACTCATTTAGAGATTAGGTGGGTAGTGAGTAGAGTCTCCAATTCGAGTAATCGAGTACTCGATACTCGAGTATTTTTGTCTATTTTTCAAGTACTTGATAATCGAGTATTTTGAAAATTACTCGATTAATACTCGAAATTAAAAATTTTTGAAATATTTCAGAAACAAAAATAGCTTTAACTCGGTCCGGTAAAGGTTAACGTCTTGCTTTTATTTGGCGTTTATGCCCGAAGTCCCGAGTTAGAGCGGTTACTATCAGGTATAATTTTTTCATAGTTCCATAGTTGCATAGTTCCGGTCGTCGGCTATGTTAGTGGGTACGACGGAGAAATTTCTTTTGTGTTTTCTGTTCGACAGTCCCGACTTATCTAATTTATGGCAATGAACAATAAGAAATATCAACAAAAATTTTTTTAGGTTTTATTACTATGCAGTTGTAGCGTAAAGTGTTGTAAATTGTTTATACTGATCCCTCAGCTTAAAATATAAATCAAAACAATTGTGTGTTTTAAAGGCATTTAAAGTAAAGTCAGTTCTTTGCGAACCGTTTAGCTCTAGAGTGAAAGGGATTCACCCAAATACATCTTCGAAGGATATAGATTTAAATTCTTCGCATCAATCAGAAGGAGTAGAATATTGTATATTGTTAAGAAAAAAAATCTATTCAAGAAGAATTACAAAATGCTATTTTGTCAATAGTCGAAGGAAATAAGAGAAAAGCAGAGAAGGGAATGAAAGAAGAGAACATAAAAAGAGAGTTCAAAAAAGTTTTTATCTATAAAAAGCGAACAGATACAAATTAGAAGCCTTATCCAACGCGTTAATGACAATAAGACCAACATCAACATCAACGGAAAGGGTTTTTTCCATAACGGGAATAATAAAACCAAAGGTTAGCAGTAATATTAAATTCGAGACACTTTTTGCATTATTGTTTTTAAAAAGTATGTTCGTGAAGTTAAAATAATTGTAAAAATTAACATACTAAGTATTTTATTTATTTATTTATATGTGCACGAATTTGAATAATAGCTATTTTGGTACATTTGGTAAATACTCGAAAGTACTCGAGTACTCGAGTATTTTAAAATTTTAATATTCGATACTCGAGTAGTTGATGGTTCGAGTAATTGGAGACTCTAGTAGTGAGAGTAGTATATCGAAAAGGGACAGGAAATCCCTATTTAAGCAATGATGAATTATCTTTGACTTTGGAATTTAAAAACTAATATTTAAGCTATTATGTATGTAATGCACTGTAAGTAAAACAATGTATGTAGTAAAATATAAATGTATAATGTTATTGTTTTCTATATCTATCACTAACGATATGTTATAAATATAAAATATTTAAAATTATAGTATACAATATAAATTATAACTTCATGACAGTATATAATTGTAACAAAAAATACTCAAAATCTGGTTAATTTATGGAAAAACACCCAAAAACCAGGTAATGAATTCCTATATATAATTATCTCATGTTTTTAAAAAATATTTTACTTAATTTATTTTTATTTATTTAAACAAATAATAATTATACAATTAAACAGTAAAAATATTATATGAGAATCATTTTTTTTTCAGCTCCTCATAACTATCGCCGAAAATATCCTTGTATTTGGCAAGCTCGTGGAGAAGTTGGATGGGTTGTGCAAGAGGAGCGTTCTCAAGCGCTGAAGTTTTCAAAAAACAAATTTATTACTATTTTTTTGGATCGGATTTAACAAAAAATTATAGTCCTTATATTTTATGTAGGTAAAGATAATGATCTATTGTTTTACATATAATTATTATAGTTATTTATATTTCTTATGTATAATATAACAAAAAATCCGATAATATTAAAATTTGGTTAATAACTAATATGAATAAGAGAAGCTTAAGTTATAATAAATCAAGATGCTTTAAATATATTTATTAATGTTCATCAGTTTAATTGTGCTATTCTTAAAATTGTATGGTAGTAAAGTTAAACGTCGATATTTTATTAAAAGCGATTTCTTGTAAATTAGTTACTCCATGCTTATAATCGCAGCCGTGTTATAATCTGTCGATATTAACGATACAATGTATCCGTTATTAAAGGATTTAATTATCTCGAAAAGCTTCACGTTTAAAACTCTCTTTTCACAGAAGAGAGATGATTAGTGAAAATTTTAGCTCGGTTTCCAGGTGATTTTTAATTAAAACACTTTTTCAGGCGTGGTACAAAATTAACAACACCTAAAAATGTGTATTTATATAAAAACGAGACGTAGGTAAAATTTAAAAATTGAAAAACTGCAGACAAACGTACAGACAAATAGGGAAATTGGTAGTCCAAAGGACGCTACCTCAGTTGGGTGTTCACAGAGCTTACATTATCTTAAGAGCTTGGGAATTAAAGCTCAAAAGAGGTCCCTCACTCCCCCACACTGTTAACGGCGATCTCCAGCGTGTGGTGGATTGGCGCCGAGGAAATGTGTCTCATTAGAGAAGAAGATTTTTTTTGAAAAATCTATCTCGAAAAAAATGCGCTAAGTGGAGCCACAGGAAAAGCGCAAAAGCTAAAAACGCAGATGAATCGACAAACATACACACATAACAAAACACTAGCTTGTTTGAGATGTGTAGTTTTTAAATTGATTTGAATGTGCAAATATTTTCTAAGCTATTTGATAAATTAATTAAAATTACAAACGGTATTAATGAATTGTGTCGACAGATTGTGTTTAATTTAAAGTGTAATTTCATTATTATTTGTTCATTGAATAAGGTGGTTTAAATTAGCCCGGCGCCAATTGTTCTGAAACGTGTGGATAATTATCCATCGCTTGGGCAATTTCTCCATTTTCTTCTCTCGGAGATAATGAAATTCGGCGGTCCACGGATTCCGCTTGTACGTAAAGAAAACTAATTATTTTTCTACCGTTTGCCAGATGACAAAGTCTCACTTAAATCAAAATTCAGAGCTACGAGTAAAGGGCATTAACTGACAAGTAGAACGTAATTTTTCATTGCTGTCATATAAAGGGTAAAGCACGAATTTAGCTACTAAAATGTTATTTTTTTAATATTTTACATGATTACATTAGAGGAAGATTGCCTGGGATGTCCTGCTTTTCAAAATACAATTATTATTAATACACATTTATAGATTATATCGTTTTATAGAGATGACACATATTATAAATATATGGTATTTAAAAAAAGATCACGTTAGCATTGCTCACTTTATTACATGATCACTAAAATTAGTAAACCTACATTTAACGTACTTGTAATGCATGAAAAGCTTTATTACTTATAATAAAAATAAAATGTTGTAGCGGTAAAAATATTGACTAATATTCATCGGTGTTCCAAGTCATAAAATATTTAATACATAATATATAAAATCATAAAAATGGAATTTTATGTAACTATTCTAATAATTTTATATATACTTTTAATTATTTTTATTTTTAGGAACAACGGAGCTGCTAAAAATTGAAAGATTTTAAGTACTCTATGGGTGTCATCCAGTTTGTGATTTGGCTGGGTGAAATAATTTTAAATCTCTTTTTTAGAATTTTGAAGAAGCAATGCATGATCCTTCAAGATATAAAAATTATTAAAGAGAAAATTGTTGCCATAAAAATCGTCGGAATCCCGAAAAAAGTATGCTAGAGTACGCTCGGGATAAGGATTCCGGTTTGTTATTATGTGCGTGAACTTTGTGGCTCAAAACAATTTCGCTCAGAATATTTAATTTTTTTATTTTAAAAGAAAATATATGTTTATTTAACATACATACATCTGAGCTAAGTTGGAAATTTTAACGGAGAATTAAAAATATATTATATAATCGAAGAAACCAGACATTGATGTCATTAATTAAATATTTGCAAAATTCAAAATCTTTCACTAGTCAAAAAAATAATGAAGTCTTTAGGTATTCTTCAAAAGCAAAAAGATATAAAATGGGGAAAGAAATTATTCGCAGATTGTTTAATGGCTCGACGACTCTATTAAATTATTAGAATCCATTGAATAAATTAAAAAATTATCATTGGCGCAACGATAAGAATAATAACTTTTTTAAGCCTTACAGAGAATAGTGTAAAAAAACCAACAACGTACGGATTAATGGAAAAATAATTAAAATATGTTAATCCACGGGTAAGAGAACGAATAACTTACAGTGTATATTTGAAGCCTTGATATTAATTAAGAAATTTTGTTCTCTTAAAATTTAATTTATAAATAAAAAACAGTGGCACGAGTTTAGTGACCTACCCATGGGACAGTGGGCATATCTGGGTTAAACCAATATCAACACAAAATTATTTAAAATAAATCACTAGAGAAGATCGAACTTCTGTGCCACACTGCACTTTAATATCGAATACCAGCGTTAACGAATCAGCGACTGTCTTTAAATTAGAAAGCGAGACAACGAAGTACACACTACATCGCTTCTCCCTCTCATATACATGTACACACACGCAATAACAAACCGGCATCCTTATCCCGAGCGTACTCTACACACATTTTACAAAAATTGAAATTTCACAAAAACCTGACGTGCCTGAAATAATATTTTAACCTTTCTAAAATCAAAATCAGCTATTTACATTAAAGGGACAAGAACCAGTGTAATCGTTCCAAGTTATATTCATATAATATTCACAAATTCCGATCTCCAAGAGATAATCAACATTAAAAATAATAAGGTCAATATTGGGTTTAAACCCATATCTTATTATTAGTTTGACTGTTTTAAAGATATTTTATGATTATGTACGTATTAAGTCTCTTTGAGCAATAAATTTGTGGTATGCTAAAAATTGTGGATAATTATCATATCGCAATTACACCACTATACAATAATTTATATATATATAATTAAAAACTATTCCAACTTATTGACAATTTACTGATGCAGGATAGTGAAAATAAAACATGAAAATTGAAACCCAAAAGTAAGTAATAAACAATTCATTATATTTATCATTTGGATTCAGTGTTAGAACTAGTGTGCTTGGTTTGTAGATAAGTTTTTGCTTGTGATCTCAGTAAGATCTATCAAATGTATTGTTAGCACTGTACCAAGTTTCTTACAAAATCGCAAAAAGCAAAAACATATACATAAGTTTTGCTATTATATAAGCTATCAATTTGATTGCAATAGTGTTTCAAGGATCATATTCAAAAAGTTGGTAATTATACAGAAGTTAGCTTTGAATGTAGCTTTAAATGAACTGATGTAGCTAAATGCCTATTTAATTGCATATGCATGATATGTTAGTAGTATAAGAAAATATATTACCCTACTTATGACCTATCATTGCGATAGTAATACTGATCAGTACGAGGGGAACGACAATTTTGGTCATTTGGTTCACTTTGGTTGACGCTACCATTATCCTCTGTTGAATTTAATAATATTTCCTTACAATTTCGTAACATATATAAATCATACATAACTAAAACTGTAAAGACGTGTATCATAGTTACCGCTAATTCTACCAGTGTATATATCATACCTGAAATTAGCAGACAAACCCTTTGCTTGGATCGAAATATTATAACCCCTTTTATGGCCTACCCACACATATGGTGTTTTAAAGATGATAGGTTCTTAAATGTAATCAAATTTGCATTAATCGACTGTTGGGAATATGAATATTAATCATTTTATTTTATTATAAATAGTATGCAAAATATATGTATATTTTATAATAATTAAAATTTATGAAGCAATATTTTTCATGCAATTTTTTATTTATAGTGTAAGATTTAAGTCTGTATAGTATAAGATTTGATACATATAATTTATTTATTATTTTTATTCTTTGAATATCTAGAGTTACGGAGAGACGTTAACATTAAATTGGTGGCAACCGAATAATTTTAACATTAAATAGGTAACAACGGTGGGATCACCTGAGAATAACAGGAGTTCTTATGAAGCTTTAGATTCAAAGTAGACCAACCGGCGAACGTAACAATAATATAAATTTTTCTGTTTTCCTCAAAGTATCAAATAACAATACTTGTCTTATCAAATAATTATCAAGCGTTTAGTATTTATAAGGCATCTTGGAAACTAATTAACAAAAGACGCAGCAGGTGTGTGAAATTCTGTAAAACAAATTGAAAGAAAAGCGTCAAATAGTCAAAGAAAAGGAGATAAAAACTTTCATCAAGCTAAGCATATGAATAACATAGTTTACTGTTTAAGCATAACTGTATAAATGAATCATATCAGTATGTGGATACATGCTCGATTAATAGCATACTATTTATACTCCATTTGTATACCTAATATAATTATGTGCTGTAATTAATAAAATACTCTTAGAGGTATCTAGTTTGCGATGTGGAAAACCAAAGTTTAAACTAAATTGCATGCACATATTGGCGTCGCATAAACTTGCGGGTGCGAAATTTGTTTGCCATGTTACTTAGCAATTAAATGGGCTTCGTGGAATTTGGTAAATGATTAATAATCTCACCCTACGACGAAATAGCAAATGGAGGCAACGAACGGGCTTTTGAAATGGCCTAAGCATTATCACATTCCAAAGTTTGCCGTATAATTTAGTAATAGTTTTAGATACTACAAAACAATAACAATTATTTAGAGAGCGCAAACTATCATTGAAATGACCACGAAAATAAATTTAAAAATGCCAAATTCAATAAATATGCAAACATATAAAAAATATGCTGATTCGTCTAAGATATTTAACAAAGCAAAATAACACAAAGCTCAAATATTCAAGTAACCCGGAAAAAACTCTACTCAAACATAGTTCATAACTATTACTATTAACAGCTTAACGACCGGTATTTATTTGCCGAACTTTGCTTGGTGGCCGGGCGATCTCACGGAAAAATGGCAAACAATTATCTTTTTCAGTAAATTCCCTATAACTTGTAAACTAGTTGAGATATTGTATTCTAATTTAATATGTAGCTTCCTTATGATTTTTCGCATAAATACCTGTCAAGTACGCCATTTAACCAGTGTTTCTAAACCTGTGGGTCCGATTTGTTTGAAATAATAGTTTCAAAAACAAATTTATATCATTGGCAAACATCTTACAAATACGAAGTAAGTGAGAGACTTCAATAGATTAGTATTAATTACCTGATTTTTTATCACTTTTTAAATTTAAAAATAAAAATTTTGATTTGTTATTTCTGGGCCACCATGTCTGACCATTTGTATGCCCATACTCACGAAATGAATTTACGGTACACTTCACTAAAAATATTTTGCTTATTGCACTTAAATAAATTAAAAGTAACATGTATGCTTTCAATATATTTTATATTCATCATTTTCATTCTTTCCATAATAATAATTTGGTATTATATAGGTGATATAAACAAAAAACCAAAAATAAATTCTCAGAACAGTTTCTTTCTAATTATATTGTATGCTTAGAGCGAAGGCACACACCCATTTCTAAAAGGTTCATTGTTGACAATTTACTACCTGCACTTGCGATGGATAGATTGGCTCTAATCTTAGGAAAGATATTTTCTACTTAATTTTGTATTGGTTATTTACATGAAATACAAGTTAGATCAGCCCACAATATTCGCATACACTACAAGGTGTTAAGCAATTCACAAAAATATTATGATAATATTTTCTTTAAGAAATTATTATTAAAAAAAATAGTTTACGATTTTATCTAATGTTATTGTTAATTTATTATTCTTAATCTTATAACACATCTAAGCACTATATTTTTTACCAGCTTACCGCCCGGTGTTTTTTGCCGAACTTTCCTTGGTGGCCGGGAGATTTCGCGGAATAATAGCAAAAAATCACCTTTTTTAGTAAATTCCCTATAACTTGTAAACCAAATAATATATTTTATCGAAATTTAATTTGTAGCTTCCTTATGATTTTTTGCATAAATATATTGTAATTACGTCATTTAACCAGTGTTTCTAAATATGTGGGCCGCATAATTAAGTGATATAACGAAAAAAAACTTGTTTACAAATATAATATTGAATATTTACTTTAAATTACAATCAATGTTATTCTTAAAGGGTAAATCGCCACTACCTGTCCCGTCTTATCAGCTTACCTTGTGCATACCTTTTAAGAATTCATCTATTAGGGTATATGACACTTTTTTTATTGTGGAATTCCTAAATTCGGGAATTCCACACAGATAAAAAAATGCATTTTATAATCGAAGTAATGCAGTATATTTAGTCTCCTCTAAACTATCGGTCGAAACGTATCGCGAAAATAGCTCTTCTGTCTGTGATCTTTCGTGATTGTGATTTAGATATAAAAATTTTATTTTCAATCACGGCAAAATGGACGAAAGAAATTAAACCTTTTTGGAAAATTTTGATGACGCGCTGTCCAACGCCCCCAGTGATTGTGAACATAGTGATGTGTGCGAAAGTAATTCTAATTCAAGTGTACGTGAACATAGACCGCGTGTGACAAATTTGCACTCATTCAGTTCATTTTCTTCATAATGACAAATGGTTTTACACGTATCACTCAGTGTAATTATGAAAATAAATGTGTTCGAAACGGTTTGTACATTCATAGACACAATTAATTGAAAACATTATTTTGAATAAAACTCACGAAGTAACATCAAAGCATCAAGTGTTTTATCATTTAGCCTTGATCTGATTTTGGTTCCTAAGCAGCCTGCTGCTGAAAAAGCACGTTCAGACTCACAGCCTCAAAGATTCACTGATGACACGTGCAACTCGCGCAAGTTTGTACACGAAATATAACGATGTTGTCAATAATAATTCGATTGTGCTTGATAAATCAACCAATCCGAAAAATTCGGGATTATGTTTTATAATCCCGGGACTCATCGGGTATTGAAAATCGTTCGGGATCCCGGGATTGGAATCCCTATAATGCGACACATCTAAACTCTACCTACCAAAATTGGAGAATTTTTATCAAGGCTAGAATATATACGAAATTGCATGTTATATGAATTTCTAACCAAAATACAGCAGCTACGACCATTAAATCATTTGTTAAATTGGTAGTTTTCAAAGATGGTTTAAAAAATTGTAACAATTTTAAATAACTAGCTTCGGTACCTCACTATCATGAGGTACCGAAGCTAGCGGGTGTGCGAATACCGTACCCTCAACTTTTTTGTTTTTAAATATTATTTTTGCTTCGTTCTGATTTATAAAAATATATTTTTAAATTTAATAGTTTAAATTTGACATTATTATTTAAGATTTTCAATGATAGTCAAAATAGTGCAATCTATAAAAAACTACTTTACCTTTTCAATTCATTTGAAAATAGATTTACAACTTGGCTAAATATTTTTAGAAGAAAACATTTTATATTATTTAACGTTAGATTTGAAACTTAGATATTAAATGATAAATCCTAATATTGTATATCATTTATGAATAGGTTTAAGACTTAGCTAGATAATAATAAATTAAACATTGTACAGTAAATCTCAATATAGCGAAGTTCACGGAACCAATAAATAAATTTCGGTATACTGAAAATTCATTATATTGAATGTAAGGAAGATGATATATTTTTATTTTATTTTTAATTTCTATATTACTACAGCATCAAAATAACTTCTTATTAGTTGACAGAAAAAAAGTTTAAGGGTCAGCGAAACACATGTAATGTCGCTTTTGAACACTTCTGACACACGCCAAGTCAAGGACGAACTGAATTCGGAGAAATATTGTGTCAAGTTGCAACGTCATTCTTAAATTCGTTATACTGAGTAACTCAAATAATGAGCTATTTCTCCTACGGAGAGTGCTAGTATTTCCCAAGTTTATTTAATTATATTTACATCTAATTCGTCAGTATTGGTTCCTTTTTTTAATTTACATATTATGTTGTGAATTCTTCTTAAGATTTTAAATTGTACAATCAATATTTTTTTACATTATTGTATTGTACTAAATTATTAAACTGAGGTATTGCATTCATAATCTCTTTTATACTTTCAATGTAGTATGTATTAATTTTTCTGCTATTATATAAGGATCTTTATATACATTTCCATCAATCTCCATAATTATTATGTCGTTTTTCTGAGTCGGATTAATTATTTTTTTTATTGTTTTCCACATCTTATTTGCATACTTTTTTATTTCATTTATCGACTTTTCATTCCATTTTTTTAACTATTCTCAGTGCTTTCACTGCCATATTTCTACATTGTTGCTATGTTTTCAATTTTTAATTTAAGACTTTATATTCTACTCGTTTTGTTTTTATTATTTGAAAATTTTTGTATGTTTCATCTTTTTTCTTTAAAGCATTTTTAACATCATCTTTAAACCACGGTTTTTGGTTTTATTAATATTCTGTTTTAAATTTATATTGACTTTTTATTTTACTATCTACAATATTATTATATAATTGTTCCATATCATATTCATTATATAGACATTCCAGTCACATTTTTTTTATCCTAATTTTAATTTGATATTTTTTTTAATTATATCATTATTATTTATATTATGTTTTTTTTTTATATAAATATATACAATAAAATGCTCAGTAATTTTTGGAGTTAAAATCAATCAAGTTCTAGTCTCCAATTAAAACTATTTTCTATTTTATGAATATTTATATATTTTAATTATTTATTTATTGAGTTATGCTAAAGTACGTGTAAATATTTCTAAAGGACCATTTTACTGTCGTTGAACAAGCAAAGCATATGTATAAAATAAAATAATGTTTTCTTTTCGTTTTTTTGATGTTATGGACCTTTTTGGAAATTTGGTAACAACAATGCATTTTACGGCGTACAAATCTCGAACTTTTAATTGCTGTATATGACAAAATAAATATTATTTACAGAATAGTTGTGTTCGAGTCCTAGAGATTCCCGAGTATTAATATTATTTAAATCTCGGGATTCATCGCAATATTTATATAATACATATGTATACATATATTTTTACTCTAGAAGTCTAATATTTCTCTGAATACAATCGTAGCTTCACATAATTATCACAAACATCAAACCACGAATGTAGTGGAATTAATAAAAGGGCTTAAAAGCGTATTAATTTAGCATGTGAATACGACTTTTGCTCTAGTATATGATTGAAATTATTGTCGGCTTACAACGAATCATAGTTAGAGAGTTTGTTGGAGAGTTTGCTCTTATGAAAACGCGGATTAAATATAATTATCGATGTGTTCACATATTGGTAGAACATAAAACATATTTATTTATTTAATCGAAGAAAGACATTTAAAATAATGTTTTTTAAACTTTAGTATTGTATAAAAATCGATTTACAATAACTAAGCTGATTAGCAAACGTGTATATAGATCTATGTATAAAAATATAAATTGTACATGAAAATAAATAATGTTTATGTTAAATATACTTTTAATACAACAATCACGTGATTTTCACCTTAATAACACAAACACCGCTGAAGCTGTACAACGTCTACACAATATTGAGACACAAAGAGCTTTTACCACCTAATATATAGAACCCCGCTAGCAAAAATCTCCTAGTTTGATAAATAAAATTAAAATATTATGTAGTACTTTAAGATTGATATTTTTCAAGTCAATTAATAAATCCGCGGTAGATAAAAAAGCAATTAACGAAGTTTTCTCATCGGAAAATTTTATCATTTACTTTTATATAATAAAAAGACTTTTGGAATTTAGTTTATTTTTATTAAGTAACGTCTTGATAAAACTTTTTCCAGATAATTGCTTTAACTAATTATTCACAATCTTTAAATTGTGTCTATTATTCAATTCAATTAAATGTCTCTAAGAATATAAAACCTATTGTAATAATTTCATTATTCACAGATAATAGTTAAGATAATATCACATTTATAGGAATCTAAAAGATGTTAAATATTAAATGGACCATCTGTTTTTGTCATACTTAATAGACATTTTAATCAATTTCGATGAGAAGAAAAGCTCGAATTTTTTAAAGCTGTATGATGTGATACGACTGATTAATACATACAGTATTTAAATAATAAAGCTTTGACTATATTTTTCACTTAATTTTCTAATACGTTTTTTGCTAAATTATAACTGGAGTATATATTCTTTTTTTAATCAATGATTTATCTAACACATTCACATTAACTAGAATTGTTCTCACGATTTTAATTAAAAATTAGCTATTTAAATTAAAAAATCAAAACCCTACAGAACCTTAATTAATATAATTATTTTATGTAGATATAACGAAAACCGTACCATTTTTAACTTTTCCCTATAGCTTTTATAATCGGTATTATGTTATGAAATATAACGAGCGTACTATATAAAAATATAAATAGTACATACTCATTAAACAGTTTTTATAAAAGTTTTTTAAAGATATAGAATCTAAGCAATAAAAAAACGAGGAGAGTTTGTTATTTTATATATAAATTTACAAACGCTCTACCCTGGAAAAGGCTGAAATGACTTCGTTGATCAAAAAGTATGTAAAATAATAAATTAGGCATTTTCCTTTTAACGCCCTCACTGATCTGTAATTCGCATAGCATTCAAAAAGTTTACCGAGTATGAAAATAATTATTAATTAATTAAAATAATTATTATTAGCCAATAATTATTTTAAATTAAATTATATTTTACAGGCAATCAATTTATTTTTTTCACAAATTGGTTTAATAAATTAATATCAGTAGAATCCGAGAGAAAAATTACAAATATATTAGAATATTCAAATTTATTATCAGTACAATAGAACAAAACTTTGATTTAAATGACTTGCTGCTATTGCGGCTTTTAGACTGTTTTAGAATAATCCTCAAAAACGAATTATCTATTAAAACGAATGAAAAACAAATACATAATACTTTACATGAACTGTTAAAAATAATTGATTGAAAGTTGATTTAAATGTATTGCGGCTCTAAGACCATTTTTACTAATTTTGAAAAACAAATAAGTGATTCTAACGAATCAAAAATAACTGACATTACAAATACAAAATACTCTTGATGTTAAAACTTAAATTTCAATAGCTTCAGGTCGTCGATAAAGTAAGTTAGATATTTTTTTTATTTTGTGAAAGGTTTTAAATATTTTTTATTATTATAATTTATTAGTTAAACATTTAGCATTTTGTTATGAACTCAAGTTCCTAATAAATAATATGTTAACTAACAAATAATATATGTTTTTTATGATTTTCGAGAAGCTATATAAAAAAATAGATTTAGAAAAAATCGTTTATCCTGATTGACAAATCGCAGTTTAACGAGTGCGTTCAATATCTAAATCGTAACAATATATCATATGTATATTCTATAGGAAATATGTCCTTTGAAGGCTTATGAATGCTGATATCAAATAATCAATTTTTCATATATCAAACCAGGTCATATTTAGATAGGATCGATAATCAGTTCAAGTGATCGCTTACGCTCAGCCAAAGATCACTTCCGAAGCGGTTCAAAGGAAAGAGAGTGAGAGGAAATTCTTTAATAAAATAATTAATTTTTAAGATATTTCGCTATTGTCTCAAAGCAACCGATGAATAGAATTCACGCAACGAATATCTTTTTATCCGGTTTGAGTTTATTTTTTATTCATCAGCCCGCACCCTTAACGCATTATGCCCATTAAGAAATTGTTTTGTAATACAGTGAGGCGTTAAAAAGCTTTCATACTACTAAATCTCAATATTGCTGTATTTTAAATCATATTTTTATGCAACTTGGATTAAGATTAAAACGTTTTAATATATAATAAAATAAGCTAATCTTTATAATGGCGGCCGATCAAATGAGCGCTGCATTATAATCGCTGCGTCATAAGAGCGCTGTAACAAAATTGCGTACGTCAAACGCGCAGTCAGTCATATGGATGCTTGAAAAAAGAGAGCACGTCATAAAAGCGCAAAAATACTTGGAGTAAATCAAGTAATGAATATTTTAGAAATTAGGTATACAAAATATAAGTAAATTGTGAGAAATTAACAAAGAATAAAAATTCACGAGATATAGGCGGTAAAATTACTATTTTATGTGCCAGAGCGTAATGACGATTAAAATGATTAACCAATGCAAATATTATTATTTATTAATTATTACGTACATAGAAAGTATGTCTCCCCTCCCCATCCCCATACATACGATATACATATATTTTTACTAAAATGAATTTTACTGATTTTGAATTTATCATTAGATTTGTTCTGTATTGTTTCATTAAATTAAATATCTTGAATTTGGCTATTCCGAAATAGGAATGATGGCACAGAACAAAAATTGAATAAAAACCATGACGTATACATATTTTGCCACATCAGAATTAAAAATAACCCACTCTTATATATTTTGTCTATCGATTATTCCAGGTATGCAATCACATATTTATAATCATTGTAAAATGTCATTTATTAGATAACATCCAAGAAACTACACATTTATAAGCTGTCCGCTGGCTGATATATAAGCGTTCCCACTGAGACAGCGCCGATTTGATCGACATTAACTTTCAATCCTCATACGTACTAGTATATATTACATGTTCACGTTTAAAACAGTCAAATCTCACATATATGTGCATTACATCGGAAGCAATGATAATGTTTATGTAATATGAAAGGAAAAACTCACTTTTCGGGTTCGGAGCCCGGCGACGGTAATTCAAAATTTGAAGATTTCATTACGAAGATTGTTTTACGATTGTTTATCTAATTTAATCAATGTATTCTTCTTATCCTAAGCACATAATGTATTTATTTAATTTTCATAGTTATAACACACCTAATTAATTTGATTATTTATATTCAGACAAATGACTAATTATTGAAAATTATTGTCGCTTAGCAAAAGTTTGTTATTAAATATAATAATTATTTAAGACTGTCGTCATGGTACTGTCGGCCATCTTGTTTTATATTTGAATGCTTATTTTTCATTGGTCGAAACAACAGAACGCATTACCGGTGCCTCGAAAAGCAACGAAGCAAATTCAATTTTTATTTTATTATTAATTTTAAATATATTTCATTTGTTTACATGTATTATTTAATATACACCGTTCATACAAAGCGATACGATTTATAGAGTAGAGAATTGAACGGAGATGTTTCACTTAAAGTTATTCGCGTCCGAAAGCGACGGCTTAGAACAATTATATATATAAGATTTTGTATACCTAATTCCTAAAATATTCATTACTTGATTTTCTCCAAGCATTTTTGCGGTCTTATGACGCGCTCTCTTTTGACAAGCGCTCTTATGACTGTCTGCGCATTTGACGTACGCTATTTTGTTTAATCGTTACTTTGGTAAACGCTCTTATGACATAGCGCTTATAATGCAGCGCTCTTTTGACGCACGCCCATTTATCCGCGCTCATTTGTGACGTTGCCCTTTTTTATGTATTGTACATATAAAGGTAAAAGTAGTTCAAAGACTTATTTTTATTAAAATGTTTTTTTAACCCATATTGCTTAAAAAGTAAACTATGAAACACATAAATAGATATGCTACTTAATAAAATTAAGATATGTTCTTAAATGTAGTAAAAGGCAATCTGCAATTAAAATGCTTCGGATCTATAGTTTCTGATTATCCCATAGTTTTAATATATTAAATACTTGTTTTTTTTTTAATAAAATGCTTGTAGTTTAAATAAACTATTTTATAATTAATTTAGGTATTTTGTAGTTAAATATTGAACTAACAGTTTTTAATGAATTTATTTTAACTATGGTTTTGTTATACGATGGTGGAATCGAATTCTTGTTAAGCTTTAATAAAAAGCACAATATGTTAAATGCAATTGGTCAAAGCTCTGCAAATTACTGAATATTATATACGGTCGGTTAGCAAAGTTTGTGACTGTCTTCACTTGGCAATTGTCTGAAGTTTGAAACAATTACAAAAGTAACTATTCATTCGAACGTGCTGTGACCCAGATACCGACCAAAAGCACATGTATATGTTATGGCTAAAAATATTTATCTCAAAGCTCAAATTAGAGGGAATAAATAGCTAGACAGGTTAAGTTCGTTACCTTTAACAGTTTAAAATAATTATTGCCGACGTCGAGCGATAAAATTTATTCAATTCCTATATGCCTTATCATATAATCGATTTCTGTGGCTCGTTTATTCGATATAAGAGTCGAAGCTATTTTCAGTTGCACAAACACATTTTTAATTTATGACTTTAAGTGCAAATTGGCTATTTTAACTTTAATAAATAACTTGATTAGAACACAATGATTACATAGTAATTGTTAAACTTCATAGATTAACGAAATAAATGTATTTTTTGTAATGAATCAAAAATATATTTTTCTTCTAAAGATATAAACATTTCCATCCCCTTGGTTAATTTTAAAATTCCATTAGACTGCATTTTTTCCATCTAGGTAGTGTTGCATCGATTGAAATGAACTATAGTCAGAAGAAGTAAGGCCAGAGAATAAGGTGGATGATATAAAACTTTCCAGCCAAGTTCCTTGATTTCTCGAGTCAATTTATTTTTTTACTTTGATATTATATTTAAAAAAAAAATATTTACATGTTTTTTTTCGCGTTCATCTTTTTTTTTGAACGAGTCTATATATTTCGCCAAGATTGTCCCAGCATTATCATGAGTTTCCACATTTTTTTTAGTACACTTTTTTTTACATCGCGCAGGGAAGAATTTTTTATTCGCACTTTTTTTATTTGTTTTAATGTTAAAAACACGTTAGTTTGAATATTGTTACCCTCACTGCACTGCGGATAGGAGCATACTGGAAATTTTTTAATCGATCGCTTGTCGTATTGTTACAATTGTTCGATAGTTGAAAATGTTTATTTGTTACGCGATATTATATTTAAAAAAAATATTTACGTGTTTTTTTTCGCGTTCATCTTTTTTTTTGTTTTGAATGAGTCTCTATATTTTGCTAAGATTGTCCCAACATCATCAGGAGTTTCCACATTTTTTTTAGTACACTTTTTTAAGTGCGAATAAAAAATCATTCCCTGCGCGATGTAAAAAAAGTGTACCCAAAAAATGTGGACACTTCTGATGATGCTGGGACAATTTGGCGAAATAATATATGACGTGTGATATTGCTCTTATATTTATTATAAAATTAACAACATGTTACAGTTTTTAATTTGAATCATAATAAAACGTACATAACAAAGCCTTTTCATACATTAATGTAATTTCATGTGAAGATTGACGAACGAACAATAACTGCTTATAAGTCTACACAAACAAATTTGGCTTTGTTCAATCTCAATTATCTCTATAGATCTGCGTTTATACCATACTTACACTAAAAGTGTCATTTCACATGATTTTGCCTTTCGGATAAGTACATTTATATGTTTATGTTTTGCTATGTTTTATAATCGGAAAAACTTAATATTATAATAGCTACAAAGTGTGTTCATGTAAATAAGAATTTGTTTTTATATATATATATATATATATATATATATATATATATATATATATATATATATATATATATATATATATATATATATATATATATATATATATATATATATATATATATATATATATATATATATATATATATATAATATATACATAAGTATTTATATAACATATTTATTTTGAAAAACATTTAATACTGATATATTTATATAAAACAATATCATACATACTGGAAAATCATACTAAAATAAAGCTCGATCTGGAAAACTACAATTTCCAAATTTTTCTGTTTTTCATAAATAAAGTTCTCATCAATTTTTAACTTATAACAAAATGTAATGCTTTGGGGCTACTTTTTTTTAATTAAAATTCTTTCATAAAGTATCTATTCTTCGTCGCACGTTACTATTGATCGAGCAGTAGAATGTTACCATTAAAGTATGTGTAAAAGAAGTGAAAAACAAACTTTTTTGCGATATGTTCAATTTTTTTTAGTTCATGCCTTACTCAATTGCCAGTATTTTTTATTTACCTAATTAATTTAAGTGGTCCATAATTGTTGGATTACTGAAAATTGTCCTAATTGTTGTGCATGCTTTTCATTTAACATTTGTCTTCTATAGAAAAATAAGTATCATGCCAATCACTATAATTTTCAGATTAAAAATAAATAATATAATCATGAAAATAGATTATTATGAGACTTATATCAAGTGATGAAATTTAATTAAATATTACTGGCATTAACTATTCCATTCAATTTGATTCTTTAAAATAATAAAAAATGAAATAATTTGCTACTTTTTTATATTTGTTTAATAATTAATAAAAATTTGAAATCACTTTTATTAATTTATAATAATAATAATATAAATTATGATTATCAAACATCGTAAATTTTTATTAAAATTAGTCCGACAAATACGTAATTAGTCATAGTGCTGGCACAGTACATGATACATGATCATGATTGGCAAATGGAAACATAGTTTAATTATCATAGGCAGCATACAAAAGACCGATAGACAAAAGGCTGAGATAGAAGGCCGGATTAGACAATAGGTAGACAGATATTATATTAAGAAAATAGTTGACAGCTAGATTCTAATACAGCAGGTTTGCCTAAAATACGCCTAAAATTCAGTATCAAGTATTATTAAAATATTGTTTAAACATAGTTTCGGGAATAAGATAAGTTCAGATATTTTTTTTTAAGATTAACAGCTGATTAGACTGGTAATAATATACGCTTTCTTGGTGCACAGAATTATTTTCTAAGCTCAAAGTCATTTAAAATTAAGGGGTGAAGCAATACATACCTTTTAAATAAATAGAAACAGAAAGCAAAAACTTTGAAAAGACCAAACTAGAGTTCAAGTTAAACACATCTTGCCTCATAGCAGGATTTCCCAAACTTTTTCCGCGATGGAACACTTCGTAAATCCCAAAATTTTAA
The DNA here is from genome assembly GCF_051122295.1 of Plectrocnemia conspersa. Classification (NCBI taxonomy): domain Eukaryota; kingdom Metazoa; phylum Arthropoda; class Insecta; order Trichoptera; family Polycentropodidae; genus Plectrocnemia; species Plectrocnemia conspersa. The sequence continues at coordinate 16,633,168 of NW_028277170.1, forward strand.
CAAAACACCTTGTTTATTTTGTATGGCAGAATAAACAATATATAAATAAATTTGGAATAATTAAGAAAACATTATTTATTATTTTTTTATTTAAAATATTACACATTAAATATAGGTGAATGAAGTACTTAACGACGTTTTTAGATAAACGATATCTTTCATATGTGGATTAATGAGTATTTCTCCAATTATACGAGCTTTACCACTAAGTGCAATGCGATAACTGTTGCATTTTCATATTCAGTCTTAGTTTGTTTTTTAATATTAAATTTTGAAGAGACTAAAGTTTGAATATAATATTAATCAGTCAAATTTACTACGTCTTTATTTTGGAAAAGATCCTGTATTTAAACTAAATATATTAATAGTTTTTGAATAAAATTTAAATTCTATAAAAAAAGCTATTTTTTTTAAATGTTATTTTTACGCAAATTTAAAAAAAGGGTCTTTCTGTAAAAAGAGTAAATCGGAATTTTTGTGAATACTCTAAAACATCTTCAAGTCATCAGAATATAATAAATATTAAAGAGTTAATAATAGTCGCATGCATGTCATTAATAAGGAGCAAAAAGACCAGAGGACCGATATTTCCCATAGCTCACGGTTCTAGGATACTAACCCCCTGGACATATACTCCCCGGACAATAACCCCCCATGCAAATAACCCCCTGTTAATTAACCCCCCGAGTATTAACTCCCCGTGCAAATAAACCCCCTGACAAAAAACCCCCGCCACGTATAAAGATTACAGATATATTATATAATACGTTTTGTGACGCTCTATTATATTATACTTAATAAAACATATAATAACGCCATTACCGAAGCTTAGCTGTATTATCCTTTTGGACGCGATAATAAAAAATAATATTTAATTGTTTTTTTTTAGTTTTGCTTTGATACTGTATTTAAATGTTCTGATTTTTTAATTTTTATTTATTTCAAATGATATTTTATGTTTATTCACGAAAACAAGCTTTTTCTTGAAAAGATAAAAAAAAATTGGGTGACTTTAGTCGATTTCCACGTTGAAAGGGTTATACATATGTATCTAGCCTAAAGAGAGCCAAATAATATTTTTTTATTTTTTTTTAAAAGCCACAATCTGTATTTCTAACGTAAATTACAATTTATATGTATAGTTAATTATTCTCTCTCTCTTTTTCGTAAATATGTTAGTTTTATTAGAATTTTAAAGATTTTGCATTTTTCTGAGTCAATTAAATTAGTATTGATACTGCTCATTCGTATTAAACAAAATTTTATTTAAATAATGATTATTTATTAAAAATATTATAGTATCAAATTAAATTAATAATCTTTATACGTGGTGGGGGTTAATTGTCAGGCTGGTTATTGGCAAAGGGGGCTAATTGTCGGGGAGGGGGGCTATTTGCATGGGGGGTTATTTGTACGGGTGGGGTTAATGTCCGGGGGGTATACATCCAGGGGGTATTTGTCGTGATACCTAGTTCACATATTGACGGCGGCGATTAACAAATTAAGAAAAAAGCTAAATTTCGAAAAAGTAGCTTTTTCGAACTTTATCGAATGCTTTTGAAAGTCGATATATTATATCAAGCTAGATCTTAGAATCGAAAATTTTTATTAAGATGTTAGTAAATGTAAAAACCAGTAATATTCAATTTTGAAATTAATTTTATTAAAAACAAATTATTTGGTATCAAATTTGAGATTTCATTTAAAAATTTATTTAGGCGGTTTCATTTTAAAATTTATTGATTGCTCATAGATTGATATTCTAAAGCTTAATAAATTTAATAATTAATTTGTGTATTTTTTATTTTACTTTATACAAGTCTCTGTAATTATTTATTACTATTATCTTTAACATTTCTTCTTGTAAATCAAAAAAAAATGGTTATAAGCCGGCAACTTGTACCTAATTTTATTTTATTTTTTGAAAAATTTATTTCGATTAACCAGCCCATGTTTATATATTGTTACAAAAATTTATTTATCCATATTTTTATAAACAATAATTTTCTAAAACATGTAGTTTGAATGAAATAGCTATGAAACGGAATCTACTTGCTAAATAATCAAGTTTTCTTAAAAGCTTAACCTTTATTAAGATATCATATGAATAAAGCCTTTAAAAACCTTGAAACCCATTTTTATAATCGATTATATATTTATAAACAATAATATGCAAAAATATGATTAATCATTAATTTAGTCAGAAAAGCTCCATAAGCGATCTAAATCACTTATAAATAGATCGAGCTTTGAGAAAATCTTAACTTTGATCTGAGAATTTAATTAAAAATATGGCCCTGATGATATTTTTATAAAAAAGATGTACTCTTAGTGAAAAAGCTTAGAAACGCGATCAAAACTATTTGTTAGTGTATTTTATTGAGCTATATTTATCGAGCTTCTAGAAAAGCCTTACTATAATTAATCATATGTTTATAAAAGTTGTACACTTTATAGTTCTGTCCTAAAGTTATTGATCACGTTTTTATAAATATTAATTTTTAAAATATATAATACAAATAAAAAAGCTTGGAAACGCGATCAAAACTAAATGTATCGAGCTTAGGTAGCAGCTGAAAGAAGCATATGTTTATGAACCTTTTTTAACATAGATAATTTTAACGGTGATATAAGAAAATGTTTATAAATATGATCCTTGCATACTTAGAATTCCAGCCTTCAATTATGAATCACATATAAGCAATAATTTACGCAATATAATTATTTTTCATTTAAGCCGGAAAAGCTTTGAAACATGATCTACATTACTGATAAATAGATTGAACTATAAGAAAATTTAGGCATTTTATTATAAATATGGCTATGACAAACTTTATAGTTTCACTCTAATAATATTGATAAATAAAACAACGATTAAGACATATTGTTATAAATATAACACTTACACTTTGTAGCTCATACTGCAATTAACGATAACATATTTATAAACAATAATTTCCAAGAAGATGATAAATCATTTATTTAGCTGGAAAGGCTACAAAACGCAATCTTAATCATTTATAAATAGGTTGAGCTTTGAGAAAATCTTGTCGATGATCTTAACATTTAATTAAACATAACACACTTTGTAGCTCCACCCTAAGATTATTGATCATATTTTTAAAAACAATAGTTTGAAAAAAATTGCAATTTGAGAGAAAAAGCTTAGAAATGCGATCAAAACTTCTAGAAAAGTTCAAAGATAATTTGAGCAAATGCTTATAAAAGTGACATTCTTTGTAACTCGACTCTGAAATTATATTGTAGATCATAGTTTTATAAATAATAAATTGCAAAAATATTTCATTTAAGTACAAAAGCAAAGAAATGCGATCATAGCTCCTTGTAAATGGACCGAGCTTTCAGAAAATCTGTACGATGCCTTGAGCATATGTTTAAAAATATGGCCTTAATACACTTTGCAGCTCTTCCTTTAATTGTCGAGCAAATCTATATTAACAATAATTTGCATTATTATTATTTTTTTATTCAAGTCTAAAACACGGATAAATAAATAGAGCTTTGAGAAAATCTTAACAATGATCTAAGCATCTGCTTATAAATATGTCCCTGACACACTTTGTAGCTTCACCCATAAATTATTGATCAAATTTATTTAAACAGTAATTTTCAAAAATATGTAAATTGAGTAAAAAAAGCCTAAAAACGCGATCACAATTATTGATAAATGTATCGAGCTTCTAAAACAGCTAAAATATAATTTGAGCAAATGCTTATAAAAGTAATATCTTTTGTAGCGCCATTCTAAAATTATTGATCACAGTTTTATGAATGAAAAATTGCAAAAATATATAATTTAAGTAAAAAGCATAGAAATGCGATCTAAGCTCCTTGTAAATGCATTGAGCTTTCAGAAAATCTGAACGATGATCTCATCATTTAATTAAATATATGCCCTTGACACACATTCTAGCTCCACCCTAAAATGATTGATCACATTTTTATAAACAATAATTTGCAAAAATATGATTATTCATTAATTTAGCCGGAAAAGCTCCAAAAAGCGATCTAAATCACTAATAAATAGAAAAGCTCCAAAAAGCGATCTAAATCACTAATAAATAAATGGAGCTTTAAGAAAATCTTAACGATGGTCTCAGCATTTGTTTATAAATATGTCCCTGACATACTTTGTAGCTCCACCCATAAAGTATTGATCAAATTTATATAAACAATAATTTAAAAAAATATGTAATTTGAGTAAAAAAGCTTAAAAACGCAATTAAAATTATTGCCAAATGTATCGAGCTACTAGAATAGCTCAAAGAAAATTTGAGCAAATACTTATAAAAGTGATATGCTTTGCAGCTCTATTCTAAAATTATTGATCACAGTTTTATAAATGAAAAATTGCAAAAATATATAATTTAAGTAAAAAAGCATAGAAATGCGATCTAAGCTCCTTATAAATGGATTGAGCTTTCAGAAAATCTGAACGATGATCTCAGAATTTATTTAAACGTATGCCCTTGGCACACTTTGCAGCTCCACCCTAAAATGATTGATCACATTTTTAAGCAATAATTTGCAAAAATATGATTAATCATTAATTTAGCCGGAAAAACTCAAAAAAGCGATCTAAATCACTAATAAATAGATGGAGCTTTAAGGAAATCTTAACGATGGTCTGAGAATTTGTTTATAAATATGTCCCTGACACACTTTGTAGCTCCACCCATAAATTATTGATCAAATTTATATAAACAAATTTTTTTTTAAAATATGTATTTTGAGTAAAAAAAGCTTAAAAACGCGATCAAAATTATTGGTGCGTACCCTAGAATAGCTCAAAGATAATTTGAGCAAATGCTTGTAAAAATAATATGCTTGCTAGCGCCATTCTAAAATCATTGATCACAGTTTTATAAATGAAAAATTGCAAAAATATATAATTTAAGTAATAAAGCATAGAAATGCGATCTAAACTCCTTGTAAATGGATCGAGCTTTCAGAAAATCTGAACAATGATCTCAGCATTTAGTTTAACATATGCCCTTGGTACATTTTGTAGCTCCACCCTAAAATGATTGATCACATTTTTATAAGCAATAATTTGCAAAAATATGATTAATCATTAATTTAGCCGGAAAAGCTCAAAAATGCGATCTAAATCACTAATAAATAGATGGAGCTTTAAGGAAATCTTAACGATGGTCTGAGAATTTGTTTATAAATATGTCCCTGACACACTTTGTAGCTCCACCTATAAATTATTGATCAAATTTATATAAACAAATTTTTTTTTTAAATATGTATTTTGAGTAAAAAAAGCTTTAAAACGCGATCAAAATTATTGGTGCGTACCCTAGAATAGCTCAAAGATAATTTGAGCAAATTCTTGTAAAAATAATATGCTTGCTAGCGCCATTCTAAAATCATTGATCACAGTTTTATAAATGAAAAATTGCAAAAATATATAATTTAAGTAATAAAGCATAGAAATGCGATCTAAACTCCTTGTAAATGGATCGAGCTTTCAGAAAATCTGAACAATGATCTCAGCATTTAGTTTAACATATGCCCTTGGTACATTTTGTAGCTCCACCCTAAAATTATTGATCACATTTTTATAAACAATAAATTGCAAAAATATATAATTTAGGTAAGAAAGCATAGAAATGCGATCTAAGCTCCTTGTAAATGGATCGAGCTGTCTGAAAATCTGAATGATGCCCTGAGCATATGTTTATAAATATGGCCCTACATACTTTGTAGCTTTTCCTATAATAATCGAGCAAATTTATATGAACAATAATTTGCATTATTTAAGACGGAAAAGCTCTAAAACGCGATCTAAATGGATGGAGCTTTGAGAAAATTCTAACGATGATCTAAAAATTTGATATATGACCCTGACACACTTTGTAGCTCCTCCTTCAATTATCGATTACATCATTATAAACAATAATTTGCAAAAATATGATTAATCATTTATTTTATCAATTTAAGCTTCTGGTGAATTGATTATGCTTTTTTAACACCTCAACAATGAATTTAGCAGATATTTATAAATATGGCTCTGACACACTATCGATGAACAATAATTTATCGTTTATTGTAACCGGTAAAGATCTAACCGATGTTGATCTAAGCACATTTAAATAAGCACAACCTTGATCCAATTACCAGCCTCTCCCCAAATTAACATAATTGATAATATATACATTATAAACACAAACACACGGTTATAATAGCACATAAAATACATATTTTCATTATGATATCCGTAGATGAAAAATAACATATTTCACTTACCTTTGCTGCGGGAATAAATTAAAATTCACCCTAATTTCGCAACGATCGCTTCTTAAACGGTGCTTTTTTCGCGAAATTAATTTTGTACTTTTTTTACTTTGAAATTTAAGCCGAGAGTGCGCGTATTTTTTGAGATAATACTAGTTACATTGAGGCGCAATTGGGATATCCTGTAAAGTTGCAATGCATTTTTTAATAATACTTTTAGTGATTAATAATATTTTATTTGAGGGTAGCCCATTTGTTTCTCAGCGGCGTTTTAATTGCATTTTTAGTGTCATGATAACAATAAAAATAAAAATTGAGCAAGTTCTTCATATGTGATATATCATTATAACATTAAGTACCTAACCTAAGTTATCATCTTAGTCTAGGTTATTAGACTAATTATTTATAGAGGAAGAGTTGTCAAAAACCTGTTTGCACAATCGATTATAACAAAGAAACAGTGATTATATTGGCAAAAAACTAACAAAAAATAATGAAAATGATGATTACGTTTATAGATAAAACTGAACCAAAACTTATTTAGAGCAAAAATTTTGATTTTTAAATAACGCAATTTATAATATGCTTTATATCCTATCAAAATCAATAGTAAACATGTGTAATTTTATGGTTTTATGGCTAAAAAATGTTTTTTATAAAAAAATCAAATTTAAATATAGTTTTCACATTAGCTATTTTTATGTTAAGACTTGTACAATTTAATAAAAACGATTGCGCAAATGTGTAACATTAATGTAAACTATAAATATCGCACTGCAATTTTAGCCGAAAATGCAGCCAAAAGCTTCACGTAAAGTTACGAAAGTTTCGTGCGTGCATCTTGAATGGCGTTGCGATTTGTGGGATATACATTAAACACATCCATAATAAAAATATAAAAGTTAAGAATATAATATGCCTGGTATTTTTTCGTATTATAAAAATATGAATATATTAAAAATTACTTACAGTTGCGCGTCACCAAAGCGGCTGCGTCGGCCACGAAAAGTTTTTCGAATTTCAGCTAAGTTCGGTTAGCTCGCGACCGACCGTAACTACTCGCTAGCGGAGGCTGCACAATGCGCTCGCTGTGGTATCCGGCGAGCGAATGTCAACTTGCACCCTTGCTGCACCTGAATCATGTAATCCCCACCCGATCGCAGATTCGTGATGCGCAATGGCTAGACGCCGCCTCTCCGTCCCACGCGTCCCCGTTGCACATTTACGGTTTGTGCGTGCATTCGGTGGTAGTGGTAAGCGCATGCGCATGACACAATTATCGTTCCCTCTTAAACTATAGTCCTTTTTCAACTGTATAATGCACAGAGCCCGGAAACAGCGGCGCAGCTACACAGCGCGAGCTTTCGTAGTATATATAAAGGTTGAACGGAATGGCATATTGTCTTGAAACACATATGATACTACATGTACTGCTATAGAGAATAAATTATCTTACTCAATTAGGCCGAAAATAAATATAGTTCCTGAAAAGTATTCCAAAAATTGCAACGTTTGCGGCCTTATTCAACAAAAAATGGAGCTCCAAGAGTAAACACTGTACCCTATATAGCCCGCCAAGATTTTATGTGCGTACCAACACTCATTATACCAAATATTTTCAAAAGGTACGCGACAATTGAGCGATGGTCATATGGGCGACAGAAATTAAAAAAATTTTCACGCTTAGCTTTATTGTAAATATTAGTGAAAAAGTATAAAACATGAAAAACATTTTTATTTTAAAATTTTTAACTCATAATTATATGCAATACCGCGTAAATTTTTTCTCTATTGTACTTCAAAGCCTTTATACAAATTCTTTGGTCAACCTATTCGTAACGTCTACGATTGCGTTGATTTTCAAAACCTGCTATAGTTCTCTCATAATCAACATCATAGTTTTTTGGATTTTTTTGAAACCATTGATAAAAATCCATAAATATGGATGACTTGAACTGCTACCAAATTTTCATTCCAGTTTTCAATGACATGCTTCGACAAAATTATTGGCCCTGCCGCTTCCATTTAATGTTAAAATACGGAAAAATCGGCGGAGCCCTAGTTCTATTGTTTCTTAGGCGACCTAAAGAGGCGTTCGTAAGCCATTCTAAAATTGGTTCTAATTCATTGGATAAATGATTCTCTAGTGCAGAAATTCCCAGAACCGTCTAGTGAGCGTCACACCTTCCACTTTCTATCCAAAACACACATACGCTGGAACTAACACAACGATACGATAGTAATCTACAACCAGTTAGGCCGGTTACACACGTGCCGGATGGATTTGCCCGGCGCCGTGTAGTGGGGGTGGTGTTGTATGGGCAGCGTCGGGCCGGCGCCGGATGGATTCGTCCGGCACGTCTGAAATGGTAGGTACTAGTTCATACAACACCATCCCCACTACACGGCACTGGCCCGGTGCCGGGTGAATCCATCCGGCACGTGTGAAACTGGCCTTACTGTGATGTTTCATATATTGTATATTATTTTTGTATTTATTTTGTGCGAAATGGGCCGAAATGTTTATTATTATTATAGCCGGATGTGACACAAAGGAAAAACCTAAATACAGTTTTTTTTTAAATATAACATCGCGTAAAATATAAGCAATTTAATAATAATATCATCAACGTGCTGTATTTCGTTTCCAACGATTGAACATTTGTAACAATAATACAAACGATCGAATAAATTTTTTTTTCTGTGTGCAGTGAAGGTAATAACATTCAAACTTAGGTGTAATTAGCATTAAAACTAATAAAAAAAGTGCGAATTAAAAATCCTGACCTTCGCGATGTAAAAAAAGTGTACTCTATAAAAATAAAGTGAAAACTCCTGAGGATGCTGGGACAATCTCCGGCGAAATATAGAGAGAGACTCATTAAAAAAAAAGATAAATGCGAACAAAACACATAAATACAATTTTTTTAATATATATATATATATATATATATATATATATATATATATATATATATATATATATATATATATATATATATATATATATATATATATATATATATATATATTTATAAAATTTTAGTACCACAAAAACCATAGCTAATATTAAAAACCTTTTTGTTCGTACGAAACGAGAAGCACTTGAAATAGAAATTCACAAAAATATCGCTATGAACAAAAGAGATGATCTTGGCTTCCGGTTTTAGAGTCATTACGAAAAATTAAATCACAAAAAAATATCACCGACCTAATTGGCACACAATCAAACAAAAACATTAACACAGACACAAATGACTCATCCAAGACAAATGGATAATTAATTAATATAATTAATAATGCCCCACCATAAAGAGTATATATGACAAGGTCAAGGACAAGAGCGACAGTCGCAAATAATTCGTGATCATGGCCGGAAAATCACGGCCGAAATATAGAATACAAGTAAGAAAAAGTCGCGATGAATCCCGAGATTTCAAAAAATCTCGGGGTTCACCGCGATTTTTTCTTACTTGTATTCAAAGTGCATATTGCTTGTGCTTATTTATTGTAAAGTGACTAACAAATTTCCATTTTATTTATGTTTTTAAATGCTAAGTAATGCATACTTTTTCTAGAAATTATTATATAATAGATTTCGCTAGTCTGTATACTTTTGTATATTTTTGAAATAAACTCGCTAAAAACCTTTTCTCATATAATATGTTTTAATAATAATAATAATAATAATAATAATAAAAATAAATATGTTTAAATCAACCAAACAATATCCTTTTTTATTTTACATAATATTTGATTTCTTAAAAAGTCTAAAATTTGTTATTGGGAAAAAATATGAATAGTATGTGGCAGTTAAATATGTAGCTGTTAAACTAATAAAAATGCAATAAATTGAAATAACAAAATATTGGTTACATTCATAAAAATACAACAAGTAAAATATATGTGCTCTTCGTGTCTCTAAATTTAAATAAAGTATATTATAATCAATATTTTAGTTTTCTCGTATGAACGCATCGCGATATTATGAGCGCAAAACGTGATAAATCGAGCGCAAAACGCAAAATAATAAGCGCGAAGCACAAGATGATAAGCGTAAAGTGCAAAAAATTAATAATTATATTTATAGTTCCCTTGACATCTAGATATATATAAATTGCTTATGGTTATAAACCCCTGGCCACTACAACGCGCGGCCGCGCACTGTAAAAATTTGTATTGCAGCACATTTGTTTGCGATAAACGAAAAATCATCTAGAAACATAATTATATTTACTTTCATATACTATGTATACTTAATACTATATCATTTATTTTTATTTTATTACCTTTTATGTAATCTTTATGTAAGTTGCTCTACTATGCACCCTCTGGTTAGTTACCATTATGTTCTCTGCTATGTGGTTACCATACAATTGTTTTGGCCGCTGTTTTTATGGTGCTGATCTATCTTTTAGGTAGCTATCTTGTAGTTGATTTGAATAACTATGAATCTAAAGTTGATTATAAGCCGTATTGTAGTAGTATTTGACTATTTTACTTCTTAGCTCGTGTTTTATAATCGAGTCGATAAATATCAAAAGCCTGTAATTCCACCCCAGACAAAATTTAAATATTTATTTATTTTGATTTTGTATGCAATTTGTTTTTAGTTAAAATCTATCAAATTAAAATTCAATGGATTACCGATTGGTTTGCTAGATATTTTCAATCCGTATACCATGATTATGGGTCACATTTAGATTTTACTTCTAATTGTATATGATGAGACACAGCGTTCATGTTCATCTTTGTTATCAATCAAAACCTCTAGGTTGGTTGATATGGAATACGGATTGAGCAGGTGAAGTCCATTTTTTTTCAGGACCATATTTTATCCTAGACTACATTCTGAAAGGATGCAAGTCTGCTATTTTAAACCCTCTTCGATTAATATTTCATTTAATTTTGAGATCCTCCTGTTATCCAGAGTTGTGGAAATGTTCTAATGTCACCCCGATTTATAAAAGTCTCACATTGACAATTACAGGCCAATAGGGTTGCTTTCAGCACCTGCAAAATTATTTGAAATTGTATTGCATAAATACATTTTTAATTAATGCAGATGTATGTTTCTCGAGCAGCAACATGGTTTCCGGCAATATCGATCCACTGTCACTATTCTTATGGTTTTTTCTAACTTTGTTCGAGATCATTGTACTCTGGTGTACAAGTGGACGCTATATACACAGATTTTGAAAAAATGATCTAATTTCGGATTTTCTGAAGGTCTCATAAACGTATTCTCAAATTAATTGAGCAATAGATATAAGTTCGTCAAATATAAAAACTCTTTTTCAGAACGATATAAGAGCTCTTCTGAAGTTTTTCAAGGATTCAAATTTGGTCCATTGCTGTTTCCATTGTTCATTAATGTCATAGAAAAAACTCTAATCAATACTGTGCATAGAGATGTCGACATTTTGTCGTGCACATATGAGGTTTTTGTTCAATTAGTGTGAGACAATGCACACATGTTCAGGTGATTTCTATCTTGTTTATGTGTTTTTACTTGTATGTGTGTGTATATGAATTTGTATGTATGCATACGTAGATATGTATGTATTTTAAAATTGTAATATATTTTATAATTTTGGCAATCGCATTAGGTTAACCCAGGGGTCGGCAAAGTGCGGCTCCGGAGCCGCATGCGGCTCTTTGGCTCCTTGAGTGCGGCTCTGGCACAAATATCCACGGGCCCGGGCGCTAATTCTGGTCGAGTGTCCTTTCCATGCAACGTTGAATGTGTACGTGAGCGTTGACGTAGTACCTGTTTCGTCCGATAGGGGCGCAGCGCAGCGTAGTAGTATGACAGCTGTCAATCTGCGTACTTGGCGGTTACAGACGGGGCCAAAAGTATGACTGGCGTCAGAAAAAGGTTTGTTGCCATTTTGAAAGAAAAAAATAGTTACGAGATATTGGTTTATCATTGCATTATTCACCAAGAAGCGCTTTGTGCGCAGATATTTCCGGAAAAAATTAGTAAAGTTATGGGATTAGTGATCACGATCATCAACTCCATTGTAGCTAAAGCTCTTAATCATCGTCAATTAAGAGAATTTTTAGTTGAAATGAAGAGTGAGTACGCTGATCTTCTGCTTCATAACAAGGTTCGATGGTTATCAAGAGGGAACGTTTTAAAGCGCTTTTGCTCAAGATTTTGAAAGGGAAACATTGTTTCACTTTCCGAGTCTGCTGAAGCATCGCCAAGAAAATAATTCCTCTATTGACAAACACCATTTCAAAACAACAATTTTAAATATGAGGAAAGCGTTTCTCAGCAGGTTTTAAAGCGACCTTAGCATTCGTCAAAAATCTTCTTAATGCTACAATAAACTGAGTTGAAATTTTCTCCTTTTGGCATTGACATTGGTAACTTTGAAATATAATTGCAGGATTTAAAAAACAAGAAAATATGGAGCTCCAAATTTCAACGTCATTGTATTGATTTGAAAATATCGGAGAAGAACGAATGTGATCTTAGTTCACAACACAAGTGGTCTGCTTTGAAAGACCTGGAGAATGAAGTCATGATCATTTTCAACGTTTGGAATAGTATTCCTGACTCTTAAGATCCGCTGAAAAAACTTGCGTTTGCTGTTCTTTCCCTTTTTGGTTCTACATATTAATGCAAACAAACATTTTCAAGCATGAACTTTATCAAGAGTAAACTGAAAAGTTGTCTTATTGATGAGAACCTGGAATCATGCCTAAAATTAAAAACAACAACATATAAACCTGACTTACTGAAACTTCCCAAGGAGATGCAAGGACATTGTTTACATTAAGTGTTTGTCAGTCATTGTCATGATTTAAATTTATGGATACCTTACTTTCATATTATTGTTTATCAACTAATAAATCTTTATTCAGTGTGAACTCAAGTTTTATTCAGTGTACCTGTAATTTAATGAAGGTTTAAAATTATAATAAAGGTTTACTAAATTAAAAAACAGATTTGGCTCTCAGAACTAGTTTGAATCGTTGTAATGTACATATTTGGCTCTTCGGCCAATAAGTTTGCCGACCACTGGGTTAACCTATCAAGACTCGATGTTTATAATTTTAATAAATAAAAAAAAATATTTTATTCCATTAAATATTAATGTGAACATATTCTAAATTTGGTATTTTTTTCAAGACCTCGTACGTCCGTAAAGTCAATGCATATCAAAACAAGTAGCATTAAAAGTTGCTCATAGTGTCATACTGACCACCCGGTAGTTCGTGTTCCTTGTTTTGTTGCAACACACAAAGAAAAATGGAAAATACAACTTTAAAAATAGTTAGAGTGGACCCGAAATTTTTTATAAAAAATTGCCAAGAAAAATCTTAAAAAGTTAGTACACGCTATCCTTATTTTTGATTAGTTTGACTTAACGAGTACCGCATTGTTCCAACAAAATATAGATATTATTTCAATTTGCTTTTAACTGTTATTGATGGTAATTCTTTCTACAAATAAATTAATATTTTTAGAAATAATATCCACTAATATTCAAAATTATATTTGATACATAAATTATTTTTCATTTAGGTACAGTCCGTCCAAGATGTGAACGCTAATCGTCACAGTATTAGTGAGAAAATATAATAGGGTGACCATGAGAAATTAAAAGTGAAATTAATTTTTACTTTTTTAATTTAATTTGTTGAGGAAAGTGTAAAATATCACTTTCTTACTTATTTTGTTTATTCATATACATATTTAACTCAAAAACCTGCGAGCAGTTTTGGTATCACTCTCCAGGTTGAATATCTGTGCAATATAATATTTTTTAAAATACCAATAAATATTACAGGAATTGTTTTATTGATTACAAAATTACACAACATGACAATAATTTATAATAAAAATATAACACATTATAATTTTTAATTCAATTTCCAACGTATGGTCACTCTACCCTTAAAACAGCCCTGATTCAGTATTAGTAACGTTCTCCTAACGGTGTAAACAAATTCGCGGAAAACTGTATATGGATGCATGCATGCGTACACGCACCCTTATTTCCAACACAACGAAGATATGCGCTAACATCTTGGATGGACAATACGTCTGTATTTTATATTGTATCATAATACTAGCTTGTAGTTTTAAAAACAGCTTTATTCTATAATAATTAAAAATAAACTGTTTCAGACGTATGAAGTGACGAAAGACGAAAATACATATTTGTCATCACAACACAAAAAAATTTAAGTTTTCGTTAATATCATCAAATATTTTTCATATCCACTAAAGTTTTTACAAATATACAATATTTTATACTCCAAAATTAAACGATGGTGAAAAAGAGAAAAATGCAGAGAGTACACCATCGAATAATACTTGTCAAGGAAGGCAAACAGAAATATCCCAATAAACAACAAAACGTTTACATCAATATTGCGCACCTAGCAGTCACGAATACAATAAGTAGTATTAATAATATCTAATATTTTATCGCAGTTTCTCACCTGCTTGACGAGGATTGGTGTCTGTGTGTGTTAACACGCATCACCTTTTTATTTTACTCTGATACTGGAAAAGTCACAAAAGAAAACTGAGGCTGAGATAGAAAAACAAAATAAATGTAGGGTCGGAAAGAAGCAGTAAATAATTTAATTCAAAATATCAACATTTAGAGTCTTATTACTCACGGGAAAAAATTTAACACCGTCTCTACTTATCTATAAAATGCATCAAATGTATTGTGACGAAGCAGTGCCTGGTTGTGATGTTGGTATTGTTTTTTTTTTAAAACATTTAACATCTGCTTTAATATTAATTTTGGTTTCCCTCGACAAGTTTGCTCAATTTACAGAACAAATTAAAATAAAATTCATTATTATTTATATGAAAAACAAAACCAGCGTACACATGATCATAAATTAGGGGCTCAAGAATTTTTACTTTATTACAAGGTTCAGGTGCTATCTATTTACCGCCGAAAAAAATTTGGCTCTTACGAAAAGTCCGGATTAATCAACGTATTATTCCCGACAATTATATTTCCATTATTTTACTAAAAATTAAATAATGTTGTTTCTGAAAGTGTCGATACTTTCAAGTGCTTATCAAAAAATAAGCAATTCTATTTATGTCGCCAGCATTCCAGTCGAAGATAAAAATATTTATTCTCATATATAATTTCTAAGTGAAAATAATTATTTAAGTCGCGCAGGTGAAAAATATTTGCCAGTGTTGCTACCCAATATTATTTTTAATATAGAACATAAAGCAACAAAAAATTTAATAAGCACTCCTTCTGTTATATATAATAACTTTCAACCCTCGAGGCTAAATAGCCAAAAATATAAGACATCGAGTCAAAAGCTCTAGACATACCCTCAATGCGATAAATTATATACAACATTTTCTACAACAAAATTAAAACAAGACAGAGTTACGATATATCTTGAATATATTTTTAAATCATGAATTACATTTATAAGCTATGTTGGAAAATATTTAACCATCACCTTTACATCAAAATATTGACATCATTGATTGCATCTCGGAAAATTTCCGGATGACAGTCGATTTCATTTCGGATTTGCAGGATACGCAAAAGTGTCCAAAATGATTAAAATTCTTTTGCGCTGAAAAATAAACATCCTATTTCTATTTTAATGCAGTTTAACTACACTTGTGCTTATATTATACATAAAAATTGCTCTACAAGAAGTTATTAATAATTATTTACCATTTATACTGAAAACTGGATTAGTAATAACGATGCAAATTATGGTTCGCTTTTTACGATTTGATCACTGATATTTTATCAATGTTTGATATTGTTGAAAATGGAACGATCAAATGTCCAATAACCAAATGCATTAGCATTTTTATATTTGTATTTAATAATTCTTCGCTGCTTTCTATTTTAAGTAAATAATTATAAACTGGTATTATTTTACAGAAGTGAGTAGTTAGATATGTATCTTTAATTAAAAAGTTAATTTTAGAAATAATTGGAAAAAATATGTAAACATTTTTAATTTGTGTTTTTTATCGCTAGTGGTGAATTACAGGTATTCGGCGCAACTCCACTCAAATTATCAAAAAGTAAATTATACTATTAAAGCAAAAAATATGGATAAACAAATTCACATGTATATTTTACCCAATGCTGTAACAGGTGTCCCCTTAATTAATTTTCCTTTAGAAAAATAAAATAAATGCAATTGAAAATTGTATAAACATATTTTATAAATTTATGTTGGACTATTAATTAAATATTTTAATGCAACAAGAACACTAAGAACAACAAATCGTTGTATTATATTAACATTTGTATATGTATATCAATTAGCGATAGGCAACCGAGTTTTGATTAACTCCGGTTTTGAATATAAACTATTTCTAACTAACATGGTTCCATGAAATTCTATTCAAATATAAGGACAAAACCACCTATGCATTGTCACCAGGGTTGGATTAGCCCATAAGCATACTAAGCACTAAGGGAGTACCAGAATTTTTCAGTGTTCTAGATAAATATATTGACAGAAACAAAATGCGTTTGTAATGCTTCTTAAGTGCTCAAAAACACCATTTTAACACTTGTGAACAAATTTTAAAATGGTGTTTCTGTATATATGCAATCAATTTTTGACTCCTAATTAGGGATTCCAATCCTGGGCCAAAATTTTGATCCCGGGATTTCGGTATTGCAATTAGTCGATCCCGGGATCCTGGGACCAGCCCCGGGATAATTTTCATGCTATTTTATCGATAAAAATAATTTAAAATGAATAATACAATATATTTTACATCTGTTTTTTATAACGTACAATGTATAAAGTACGTATAATTTTAGTCTTGGACTTAAAATAGAAAATAATATAATAAAAATAAAAATGGGAAGGTCTTATATATTTATTTGAGAAGAAAAAAATGAACTTTTGACAATGTATGCACATAGGTATGTACATTCATAGACACAATTAATTGAAAACATTATTTTGAATAAAACTCATGAAGTAACATCAAAGCATCAAGTCTTTTATCACTTAGCCTTGATCTGATTTTGGTTCCTAAGCAGCCTGCTGCTGGAAAAGAACGTTCAGACTCACAGCCTCAAAGATTCACAGATGACACGTGCAGCTCGCGCAAGTTTGTACACGAAATATAACGATGTTGTCAATAATAATTCGATTGTGCTTGATAAATCAACCAATCCGAAAAATTCGGGATTATGTTTTATAATCCCGGGACTCATCGGGTATTGAAAATCGTTCGGGATCCCGGGATTGGAATCCCTACTCCTAATCAAAGATATGTGTCTTTAGTTTCAGTTACAAATATTGTGGCCATAACAGTTATATAACTAATATACAAGAAGCACCTTATGTACACATAAATATAGAAATATTCATAAGGAAATATAATATTTTTACATTGAATATTTCGGAAAACGCTTATAGGACAAAAAATGTAACTAAGTGGTATTCTAGATGTGTTGAAAAAATATCATTACAAATAATTAATGATATAATATCATATTTTCCCACAAAGTAAGGGTGGGATATTATAGAAAAAAAAATTCTATCGTTAAGTGACCATACGCCACACATTAAGTGGGACTGTTTTACATTTGAATCGTTTATATTGTCTACATTTGGATTTTAATTTTATATTCAACTTCAAACACCTGTCTTATGGCAATGCATATTAAGGACTTGCCATTGTCCTATATTTACCAGAACGGGCTTCAAGATTATCTGTTTGAATTTTGCCCGAAAGCAAATACTTGAAATTTAATTCTGCGTCGCAATATTCATATGATTGAAAATACACAAATAACACCGAATAACACACGACATTAATTGCGATTATCAAAAGTAGATAGTTGGCAAAACATTTTTGGCCGATTTCGAGCGTTGTCTATAGCCTCTAAAGCAATATGTGCTTTGGCAGTTTGGGCTTGTTGTTTTTATCATAATAACCGATACACGAGATTAGTGGGTTAGTGTGGTTTCTCGAAATATTTTTTTAATATTTTCTGTTATAAAAATGACAGTGTTTGTATTATGATGCTAATATGTTCTGAAATTTTTAAATATTAGTATAATATATATATTATTTTTATAGCTTTGTTTTGAATGACTTGTAATTTAGAATAAATAATATTAATGGTGTTACTACCAGGGCTGTGGAGTCGGAGTCGGAGTCGGAGTCGGAGTCGGAGTCGGAGTCGTGGAGTCGTGGTGTTTTGGCCGGAGCTGGAGTCGGAGTCGGAGTCGTGAAAAATGAGCACCTCCGAGCATTTTTTAAATTATGAAAGTTATGAATTTTTAAATGCGTAATAATGAATGTGTATAGCGTATGAATATTAAACGTGTAGAAAAACACCAAAAATACCTTATAAAATTAAACTTTTTTGAATCGGAGTCGAAGTCGGAGTCGGAGTCGGAGTGGAGTCGTGTTGTTGGTAAATATCGGAATCGGAGTCGGAGTCGGAGTCGTGTTTTTTTTAACGACTCCACAGCCCTGGTTACTACACACCGGACAGGCGTATGTTAAAATGGGTCAAATTAACTGTTTATTTATTTAAATTAAATATCGACTAAAAGACCGCAATGGCGGAGTTTCAAAATATGTTTATTAAATCTAAGCTTGGAGTTTTAAAAGTGATAATATTACTAGTATTGAAGTATTTGCAAAAATACTTTGGACGACAGAAAAATCTTAAAAGTGAAGTGAATTCTAAACAGGTCTTTCTTTACTAAGGATCTAGAGATTCGCAGCAGATCGATAAAGATGCTCGATTTTATCTTAAGAAATGCGCGCTACTTCAGAAATATTTTAATATTGCGCACTCTTTATGATGTATGTATATCCACGAATAGCAAGCGCTTAACAATAACTAAATAATTAATTTGAGAAAAGATTGACTAATTAAAAAAAAAATATTGAAAAATATGACCCTGCAAAATAATGTATTGAGGGGGGTGCAATTTTATGGATCGCTCCCGGCGGAAGTAAAAGTATTGATTTATTAGATTTAATTCAAGATGATTGCTTTACATTGCACTTGGTAGTTAAAAATATAATAATCCATATGTTTACCTTATTTTTTATTTAATATAATATAAAACATATTTTGTTTCCATCAAGATATTGTCCGGAAAAATCCGTGCACCATAGTTTATGTGTCGATTGTTAAAACTAACATGCACTGACATACTATCGTTTAGCTTAATTCTTTACTTCGAGATCCATATATAAATATTAAAGATTAAGTTATTCAGTTTGCTTACTGCTTATATTTTATCATCACCAACAGCAAAGTGGCTGTCATGTTTTTTCATCATCTCGAAAATATTTATATTTAGGACGATTGAATAAAGTATATAAATTTTATTCGTAAATGTTCATTTTTAAAATTACTAAAGGATATAATTCATAATGGAATAAATTAATAATTCGATTTATATCAAGTGATATGGAAGTATAGGAGGAATAAATAAAATGTTATAGACTCAACAGCGAATATTTTACGTGAACATTTATACATGAAAATTTCATTAAATTTTGTAATGGTGAACCAATAAATATATAAGAGTTGTATTGGTTAATAAAGTGATAATTTTCATACAAATATGGACGGTGCAATTTAACCGTAAAAATGTAATTATTTCCTATTAAACCAATTAATTTTAAGAATCTATGTCGAGAGCGCAAATCCCTTAAGAGCCTTAACTTTCATTATATTTACATTTACCAGCAAAACAAAACCACTACGATAGCATGTCGTAGTGGTTATAGTTTATTATAATATATATTATAGTATAATTGTCATGCTACTTAATGTTTAAAAATAGACTTATTCACAATTTTTCACTGCAAAAATAATCGTCTATATTTAAAAAATAGAACTATTATTTAATAAAATAGTGTTATATCTAAAATATGCGTGTAATTTTAAATATAAATTATTTTTACTTAACCATCATTTTACATGTACCACGGGAGTATTGATCGTGAGAAAAGCAAAAGGTAAGAGCTATATTTATTAAATTTACCGTATATGAGATGGAATTCTTTATTTAATAAGAGACATTTTCATGAGCTTAAAATGTGGTTACATAAAAGCTTATTATACTATTTTCAGACTTATGGGTAAATTTTTAATAAATTATATATTATTCATCTACGCAATAAAAATAAGTTTCACTGTGAAAATTAGTAGAAGAAGTTAAATCAAATTATTTTAATATTATTCTTTCTTAAATCTGCATTTTCAGTTTATTTGCATTTGCAGCGAAAAATATATGTACCTATAAGGAAAAACGATATTTATTTAACAAGCTGATACAAAATATGTACGTGTGCAGTGCGCGATTCTCAGATACACTTTTTTTTATAAAAGTTTATTTCAAAATAGACATAGGTATAATAGCATACAAATATATTAAATGCACAATACTGGTTCATAACCAATTGTATTGTTTACAATTGGTTAAAATATACAATAACATAAAAAAAATAATAATAAATACGTAAGTTAACTAAATTAAAGGGAAAATACATAAAACCTTTTACAGGTTTAAAAAAGAAAAAAAGGAATTAAGGAGAAGTAAGTAAAGGTGTTGGTGACTGGCAACCTCGACCGGATACGGTCAATTGAACGACGGACAAATTGGCGATTCAAAAAGGGCGACGGACAATTGGGCGATGGTCTCTAGGGCGATACATTAATATTGCAACACAAATAAATTTGCAATAAAAATGTTATTTTTATCGTTTTATTTAGTAACATGACTCTATTATTAAATAATTAATTGACATGATTTACTACATATTAAAATATATACATACGTACACACAAAAATAATAATTACTAATATTTTTCAGAAAAGATTTAAAAGATAAAAACCATTATACGGTCTGAACAAAACATAGAATATATTGTGTTACTAAATCATAAAATATTTGTTTGATTGTTTGATTTTTTTATTCAAGAACTTGTGAGAGTTATCCGATATCAGAAAACATTTTGACTTAAGCCGGTAATTTTACCATCATTACTGATAAATGTTTATCGTTGATTTTGCACTTTATGCATTATTCTTTTTATGTTTTGAGCCTTGGAAATAACTGTGAGAACAAACTTTCGGAATTTCCAAAAATTGCATATTTTACAGTTATAGATTTTAAACTATATAAGGGTAGTTCTAATAACCCATATATAGCTCACAGTGTACTTTTGATACCTGATTCTAGGAAAACATTAATTATTCCTGTAGAATATTTAAATTATGAATTCAGTCCATCACAATTTTAACGTTTTCTTTTAGTTGATTCTGGATCAGAACAAGTCGACCCAATGAAAATCTTAATTTTTGATCGTCAAAATCATGCAATGTGGAGCCAAAGCATGAAAGAATTATTTGAATGGCACATTTTTATTTTCACCCCCTTTATTTTCTTAATTTTTGTCATTTTGTCTAGGAAGGATGGAAGCTTTGTTTTCCCTGTTTTATTTTGTTTATTACCTAATAAGACTCTTGAAACGTTCACAAAATTATTTTATATGATAAATGAAATGTTGATTATGAAATTTCAATACATCAAGCTTTGCGTACGGTATTTTCACAATCTAACATATATGGTTGCTTTTTTAATCTGGTACAAAATCTTAGAAAGCATTTAGATTCATCTAATCTTTTGCCCAAGTACTATTATGATTCACTTTAAATCCAAAAAAGATTACTTCACTTGCTTTGGTTTCAGAACAAGATATAGTACATGCTTTTTCTGAACTAGAGAATCATTTATCCAATGAATTAGAAGCAATTTTGAAATAGTTTACTAAGAAATAATAGAAGTAAGGCTCCACCGATTTTTCCATCCAACGTTTGGTCTGTTTATCATAGAACATTAAACGGAAGCGAAAAGACCAATAATTTTGCCGAGGCATGTTATCGGTAACTGCAATTGGGCTTTTGTATTAGTTTAAGTCATCCAAATTTATAGATTTTTATCAATGGTCTCAGATAAATCCAAAAAAGGTATAATGTTGATTATGAGAGAACTATAGTAGGTTTTGAACATCAGCGCAAATAAGACGTTACGAAAAAGCTGACTAAATAATTGCTTAAATGTTTTGAGGTACAATTGAGAAAATTTCATACAATATTTACATGGTATTGCATATATATAATTATAATATGAGTTAAAAATTTTAAAATAAAATTGTTTTTCATTTATTATACTTTTTGTTTTAATTTATATTTTACTAATATTTACAATAAAGCTAAGCGTGAAAGTTTTTTTAAATTTCTGTCGCCCAAATAACCATCGCTTATTTGACCGTTGCCCAATTGACCGGAATCGCCCATTTGTCCGTCGCCCAATTGTCGCGTACCGACCTCGACTGTCGCGCCGACTGGCATCGTGTAAATCAGCCTTAAGGAAATTTAAATATAAGAAAACGAGTACGTCCAAGGGTATATTGTACAGAGGTAATGCGACATTTTTTTTTAATATTTATGTGATTGTGATATTTATATGATTGAAATGTGATTTATTTATATAATTTTATTTTAATTATTGCACACTTAATATTTACCCAAAAATATTGCATGGAGCTATACTTCTAAAACATGGTTTTATCGTTTTTAACAAATAAAATTAATTTTCTGAAGAAAATGATAATTTAAAATTAAAAAATTGGATTTAATTCGTACATTGTAAAAACAACGCGTTAACCACATATTTTTAATCATCAAGAAATTAATCAGAATCATTATGAAATATGCTTTCTATATGTCATTACAAGTGTACTATATCACTTAAGAGAGTTCATGATCAGTATTTAAAAGCATCGTGAAAGAAAATCAAATTTCAAAAGCTAACGAAACAGCCTCGTCTCCGGAGATAATAAATGGATCAATACACCATATATTTCCGTTCCGCGTTGTGGGTATTATACCAAATGACACTAGAATTCAAAGAAGTATTAATGCCTGCTAGATAACATCCTCCATATTTGTCAGATATCTCCCTCATGGAATTTCACATCTTTTGTCCGACGAACAAGTGCAGAAGGCAGTGCACGAGTATCTGTGCACTCAGATAAAATATATTTTTTATTTTTTATCCGAGCATTTTCCAGGCGCTGGAGAACGTTTATTAAACGCAATGAAGACAACGCGGAATACCGTGTATTTTTTTACTTTTTTTCTTCAATAAGTTATGAGATAAAAATACTTAAACGCGCTTTATTTTTGAATCGCCCTTGCATCGACTTTTACAAACGTGATCCAATAAGGCTAGGACATCGCAAAAGTACTATATATAATAAACGCCTCACTATATTCTACCTAGAAGAATATTTAACGAGCTGAAGCGCAAATATATGTATGTATCTACATAAAAACATATCACTCTCTGTAATATTCAATAATCAATCAAAATTAATTCTGAAACTCAATTTTTTTTATATTTTTCAAGCGCAAAAATATTAAATTAATTATAAACGAAGCAATTGTAAATATAACAAAGCCCTCCGTTTATCTTATAGTTATGTTGACCACTAGGAGTCGACGAGGAATGTTTTTAGCTGTTTATCCTTGGTTTTCTGAATTCATTGCACTTCTCCAAATTTATGTGTATTCGCAGAATTTAATTATTCAGCATTGAAGTAAAATTTATCATATATTCATAATTAAAGTTTTTGATCCATTTTCTCTGCGGTAAATTTTTATTTGCACAAGCTTTGTTCGCAATGTAATGGACATCCCCTGGTGCTGAATTAAATGAGTGAGAATTTATCACAGCATCTTTTCCTATCACGCAAATAAAATAGCTTTATAAGGTTATATTAATAAGTTTTTATATTTTCAAAATTATCTAAGCTTATGAAAACAACCAAACTCAATAAAATTTTACGTTTTATATTGATTATAGGAGTCATACATCATGTTTTTTTAAATCACTTTATTATATAATTTTTCCCATAGTTGTTAAACTTTAATATCGTTTTTATGATACGGCTTTCAAACGGCAGCTTTACTTATTAGTGTATGTTTATAAATATATTTTAATTGCAAATGATCTCTCCCACATCTCGGGGCATTTTTAATTATATTAGCATTAAAAGTTGGAGGCTTTAATGCTAGATATTCTGATGGGCTCATTTCAACATCGTCTGCATTTTTATTTTTTCCATCTAGGAAGTGTCGCATCGATCAAAATCGAACTGTCGGAAGGAGCTTTCAGACAAGTTCATTGCTGTTATTGAGAGTCAATTTCGTCAAATAGAGACGCACATTGTCGTGTTATAGAACCAGGGTTTATCAGAGGGAGGAGGGAGAAAGAGTGCAATTGTGATATATATATATATATATATATATATATATATATATATATATATATATATATATATACCGTCGCTAATGAGACGAACTCGGCTTACACACGACCTGAGGAAGCGGGTGGGAGCACCCGGGAACAGTCGTACCCTTTTTTTATATAATACAATTGTCAAGTTACATTCTTATTTGGATATGGTATTTACTATGCGAGTATGAAACCTCCCCACAGAGTGTTTATTCAGCTAATCATCAAAATTGTCTAGTTTGCTCTAATTTATAACGAATAATATTTCCGCACATAATATTTTCATATATAATGTTATATTATAATTTCAATTTAGAATATATAAAAAATTAAGATGGTGATATTTGTTCGATTTTAGAGAAATATTCTATCAAATGATACCGCGCGATTATGCGGCTCGCAAATGATAGGCAAACATATAACGACGCGCGATTATGTCGAGGAGCTTTTGCCCGGCGCGAAACGGATGAAACACCTTTCAGTAGAGGTCTTATATCATTCTGAAAATGAGTTTTCATATTTGACGAACTGTCAAGATATTATTTTTACAAGTAAATCTTGATTGACTTTATCCAACGCTTTTTTAAAATATGTATATATTACGTCCACTTGTACATTAGAGTCATATAAAATTAAAAATTATAATATTGAATATTTATTAAGAAGTTAGGATGTGCATAGATTTAATAATAGAAATAGAGATAATTTAAGTGTATATTTCAGCAGGAAAATTAATTCAATAACTGCTGTGCTGAGAGGTTTCTCTAATTGGTAATTACATCATAGCACTACATTACTATAGACGTCGTGTTAAATTGATATTATAAAAAAATCATTTAATTAAAATAAAATTCATTATGAAAAACAAGGAAATGATGTTTTAGTTTTCAGCGTATTTATTAATCGATTTTATACAAATTATTTTTATTTTTTTTTAAATAAATAAAATTATAAATAGTTGTATAGCATCGGGTAATCTCGGTCACTCGAATGCATAGTATGTATGTAAATATAATACAAAATCTAGAATTTGGTAGCCCGACGTAATTAATGGTTATTCAGAACTTCCGGAGAGGGTCGAGTCGAAAATGCTAGTACCCCAAAAAACCTAGCGATTATTTATCACCGTTTAGCATACAAATAACCAAGGGTCACATTTCATACGTTTGATAGTATTTCATATTTGCTCTAATGGCTAATGCTTAGAGATATTCAGTGTATCGATTATGTATCACACAATCACATCTGGAATTTCCCATTTCAATTCTAAATTTTAAAGGCATTTGTAAAACAAGTTTTTACTTTTTGCTAATCAGGATTTGATCAAATATATTGCATTAAAGTTTATATCCTTTGTGAAAAATATTTTCAGTCTTTAGAACCACTTTGTTTTCATTAATAAATGGACCGAAACGTGTTTTATATACTTTATTACTGATTTAATAACCGATTTAGTTGTATGTATATTTTATCAAGTAATAGAAAATATCTGCAGTAACGCATATTTAATAAAAATTAAAAAAGATTTCACCAATACCTTCATACACAAGAATACAAATACTACCCATTTTTATTTACTGCAATTTCTTTATTATTAGAATATTTACAATTGATGTAAATATGTATCAATTCTCTATATATGATTATATTTATTTATATTATATTATAGTCAATTAGATATTTAATGTATATGTATGCTTTTTTAAAGTAGATTTAAATAAAAATGTTACAGCGTTTTTTACTGCGTTGTCAGGTTTATCTCGACATTTTGCCGAAAATTATTTTAAAAGGCTTACAACCACTGCCCTTTTATGGGTAATAAAATGAGAGCAAAATATTGCAAAAAGTGTTATACCTGCACTTCACTCTCTGGAAGTTGTCCTAGCCGAAGTTCGACCGAAGTCGCTCAAGGTTGCCGTCTTCCGAATAGCGTCCGCACAGCCGGGAATTTCATACGCGTGCGCGCTTCCCGACATGGAGGACGGACAGGCGGCAGCTGTCACTGCTCTATATGCTCTCGCTTATTATAACTATGTGCGTGCTTTAAACACAAAAAAAATTAAAACCAAATGGAGTAAAAGAAGACGGTGGATGGTTGCAATGCACCGGAATAGATCAATGTTAGTAAATAAGACATTTTATGTTGAATCGAGGCTTCACTGTCACTAATAAATAATAAACAGGAAACGTTCAAGTGTGCAACTAATGAATAATTTCTATTATTTTTTAAGGAAAAGTATGGAAAATCAATTTGCTGAATTGAGATTTTAAATACAATTTATAGCTTAGGTCTTTCTCTTTATGATACATGTAAAATTGACTGCGGATTTTTGCGGTTTTTAACACATTGCATACCTTAAAAATGCATTATTCTTAAAAATGGGACGGGGCTTAGTCGCGAAAGTTAGGACCTAAACCTTTTAAACCATTATAACTTTTTAAATAGGTAACGTGTTAACGTCAAATTTAAAAGACAGTTTTGTAATGATTGTAATTTTTTAATAATATGGTTACCGTGGTAAAATCAGTAAACGTCAAATTGTGGATCGCGTACTAATAAAATAAAATAAAAATTTGTTTAGAATCACCAAATATACACATATTTAAAAAAAACGATACCGAGTATGATAAAATGCTAGTCAAATACTTTTTCTTAATATAAAACAGCAAATTTGCGACATATACAATTTTTTTTACGCTACGCGGCGAATTTTTTTTTTTACGCTACGCACGGCCGTTCAACACGGAATTCCTCTTCCTCGGGCCTTCAATTAAAGAAATACTTTAAATATTTATTAAAATAAAATTGCATGAATTATTTCATGCAATTTTTTTCATAAAAAAAAGTTAATTTTTTTAGTTTTTTTTAACACTTATAAAATCATATATTTGACTAAGAGCACTTATGGAACTTCTGGCCGTCCAGATCGGGCAAATACCACACAGTGCAGCGATCGTGAAGAACGCCTACGCCCATATTGAAATTGAACCGAGATACTCGTTCTATCTCAGTTTGCGAAAAACCATATCATTATCTCTCTCACTGTCGTCACTTAACACGCGAGAGAGCGAAAGGGGAAGTATCTCACCGCTCGCGCTCGAAAATCAGCTCCGCCTTCAATCTCTTGATTTCGATCCGTTCGCCGAAAATTTTCGGAGGCGCTCGAAGCTGGCCTAAATTACCCCCACTTTACTTCCCGTTCGCGGTAACTTCGGAGAACTTCCGAGAGATCTTAGAGCGGGGAGAACCGAGCTCGACCGAAGTAACTCCGAATTAACACATTATATTCTCCGTCCTTGGCCAACCATCGCCTACTTTCGGAGAGTGAAGAGCAGGCATTACCCTAGCCACTGAAGACACTGTCGAATTATAACTGCGTGACGTCACAGAGAAATCCACTTGAAACTGATTGTAATATGAACGCGATAAATTAAAATTATCATTAATTAAATCACAGTTGAAATTAAAATTACCTGATTGTTTTTTTAGTACAGTGAGCATTGCCAGTAATTGTAATGGAAAGCACAACTTCATAATGAATGCATGTACATGCTTTGGTATGAAAGGATAATGTCAATACATTTTATTTAAATAAATAAAAATTATTTATCAAATCGGAAAAATATGATCAAAATAAAATAAAATATCATGGCATTACAAATAACAAACCTGATGATGTATTCAAATGCAACAACGTATCATATTTGTTATATAATTGGGAAAACAGTCGTTTTTCTTTGAATAAGATAAACGATAGATCAAAAGCTTGTAGTATAATTTGATATCACGCTGCAATAATAACATCTTGAATAGCTCGCTTTTAATAAAATATATGAAACAGAAATAATTTCATATACATTTCTAGAATGTGACTTATTGCAATGGTAAATAAAATATACAACTAGGTATAATTAAATGATTAACGCTGACATATTTACACATATTTATTTATCTTCACATGCTTTTTAAATTAATAATATGTTTACATATTAAGTAAACTTTTACTTTTATACCTAAGTATGTATTTTGTTATATCTGTGTCGGTGCACATCTTGACCCTAAATTATGAAACATTAGGCTTAAAAATTTATGATCGCAGAATTTTTACTAAATAAACAAGTTAAGTCATAAGAGCGTAAATAATTCATCATCCTTAGTTTAATGCTACTCAAATTATCGATGGAGATATTCACTATATTATTTATAGGATCACTTATAAACTACATATTTGTATCGTAGCTAATTTATTCTTATTAAATGATAAATAAGTAAGCACTTTGTGCAACTTTTATAATATCAGTTAAGTCCTCGTTTATGACGTTAAAGTAGTAGTTGTTAAGTAGCTTTTTCTTTACTGAATCATTTCACATGATACATTTACTGGCGCATTTAAAATATTATTGTAAATTGTGCAAGAATCTATTGCCAGTCCGCGAATGTTTTCACCGTGCTTTCACCCGACTATACAGTTATACGATTTGGGGAATCCCCGCTGTTCTGAATCCCCAACAAAAACTGTTGACTATTGGTGAGGAGTAAGTAAGGGTCTATAATAAATTTTGAGTCCTCAAACCGCTAAAATACTAAAGGCTATACCGCTTTCGAACATCATTATTCCGAGAATTATTGTTGACATGGCCACCGATATTGAATAACGTAATAGTCAGAAAGACAATATTGTACGATTCAACTTGATGAATCAACTGGTGTAAGCTACCATAATATCCAGCGGCTGATATCAGCTGTTACATAGCTTTTATTTTTTGAAGTTGCGGTCAGAAAGTCAACATTTGAGAACGCTCCTCTTGCATGAGCCATTTAGCTTCTCAACGAGCTTGCCAAACACAAAGATGTTTTCGACGATAACTATGTAAGAGGAGCAGGAAAATGATGTGGGATGGTGCTCATCAAATAATTGTTTTTTGTGTTTAACTGTATATTTATGATTTGTATAACCGCTATCAGATTTAAAATAAAAAAATAAAAAAGCAATTTTCAGTCACAATTGATTTTTTAATGCTTGAATTTTGTTAAGCAAAGCTTTGATATTTGTAAACATATTTTAATTAATTAAATTTCACATAGTAGTATCAATTTATTTTATTTAATTCTATGTTACATCGAGTTATCCCATTAATCTTAATCAAAAATGTATAACTTTTTTAATTAACGATAATTTCATAAGTAGTTGCTATTTAGTTACAATATTTTCAACCCTAAATAAACAATGACAGTTATAAGGATAATAAAAATAATATTTTCGATACGACACGTCAAGTTATAATGTAACTAAACAGCAAATTGATAAAATTTGTTTTATGTCACATTGATATGTCAAGCGTCTTTCATTAAAATGATTGACTATCTGTCACATTAAATTAATATTAGACCTCATTTTTATGTTGACATAATAATAAATTTAATATCAATCATAAGTAAATAATTGACTATTTATAAGTAAACATTCTAATCATTTAAGGTGAAAATATTATTTAAGAAGATATTTAGTCGTCGTGTCGTTTTAACTGCTGCATGACAACAGGCGGTTTTGCGAGAATTGTATTTGCAACACGAATCTTAAAAGAAATTTATAGAATTATTAAAAAATGGTCAAAAAGTATTGATTGTTTTTATCACAATTCTGATTTATGTAATAAAAATGTTCGGCTTGACAGCTTTCATCAATGCTTCATATTATCCATTATACAGATAATACTTGAATGACATTTTGAAAAAATAATAAAAAAATAATTATTGTGCACGCCTAAAATAGATAAGCACAATAACTGTTACTGTTACTGTTCCCATATACATTTTCCAGCTCTTTATAGCAACCCCAAAAAACATATTGTTAAGATAAGTACATTGAAATATCAGTATAGCAAAGCTGACGGGACCGAAGAAAATATTTCGTTGTACTGAAAATTCATTATATTGAATGTAAGGAAAATAATATATTTTATTTTTAATTACCATATTACTACAACATCAAAATATCTCTTACAAGATTGACAGATCGTTTTGTTTTTCATTTTTAAGGATACTGTAATGAACACAAAAAAATGTTTATAAAAAAAGTTCGAGGGTTTAGCGAGACAACTTGAACACATCCGGCAGCTTCATAAGATTCCCATGTCGTCTGGACAAACTACCGTTACACGAAATAGCATGCTTTATCTCTTTCTTCATTGCATGCAACATTTCTCCCACTTTTATTTCTAGGGGATCGGCGTCAGCCCTGGATTGTTAAATGAATAAATTTGATAAACCTACAATACCACTAACTTCATTCCATAATTTTGCTACTTGTGTATCTATTTTTTTTAATTTTGCACAGAATTTCAACGATCTTTTAAATAAATTTAATTATTATACTCATTATTAAATGTGTTCCTACTATTGTTGTTACCAAAAGCAATAAAATATTTGTATTTCTTATTAGAATAGAGCATAATTATATAACAAAAATAAAATGGTAAATATTTCTTTAGAAGCGCAGGGTAACACCCCCACGGTGTATGGCTGAGAGACAAATAGTAGTGGATTCTAATTAGAATGTAAGGTCGAGCTCGATAGGGAATCTTATGATGCCATCCGGCACTGAATTCGGATCAAAATATTTCGTTATACTGAGATTAGTCTTCGTTACAATGAAAACATTTTGTATGAAAGTTTTTGGGGACAAATTGAAGATTTGTTTACTGGGAAATTCATTATAAAGAGATTTTTTCGAATGATTTTTGAAAGTTGGTATAGATTACATCGACATGCATTTCAGAATCGAGGGATTTTCATAACGTCTTCGAAAGGCCGTGGAAGTGACCTAGAAACAACGCGGACGAAGCCCGTATTGTTGGTGTATTAGCGCTTGACAGAGATTGTGGATATATATGTGAAGAATTAATTAGGATGGGAAGCAAAAATGCGAATAAAATAACAATTGCTTTGAGAAGCCCGAGAAGAGCAGCCGTTTTCAATTTGACTATCTGATCTGATTTAGTCAAAATTATTTGTGCAATGTGTGCGACAATCCCATTGCACAAATTGTATGTCCGTATTTCCAACTTTTGTGATTTAAAAAATAAATTAAAATGCTAATTTATATTTTCTAAAATTCTGCTTTCGAATAAAACCATCTAAAGCTTAAATTAATTAAACCATTCTTGCTATATATCAAAACCCATTTGAATATGGCTACCGATCCGATAAGGAAACGGGGTGCCTTCCTTTTTTTTATTTTCTCTTTTTAATTAATTTTTTTTCCACAAAGTCGTTATATTTTAATTTTGACCGCAGCTTTTTGTGTACAGTTTCTCTTACTTTGCAACGTTTTACCTACTATACGTATTATACCTACATACAATATTCAGTATGTACGTTTTTTCCTATTTTACCCTTCTGTAGCGACACACGCCAGTTTTTAACGCTCCATTAACATTTCGAAGCCTCCCTATTTTTCTACACTTCATTGTCGCTCAACGCGTTTTTTTACATTTTCAATACGTATAATGATAGTCTTAGTACGTAAAATCAATGCTGAGCATATATATGGAAACATGAGAGAGAAATATAAAAAGAAAAACATCTTTAAATAGCAAAAAATAACTGTTATTATTTAAGAAATACACGCAAAAAAGGAGCAGGATGGCACAGGCGTATGTAAGCCGGCTAGTGCAGATAGAAGTGTTAAAATAGTGCGTAGAAGGCTGTGGACCAGGATTATACGGCACCATTGCTCGACGTAAACCATTAGTGAAAAAAAGCAATTGCATATTACGCGTTAATTTTGCTAAAAAATCATTTAAACTGGACAATGTTAGGCTGTAAAAATGTTTTATTTAGTGATGAATCTAAGTTCAATTGAATAGGCACTGTTGGAAGGCAATATTTTAGAATATATGTAATCGAAGAGTACAACCCCTGAAATATCATAAAAACAATTAAAGGAGCTGGTGGAAACATTATTTTATTGGGTTGTATGTTTTGGCATGGGGTCGGTCCTATCCATTTAATTTAAGGGATTATGAACCAGGAAGTATATGTTAATATTATGGAACCAGTAATGCTGAAGATTTCGGGTCATTGTCTTGTTTATCAACAGGACAATGACCCGAAACATATTTCAAGTGGGGCAAAAAAATTTTTCACAGAAAATATTATGGATGTTTTGGAATGGAAATCATCCTGCCCTGTTCTAATCCTTATTGAACACTTATGGAGACCTTTAAAACACAAAATTAAAAATTAATTTGTCACAAATTTAAAATAAACAAATTAAAATGTAAAAAACGAGTGGGAACTGATTCCTGACGCAAATACCAACAATTAATCGAGTCAGTGCCTAACGGTTGTAGGGCTATTATAAGGACAAAATGTCACCCTACGAAATATTAATAGTAGTTTTATTTTATTTTAATTTTTTTATTTATTTTTGAATTTTTAGAATATAGGTGAATTTGACTATCAATTTTATAAATTTAATTTTAAATTGAAAATAAATATTTTAAATATTTATTACAACATAGTATTATTCACGATTATGTAGATTATCTAGATAAAAAATAAAAAGTTGAAAAGTTTTAACAATTTTATGTAAAATTTGCACTTTACATCGCATTTTTACAAAACTTCAAAAGTGTCTTATTTAGGTGGCCGCCACATATCCTTAATATTGCTACATTTTTTAAAAATGCACCGCAGACGAAAAAAATATTCAGTGAAATCAAATATGTTATATTTTTGCTAAATATTTCTATGATTTATATTTTTAAAAGAAAATTCTCGTATTTTCAGTTTATGTTGTTTACATAAAAAAATGAGTCACAGTGAATTTTACTTTAACTCAAATATGAGTTTTTTAAAACTGTCCAATAATTTTAACAATACACGATAAAATTTAGGGTAAATAAATGCACTTCCCAAATGACGTCACTGTATCTCAATATGAATAAATACAAAAATCATGTACTTATACCATAACGAATTTTGATAAATAAATGATAAAGTATCCAGAAAAAATGAAAATGCACTTTCGCTAATGGTTAATTCTAGGAAGTCATATTGAATCTCGAGAAAACGACCATTTCAATTCTCTGTTTTCATTCCACTATGTGAAAAAAAACATTTATTTTAAAAAAATATAGAATTTGTGAAAAACAAAATTAGTTTGAATTCATATTTTTATTCGAATTCATGTTCAATAACTTGTATATAATTTTTGAAACAAATTCAATGTACATATAGATCGGAGTCGTTTCATCGTTTTTTTTTTTTGTAGTGATTTGCATATAAATTAAATAACTAGAAATAAATTAACCACGTTCGAATAATTGAACTGATTGAAATAAAATCTTTACGTTTTGAAACAACAAATACAAATAACTTATATCTTCACAAAGATTTTTGATGCACACCTATTTTTGAGATAAGCGTTAAACGATAATAAAAGTGAGCCTTTTCGACTGCTAATTTCGGTCATAGTAGATACATTTTATTAAAAAAATATTCGAAGTCGTGAAAATAGTTTTTTGTTGAGAATAATCGTCTCATTGTCTCGCATTTGGAAACAAAATAAAGGCTATGGATTTTGGAGCAGCACTAATCACTTGGGTGTTTTAAGAAAAATATATATATGTATACAAATTATTTCAATCTAAGATTTTTTCAAATTTCATTAGAGATAATACAAACGAATTATTCAAATATTTATATATTTGAAAATTGGGAGAATAATTATAATAATCGAATATTCGTTTGAGAACCCTAGTTGTGTCTTTACTGTACTATGATAAATGAGTATCCATTGAATAAAAAGTATTAAAGGAGAGCATTTCAAAATAAATTTTACATTTAATATTGTGAAGTATAATCTTTTGCATACGCAGTGTAAAGAGTAAATTTAATTCTTAAAATATACCATCCCTTAATATGTATTACAATAGTTTGTTTCTGAGAATGCGAAAAAACTACGCAACGACGAATCCTTTCAGTATATATTTAATTGTTAAATGTACACTTACAATAAAACTTTTGATTTATTTTTTATACTAAATAGCGAACATATCTTTCTATTTCGCTTCTGCATTCATATTACGAAACACGCGGTAGTTTATAATAAAAAATTGTAAGCAAGCGAGGAAAAATTACATTAAAAATTTCATTTGACACAGACTGCACGAAATTTTCTAGAATAATATTAACAATTTTTTCAAAGCCACCAGACTGGGTAGCAAACTTAACCGAGAAATTCGCGCATTTAATTTTTTTTTAAATTTTCATAAAAATCTGATTAATTCCATGGCCGTTATATATCACAATAGTTTACCGTGAGCATTATTTTTTGAGACGGGATGCATAACAAAAAAAATTAATCTGCTATTAAAACTGCGTTAGAGAAATAATCCAGTTCAGGAATAATAATCGAAAGTGCATTTAAATTTTTCTGAAGATGCACCATAGGTAGTATTCATTTAAAAAAATACCTATAAGATCTTAACGGTATATAATAAAAGCCTAATTTTAAATTTGAATTAAAAATTATCATTTCAAGAAAATTGGTGTTAATAATATACGAGGTGTGATCAAAAAATACGGTGAATATTTTTCCCACGAACTAATTAATAAGCTTAAATCAAATTTGAATTAATCACCTTCAAAATACTCTCCTTAGCTAGCAATGCATTTATTCCATGATTTGAAGCATTTTTGGAACCCTTCTTTAGGAAGGACCTTTAGTTGCTTCGTCGCACGGTGGGGTATTTGCTCGATTTGGGCAGCCAAAAGTCGATTATAAAATTTAAGCGCAGGTAAAAAAGAAAAGTTTCTCTGTAAAGCTGATCATTTTGCGCATAATAATCAACAATTCCCCCACTCCTTGCATAACGCTAGCGCCCCCACGATCGGTCGGAAGTCAATCATCCCTTCGAGTGCACGCATCGTTTTCTCGGCATTGGACAATTATTATTATTTTATTTGAGTACAGTTAAAAATCCAAGCCATTGATTATGATAAAACAGGTAAGTGTTTCTACGTTTCATAGCTATTTGTTGCAGTTGCTGTCATATTAAACACACAATATTGTTTTGAATAAGTACCATTTTTTATAATACTTTTTCCTATTTTTTTTTTTTCTAATTTTGAGTTCATTAGTTATATTTCCCACTACTTTTTAATGTAGATTTTATATACAATATAAAGCTTAAGTCTTTCTCTTTATGATACATGTAAAAGTGGCTGCGGATTTTTGCGGTTTTTAACACATTGCATACCATTGTTCTTAAAAATGGGATGGGGCTCAGTCGCGAAAGTTAGGACCTAAACGTTTTAAGCTATTGTAACTTTTTAATTAGGTGACGTGTTAACGTCAAATTTAAAACACAGTTTCATAATGATTGTTATTTTTTAATAATATGATCACCATGGTAAAATCAGTAAACCTCAAATTTTGGATCGCGTACTAATAAAATAAAATAATATTTTGTTTTGAATCACCAAATATACACATATTTAAAAATGAAAACGATACCAAGTATGATAAAATACTAGTCAAATACTTTTCTTGTTAAAAAACAGCAAATATCAAACTTTTTATTTTTAACACTTTACGCGGCGAAATTCGCACGACCGTTCAACACGGAATTTCTCTTCCTCGGGCCTACAATTTAAGAAATACTTTAAATACTTATTAAAATAAAGTTTCATGAATTATTTCATGAAAAATAAAAAACAGTTTTTTTTTAAAAAAAATTTGTTTTAATGAATTTTATAACACTTATAATATTATATATTTGACTAAGAGCACTTATGGAATCAACTGTGCGTCGTGGCCTCTCAATATCAGGAATAGTGACAAAACGTATTCCTTTTAACACGGTTTTTATTTTTGGGATGAGCCAGAAATAGCATGGTGATAAATCTGAAGAGTAAGTTGAATGTGGACAGACAGGAACCTCCCAGCTAACAAGTCGCAACTTGCTCAAACTTGACACTGACTACCTCAACGGATCAGGCTATCGGACTTATTATTTCAAATGAATTGTAAGCTGCTATAAGAATTCATTCACCGTACTTTTTGATCACACCTCATATGTTAAAGCTATTTATTTATATTATATAACAGTATAAGATAATTAATCAGAAATCATTTTAATATATTACATTAAATTGCGTTCGACGAAAAAATTTAAATAATAATATTTAAAACAGTGTATATTATTTTAGATATAATTTACACATATTGATAATTAATATCATTACTTAATCAGCAATACATTTTTTAGATTGCTAAGAACAATGCTCGATGGCTTTAGAGTGCATTAGAAGGTCGCCATCGCGCCCTTATTCTTCACCGTTGCGACCAGGGTGTCTCAACGAGCTTGCCAAGCATAATGATGTTTTCGACAATAGCTAAAAAGAGCTCGAAAAATGATGGTGCTCGTCTTCTGGGATTAGACTCAAAGCTTTGCGTAATTTAAACCAAAGTCATGAAGGACTCTGTGGCAGTAGCTGAACTTGAAAATAGAAGTAGATGAGCATGAAGTGCAGCTCAAAGAGATTAGAGTAACGAATATAAATATTTCATTGTAGAATGAGAGCAAATATTTAAATCCTTAAGCTTCTATCAACATTATTTAGTATTTAAATTATCACTCTAACACAGCTGATTTGAATTAAGTGAAGGTAAAAAAAGAGAAAAGCAGTCAACCAGCAATCAACGCTTGTCCATTTGATTTCAATGATTCCATTATCCAATTAATCCATTTGAGTGACGGCATTTTTACGTTACAAACGTTTAATTCCCTTTATTTTTAGAATGTGACTAGCAACGAATTGTATAAAACTTATATTGCACTATATTAAAATTGAAATATATTATTATTTTCAGAATATAATGCGCCTATATTTTTATATTAAGTAAATAGATAAAATTGCGTTAACCATGGTACGTCAACTCGGAGTGAATAAGTAAGAATAAAACAGTTACTTTATAAACAAACTTTGATTTGTTCATATATGGATAGTTTTTCTTCAGCTCCTAAAACTTTGAAGTTGATCTCTAAATGTAAAGTTTGAAACTTTTACGCCTCAATCGGTTTGTTTGTTTACATTTTTTTATTCGCTTCAAATATACTGTGGCGTAAGTCGAATTATTCGCATCGACGAAAAAGAGAATTGGCAATGGGTACGAAATATGCAAACGTGAATCGAATCGATAGCAAATCGCATTTGCTGATTCAACAAATTAATAATTATGTTATTTGGAAAAATTATAGTTCTACTATTTTAATAGTACCTATAATAAATACGATACTAACATAGTTTTTTATTTAGTCATGCATTTAAACCACGTATTAATATATTTATTAATGATACTTCTACAATTTTAAGTTTATAGATATCTATTTTTCCTAAGCTTTAAAAACAAAAGTAATATGCTATAAACAAAACGGAATGATAAAGATTTCACCTAGATTATAAAGATAAAGAAAAAGATAATAATGATTTTGGACCATAAATATGATTTACATTTAAGAAAGAAAAAATAGTCACAAGATCGAATCAAAGACGACTCCTTCGATTTTTCTAAAGGCTTAATAAAAAAAACTGTTGTCTAGTTCGCTTTTGAGCTATGAATACCTTCAGATTTAACAAAAGCTAAATTTTAAAGCTTTTATATTAATAATCATAGAGAAATGTTAAAATTTTCCCGTTATATTGTATTGTTTAAATACGATAATTTACATTTACAAATTGACTCCTAATTGCCGTCAAAATTACAACAATGAACAGTATTTACAAAATATGCTTTTATGACCATCGCAATCGGAATTCCTTTTGTTCGACATCAGATTTAATATATAATGTATATATTTCAATTAATAACTACTTAGAAAAAGCTTATTATTAAGAACAAATACATAAATATATTGAAATGTTTTTGATTACCAGATATAATATCATGCAATTTAATTTTCCCATTTGAAAATAATAAGCATATATCAAAACACGTATTGAATGCTTATTTATGTATAATAAAAACCATAAGTATAAGAAGCGAAACTCAATTAATATATTATGAAATTAGTGGCCTAATTCAAAGGTGGAAGCTTAAGAAAATATATTGAGTTGAAAATATTATATAAATAAGTAAGCAATTAATATACTAAAATCTAAATATACGTTAATATTGGTTGTATAATTTATCATAATAATTATTTTAAGCTTATGTTGTTTTTCGCTCTTACATAATTTAATATTAAATTTACTAAGTATCTTACTTGAAATCGAGCTAAGAAACAAATAAGTTGCTATAATAATATCTATTACTAATTATTATTTGAAGTATTATAACTATCTCTAAAATAAATATTGAACACTAACTAACGAGTTTGAGTATAGTGTATGTATGATTTACAGTAAATTTTCCACCTGTTAGTCAAAACTAAACTTGATTACCGATATTTGCTTATGTGAAAAATAAACGACGTTTAACATAACTTAACCCATCTGTGCACAAAAAATAAAGATTTTATTATTTTGATTTTTGTGTAATATTTTTAATATCACTTATGCTATATTCCTGACACACTGGATAACCTGTTTGGTCACGATGGTCTTAATTTAATTTAAATTAATAAATAAACCCTATGTGTTGTAAAATAATAACAAAAAATAATTATTATATAATATATACGAAGAAGAGGGGGGCAAAAGTTGGGCAGTCAGTGATCGTTTTTTTCTTAATATTTTAATTCAATTTAATGACATGCATTTTTCTGGCTAAATTTAAAGAAGGCGTAAGTGCCCCTACTTATTTTTTATCGAGAATATTTGTCAGACTAGAGTTGGACAAAACTTTTATTAAAATATGTATATGATGTTTTACAATTTTATTTTACATTTAGTCTTCTTTGATTAGAAATGTCTAAAGTAAAGAAAAAAATTATAATAAATTATGTTTAATTTTTTATGCGCTTCGTGGCATGGGAAAAGCTGCTTTAAATTTCATTCAAATGGTATTTGAATATAATTTTCTTTAGCTTGAAAAAACGTGAGCTCCGGCACATTTTCTGATTAAAAAAAAGCTCCGTCTTAGAAGTAAGTATACAAATTCATAAAAACATTATTAATTTGCATAATATTTTCTGTACCACTAGTACAGAAAATATTTTGGTTATAATACTAAAATCATTACGTATATTTATTTTGTAACATATTTACGCAAAATCCAAATATCACAAAACGATAATTACATGCTCATATGTATTGAATAATGAAAATTTTACACGTGAAAATACATCATTAAATTTAACTAAATATAATTTAAGTACATTACTTATCATTAAGACATATACATACATGAAATCATTAAAAACTTTTTTTAGTACTGTTTTTATTTATTGAATTTCTTTTTAATTACGTTAATATCGCTTTGTATTAATAGTGCGTAATAAATAGTGGCAGGGTGTCAGGATAGCACACGAAGCGATTGTTTACGGCAGTAAAAGTTTGAAAGACTATTAATTGTGGTTTGGTTCATATTTGTTAAGCGACGTCTAAATATGTATAGTGAACAATGTCATTGCTACTACAATAATTTCATAACATTGCTTGTATGCGTGTGTTTTGACTTGCCAGTTGAGCTAATTTTGTCGCGGCAGGGCAGTACGCGTTGTATGCGCGCATGCGCGGTTTCGAATCGGCGCGCGTTTTCTCTTTTTGCACTTAAAAGTTTGTTCAGAGATCGTCATAATGTGGGCCGCGGTGCCGCGGCGGCCCGCCGAGGCGTGCGGCCTCGGCGACACCTGAAGCCGAACTCGTTGGCCTTACCCAAATTCGACTGAGCCTACCGCCCACGCACCCCATACCCATCCCAAACATTCTTGGGGTCACCCTGATCACCCAGACCCCAGACAGTAAAGGCCCCCTTAGAAAGTAGCGGACCCTTTTGTCTTTTCCATTGTAGTGGCACGAGCCGCCGATTGCACGAATGCAAGGAAATTCGATAGCACTTGTTCGTTATACCGACGCGAGTCGCGCTAGATTACGTACCTGTACTCTAAAACATATAATAATTCCGTGGATTAAACTCGGTTATTCTAAAGTTATTTAAACGATCGTAGATAGTTCGTAACTTATAGCGGCCGATTTTCGAAAGAATATATCACCTCTTCGAGGGTTTCTCAATGGTCCAACCTGGCCATTGAGGAACCCTCAATGGCCTACACATACAAATTTTATCCAGAAATTCCAAAACAAAGTTTTCTATTATGTGGTAAATGTTCCGAGACACTTTAAAACTGGTAAACTTAACCATTTTTCATTTCATTGAGAAAAATTATGCTCGCTTCAAATTTATTTATTTTAGTGTCAACGAAAACAATGCCACTGCGGCGGGGTTTATTAATAAATATACACGTTTATATAAAAATATTTATACTTGTTCATATGTAATCATTATATAACAGTATATAAATTCAAGTGAAAAATGTAATAGTTTTGTAGAGTACGCTCGGGATAAGGATTCCGGTTTGTTATAGTGTGCATGAACTGTGTGGCTCAAAACAATTTCGCTCAGAATAATTATTTTTTTTATTTTAAAAGAAAATATATGTTTATTTAACATACATACATCTGAGCTAAGTTGAAAATTTCAACGGACAATTAAAAATATATTATATAATCGAAGAAACTAGACATTGATGTCATTAATTAAATATTTGCAAAATTCAAAATCTTTCACTAGTCAAAAAAATAATGAAGTCTTTAGCTATTCTTCAAAAGCAAAAAGATATAAAATGGGGAAAGAAATTATTCGCAGATTGTTTAATGGCTCGACAACTCAATTAAATCATTAAAATCCATTGAATAAATTAAAAAATTATCATTGGCGCAACGATAAGAATAATAACTTTTTTAAGCCTTACAGAGAATAGTGTAAAAAAACCAACGACGTACGGATTAATGGAAAAATAATTAAAATATTTTAATCCATGAGTAAGAGAACGAATAACTTACAGTGTATATTTGAAGTCTTGATATCAATTATGGACAGTGGGCATATCTGGGTTAAGCCAATATCAACACAAAATTATTTAAAATAAATCACTAGAGAAGATCGAACTTCTGTGCCACACTGCACTTTAATGACGAATACCAGCGTTGACGAATCAGCGACTGTCCTTAAAAGAGAAAGCGAGACAACGAAGTACACGCTACATCGCTTCTCCCTCTCATATACATGTACACGCACAAAATAACAAACCGGCATCCTTATCCCGAGCGTACTCTATAAATCTAATTAAGCTGCATCAACGCTTAACGTATTTTTATTTTATTAGAAAATCTTTAATTCATTTAAAAGAAAATATAATTAAACTCGAAGAATATAACTAAAAATATTGTTTTACAAAATTCTACACTATAGCATCCGACTATAATGTAAATATTAACTGTTGATATAAACACAAAAACTATATATTCAATTAAAATATTTCTTATTCTAATAATAATATTATTGTAGTTATTTCTATAATGAAAACAAAAAATTCGTATTGAATCAACCTTTTTTTGTATGTACTACATTTATTAAAATTGATTATTATTATAATATAGCCAAACCAAATATCAAAATTGTCTTGGAAATGGTTCATATAAAACATTAAAAGCTCAAAATCAATATATTGGCTAATACATGAATCTATTTTCGTAACGGTAAATACTAATATTATTACGTTAATTACCGATTATTAATTTGCGCTGTATCCTTTTATGTCGCAGTTTGTTAATTCAAAAGGTGAACTTGCATCGTTATAACATACAAGTATTCACGAAAGGTACCTAGTTTCGATTTTCCGCGTACAAGCTTATATGGAACCATGATTCATTCCGCGCGGTAGAACTTTTTATGGGGGAGAACGAGAGATCGAAAAACATAAAATATAGCATTTTAGTGTCTAACCTAACCGCCTTTATATCAAAAATATGTTAGATTACCAAGAAGAAAATATGATATGAAAAATCATTTTACCTTGATTCGTGTGTAATTTAACATATAAATATAAAGCTTGCTATTCCCTGATAAATGAACAATGGTTA
Source organism: Plectrocnemia conspersa (assembly GCF_051122295.1). Taxonomy (NCBI): domain Eukaryota; kingdom Metazoa; phylum Arthropoda; class Insecta; order Trichoptera; family Polycentropodidae; genus Plectrocnemia; species Plectrocnemia conspersa. The sequence goes on from NW_028277170.1 coordinate 16,675,863, forward strand.
TATTAAACTATCAAAAACTAAGACTGCAAAGCAATGAATATGCTCTTTATAGTACAATCAGGGAATAGTACCTAGTTTCGATTATCCATTAGCCTATACTAAATAATAAAGAAAAGAGATGAGTCATACAAAATTTTTCAAATATTAAAAACAGAACAAATAGAATATAAAGTCTTTAATGAAAAATGGAAAACATACACACAATGTAGAAATATGGCAGTCAAAGTATTAAGAATGGCTAAAAAGAAATGGTATGAAAAATTGATAGATGAAATACAAAATGATCCAAATAAGATGTGGAAATCAATAAAACAATTAATTAATCCAACTCAGCAAAACGACATAATAAAAATGGAAATTAATGGAAATATATATCAAGATCCTTATATAATAGCAGAAGAAATGAATACATATTACATTGAGAGCATAGAAGAAATTGTGAATTCAATACCAAGGATTAGTAATTTAGTACAATATAATAATAAGGCAATAGTTGTAAAATTTAGTAAATTTAAATCAGTATCATTAGATGAAATTCATAACATAATATGTAAATTTAAAAAAGGAACTAGTACTGATGAACTAGATATAAATATAATTAAAGAAACATGGGAAATAATAGGAACTAAATTAAATTATTTAATAAATAAAGCACTCTCCTTAGGAGAAATGCCTGAAAATTTAAAGATTGCTACTATTGTACCTATACCTAAAATAAAAAATAGTAAAAAAGTTGAAGAAATGAGACCAATCAACATGCTACCGTGTATAGAAAAAATAATAGAAGAAGTAGTAATCAAACAATTAAAGGAATTTATTACTTCTCAAAACATAATATGTGAACAACAATCGGGATTCAGAGAAAAGCATTCCACTGAAACTGCATTACAAGTAGTGATAAATGATTGGCTATTGGCTAAGGATACAAACAAAATCATTGGAGCAGTTTTCTTGGATTTCAAGAGAGCCTTTGAAACAATAGACAGAAAAATAATGTTAAAGAAATTGGAGAGTATAGGTATAAGTGATATAGTTTTAAGATGGTTTAATAATTACTTATATAAAAGAAAACAAAAAGTTAAAATAAATAATGTATATTCTGAAGAGAAATTAGTGTCTTATGGAGTACCACAAGGGTCTAAATTGGGACCATTGTTATTTGTTTTGTATATTAATGATATAGTTAATAACGTGAAAAAATGTAAAATTCATCTATTTGCGGATGACACATTGATCTATTGCATGGGTGATAACATTGAAGAAGTTGTGAGTAATTTGAATGATGAATTAGGTGTGTTAGAGATATGGTTAAAGAATAATGTACTTAAATTAAATGAGAATAAAACTAAATGTATGTTTATTAATTATAAAAATGTGTTAGATGATAGTACCAAAATAGTAATAAATAACTCTAATATAGAAATAGTGGATAATATAAAATATTTAGGAGTAATTGTTGATACAAAATTAAACTTTAAAGAACATTGTAATTACATATTAAAAAAAAATAGTAGAAAAATAGGTTTATTATCTAGATTAAGAAATATATTAAGTATAAATACAAAAAAATTAATTTACAATAGTATAATATTGCCCCATTTTAATTATTGTGCAACACTATTAAATATGTTGAATAAATTAGATAAACAAATGTTGCAACAATTACAAAATAGGGCAATGAGAGTAATCTTAAATAAAAATAGATTAACTAATTGTAAAAGTATGATTGATAGATTAGAATGGTTGAATGTTCAAGAAATATTGAGTATGAATGTTTTAGTATTTATATATAAGTTAGAAAATAATATGTTACCACACTATTTTAATAAGTATTTAATAAGAAATAAAGATGTACATAAATATAATACTAGAAATAGAGAAAATTTAAAGATAATTAAGTATAAGAAAACGAGTACGGCTAGGGGAATTATGTACGGAGGTTTTAATTTATATAATAGTCTTCCAAGAGAAATCCGAAACAGCAAAAATATAACGGGTTTTATAAATGGAATAAAAAAACACCTTCGTACATATAGAAATAAAATATTATAATATTAAGTCTTTATTATTGTATATTTTTTCTTTCTGTTATGTATTTTTTATATATTTTATATATGTTTACTAAATTTGTTAGATGTAAAGATTAGCTATTAAGCTAAATAAATTAATAAAATAAAATAAAATAAATCTATTTGCGGATGACACATTAATGTATTGCATAGGTGATAACATTAAAGAAATTGTAAATAATTTAAATAATGAATTAAGTATATTAGAAATATGGTTAAAGAATAATGTACTTAAATTAAATGAGAATAAAACTAAATGTATGTTTATTAATTATAAAAATGTGTTAGATAATAGTACCAAAATAGTAATAAATAACTCTAGTATAGAAATAGTGGATAATATAAAATATTTAGGAGTAATTGTTGATACAAAATTAAATTTTAAAGAACATTGTAATTACATATTAAAAAAAATTAGTAGAAAAATAGGTTTATTATCTAGATTAAGAAATATATGAAGTATAAATACAAAAAAAATAATTTATAATAGTATAATATTGCCCCATTTTAATTATTGTGCAACACTATTAAATATGTTAAATAAATTAGATAAACAAATGTTGCAAAAATTACAAAATAGGGCAATGAAAGTAATTTTAAATAAAAATAGATTAACTAATTGTAAAAGTATGATTGATAGATTAGAATGGTTGAATGTTCAAGAAATATTGAGTATGAATGTTTTAGTATTTATATATAAGTTAGAAAATAATATATTACCAAAATATTTTAATAAGTATTTAATAAGAAATAAAGATGTACATAAATATAATACTAGAAATAGAGAAAATTTAAAGAAAATTAAGTATAAGAAAACGAGTACGGCTAGGGGAATTATGTACGGAGGTTTTGATTTATATAATAGTCTTCCAAGAGAAATCCGAAACAGCAAAAATATAACGGGTTTCATAAATGGAATAAAAAAACACCTTCGTACATATAGAAATAAATTATAATATTAAGACTTTATTATTGTATATATTCATTTTTTCTTTCTGTTATGTATTTTTTATATATTTTTATATATGTTTACTAAATTTGTTAGATGTAAAGATTAGCTATTAAGCTAAATAACTTAATAAAATAATAAATAAATAATACTCAAATAGGCACTATTATTCACTCTGGGTCGGCAGAGCTTGCGCTCTAAAACAAAACTTTATGTTTAAAACAGGATATTTTCGATAATGAATTATAGTAATAACAAAAGGAATGTATTTTTTTAATAAAAACGCAAAATAATCTTTTACATGGTAATTTTTATTTTTATGATTTAAAATATAATTCTTAATCTTCTCTAACCTCTCGGTTTTTTTAATTCCATTGCTTTGTTTGAAATATTCCAAAAATCCAATTTCACATCGTCTGCATTTTGATTTCTGTCCGTCTAAAAAGTGACTCATTAAGCCAGAAGAGCAATGTCTGGAGAATATCGTGGATGAAATAAAACTTTCCAGTCAAGTTCCTTGATTTTATCGAGAGCAAATTCTCACATGAAGACGCACATTGTCGTGTTATAGGTATAATTAAATTCAGTTAGTAAATGTGGGGCGTTTCTTACTACTGTTGTTTGGCCAGGTTTAAGAGTTTTGTGAATTTTTTTACATTGAGTCCGGGCTTCCAAGAAATATTTACTACTCGACCTTTAGATAACCACTGTCTTTAGCTCAGCTCCATGGTCCATTAGCTCTTGAGACTTATTTTCTTTGCTCACTTCGTGTGAAGCCCATACAACTAATCTTCAAGCCTTTCCAATCTTCTTAATGTGTCTCAGCTAATTAATGGATAGTTTGAGTAATATCATTTTTGCAGTCCTTGCAGGTCTCCGAATTCAAGATTTAAACTGATTGATCACGTATTAATATCCTAATTTCCCGTTCGAACAGTTTTGAATCATCTTCGACATGAATTTTTTTAGTGGCGGTAGTTGACGAATTTTTATTTTATTAACATTTTGCAATTTTGTCTGCCATCGTAAACTTCGGAGCCCAGTTCTTTTCTTTTCAATATCGGAATATTGAGTCTAGATGTGCAGTGGCGTAACTATGGGGGGGCGGAGGGGGCGGGCCGACCCGGGCGGCACTTGCTTGGGGGCGGCATTTTCGCGATGGGATCGTCTAGTGTAGTTTTTAACCCTGAATGCACTAACACATATATAAATCCACGAATAACAAGAGCTTAATAATAACTCATTTATTATTTTAAGAAATGCTGATTTTATGACTCTGCAAAAAATGTATGGGGGGGGGGGCAATTTTAAGGATCGTCCTGGGTGGCACACACCCTAGCTACGGCATGCGAGATGCGAGAAAGATAAGGGATAATAGGTAATATATGTATATACATGCCACCCGTCACCTCCCGTCATCAAAATAATGTTTATTGCATTCGCATATTATTGACTGAATATGAATACGTCGGGAATTAGTAAGCACATTCATTGTTCACGACACGCTGTCTAAAATGCTTTGAAACGATTCAACGAATGTGGTTCTAAAAAATCAAAGCCAAAAACTGGATAAAAACGAAATACAACAACGAAAACGAAAAACAGCCCAGGAAGATCGATTGCTGAAAATCGTCGAAAAATGTCTTCAAAACTGGCTACTGAAATATCTGCAAGCCGAGGGCCCGGGCCATCCATACTTTTCGGACAGTGAGAAGATGACCAGAAGTTGTAAAACCCGACACAAACCGTGACTTTTAGAAATAAATAAAACTTGAAGGTTAGACTGGGTCCGAAAACACCGACATTGGACTTCTACAGATTAAGCGAAAGTCATTAGGTCCTATGAATCTAACTTTAAGATAATTTTAAACTAAAATTAGTTAAAATAAAAAAAAAAAAAAAAGCTCGAATTATTCAAAAACTTTTTTTAAATAATCATGTTATTTTTAATATTAGTTTTTGGGGGCCCTGTGCGTGCGTCGAAGAGTCAGGAAAGAATATTTAGCTGATTTCATAGTACCCAAAGTGAAACATAGTGGTTGAAATGGTTGAAGGGGTAGGAAACCTGTACACTTGCAAGAGTAGTGTGAATAATGATATGTATATTTCAATGTTGAAATCCACTTTAATGGATTCCTTCAGGAAATATTTCCAAGCACAGACCACGCTACCATTCGATTCCAGAAAGACAATGCTCCGTGCCATACTTTGCGAAAAAGCATAGATTGGTTTATATTTATCTATTCTAAAAGCATTTTGCCGCTTTTAGCATGACCTGCACAGTCACCAAACCTAAATCCTATAAAGCGTTTATAGGCTAAATTGAAAGGAAAGGTTGCCCAACACAATTGCAAATCCAAAATTGAGCTGCGAGAAAGATTTGCACATGCAAGTCATTATTTGACAGTATTCCAAAAAGGGTTGCAACTGTAATTAAAACTAATGTTAGGTTGGCTACTAATTATTAAAAATAAGCTTAAAATAAACATTTTAAGCAATTTATATCGGTTTTTTATTTATATTTTCACGATTTTTTAAGACAACATATTTCTTGGCATGTCCAATTATTATGGTCTACCGTGTATAAGTATAATTAAATAAAACCCGTCTCAAGAACCTACTTATCCTTTATATTACTATACACTTGGTCTTATATCAAATTTTGGTGTACATTCCATTGGGATTCATAAACTCATGTCTGCGGCAAAGTTACAAAAGCTATACCATTAAGCCTTAAACTATAGGTATCCCTTATTATATAACATTATAGATCGGTATAGTTTTATGGGTAAATTGTTCTATAACTATGTTTATAATGAGATATTCAATATAAGAAACTATAAAGCACTTTTAATATCGGTTTTACAATATCTATATAAATATTTGTCATAAAAACCTAAATGGACCGTAATTTTTGACCATAAGATTAATTTTCCCTGAAATATAAGGAACACAATATGTAATATATTGTCAATGAAATTCGGAATTAAGAAATTATATCCTACGCGACATATTGTGACGCAGCTTTTGATTCGATACACAACTATGGTTAAACTCGATTATTCTAAAAGCTTTCATGTGAAACTGACTTGTGGATGCCATACCATGGCTTTGTGAAAATCGATGTGTAAGATTTTTCATAAAAATTGTATACACAACTCAATATATTTCGTTATTTTATTAATGCGGACTCGTATTTAAGATATTGTCGTTTATGATTGATTTTCTTGTTAAGTCAGTATTTTTTTTTAATATGAACGGCATTAGTATGTAGAATAAGGAGTAACTGCCCTATAAAATCACTATCTAGAATATATAAACCTTTTTTTTACGTTAAAATTAACGTAAATGTGTTAACTTAGCATTGTTATATTGGTGATTCGTTGAATGTATTTCACAAAAACCAAATTGTTCATTTTATAATAGGACAATAATAGGACAATAACCTATTAAAATGCTATCGCATAGTATTTGGAAGCACATTAAACTGATTAAAACATCCACAAGCATCGTTCTGGAAGATCACGAATTTTCGAAAGCAATGGAAAAGAAAAACGCTCTTGAAAAATCACTGCAAAGCTTCAAGGATATCTAAATAGGAACTTCTAAAAATAGGATCTTCATAAATTACATGATTTCACAAGATAAATCGATTTTATTGGAAATTACCATACCCCAATTAACGAGGATTTGAATGTGGTATAAAATTTGATAAGGGGTTTAAATTAGACCAATATAATTCATCTAGATTTTCGTGGGCTACTTAGAAATTGTATTTTCAACAAGCTGGATCATTTCTCCACTACCATAGTGTTTTGATGAACATATTAATTGCATGTAGAAGTAGCATAATTGGTATTCAAAAAGTCTTCATTAAACCGATAAATAGTTTAAAAACCAAAGTGAAACAAAAACAAGTCTACTTGAGCAAAACCATTTACAATTCTTAGATTATAGTGCTGCATCTTTTTGTTGACAGCTGCAAATACACGCAAATTTTGCATGCTCACGGCCGGTCCCAAAACCCCAAAAGGACAACCACTGTAAATATTTACTCGGCGACAGTAACATGCTTGGGAAATTTTGCAGAACCGACAGTTAGATAAGCTACACCCACTTACAAGAAAGGCGATCGATAAATGTAGAATTAAGAGTACAGGGTGTACCATTAAGACTTTAACTGGTAAAATACCTATTATATTATTATACTAAGTGTGTATTAGGTAAGTAGAAAAAAGAATTTCCTTTATTGATCTATTAGAATCATAGAGTAAAGAAATAAATAGAGAGACGTTGACGATCGAAGATCGTTGACGGACAAAATTACTTTGTGACGTTTGGCAAACGAATAGAGCTGTCACAATTTCTTAAATTAAATTAGTATTTATTAATTTGCTTTTATCATGAATTATTATTATATAATTACTGACATTTTGTTATTAATTTCTATAGCTAATTTTACTTTCATTATTTGGTTGTGAAAGTGAATGTGTTTTGCAAAGTGTAAGTTTTCTTCCTCCTGTAATTGATGAAGTTTTATTCTAAAATTTCAATCAATGTTATTACCCAAACTATCCCTAAATAATTCCTAATTAATTTAAGCACGTGACGCGCATCTAAAAAATCGTTTAAATAATTATACACACATCTTTAACTTTTTAACTTCTAAATCTACTATTTAAGGAAAACAATATTTAATAGGATTTAGTTTTAATCAAAAATCATATCAAATTTTCTGTGTCGACAGCCCATATTAAATTTCATAGAATATTGAAAAACATGATTTAATGAATGAATACGTGTTTCATCGATTTCGCTGTATTTTGATTGTGTCAGCTGGCAATTTATGTATCTATTATACTAAATGTGTATGTCTATGCGGATTATCGTGCATTCTGTAAATTGCCAGGAATATATAATCACGCCGATTACATTCAAAGGCTATATCGTTTCGTATTAGTATTTGTATCCAAGAAACTTTTATATAAGGGCATTGTGATACAATTCATTGTATTCTCAAGACAGGAGCTCTATCTGTAGTTGCTTCAGGTTTGGGAGTTTCAGCTCATGGGCAACTACGATCCTACGAGAATTTTCATCAGTACTAAGTTTCCTGGCTTGCAAAACTACCCAGAGAAATGAACTAACCCTATCGTGGCACAGTGGGGTATTTGCCCGATCTGGGTGGCCAAAATTATTTCTCCACTTAAGTTGATTCCATAAGTGCTCTTAGTCAAATATATAATATTATAAGTGTTAAAAAATACATTATAACAAAAAAAAATTAAAAAAAAAATTTTTCCTAAAAAAAACTTTTTTTTTAAAAAAAAACTTTTTTTTTTAAAAAAAAAACTTTTTTTTTATTTTTCATAAAATAATTCATGAAACTTTATTTTAATAAGTATTTCAAGTATATCTTAAATTGCAGACCCGAGGAAGAGAAATTCCGTGTTGAACGGTCGTGCGAATTTCGCCGCGTCAAGTGTTAAAAATAAAAAGTTTGATACAGGCGGCCCTCGACTTTCGAACGATCGACTTTCGCACAATTCGCTACTTCGCACTTAAAAAAAATTTTTTTTTTAATTTAATTTTTTTTTTAAACGTTCTGATAGCGGTGAATCTTTTGCTTCAATCGGACGTTCGTATGATACAAACAGGTCTACGATATGTTCAATTTTGCAAAATAAAAATATAATTAAAGAATACGTTCAAAATTGTGGAAAATAAAGATATATTTCCACAATCTTTAATGATATGTTTATAAAAAAAAAGCAAATAAAAAACATGGATGAAATGGAAAATTTTTGTCATCGTAGATCGATGACCAACATCAAAAAGATGTCCCTCTGAGTATTTCAACTATTTAAGCAAAAGCTCTTAGTTTGCACAAAGATTGGAAGGATAGATTAAAAAAATATTTTAACACGGTTTTCAAGCAAGTAACGGTTGGTTTTACAATTTTAAAATGATTCTTTTCATAATATTAAATTTACTGGAGAATCGGCTGATGCGGATAAAGATGCTGCAAAAGAATTTATTTCCTAATTATCCAAAATTATTGAAGATGTAGAATATTCCTCTAGTCAAATATTTAGTGTAGATGAGAAAGTTTTATTTTGTAAAACTCTTTAACAATGAAAAATATGAATGAAGCCTTCACGCATAAAACTTGACAATTTTTTAAATATTATGGAAGATTGTGATTCCAATGGAGAACGCATATCTCAAGTGCGTGAGGCGATCAATAAAAACATAGCCTGTTATAAAATACTATATGAAAAAAAGAAAAAGAATAGTGGAAAACAGTTAACTATTGATAACTTTTCAAAGGAAGCACCCGCAAACCCCACTTAAACGTGTCTCTCTTAAACATCTTATATTTACTTGATAAATAAATATTTTAAAATACATACAATTTCAATTTTTTTTACTTCCTTCGACTTTCGTACATTCAACATTTGCACGCATTTTCAGGAACCAATTATGTGCGAAAGTCGAGGGTCGCCTGTATTTGCTGTTTTTTTTACAAGAAAAAGTATTTGACTAGTATTTTATCATTCTCTGTATCGTTTTCATTTTTAAATATGTATATATTTGGTGATTCTAAACAAATTATTAATTTATTTTAATAATACTCGATCCACAATTTGAGGTTTACTGATCTTACCATGGTGATCATATTATTAAGAAATAACAATCATTATAAAACTGTATTTTAAATTTGACGTTAACACGTTACCTAATTGAAAAGTTACAATAGCTTAAAACGTTTAGGTCCTAACTTTCGCGACTAAGCCCCATCCCATTTTTAAGAACAATGGTATGCAATGTGTTAAAAACCGCAAAAATCCGCAGCCTATTTTACATGTATCATAAAGAGAAAGACTTAAGCTTTAATATGTATATAAAATCTACATTAAAAAGTGGTGGGAAATATAACTAATGAACTCAAAATTATAAAAAAAAATTGGAAAAACCTGTGCTTAAATTTTCATAATCGACTTTTGGCCGCCCAGATCGAGCAAATACCCCACCGTGCGTGGTTCCGATTTATCATAAATTTTGAAATAATTTTTTTTCCATACTTGCTAAAGAGATCAACTTTGTCATGAAAAATTGGCATAAACATAATGTTTTGAGTTAGGGATAAACAATAACAAAGGAAGAATCAACCTGATCGTTTCCTCTAATAAATATTTTATGGTTAAACAATTTAAAGGAATATACCGATCTGTGGAAAAATACTACTCTATGCACTTAAAAGTTTGTGACCAATACGAGTCATGTAGTTAAGACTTTATCAACCTTTTCACACCTACAGACCATTGAAAATATGAAAAACATTTTGCGGACAAATAACGCAGAAATAAAAAATATTGATATTAAATAAACCGATAAAATCGAACCTAATAGACTTAGGTATAGAAAAAGATATACTAACCGAATATATTATTATCTAATTTTTCTTCCAACCATTTTACACTACTAGGTTAATAAAAATGAATAAATAAATAGTATCAGAAAGATTGATTTTTTGTGTGAATCTAAAAAATATATGATTTTTTAAATAAATAAATCCTACAGTTATATAATAAACCATTTAAATTTTCAATTTAAAAGAAGAGCTTTCAATATAGCAATTAAAACGAACTTTGATTAAACCACTGAGGATTATATTCAAAGACAAAGAACGAATTCTTGCAAAGGTGAAAAATTCTCGATCATTCAATTCGATTGCGTTGTCATATTTTATTTTCTGAAATGGAGACTTTTCAGAAGTTTTTTGTTATATCCAAGTTAAATATCAACACTCTCTATTCAACAAAGCCAATATGCTAATTTACAGGAAGAATCTGAATATAACGAACAAATTGAGGTAAATTTTTGTATCAATTCAGATAAAAAAGTAACTATTTTTCTCTGAAAAATTAAAATAATATAGTATTTTATTGAGCTAATTTTATTTGTATATAATGTATTTAATGCGAAGTAATAAGTACGTTAATTCACTCTAAAGAACACGTATCAGCTTTAATTCACAATTATTTTTAAATAAATCCCTATTAAATCGTACCCATAACTAAATCTGTTAATCCTGCACTGTGCATTGCCAAATTAACATTTCATTTCGGTGTAGATTTGATATAATTCACGGGGGATTTCGTCTGCACCACTCGAATCTGATGCGAATGTCCGAATAATATTTTCCGTCAACACAAAAGTATGGTACTTACATATGTATATTATTGGCACAAATTTACGATTTATTAGTTATTTTAAACAAACAATTTGTTAAATTTCTTCATGTGCATCGAAACAATAGGTTGTTCATGGCCATTGTAATTCGACTCAATAAACATATGCATTTATTACAACTTATAAATGTATACTTTTGGATGAAACTACCACTTATAAGTAAATATCAGGATATTCCATAAAATTAAAATGTAGCTTGAGTTGAACATTACAAATGCTTTTACAAAATTCACAAGATACTGATTAACTTATCTGTTCAACGCAAATCGCCATACTGGTAATCTGGAACTAATACTAATGTCTGCAGTAAATGTGTTTGAATTCGCCTAATTCAATACTTCGGATAAACATTTTATTTTTTGATAGAACACATATTGATAAACATCTTAAAAACTTTTCTAATGTTGCTAAATGGTTCGATGCGATACGTCAGAAAGAGTAAAATACATACAATCACTTAGATACCAAGGATTTCTATTTATATTATATACTACTGATGCAACATAAACTATATATTATTATATTTTAAAAGAACAAATAAGAAAAATATGAAGCACGTTAAAGGAAAACAAAAATACCAATTATATAGTGATATTATATGAGTATTATTTATTAGCGTAATTTTATTTGATTAAAGTTGTATGAATTCATTCAAAAAAATTACAAAAAAAAAATAGGTAATGATTTTTTTAGCTCTATGCATTTCAATAAAATATAAATAAAAATAATATATTTAACAAAAAATTAAAATTGACACTTTTATTTTAATGTGTACAAATCAGTAACTAAATGTTTGCATAAGCCTTTTTAAATGGTAACTTACCAATACAATTTTCAAATCATTCTTTAATTATACAAAATATTCGCTATTTCTGAAAGTGCACTTGTTATATTTTGACATAACGCGCCTTGGCAAAACCTGGATTTAGCAAGAACGTTGAGAGTCGAAAAAGTTTAGGGACTAATGAATGAAGTCAAAGAAAATCCTTCGCAATAATTTACTTTGCCAATAAATTGGCTATTGATGTTACTACACAAAGTACTCAATACTTGTAACATCTGTTCTCAACGAAAGCCTAATAGATTAAAATAAAATGACATTAATCATACACACTGTATTCATTAACCATTGGGAAATGGGCTTGTTTTATTATTTAATAAATGAGCTACACGTGATCTGATTATACAAAGAGCTTCATTTTCCTTATATTATTTTCGAGAGAAAAATGTATTGTATTAAAAGTCCGCTTCGATCTTTTTAATTTTTTGAAAATTGCTTTTCTGCAAATTGTAAATATCGTGTCGAGTGCTTAGTCGAATATTGTATTTATTTCGTACATACATAATGCAGTGGCGTAGCTATGGTGGGGCGGAGGGGGCGGGCCGCCCCGGGCGGCACTTGCTTGGGGGCGGTATATTCGCAATGGGATCGTCTAGTGTGGTTCTTAACCCTGAACGAATAACAAGAGCTTAATAATAACAAATTTATTATTTTAAGAAATGATGATTTTATGACCCTGCTAAAATTGTATGAGGGGGGGGGCAATTTTAAGGATCGCCCTGGGCAGCACATACCCTAGCTACGCCACTGACATAATGCCATCGCACAATAAACATAATGCTTTGTCATCTAATTCGATAAGAAAAATAATTAACACTTTATTCTGCTTTAGAAGGACGACATTAAAAATCCACTAGTCTCTTTTTTCCGGCATTTACAATGACAAAACGAATATTCACGGGTAATAAAATGAAAGCAAAATATCGCAAAAAGCGCTACCCGGGGCACTTATAACAACGGACACATCTTGTTACTATATGATTTATATATAAACGTAAGAGAAAATTTGATTACGTTGAATACAAAATATCTCTAAGAACTCCGAAATATTCGAACAATATACCTGTCCAAATATTGTTCGAATACTGTTATTATTTCATAATAAGTTCGAATACTGTTATTATTCATGTAGAATATGCCAATAAAAGTCGAAATTTAGAATATTATGTACATAACATTTAAATTTATTTATTAATCAAATAGACAAGAAACATTTTTAATTACAGCTTAATTTATTATGCCTAGGTATGTTTATTGGATATTATTTACAGTTGCGCGAGATTTTCATAAGGGTAATGTAAACTACGCTTATATTTCAAAATGAACGTGCCTTCGAACTCCACTAAGAGATTGAAGGATTTTATTTGTAACCTGGAACATAATCTCAGATATACTACCATAAGATATAATATTAAATAAAAACAATGCTTGCTCAACAAAGCAAATTATGCAATATTTCTATGCTGCTACGATTCTGAGATGCAATAAACAAATACCTACATAGTTTTAAGCTAAGCTTTAAGCTGTTCTATTATGTATATATATACACTTTGGGAAATACTTTGTAACGATCAAAATCAAGATTTTATCGTATAAATTTATTATCAATATGTCATACTCAATCTTTTTTCCTCCAGAGCAAATACAGACTATAAGAAATCACTTGCTTCGTATATTTCACTTAACTAGCTCACGTCGGAAAGTTCATACGTTCAATAGGTAAAGCACACATAATGCATGTATTATATAATGTAAATATACACAAAATATAGCTTTATAAGCTTTAACTAAAACTCATAATTAATGCATATTTTGTCTAGTCGTCGTATACTTTATATAAATTTAATACTTAAACTATAACATGATGTAACTCTACACGCCTATACGAAATCGCTTATGTATAACAAACAAAAAATATATAATAATATAAATACGCAAAATACAAATGTATGTATATCCAAAATATTAAAAAAAAAAATTTAATCGTTTATTCAAAAATCAACGTGATTTATGATGTTGAGATTGCCCAGTAAAATACATATCATTTGATAAAATACTATGAATCTTAATAAAATCCAAATATTAAAAAAAAAAAATAAACCACTGACTGGTCAATCTTTGCCCCTCCCCCTGGAAACAGCGGGAATGACGTCAAATCCTCGAAAAGAAAATTTAAAAAACAATTATTCAAAAACAAACATATAAGTTCTAGAGAACCGTCTTCTTTTTTATAATTAGTTTGCCTAGCAAGGGCAATCGAAAATTTTTTCAAGTTCTATTGTATAATATATTTTATATTTGGATGTTGTGTATTGAAAAAATTAGGGAAAACATCTAAATCGTTCCTTCCTTGGGGCCAAACAGCAAAGACGTCATTGGCAAACTTTAAGTTTTAATCTGCTATTTCTATAGCTTCTATTTCAATGTATTACTATACAAAAAATGAAGACGCTTTTCTAGAACGTACAGTACTCCAAAAAAATATACATACTAACAGATATCTACGTGTAATCTAAAAATATTTTTTCCGTATTTTTCACTTAAAATAAACTTGTATTTATTCAGGAAAATCCATTTAAAAAAGTGGAGATACTTATGTCGGCGCTTTTTGAAAGCCTGTACTCGCTATGCTAAATTACGTAATTATCTGAATTTCTCGTGTACCAGTGTTACGCGTTGTCGACATTTCAGTAAGTGGGTTACGTGACTTCGTCCCAACAAACAAAATGCAATTTTATATTTTATTATGTTTAAATATTAAAATTAAATAGATGCTGATTTTTTATCATTGTGTGAAAAAGTAAGAGAATATTTATTAATAAATTGTATAAATTTAATAATAATCTTCCTTTCTCGCCTTTTCCTCATTAATGAAGATTGTGACCCAGGAATCAACGCTTAGCTGGATTTATGTACGTATTAGCTTTATTACTTTCAGTGACTTGTTTCGAACTACATACAACGTGTTCTTTAACATTTGGCTATTATTTGACCATTTTTTATAATAATAATTTTATTTACTAATGAATACAATACATGTAGCTGTTTTGAAATTTGACAAGTTAGTATTAATATAAGAATTATGGGTTGAAAACACAAGATATTAAATAGCCATACAAGTCGGTGACTAATACCTGAAAGACCTGGGTTCAAAAACGTATTTTTCATTTCAAAGTAAATTAAACAAAATTTAAAAAAACTTTTTTATCGTTATTTTACTTGAATTTTTTTGTAAAACTTCGAAAACCGGGTTAATCTGGGATTTATGAAATAATGAAATTCGAAAACCGGTTTTTTTCAAAAGTCGGTTTTTGTATATTTTTGTTCAGGGATCCATATCTCTCTGTGGCAGATTTTTTTATCAATTTCCAAAATGTGTTTTCGTCTCTTTTTGGATTTATTTGAAACTGAGACACAATTATGAGACAACTGATGAAGAGTCCAAACGTCATACCGCAAAACTATTTCCATGCGATGCAAATGCTTCTTGGTATCTTAACGTACATATATCATTAAGAAGTATGGCCTTCAAATTGTTATCATAAGGTTTAAAATGGTCATCAACCAATGACAAATTTTTGGATCGCAATTTTGTAAAACAATTTTTTTCAATCGGTCTTTAGTGGCATTTTCTCTGTATTAAGCTTTTGATTACCACAGTTGTGGTATTTATAAATGCTCTTGATTAGCTCAGTGTTGACTGGCAATGTTATATATAATAATATGTTTATATTCTTTAATACAATAAAATTATTTGATTTTATTTATCACTTCAAAGAAAATAAATTATATTAACTCAAAAAATTTTGCATCGACCCAAATTTAAAACATTGTTAATTGTGTACTAATACTGTTTCGATACTGATATATGATAATATTGTATTTGTGGATTATTCCTTACAGTATTTTTTATCAAATATTAAACAAGAATATGAATCGATTTAATCATTCCCATCAAAATCTTCAAAAGCAGAACACAACAATGTTGAAAAAATATTTTTCGCGATTAAGTGCGCTCGTGGGAGATTTGTTTTGCAACTCATCGCTTCTAAAGCATGACAATTAATCAATCGAAAACGTGCTCGCGCGTCAAAATTGCAATTCTTATGCCGCAGGGGCAAAATAAACTGTTAAATTTAGAAGAAGTATATCAATTTTACATTTCTCAATTCCTTACAAGTCTCAAGATCGTATCAAACCTGAAAAGTATGCGGCAGCAAAAGAGATGCGAATAGGAAAGACGCGATTCAAAAATCTAAGTAACGTGGTAAATTCCGTCAAAAATTAATAAATCAAAAAATATTTACACACACATATATATGTGTATTAACGCCCTTTAAGGTATTCAATATCATATTGTGTTAAAAACTGTCACATTATTTATTAATCATATTTTGGCAGTCCAGTAGCAATATCTATAACACTGATATTTTCTGGTCATCGAAAAATTTTAGCTAAATCCAAATCAAATTAATTTTTATTGCCCAAAATTAGACTCACGTCGGTCAAAATTCACCGGAATTACCAACAATCCAATTACATATCGACTAGAAATCAGTGCAAAATTTGGCTAATTGCTTGTTGAAATATCCTTCCGGTGTGTTGGGTCGCAGTCTGTTAATGCAATCTATTTACAGGGAGCATTAGTGGTTTAACTTCCGTGACAACGTTAAACCATGTCGACGTATAGTAAAATAAAAATCATTTTCTAGTAGGAAAAATAAGTATTTAGTTTTGGTTTTCAAAATCTTACACATTATTTTTAGAAAATAAATTATGTCTGCTCCTTTCAGTGGCGTACGGTGGGTGTTAATATTGGGTGTGCTATAAAAAATAAAAAAATAAAGTACATTTTTTCATTTTTATTAGCCGAGGTTTTGACATGCCTAAACTGCCTTACAGCTTTTTCCCATATATAAATAAATAAATAAACATCAAACCTAATCTAAAATATTATTATATAAAAATATCAAATTTCCAATAAACATAAACTTATAATTATTTATATATAAAATCTAATCCTCTTTCTTTAATCATAAATTTTTCTATCACGCTGTCATAAAAAGTGCTCTCCTTTTTGATATTCATAAGGATCCCTTTTTCTATTGAAATCAAGCTAAGGCCACATAGCCTTTCTTGGCCTTGGGTACTTCGATAACAATTATTAATTCGTTTCAGAGCAGAAAATGAACGTTCTGCTGAAGCAGTACTGCTTGGAAGAGTTAATATTAGTTTGCCTAATTTATCTATTTCCTGAAAACCTGACTCAAGATTATTTGTGTTCATAAATTGTACAAGCTCATGAACAGATTTCTCTGCAAATTTAGGTAAATGATAAAGAACAGCAAGCTCATTTTTTAAACTTATATAATCAAATAATGCTCCATAGAATTGTTGCAGTTTGGTAAGTAATTCATTTGGAAATTTTTCTTTATATTGCTCATATTTTTCTTTCTCCAGAAGGTGAAAATATTCCAATTTGGACATTGAAGAAAAACGGTTTTCAATTTGCTTACATATATTATCAACTATTTTATTAAATAGTTGGCTAAACGCGTGCTTTTCTTCAACAAGCAAATCATTACTCAGTCTTGGATAATTTTCTTCCGTTACATAAGAATCCCATAATGTTTCATAATTATTTTCCTGTTCATGTCTGAGTTGTTGCAAAATTTCGGTAACTTTCTTACAGCAATATAATATGTCAAAAGATTTGGATTGTAAAATGTTGTATAACACATCAGTTTTTCCAAAAAGGTTTGAAAATATGTGGAGAAGTTTTCTTGTTTCAAAATCTTCCAAAAAGCTAAGAAAACCTCGTGCTTTTATTACAGTGTCGGGGTCCCATAGTTCACAATTTTTCACGACGTCTCGAAAAAAGTCCGTAAATTCATTTCTGTATTTTTGCACTGTGTTACTTAACCGTGATGTATAATTCCATCTTGTAGGTGTAACAGAAGGAAGTCTTCTAGCTACAAACTCTTGTAAAGCATTTATTCGCTTGGAAGATTTCGAAAAGAATGCAGACAATCCATTTAAAGTTTGAAAGAATGATTTGCACACTTTTATATTGGAAAGACCTTGTTGTAATGTTAAATTCAACATATGAGCATAGCAGTGTGTAAAAATGGCCAGTGGATAAACTTCGAGTACTTTGGCTTGCAAACCATTAATATGCCCACTCATTACACTCGCCCCATCATAAGTCTGTCCAACTAATTTTTCTTGAATTTGAAATTCTTCAATTATATTTACAACGTGGCAAAATAAGCCATCGGCTGTTTTATCAGAGCTAACGTCTGTAAAGCCAATCAACCGCTCGTAAACTTTACCTTCATAAACAAAACGCAAAACTGTCGAGAGCTGTGAGTTCGTCATTATATCTGAAGTTTCGTCAAGAATAATAGCGACAAAATTTGCTAAATTTACTTCTTCCTTAATATGATCTTTAATAACATCACCAATTGCTTCAATTATGTCATTCTGTATGGATGGGGTAGTACCACGAAACACCGTTGCAGTATTTAAATGAGTATCCAAAACAGAATCGTATTCTCGAAGTGCATTTAAAAATTCAAGGTAATTTCCTTTGTTTAGTGAATTACAGGATTCATCGTGGCCTCGAAAAGGTTGTTCTTGTTTTCCTAGATATACTACTGCGTCAATCATTCCTTTTATTATTTCTCTATTTTTATGAACTTGTTCATTATGTTGACTTATATTAGCTTTACGTTGAGCGTTAATCATGACTTCAATTCGTTGTTTTCCAAACATTTTGAGAGAAAAAAATGATTCTACGTGTGACTGCGCTCTTTTGTGTTTTTTCAGTGCCGTTATCAGATGACTAAAGATGTCAGCAAATCCACTTTTACTCCACATGCTTCTTTCTTTGGAAAACAATATACATGGCCAACAGAACAATCTAGATCGAAGTTCGCAGCCTGTTAACCACTCAGTTCGTTCATATGATGAAAATGAAAAATGTCTTGTATATTCACATTTATGTCTTTATGCTTCATAAATAAATTGGGAAGAGGTGGACGTGGTTTGGCAATTTTGATTATCTTCAATTTAATTTCATAACTTATTTTTGAAAATGGATTATTCAGAATATCTTCAACAGTATTCTTCATCATTATTGGGGTAAATAAAAAAATATAATCTAGAATAGAAAAAAAAATATTGATCATATGTAAATACGATAATAAACTATTTTACGGCAAAATATAAAAAATGAGTGACCTGTTATTGTGATATAATGTAATAAAAAAGCAGCGACGGACGCAAGAGTTTTTGAAGTACGCGCACCAAATTCGAGACCAATTTTACTACTGAGCGCTGCCAGCCGACAGATCGACTTCAGCCGTAAAATTTAGGAACAATTTACTTTAGTCGGCGGCCGCGCGCAAGGTCGGCGCGTTATATGTGTTGTTCCAAAACGATCGCTCGCGCGAAAACGTTCAGAGCGAATGACAAATACCAATGCATACTATACACTGCATATTAAAATTTTATAATTTTGCATACTACTGTATGCAAAATGATGTCGCTTTACGCCCTAAATTTTCTAAATTTCTAAATTTATATTTTAGATGGTTTTGCGGGTGTACGCCGCACACCTAGCACACCCTGAATATACGCCCCTGGCTCCTTTTCATCTAATTTATTATTTTATACGTTTAATGCTCAGGTTATTTAATATATTGGCATTAATTTGTTAAAATTTCCAATAATGTATTATGTTAGTAAATGTTTTATTTTGTATTGCATTGTGATACATGGTTTGGTAAAATATACACAGTATATCACTTTAAATTTTGCAAATAATATAAACTGCCTTGACTTTTATATTTATATTTGTTATAGCTATTTAGTTATATATTTTATATTTTGCATGTTCGGTTATCAATAACTGCATAAAAAAATAATCAGCAAAATCACGAAATTGAATCACTGACAATGAAAAAAGGAAAAAATCAACATAGAACGATAATGAAGATGCCACTAATTTTAATTGAGAAGAACGTTATCTTTAACATGTATGTATATTTGATGCACGTGTAAACACCACATACGAATTTTTGATGCATCATTAGTGATGAACAGAGGTAAATAAATATGCAGCCGAAACCAAAACCGTATTAAATGTTAGAGGCGTTATTTAATTGTGTTTTTGTGTCAAAAAATGTTTTTTACTATTTTCTATAATATCCATACATATACATTTTCGAGTCACAAATACGCCTAAAAAAATTACAATCAATAATAAATAACTATATAAGAGAGAAAAAACTAATAATAGTAATATTGTAATATATATATATATATATATATATATATATATATATATATATATATATATATATATATATATATATATATATATATATAAGGTATATTTATTTGGATACACTTGGCTAATTAATCAATTCAATAGGTACATATTGACATAAAACTAATGGATTATAATAGTTAATTAAAGTTTAATATTATTCTATGCAATGAAACAAAAGTATTCAATTTTATCGATGACATTCAATTAAATCAAATATGAAAACATTTAATATGTTCGTGATTAATTGTATTGCCAAAACAGCATGTAAAACAAACAATTTGACGTTGTGATTCTAGAATATATACATAGCTATTACCGCACCTGCATAATTATGCTCATGTGTATACAATTCGTTTTGATTTACCTAAAAATTTTGTGATTTTCCCTAATATTATGTATTGTACAATACCTAACAATTTTACAGAAACTGCTTATTACAAGTCTGAATTTAAAAATAAAAGTATTGTGCACACTACTATCCCATATAATTTTTTCCAGTACCTTATAGCTGTCTCCAAAATAACCATATGTTTGACAAGCTCGATACTGAAAGTCGGTGAGCATTGATGGATTGTCGATACCGCCCCTTAGCAAATTAAAAAAGTGTTTCATTTAGTAAACTCTATGACAAAAAGTTAATATAATATTATTTTTGTATTATACTTTTTTGAATTCTCTCCATTATCAAGTACTAATTCGCTTTACTTAGATACCATACATATTTAAGACGCTACAAACTAGCGTGTCAATAAATTATTGAAATAACACGCGCTCCGCATAACGAAGCCGAGCATTCTCGACGCTTTATCGCAAACTTTTGCGAATTCCATACAAAATCTCTATCCCTGCTCAAAGTATTTCTGCCTAAACTGTAAGGAAATCGGGAAAATGTGACAACATCACACTTTGCGATAATGAAAGGTAGCCGTTTGTCGATCGACCACCTCTACAGTGACTCCATGTCATTCTATAAAAATAGTGAATTTGAATTTGTGTGAATACTCTGAAACACTTTTTGGCAGCCGGTAAAAGAGCGTGCGTCAAATGAGCGCCGTCATATGAGCGCTGCATCATAAGAGCGTTAACCAAAGTAGCACTGTAACAAAATAGCGTGC
This sequence comes from Plectrocnemia conspersa, assembly GCF_051122295.1. Taxonomy (NCBI): domain Eukaryota; kingdom Metazoa; phylum Arthropoda; class Insecta; order Trichoptera; family Polycentropodidae; genus Plectrocnemia; species Plectrocnemia conspersa. Next base: position 16,697,428 of record NW_028277170.1, read on the forward strand.
GTCAAATGCGCAAACAGTCATATGAGCATTTGACAAAAGAGAGCACGTCATAAAAGCGCTAAAATACTTGGAGAAAATCAAGCAATGAATATTTTAGGAATTAGGTATACAAAATATATGTAAATTGTGAGAAATTTACAAAGAATAAAAATTCACAAAATATAGGCGGTAAAATTAGTATTTTATGTGCCATAGCGTAATGACGATTAAAACATTATTATTTATTAATTATTACGTACATATGAAAGTATGGCTCCCCATCCCCATACGTACGATACATATATTTTTACTAAAATGAAACGCTGATTTTGAACTTATCATTAGATTTGTTTTGTAATGTTTCATTAAATTGACAAATAATTATCGATTTGACTTGCAATAAATGAGTAGAGTTATAGGGCAGGTATATGGCTCGTCAGAACTTTTTTTCATTTATTTTAAACAACTACACTTTATCGCGAATATTGGCTTAGTACGAATTTTATATAATATATTTTTGCTAGTTAAACGATTAATGTTTTATGGTTGCCCATTAAAACATTATTATTTATTAATTATGACGATTAAAACATTATTATTTATTAATTATTACGTACATACGAAAGTATGGCTCCCCATCCCCATACGTACGATACATATATTTTTACTAAAATGAAACGCTGATTTTGAACTTATCATTAGATTTGTTTTGTAATGTTTCATTAAATTGACAAATAATTATCGACTTGACTTGCAATAAATGAGTAGAGTTATGGGGCAGGTATATGGCTCGTCAGAACTTTTTTTCATTTATTTTAAACAACTACATTTTATCGCGAATATTGGCTTAGTACGAATTTTATATAATATATTTTTGCTAGTTAAACGATTAATGTTTTATGGTTGCCCATCTGCATATAATTAATATTCCAAGTTAATAATTTTCGCTTGAATGTCAATTATGAAGAGAAGATAGGGCAGATGACCTAGATTGGATCCCGTGGTAAACCAGAATGAACAAAATACTCATCGGAGAGACGATAGCCATCTCTCACATATTGACAGCGGCGAATTAAGTAACTCAAAAAAACTAACAAAACCTTTTAAGAAAATGAAATTGCCTAACCTCTGAAGAAGAAGTTTACTTCCTGGATTTTAAAACCGAGAGATTTTGTTACTGCCTTCGAAAGGCACAAGAGATTAGTGAATTTGAAACGACGCGGACAAAAGTTTGTCTACTAGTGCTTGCCGTAAATGTGCTAAGCAGTAAATGCGGTTATTTCTTTAAATATGTATATCAAATAACTTGTAGATAATATAATTTTTATAAAAAACCTTCGATTTTTACGATGTTTTGTTGCTTTTGGCTCCACCTCTTTTTAAGGTTACGAGCCGAAGTAAAGCTATTATTGGTTTGTTTGATACTTTAACTAAATTAGGAAAATATTTTTTTTATTTATCACATATTCACAAATTCTAATGCACTAGTACGTATGTTCTTAATTATTGCTATCAAGAACACAATTTAAAATAATCGACGAAAATTTTATTTTTAGTATGTTTTCCCAAGAAACTTAATAGTTTCTAGAGTACAGTGCAGTGTGTTTGAGCTTTACCATACGTCTCGATTTGACTAAAAGTTTTTATTATTTCACATATTTTTTTGTGGTCGTCCTGAGATTTTAAGTGGCCCCAAAGGAGCCGCATGACCCTTGAATGAGAAACGCTGATCTAAACTATATTGATCACCGTTTTGATACCATTTTCATGTAACTGGTTATAATATATTTTTTTTGATAAACCCCAACTAAACAGTAGTATAAAAATACTATAATTGTATGATTCGATAAAACAATACTTATTTCTTAAGTAACAAGTAATATATTTACAATAATTTCATACAACTTATTATTCTGCGTTGAACCAGCTCAATTGATAGAAATATGCACATTTTAAAAATTACAATAATAAATAAAGATTCACTTACCGCGTCCGGTTCTGGTTCTTCGCGTATCGTATTTTCATTAAACATGCTGTGCGGTCGGTTTTCCCAGAGGTTTTCGCTCATTTTTCTTTTGTTCTGTTTTAAGCTTAATGTAGTAGCTTTCGGTAAGTCTTTGAAACTTATATTTTTTGTGGAACTACTTCTAAAATAAAATAAGAATAAAATATTAAGGATAAGTTATGTTATCTTTTTTATTTGGATATTTATTAGTGCAGTTGAAAACAGAGTTTTCATTTTAAAATAAAACAAAAACATTATTAAGGGATTTCCGATATATTAATTGTAATCTTAAAACATACATTTTATATGAAATAAAATTCTTACTCCTTCCTCAACGTCGTCGAGAACGTTTTTGCAGTATTGCAGTATATTTAGTTGTATCGTAAAATTACGTAAAATTTCACGTCAATTGTACGTCAATTTTTACACTGTTTTCAGCCGATTTAATATTAACAATATCACTATTTTGAGTCACGTCCCTGTGCAATTTTTTTACGAAATCATAAAATTTTACAAAAATTTTTATTGGTAGTCTGAGAACTTTGTTTCTTGTATTTAATTGTATGTACGTAAATTTTTATTTTTACACAGTTTTTAACCGATTAACTATTAGCAATCACTATTTTATGAGTCATGTCCTTGTACATTTTTTTTACAAAAATGTAAAATTTTACTGATCCAAGAACTTTGTGTGTTTTGTTTTTAAATGTCTGCATGTAAATTTTGACACTGATTACAACTGATAAACTACTAACGAAATCACTATTTTGAGTCATGTCCTTGGAGAATTTAAAATTATTTATTAAAAATATGACCATCGTGACTTGACAAGTTAACCTAATGAGTCAAGATTGCCAAAAGTATAAAATATATTACAAGTTTAAAATACATACAAAGTCATATACGCGCACACACACATATAAGTAAAAACACGAAAACAAGATTGGTGTTCATTGTCGCTCACGAATTTAATCAAAACCCCATAAGTGCACGAGAAATTGGCAATATCTATATGCACCGTATTGAGCAGACGAACGGCCTTTGCCAGAGAAGGGTTGGCAAGTGCTCCAGCTCTAGACTTTACAGGCAAGACTAATGGATGCGACCAAGAACTATAACCAACTTCCTGAGCTCACATTTGGAGCTGCTCGAGCACCGAATGGTTGTCTACGATGCCTTTGAGCAATTTCCAGAAATGTTTATATAAATAATTCTGCGAGTTGACAAAGAAACGTATCCCAGCACCCCCAGAATAAAAGCATTGGGAAAGACCGGATAATACCCGTATTCCTTCAAGTATAAATAACGAAGGAATTTACACTTTACTCTTTCCAGCTTCAATTCATTACATTTACTCATTAGGCCTGGAATCCAAATAATAGAGCTAGTTTCTAGTATGCTGCGGACTAGAGCATCATAAAGAGTGCGCAATACTAAAGTATTCTTGAAGTAGCGCGCATTTCTTAAGATAAAACCGAGCATTTTTAATGATCTACAATGTGCTGGCTAAATTACCAACGTTCTTCAAAAGTCACATCTAAATCCTTAGTAAAGGAAGACCTGTCTAGAATATATCCGCTAAGATGGTAGGAATATTCCGCCGGCATCAACGACCTTGAAAATAAAATTGTGTGACATTTCTTTACACTTAAAGGCAATCGGTTATAGCAAGCCCACTTTAATAAAGAATTGAGAGCCTTCTGCAGGTCGAGGGAATCCAAAATCGACTGCACTTTCTTGAAAATTTTCAAGCCATCTGCATATAATAAAATAATTGAATGATCCATTGCTGTTTCTATGGCATTAATGAACAATAGAAACAGCAATTGCCGCAAGTTGAATCCTTTATGTACTCCAGTAGAGGTCTTATATCGTTCTGAAAAAGAGTTTTTATTCTTGATGAACTGATATCTATTGGTCAAATAATTTGAGAATAGGTTTATAGGACCTTCAGAAAAACCGAAATTAGATCATTTTTTAACAAGTAAAGCATTATTAACTTCATCGAATGCCTTTTAAAAATCTGTGTATATAACGTCTACTTGTACACCAGAGTCCAATGATATTGAAACAAAGTTAGAAAAAACCATTAGATCAGTGACAGTGGATCAAGATTGACGGAAACCATGTTGTTGCTCGAGAAGCATACATCTGCAATGATTAAAAATGTATTTATGCAATAGAATTTCAAATAATTTTGCAGGTACTGAAAGCAACGCTATTGGCCTTTAATTGTCAATGTGAGCCTTGACACCTTTTTTATGAGTCGGAGTGACCTTAGAGCACTTCCACAACTGTGGAAAATAGGAGAATTTAAAAATTAAATTAAATATAAATCGAAGATGTTTCACACAAAATTATACCGGCATTTTGTTAAATTGTCCGAGAACGTTAAGTTTATTGTTTTTAATTATCATTACGTCAATTTTTACTCTGTTTTTAAAAAAATAATTAAAATTTATTATATTTATAATTTCGATCGATTATACAATACCAATACAATAATATGATACATGTTAGTTTTTTGCAATTTGACAAGCTATTATCGAGATAATAATGTAGGTCACAAATACTGTGGCCATTTAATAACCAGCACGAAAGACTCATGGCATAATTTGGTGACTAATACCTTAATGAGCATGGTTTAAATCCCAAATTTTTATATTTTTTTCGTGTCTAAGACACCAGAATTAGTGATTAATATATAATTAGTATGTTCATCGATCATAATAGATTAGGTTTTTCTAGATGTTCATAATCTCACAATAAATTAAATAAATCGAGCAAGGTATAATCGAGCATAATGCATCCATTGCTTATAAGCTATAATAACAGTTTATAATTAATAAAATATGTCCCTTATTTACAGACCTTTATTTCAATCTAGGGCTTTTGATTTAATTAGTACTTACTAAACGTGTTTATTTCAATGTTACGCATTAGATTTACGCCTACCATATTTCAATGAAATACATATGTACAATAAAAAATAAGACAATGCCTAAAAAACCCATTATCTGTATGATATGAGAATTATTTCCAAACTACATAAATATATTTTCAGAAAGTTTTGTATTACAGTAAATAAAATAATTCCTACTTTCTTGTATCATATTTATAATAAGAATTAGTATTAAATATCCTTTCAAGGTATTAGCTAAATTTATTCAGATCACCTTGAAAGGATTCATTAATAAAAGAGCTTTAATGGAGCTATTTCTGATGAAGTGGAATACTTTTTTAATAATTTTGGACCATCGTGTAATAAAATGAAATCAAACATAATTCATATCTCACTTTTTTAAGCCCGAGATTGCAATGAAGCTTTTCGATCTTTGAGGCATCGAGGTTAAAATGCTCTGCAATCTGGAATCTAAAATCAATGATTTTACATAAATTGATAAACGAATACAATTACTAGCTTACGATATACAATAAATTAATACCTTTATTCGGTATGTTTTCAGCACTCATCGAATTCTCTTTATGTCTATCTTTATTGACATTTTTTTGTGAACTCCATCTAAAAGTTAGAATAAAATTGTTATTATATACATATATATATAACATAATGATCCTTAAAGCTAAAGGACTTAAATGCAGGCAACTTGTTTTTAAATTAATTTAACTTGAACTTAACAGAAATTTGTGAAAATTGCGGTTTTTTTAAGCGCAGCTAAATTCTGTTTTTTGTTTGCCGACCCCTGAGCTAGACAATCATAATATAATAAATTACGTTATACCAAATATATATATAAAATAATAAAATGCCATAAAGTATTAATATATTGTATAAAACATTTGAGAGTTTTTTAAAATAAACATTTCAACATGAAATTATATAAATTAAATTTTGGCAAAATTTTCAATATTCTAGTAATTTTTGAACACATACTATAAATACCTGTAAAGTGTATCGATAAAGCTTTTTGATCTTTTAGTCTTATGTTGTTTGATTTTTGAATTCATATCTATAAAATAAAACAATGATATTAGCTACTAAATTTTTTAACTTAAGTTAAAGAATAACTTACCTTCAGGATCGTTTTTGTTCGTCTCTTTAGGTTCATGTTTTTCATCATTGTTTTCTGGTTTACTGACAGATTTTTTCGACCCCCATCTAATAAATGTAGAAGATGATATAAAGCTCTTTGATCGCTTAGGGCCAGTGATGCTTGAACCTATGAATTTAATATTTTATTTACTTCTCACAATTTTCTCAAGAGAAAGATTATTTATAGCTCAAAGTAATTAGTAGGAATATTAATTATTATGACTAATTAAAATAAAGAGTCTATATGAACTTACTTGAATGCGTCAATTCCTCAGTCGACACCACATATTCTCCAAGGTTTTCACTCGATGCACTGTGATTTTCCTGGAAAAAAAATTGTGAAAAATCAATCAGAGTTCTTTTTTCAACGTTCAATTTTAATTGCAGCTCGTACGTCACCCTATGGATATAAACCTTCATTTATTATCGAACCTGACACGTTAAAATTGTATCTACAATTTTTGACACAAGCACTTTACCATGTTCAAAGTTAATTACATTTATATTTTACTCACCATACTACCCTATGTTTGCAAACTAACTAACTATAAAAAAGTTATTATTGAAAACGACTGGGAATCATATTTTTGTTGATACTCGATAATTGCATCACATTTAAACCTTTAAAGCCGTTTATCGCATTTAAAACCTTTGATACATTTAGAAGCGTGTGTTTAATACCACTATTTTGACGATGCAATATGTACACGTATTATGTGGTGTACAAAAAATAACTTCTTCCAGAATCTCCTGATTGTGTATATTCCAACCAGTAGTTTGAATTAACGCTTTCAAAAATACACTTATCGTCGCGACGCGAGGGAATTATATCCCAGTATACTTTAATAAAAATATATAATATTTCTAAAATAAAAATTAATAATATTTCTATCTGAGAAACAAGAAGTGAGTCGGTTGCATTATTTGGTAATTAGACCAAAGAATCATTCTCAAAGGTATACATAGTATAATATTACACAACAATGTAAGAGAGATCTTATGACCAAACATTTGTAATTGTTAATATTAAATAATTGTTAAATAATTGTAAATATTACAAAGACCACCTAATAGCACATCCATCTTAACATGTTCATCACCCGTAAGTACTGCCGAAAAAACTACTATTTGTTTGAAATATTTCTAACCTACGCATAATACTTTTGTTTTTTTACCCTTTGGTTACTGATCGTCGGAAACGGGTATCAGGACCGTTTCTCTGTTAAGGCATAAACACATATCGTGGGTGTGTTCAAGAGTCAATGCAATTGGTTTGCAAACATCCTTATTTGAGATTCGCTAGTATTATAAAATATGTGACACTTTGCACATTATCAGAGACGCAAAAAGGAGACGTCACAAAATCGAAATAAAAAAAACAGTAAAAAATATTTTGAGAAAATATATTTTAATAAAAATTATTTTGCCAAATATTTGAACAAGAAATGTTTTGTATGATTTTATTGTATGATAATTTGAGGCTTTTTTATTATTTTACGTTAAATAATTAGGGTTTTGTTCAAAAGTGGGTCCACCAACAGTCGTTTAAGAACCGCTGCTCTAGAGAGTCGCGGTCGTGACCCTTATTCTTGACCGTTGTGGTCAGGACGTCAGCGCTAACGAACGCTCCTCTTGCTCAGCTTGCCATGTAATTGTTAATTATCTGATTGCAATGTTGTCAGCGACAAACGAAGATCGCCTCTATTCACAACGTCAATACAGTTACGAGCTTTTGCGAGGAGATTCATAGCTCGACTAAAATACCTCAAAATTACAAATAATTATACCCCAACGCTTCTAGAAAACATACATTAGAATAAAAATACGGATACAATCCGTATAAATATCTTATGAATCATCTTAAGCAAGAAGTAGTACTTCGCTTCAATGGCATTCTAGAATATAAAGCCATATTCAAGAACACTGAACTAACGTCATGCTATTTTTTATTTAACGAATTCATTTTATGAAAGGGTTTTTTTTTTATTCTCATATAAGTCACCTATGTGTGTAGCAATTAATTATTTAAATACTTTATTTAAGCCCAGATTTGTAACACCTACGATTGAATTATATTATATTTTGCGATTGACCCCATATACAAGATAAGTATACCAAAAGACTATGAATTAAAGAATTATACGTTGATAATTACAAGTATTACCTTCATAGCTTAGAACTACGAAAATGACGATGCACATATAGCTTGAAAGCAAAAGCGGATGATAAAATGATGCTCATTGTAGAGAAAAACCCAAAAAGTAGTTTTATCAATGTTGAGTATCAAAGTAAAATAATTTTATTCTTTTTAGTCCGAAAAATATGTAAAAAGTCCCACAGGTCTATAATTCGGCGCAAATTTTTTTAATTGAATTTAACATGTTTGATATATTTATATGACATGAGCGATTTTTCTACATATTTTGATAAGCGTTTTACAATTTAGATGGATAAAATCAATTTTGTAGTTCGTTCTCAAACGCGTCAAACCCAGGATTCCCCTAACTGTAAATTTTGCTTTCATATGACAACTCTTCAATCTGTCAAACGCACGCCACGTACAGTTAGGTATAATTAAGTATGCAATGAAATATGTTATAATCATACTGCATTTTTCTTACACAGTGCTAATTGAAAATGATACGAAATGATGTAGCATTGGAATTATAGACAAAATAAACAAGTATGAGTGTGCTAGTAAGTGTTTGTTTATATTAATAATATATCACGGTTATTCTAACAAAATTACTTTTGCCTTTCTAGGATCAAATATTAGAAATCAAACAGCAGTAATTTGCCAATTAAAGATATACATAACAAAGTTAATTAAACGTATTACAATGATATGATTAACATAATAGTAAAAATGAAAAATCTGATATTCGTTTAAACAAAAAGTTACATTTTACCTACTATATAGTATTACTCAAGATTAATTTTCAGAAGCAATAAAAGATCTAACAACATTTACTCATGACATACAATTAAAATGTAATGTATTCAGACAACGCAACAAATCAGTTAAAGAAAAGATGCCAATCTATATAATCAATCAATCCTCGACGGTAACTTCCGCTATATTTTTTTCTTCGGTTGTCGTCTAAATTTAATTTATGGATTATATTAGTAGTATTAATGTGTTCAATGTTATAATGTAGTATTAATGTGCTAACTCTAGATAAAAGTCTTATTGTTATTAATTATTTTTAGATGCAATGATAGAAAAATTTGATGACCTACTATATGGCGACAGCGTAGAATTTGTATATACATATAAATAAAAAGTGAATAATCTCAAGTTGAAGTCACTATCAGCAAGTATTATCTTTTTATAAAGAACATACTACATAAGTTTGATGTAATTGAATTTGGCTGTTCTGTAACAAAAATGATTGCACAGAACAAAAATTGATAAAAAAAACCATAACGTAGATACATATTTTGCCACATCTGAACTAAAAATAACCCACTCTTAGATATTTTGGCTATCGATTATTCCAAGTATACAATCACATATTTATAATCATTGTAAATTCTCGTCGATTAGATAACATCCAAGAAAGTACACATTTATAAACTGGCCGTTGGCTGATATATTGCGTGTAGTGGCTCGGGACGGAACGATCGAGATCAATTTTTTTGGTGTAATAATGGTTTTAACTTTTTTTTGAATACCTTGGTGTATACAACAATACACTTACTACCCTAAACATTAGCACTATATGGCACAAAAAACGTTTTAGGACAATTATAAAATGAATTTAAAAATTCAAATATATTTATCCTCGCCAAATTATTATGTAAATATTGTGATTAGATTTTAATTATTGTACATAGTTTTTATGCTTTTTTAATTATTTTTTAGAAGCAATGAGTGAGCAATAAGATGACTATGCAAAAATGGAACCAAACTTCTTCAGCTAAATAACCGACTGCATCACAATCATTGTCACACGACCATCGTGGAAGATGGTATCCTCAAATATCAATAGATAAAAAATACGTTTTATTAACATTTACATGTATGGTTCGATCGACATTAACTTTCAATTCTCATACATACTATATATGTATATATTACATGTTCACATTTAAAACGTACCTGGTTTATTTGCAATTCGAGTAATTACATTCAATCAAATCTAACGAATATGTGCATTAAATCAGAAGCAATGATAATTTTGATATATTGTAAATCAAAAAACTTACTTTTCGGTCTCGGAGTCCTTCGACGGAACTTCAAATTTGAACATTTCATCACAAAGGTTTTTTTATAATTGTTTATATAGTTTAATCAGTGAATATTTCTGATCCTTACACGCACTATGTATATATTTCATTTTAAGAGTTAAAACATACTCAGTTGCTTTACAATCTGAATATTTATATTCAGTCAAATCAAACGACGCACATGAAAAATGAATGAAAATTATTGTCAAATTGCGAAATTAATGATATTTATTGTCACGTTGCTGAGGGCCACCTTGTTTTATATTTAATGGTTATTTTTCATTGTTCGACAGTCTGAGCTTCCAAACAAAAACAAAAGAATTCCTTTTCGGGGGTTCAAAAAACAATAAAGCGAACTTCATTGTATTATTATTAATTATAATTAAATATATTTCCTTTGTTTACATGCATACACCGTTCATACAAAGCGATACGATTAACAAATTGAACGTACAGCGTTTAATTTTTTAAAGCCGGCGCGTCCGGAAGCGGAAGCTGAAGCGGCTTAGAACAATTATGTATAGGAAGATAAGATAAATTGGCGAGTGGTACTATATTATGTCAAAGGATGTTTTCCTAGATTAATTGTTCCAATAGAAGAAAGATTTGGCGCCCATATTTTCGGAAGTATTTTTTTTATAATTAATATAAGTGTTTTAATTAAAATATTTAATATATCGAAACAGTAGTTGCCGGAGTATTCGAATGCTTTGATTTTGCTAATCAATAAACATGGTGAGTCATGCAAGCGGTGCTCGGAACTTTATATTATTTCCAAGTTATAGATCCCGCTCTAAGAACGCTGCGAACTGAAGTATCATAGAGGACCGAATAACTGACGGATTGTCAAAGTAAAATGCATTAAGAGAGAACCTCAAAATTGGTTCCGAGATCTTTATTTTTTCTATTTAATCTTACAACGGGAAAATCTGTACCAACTGAGTAAATCAATCGGTCATAATGAATACCTACAAGTAAATATCAACCACCAGACTTAGAGTCTGGGAATCGGTGACATCTATATTATTAATTATAAATTATTATGTGTTATACAATTTATAATCAATAGATGTCACTGCAGCTGGGACCGGTTTTTTAATAATAGAGTCCGCAACAGTTCGAATGCATCTGGAAAGAAAATCGATCGCCATAGGTTACAAATACCTACGAATAGCACATAAAACTCAATAATAAACGAGTTAAAAAACCAAAGTTCGACAATTTGTTTACTTAATAACCCATGACAAACCTTCTCAAATGTCTATTCAAAATTCATTTATATAACACTAATATTCATATTATGCATGGCTATTTAAAATAGTTTCGTTTTTTCTTGAACGAATAAAACGGGTACCACGCGAATCGAAGGATGAGTGTATGCGAATTTTCCCATCAAAAAACAAAATTTGGTTCGATGCTTCCCAGTGGAAAAGAATACATCAAATATAAATCCTGAGGAGGTATCAAATCTCGCGTCCAGATTGCAATAAAGTTTACATAGAATAATCAAATAGACGCATCGCACACCGAGAGGCAGCACATAAAAATACAGTTAAATAATTTAACGGAAACTGCTCTGAAGAAGAAGACCATAATAGCTAATGACTAACATAAATGTGTCCGGTGATATTAACAAAATTAAACGTGATAAAAGAGTTTTAATTCAAAAACTTTAGCAACTATACACTTAAGAAAACACAAGCAAAAGTATTAATACGAACACAAGTGGCTTAATGATACAAACGTGGGGTAGTAAATGTCATTAGTACTGCCCTACCGCAAGTGCATCAATATCTTACTAGGTCAAGAACAAGAACAACAAGTCGAAATCATGGCAGGTTAAAATATGTTTTTTCAATATTTATACTTTTTCGATAGTATCAAGTGTTATTTTTTTCCTTTTTAATAACGCACAAAATTTGTTAAAGTATCGATAACTTCGAATGATCAAAAATAACTTAAATCGAAGTCCACGAACCCTTAGGGAGATAGGTGGAAAGATTTTAGGAGATCCGTGATTTGCATCTTACACAAAAATAAGCTGTTAGCAAAGATTTTTATCAACAGTCATAAAAGTTATTAATTTTATCGGAAGCTTGGTCTGAATCATCATATATTTAAAACATTTTGTCATTGTCATTATGTATATCTAATGAGTTATTTTTTATTTGTAAAATTTATTATAAATTGTTTACTTGGTGAAAACTTATGTTAGGTATAAACACAAAAAAAATACAATAGCATAATTTTATCCTATTTTAATTATTTTATAACAATATAAGTTATGTTTAATAAATAAGATAAATTGATGTTACAAAAATTACAATGGTTTCTCAACCAACTGATGAATAGTTTGAGTAAAATTTGCTTTTATTTCTGCAGCCAGGACATTTCATCTTTGCAGGTCTATGACATCCAGAACTATTCTTGGTATCATGATTTTATGCTTCAATTTTTCAAACAATCTTTGACAATTACCAATTTAACAAATGATTTAGTGGTCGTAGCTGCTGTTTTTTGGTTATAAATTCATATAACATGCAATTTCGTATAAATTTTAGCCTTGACAAATATTCTCCATTTTGGAAGGTGGAGTTTAAATGAGCAAAAGTGTAAACACAAAAAAATATATAATAGTATTATTTTGCCCCATTTTAATTATTGTGCAACAATATAAGACATGTTTATAAATTAGATAAAATAATGTTGCAACAATTAAAAAATAGCACAATGAGAGTAGTCTCAAATAAAAATAGGTTGAATGTTGAAGATAAATGTTTTAGTAAGGTTATAATAAATATGTTACAAGGGTATATGTACATAGATGTAATACTAGAAATAGAGACAATTTAAATGAAAATGAGTACATAGGAGTGAATTTGTATAATAATACTCCTACGACAATCCGCAAAAATAAAAAGAATAAAGAAACACCTTCGCGCATTAAGAAATAAATTATAATATATATTTTTTATGTTTATATTATGTATTATATGTATGTTCAGTTAAAATTTCCTTAGTATAAAAATTAGCTTTAATATTAATAAATTAAGAAAATAAATAAACAAATCTATTTATAAATAAAATAATCCAAATCTCACCTTTTTTGTGTAACAATTTTTATAAGCCTTCGCCGCAAAACGTACCTTTTATTATTTATGAAATTAATTAAAGCTTAACTAGAATATCCTTATTGTTTTTATAATGCTAATTAAAAACATTAAAACCATCTGTAAAAATAATATAATTTTTTTTTATATTCGGGACTAATATATTCTGCGACCGACCGCAAAGTACTAGTGTACAACGATAATTTTGTAGATATAAGACACATCCCTTTTTATTTAGATTGCTTATTGTAAAGTATGTGTGCATATTACGATGTATAAGAAAATAATAATAATCAAAAATGTTGTAGCAATTTTCAAAAATGTTCACAAAATGTTAATAAACTAAACGGTCTTTGAAATGGCATGCACTCCAATTGTCTAGAATCTAGACTCGAGATGGTAACACAAAGAGACATTATTTGTCACTCAACGTTAAACCTGTTCCGAAATTAAGTGCAATAAAACAGCTGCCATATTGCATTTTCGTCATCCTCTCGGTGTTGTTTTTTTATTTTTAGCGGTGTACACCGACTAACCTAATCCAGTGTTTACGCAGAAAGGACCGCCGAGGTAATTCCAATAATTCCGGTCACGCGACACGAAATTATATTTAAAAATACCCACACCATGCTTTTTCTGGAAATATGTCGAATACTTAGTACTTCGTGTGCTTTAGGTGAACGTCGCTGAAACGATAACGAACTGGTGATATTAAATTTAAAACAGTAATTAAATTAATTTACTTACGATTAAAATTGTTAATATTACTTACATGCTATTAATTTTTTTAATAGTCGTAATATAAGCAACGTTTCATAGTTTGATGAGCATCAAAACAACTTACTTAAAATTTAATATACTACTCGTCACAAATGGAAGCTAGAACTTAATAGTATTATCTTAACCCAGAAAAAAATTCTGTAATTGCTCAACGGAGAAAAATAATAAATAAAATACTATCATAAAATAATAACGATGATATTTATTATAAATTTTAAATGTTTAAATATATTAAAATAATAATAAAAAAATACTACAGAAAAAGTCTCTATATAATAATAGTAAATTATTTACATACAAAAAAAAATATCTAATGAATTTGATAGATATTTTATCTCAATTGGATATCATATTTTTTTTAAAGATCTAATGCACCTACATCACTCACCGATGAATGTTACAGTCCGACCTTTACCGTTTTCTTAATTTAAGGCTCAATGACGCCGATTGACCACAATGTGCACTTTCAAGATCAGTGGGAATCACGTTTCCCAATTTTATTCGCTACTGCCATCTAGAATTATTATTGGGTATTATGATAAAACGTTTACCTACTTCATCGATTGAACTTAAAAGTGGCAGTTGATTTTAAAATAACACGTGTTGTATTGTTTTGAGTGTCGTGTGTGGGATAAGTTGAATTTGTAACAAAACTTTAAAAATTTTAGGACAATAAGGATTTTAACGGTCGATTTGAGTTATAAAGGTATTTTTTTACTGTGTGATATATACATTTGGGATGATTTGATCTGAATTTTAAATTAGCCTTTAGGATATCTCTAGCAAATCAGTTGATCGGCAAGTTTTGTTTACGGAAAAGCCGTGGCAGACCATCAAGCTTTTTGGCTAATAATGCCAGAGTACCAGAGAATATAACCCTAGAAACTGTAGGTAAACATATGCCTCTAAAAAGTGAAACTTACTGAAGGTGTAGACTATGTAGAGTAAAAAAGAAGGCGAAACATACTAAATGCATGTGTAGAGGTTGCGATGTACCACTATGTACATATATCATCATGTTTTGATATTTTTCATAAGAAATGATTTTATTTTTATTTTTACGTTAATAATATTGTTCTTTTACTTAAAATAAATTAATTTCTTAAAAAAAAAAGTTTTTCTTTTTTACGCACAATAAATATTCTACCAAATATCAGTGGGAAGTATAGATCCCAGTAAAAAAATTTATAAGTTCCGATCGCTTTTTTTAATATTTTTTTTTCTATATTTCTTAATAAATAATAAAGACTAAAAAATGCAAAAAAAATGAAAAAAATAATTTGAGTACGAAAGGGTTAACGCTAAAAACTGTCAATTTATTAAAATAAAATCGCTCCAGACAGTGATAAAATAATAGATGAAAAAATATTTTTGCTATACACGAAAAATATAAATATTTCAGAATGGATATTTATGGCTTATAAAACAATAAATACAATCAGTAAAATAAGTTTACTTTGTAATGACTTGCAAAGGGGAGCTGATGATTTTTTGTGGGGGCTAATAATTAAGTAGCGCCACTGATTACTAGACAATTATCTCATCATTGAGTAAACCTGCAATTGAGAATTTACTAATTTACTTCTGACTGTGCAGCAATTTACATTTTTTTTGAATATTTTATTCTATTTTATAAATAATATTTATTTTAAGTATTCTTAATTCTGCCCTGTGATGTGAATTGACCCAAATGCAGCAAAATTCGCCCAACCTCTCGTATAATCCATGTTTACGCGATTCTGGACGCAGCACAGGGGTAATTCTTAGAACTTCGTGTGCAAGAAATGTAGGCACGTGACACTTTTTCTTTTAGCATCAGTTTACTGTCGTCTCTTCGACAGGGCGCACATAGCTGCTTGACTGCTACCGATTTTGTCTTCGGAACTACACGAAATATTACCATGAGTCGCGTGATCGGCAATTTTCCATGCCAATATGGTGAAGCAGGGTGTAATGCTGAGTTTTTGAAGCCGAACTCTAGACGCACCCACGAAGACGTTTGCGAGTTCCGTTCCTATAAGTGCCCTTGCTCGATTTCACTGTGCAACTGGAAGGGCAGTCTTCAAGAAACTCTCCTGCACATCTCGGAGATGCATCGCGATACGATCGAGGTCAAAGGGGATGAAGTTTCTTTCGTGGCTACCAACATTCTTAATCGGATCCATTGGCTGATGCTCCAGTCGTGCCTCGACCGTAAATTCTTATTTATAATTAACAAACGCAGGAACACAGGTCAGTTTGTGCAAATTTTCGTCGCCGTACGGATGATCGGCGAACCCGAAGACGCGAAGCAGTATAAGTATCGAGTAGAAATCAACGACGAAAAACATTTCCGTCAGCTCGCATGGGAAGCGACGCCTCTGACTATGAATGATGACATATCCGCATACAACAGCTTCGCTATTACATTAACGGATGGGTTCTTCGTCGAAAATTCGTTAAAATTAAAAATCAACATATTTTCTGTCCTTTAATTCAGTGAACTGATTATTTTATATATATATATATATATATATATATATATATATATATATATATATATATATATATATATATATATACAGTGTGTGCTCTAAGATTATCCGTTATTATTGTATAATTGTTCAAAGTAAATGTTTTCTATGTATATTTGTTTTAAATTTTTGCTAATTCGTAAATAAACGCATGTACATTATATTACTATTCTATGTTGTGAAGGGTTAAAATATTGTTTTGATATACGCATTGATATTGTAATATGTTAAAGCAAATAATTGTTCCAAGCGTATGCATATTGTTTAAATAATGTAATTGCAATTAATGATTAGTAAATCGTTCTTAAATTATATAAATATATATATTCTATAAGTCTATATATTTATATATACTATATATTCAGTGTGTGCTCTAGGTTTATCCGTAATTATTGTATAATTGTTCAAAACAAAAGTTTTCTATGTATAAGTGTTTTAAATTTTTGCTAATTCGTAAATTAACGTATGTATATTGCGAAGGGTTAAAATATTTTTTTGATATACGCATTGATCTTGTAATATGTTCAAGCAAATAATTGTTCCAGTCGTATGCGTATTATTGAAATACTTTAACTACAATTAATGATTAGTAAATCGTTCTTAAATTATATAAATATATAGTCTTTTAATTCTGTATTAAAACGTTTGTTTAAAAATATGACCCATTTTTTTCAAATATATTAAGTATAATTATCTAAAACGAGTTTTAATTATTATGTATGAACCTTTCAAAATATTATTTTACATCTAACCAGAATTTAAAAAACAGTGAGTTACGAGAGATTAATTTAGATGTTTCTCTAAAAATAAAATTAACAGAAGACTTTGAAAACTGCTTTTTATTTAAAATCAGAATTTTTGTTTTTAGTTTTAAATCGTATTTTGTGCATTTTGCTCTTAATTCTTTATCTCGATGTGTAAGTGTTAACTATCTAAATTAAATCAGGAAAAAAATATTCATCAGACATTAACTTTAAAGAAAATTACAGTTTATTAGTAAAAAGCTTAAAAAAAAATTTCCTACTCGATCAATTTAATATAGGCATTCGTTTTTTTATTTTTTAACGCTTGCATGTTTCGGCAAATTTTTTTACAGAAAATAGCATCGTCAAAACAGCTCAACGCATATATAAAAAAAGAAAACACGAAAACAGAAATTAAAAACAATAAATAATTACACATGTACACGAAAAATTCAATAAAACACAATAAAGATAATTTAAGAATCGTACCCTTTGCATTATCGCTGATCCTTCGATATTATTTTTAATATTCAATTCTCGTTATTACATTGCACGAGAGTGAATAAAAAACATATTATTTTCAAAATCATACGATTATAAATTTAGTACAATCGAACGCCTCACATTTGAATCAAACAGACCGTGGTTTGTACCTTAAAACCCAATTTCTCGTTAAATCTTATTAATAACACAAATATCGAAATAGACTCAAAAATCACACACTACTTTTGGTAGTATTTCAGATAAATGCAACTTAGTAACAATAAACATCGCTTGGATAAATAGTTTCGGCACGATTTGCGTCTCAAATCTAGGTTCGTATCACGAAAAGTTTGTATGTAGAGGGGAGCGAGTCGAGGTACCAGGGGAAAAATTTGGGGTTCAAATGTTTCTCCTTTTGGAACAATAAATTTAGAACAACATCATATTTGACAAAATATCGTCTTTGGTCGACCGTTTCTGGATGCCTCCTAAATTTTTATACCACGAGCCAAAGCAACACTTGCCAATTTATTTCAATAAAATATATTACTTATTATATTTTGTCAGAATATTCGATAGAACCTTATGGGAAAGTAGTGCGAAAATCTGTTTGTTCAAAATGCGACATATTTAAAAAAAAAAAAAATATGATTTATGATTGTGTTATTTATGTGATTGATTTATTTATACTATTTTATTTAAATTATTGCAGATTTTATATTTGCTTCAGAATATCTCCAATATATTTATTTTCGAAAGATTTATCTGTCGTATACCTATTTATTTTTACTCATTTTAAAAGTCCCAATATATAAATTTGAGTTAGAAATGTTTATGTAAATAATATATATATAAAAACTTATATTACATAAAAAAATATATTTGTTTTAAAAATTTTAAAATATTTTTATGCACTGTAATAAAAACCAATATTAGTTAAATGATTATTTTTTTAATATTGGTTTACTTAAAAAAGTAAAAAATAACACCCGTCAACACATTTTGATTATTACATATTTTAATTATATCGTCTAGTACAGCGTACGCCACAGCTTTTACACATACAAAGTCGTATACGTCGCACGAAAATACGATTGTGTGCTGTTTTTGTTTCTACCTGCGCTACAATAGCGGTTGCTATCGGGAAACTGTAGCGTATCGGCATACATGCAGAGGTCGATAATAATGTTGCACATATGATATATTATTTAAAAAATGTAATTAAAAACATTTTAAAAATTAATAATATAGTTTTTTTATATAGTGATACATATTATATACATATAATAGATATAAATGTACATGCATAGAAAATATATTTAAAAATATGATTAATTACATTTAAAAAATAAAACTATATATTTATAAAAATCTTTAAAATAATATTAAACAAATCATCAATTTTTTTTTGTACAGAATCAATCAATATCCTCTTTACACATTAGAGACATTATTTAAGTATTAATAACTAGTTCTTCAATCCCAGGCATAATTGTAGATGATGCAATTCGAAAATGTGTCTATAATTGAATGCGATTTCTATGTTCATTATGATTAGAATGTTTACAAAAAAAATGTTTGTAATTGCAGAAATCTTTTAATGGCTCTTTCACCCAATTTTTTATATTCCTCATATAATTCATTCTGAAACATTTTTTAAAGGTTAACTTTCACGATACTTCAATCAATGCATTTTCCTGAGATACTTCGTTGTCTCGCTTGTTCGTGAAGCGGCAATGCTCACTTCAAGATTTTTCGTCTAGATCAGATCCGGCTAAAAATGGTAATATTTCAGCCCATTTCACACAAAATAAATAAAAAAATAATATATATCTCATAGTAGCTGGTTGTCACGTTCTACAATACGATTGTATAAGTTGAGTGTGCGTGTTTTTTGGATAAAAAGTGGAAGCTAAAAATAAGATTGCTTTTTTATCAAAAAAAAACATACATTTCTAGCAAATTTTTCAATTTCGTTTTTTATTTAAATTTATTTTTTTAGACTTTTGATTGCTAATATTTAACACCTATGTTTAGTAAAGCATATTATGTGGAATATTTGGGTAAACGTACAAATAGTAGAAAGAATTTCATGTATACAACACCTGCTTTTATTTTCACTTCACCAGCCATTCATATCATAAAAAGGGACCAGTGAGCCGCAGTCATGTTTCCGTTACATAACAGAATTACTAGGACCTGCTAGGTACTGTAAAACTTGCCCGAGATAAAGCAAACGTATTTCTTCCATATTGAAAGGAATACACACACAATACCGCCGTGCCCATCGAACATGTTAAATTAGATTTTAAAAATTTGCGATGGAATATCGGCTGATAGAAATTTTTCGCACACGTAGGATGGACCGATATTTGGGCTCTCTGGGGACTAATATGGGTAATATTATTTTACTTTAATATCCTACCTCAATAAAACTTCTTATGTTATTCCCCTACAATGAGCATCATTTTTATATCCCATTCTGCTTTTAAGCTATATGGGCATCGTCGTTTTTGTAGTTCTGAGCCATGGAGATATCGTTTTCAACAAATAAGTTATACGGATCTAAAAAAATGATTTACTGATATCACGGTATTGAAATCTCTAAGCGTGACACTTAGCGATGCTGAAAGGACTACTTCCACAACGACTTTCACATATATTTTTGTAATGTGAATCGAAATTTGTGCAATTACTCTATAAAACACGAGTTGATAAGTTCGACATGTACATACATATATCTACAATATATGAATAAAAGGCAATGTTCGTATGTGTGTACTATCTAAACTCATAAACTACTGAACCGATTTCGCTGAAAATTTCACAGCTAGTTCTTAGTGCCGGAAGTGTTTAAAGAGTTTGAATGAAATCTAACAGGTAACGCTGTTGTTTTTATAGTGTTGTCGGGCTCAACACGCATGTCACATCATTGCCGTCGTATATTTTTTGCAACCCATAAATTAAGTTTTAGATGCTCGTCACTATTCTATAATAATGACATAATAGCGTTATGTCACATCGCCGCCGCGTATTTTTCTTTGTTACCCATAAATTATGTTTTGGATGTTCGCTATATAATTTTGACTAATTTTGACAGTCCAGTCTATAATTTTGACATCTCATCAAGATGTTAATATGCCTTAATTTAGTATTAAATATTTGCATCTTGTCACATACAACCCATAAATTAAATTTTAGATGCTCGCCGCAGTTCTAATTATTATTTAAACGTATCTCAAATTTCTAGTATAATGACAACTACACATGTGGGTCAAACCCGTATAAAATATGTATAAATACGGTGTAATAAATTGAACAAAACACAGAACCATTTGGTAATTTTTTGATATCAATTGTTAAATATTAATTGTTTATAATTGATTTTTGGCTGTTTTGTTGTTCCATAAAAATGCAACCAAACCGACAAAATATTAATAAATTGCATTGGATTGCTAGATTTACGTGGAAACGAACAGCCATTCGGTGGTGCGCTAATATTATTAGTAGGTAATTTTCATGACATTATATCATGTATTATACCACGTTAAACACCAGCTGATGAACTGAATGCATGTTTAAAACAATCAAATTTATAGAGACACGTTAATACATTTACATTGACGGGGATCATTTGCGTTCAATTGCAAAACGATGCCCTTGCAAAACGTTTTGCAAAACAATTATTGAATATTTGAAATAGCAAAATTACGATCGATGAATTAACAGGCTGCATTAAATTACCAACTGATTTTTATAGTATCACACACTCAAATGAAAAATTGATTCAATGCGTATTTCAAGGTATCACACATTACAAAAGTCATTAATAATTAAGTGAACGTGCAATATTAACTGCAAAATCGTGGATGTAAATTCTTGAATTCACTTGATATAGCTTGATTGCCACCACACCTCATAAATATAAAGATTGGTGTTTTTATCATTGTTTTTAGAATCGTTGATCCACCCCCTCTTTACAATGGTACAAAGTTGGCAGTCAATAAATTGTTAAAAAATGTCATCGAAGCAACAATTTTAACTGGCAAATTCAAATGAGAAGATGTGCTGCTATAACTAGGGATTCCAATCCCGGGATCCCGAATCCCGGGATCCCGGGATCCCGGACGATTTTCAATACCCGATGAGTCCCGGGACTATAAAACATAATCCCGAATTTTTCGGATTGGTTATTTATCAAGCACAATCGAATTATTATTGACAACATCGTTATATTTCGTGTACAAACTTGCGCGAGTTGCACGTGTCATCTGTGAATCTTTGAGGCTGTGAGTCTGAACGTGCTTTTTCAGCAGCAGGCTGCTTAGGAACCAAAATCAGATCAAGGCTAAATGATAAAACACTTGATGCTTTGATGTTACTTCGTGAGTTTTATTCAAAATAATGTTTTCAATTAATTGTGTCTATGAATGTATATAGTATGTACATACAATGTCAAAATTTCATTTTTTTCTTCTCAAATAAATATATAAGACCTTCCCTTTTTTATTTTTATTATAGTATTTTCTATTTTAAGTCCAAGACTAAAATTATACGTACTTTATACATTGTACGCTATAAAAAACAGATGTAAAAATATATTGTATTATTAATTTTAAATTATTTTTATCGATAAAATAACATGAAAATTATCCCGGGACTGGTCCCGGGATCCCGGGATCGACTAATTGCAATACCGAAAACCCGGGATCAAAATTTTGGCCCGGGATTGGAATCCCTAGCTATAACGCATACCAATGGTTCCGACTAGGGATTCCAATCCCGGGCCAAAATCTTAATCCCGGGATTTCGGTATTGCAATTAGTCGATCCCGGGATCCCGGGACCAGTCCCGGGATAATTTTCGTGTTTTTTATCGATAAAAATAATTTAAAATGAATAATACAATATATTTTTACATCTGTTTTTTATAACGTACAATGTATAAAGTACGTAAAATTTTAGTCTTGGACTTAAAATAAAAAATAATATAATAAAAATAAAAAAGGGAAGGTCTTATATATTCATTTGAGAAGAAAAAAATGAACTTTTGACAATGTATGTACATAGGTATGTACATTCATAGACACAATTAATTGAAAACATTATTTTGAATAAAACTCACGAAGTAACATCAAAGCATCAAGTGTTTTATCATTTAGCCTTGATCTGATTTTGGTTCCAAAGCAGCCTGCTGCTGAAAAAGCACGTTCAGACTCACAGCCTCAAAGATTCACAGATGACACGTGCAACTCGCGCAAGTTTGTACACGAAATATAACGATGTTGTCAATAATAATTCGATTGTGCTTCATAAATCAACCAATCCGAAAAATTCGGGATTATGTTTTATAATCCCGGGACTCATCGGGTATTGAAAATCGTTCGGGATCCCTAGTTCCGACAAATATGCCAGTTCTATTCAACCAACTGCAATTTTCAATTTAACTGGTTTTTGCAATAACGATAAATAAATCACAAGGTTAATCGTTGCAAGTATGTCGATTGAATTTGAAGAATCGATGTTTTTCTCATGGTTAATTATACGCTTCGTGCTCCCGTGTAGGAAAACCAAGCGATATGCTTGTATTATATTATATATGCGCCAAAAACATCCTATATCCCAGAGCATTTCAATGATCATGAATGTTAATAATTCATTAATTTAAATTTATTTAATTAAAGTAAAATTAATATGGAATTAATATCTTACATTTAATTATTTTGTAAAATATCCAGATGACGCTAAAGCTGAAGAAGAAGAAAAATCACTCTCAAAAACAAAACAGCAATAAAACAGAAAAAATGAATTATTCCACAATTTAATTAATGTCATTTTAATTGAATAAATGAATTGATATCGAACTTCAATTGTATTTATTTAATTAATATACATATATATTCAAATTTAGCAATAGCGAAGCATTTCCGGGTCAACTAGTTGTTGATAAAGAGCATAAAGAGCATAAAGAGCAAAGGATCTAGATTATATTCCAGTGGTACTCTAAAATGAACGAAATACACATCGAAACGACGGATCCATAGCTCATATTTAAAACACGGTTACTAATTCTAACGTTTGGATGACCCTTAATAATTATTCTTAAACTCTTTAATAAAGTATTTTATTGAATAACATCTCACAGAATGCAAGTTATTTAGTATCGCATATTATTTTCTTATTTCATATGGCTAGGCAATATATTTTTTAGAACAGAAATATTTCTCTGCGAGCACTTTGAGAATTTATATATTAAAAGCGAATTGAAAAGATTGTAATTTTTGATACTGTGCGTTTACAAACCAAAGCTTTTGAAAAGGGTGAGCTTGTGAATTTAAAGATAACAACCAAACCATAGAGTTTCTAGATGTTTACTTAAATCTTTACTTTTTAATTGTGGTATGTTTTATTATAGTAGTCAGATTTTTTTGCTTCTGTCTACTTTAAAAATATATAGTGTCATAACACACATATCTTTTATACTAATACCGATCATTAATATGTATTAAACTTTTATTAAAATGCTAAGCTCAATATAACATTGTATCTCACATAATATTTTATTTTAATATCTACGTACACCATTTGGAAAATAATAAACTCTAATCTTTTTCGCAAACATTTTAAATTCCGGACGCAACAAACAATACTCTATTATTAAACGTGCTGTTGCAAATATATTTATGTTATATTATCAACATCTATTTAATAGTATTATGTATTGCTTTATATATTTTACACTGTGCGGAATTAACTCTACTACGTTAAAACTAATTTAAATATTAATTATTTTAAGGTACGTATTTGCCTTTACTGTTTTTACGAATAAATTCTTTCGCCCTTAGCTTTATAAAATTTTTGCCAAAGCATACACACGACGAATCTATTGAATAGAATGGAACGTATCAAAGATGACTAGGAATGCATATTATAATAAATACATATAATACCTATAGTAATATATATGTTTTAATATTTTTGCGTTATTTTAATTAGTATGTTAATTATCTTTTTTTACTGGATTTGTAATTGTTATTTTTTTTAGTACACTTTCATGATTTTATCTAATTATAATATTTCTTTTTTTCTAAAACACCTATTTCACCTACATAAACCACAAAAGCTCTTGTAGAGAATTTAAGGGCGAAATGTATATTACACTAAAAAGTGTTTTGAGGTGTATTCAATGACCAATTAAAGAAATTCAACCGTTTTTTATTATAAATCTCTGCATACTAAAAATAGTGTGAATAAATTAATTTTGATGTACTTTTTAATCCTACACCATGATGGACATCCAATTCATGTCACTAGCGCAAAGCCAATCACTTATATTTTTTAACCATTCAGTTTTTAAAACTTTAATTTGAATTTATTATACTTCGGTGTACAAATGGACGCTATATACATATATTTAAAAAAAAGCGATTTAATTTAAAATTTTTCAGGCACATGAAATAATCCAGACTTGTTTTATTGATTGTATTCGTATGGGTAATACCCATATAATTATAATAATAATAAAACGTTTTATCGATTTATGCCAGCTCTGCGTATTTTGCGTACGTGTGCATGTGTGAGTCTATATTCAAGTAATAGTGAAAATACATATTTTAATTGCCATGAAATTTCAAAAGGTTTTTCTCAATCTATTATAAATTTAATAATATGCTTTTAAAAGACTATTCATGATTTTAAGAACGCAATTCAAATACTTAATTAGGTACTTGTAACGTACGATGGCAAGGACGTTTAAAATTGGAATATAATTATACACATACATTGAGCTATGTTATCTGGTATACGTTTGACTCGTCTATATAAAAATAATATAAATATAAAAATAAATATTTCGCACAAATTAAATAAAAAAATCATATTTATGTAATATCACATTAACTGGTGTGCTTGTGTTTTGGATAAAAATTGGAAGCTCTGACGTTTACTGCACTAGGTGATTATGTTAGTGTCACAGTGCCCTCGAGCTTTGATGCGTCTAACATCTTTAAGGCTTTACTGCATATATTTTCTATATGCTGATGAAATGTATAGTCCTCGTGAAATATGACACGCAAATTGCTTACCACTTTTATGCGACGAAGCACATTATTATCCATTTTATAATGAAACTAGCAGTTAATAAGTGTGTGTAAATACCGGACCTCTAACTTTTTGCGTTTTAAATTTTATTTTTGATTCGTTATTATTTTTTCGAATATATTTTTAGTATTCAATTGTTCAAGATATAAATTTATTCTTTAGATATTTAAGCTATGGCGTAGGGTATGTGTGGGATGCAAGCGCATTTGTAAGTTTTAAATTTGTTTGTTATTGACTAGTTAGGTAATATCAATAAAATTTAGGTAGATTATACTTTAGTCATTTTTCGAACTAAAATTTTCATTTTCTTGATATTATTTTTATTTTTTCACTACAAATATATTATATTTTTTAATAAGTTAACATTTATATAAATAATATTTCTTATTTTTATTGAATAAAATAAAAACCGTAATTAAGCATATTATTATTAAGAAACGTAATTGCTGTTCCAGCGATTGTTTCCATGATAAAAGCCAGTGCTATTTTTTGTGAGCTTTATTGTAGGATTAAAAAAGCAACCGATACGTTGCTACGGATCTCGATACACAAAAACATGCATTTAATCAATCAAGTCTCTTTCGATATTGTATAAAATACATAAAATGATTTGAGCTTTTATATTCACATCCCTTTTAATGCTTTTCTATAAAGGATATGTACAAACAATTGTAATTAAATATATTACTAAAAGCAAAAAAAATGCAAATCCGAATATATAGCAATTTTGCAATAAAGACCCGTTATGTGCGGATATGCTAGCATATAATATTAGAGGTACAAGCTCACATAAAAAGTCTGATTCCGACTATATATATGAACTTACAATATGAATCTAATGGCCAATCAATTTCCAAAAATGATATAAATACTTAACAATAAATATATATATTAGTGTATTATTTTTAATTTGTACATTATATAATTTGCTTCAAAATATTTAAAATTCTTCTCATAATATTATACATGAAAATTAAATTCATTCTCATAGTATTATAAAATATAAGTGTAAGCTAAATATGTTTGCTTGTTTATTCATTATGCGCCAAGCACACACGTACGGATTTGTCCGAAGGACACCCGGGCTTCGCCACACACGCAAAATGTCTGAGCTCGGACATCCGTTTGTCTGATCTCGGACAAATTCTTATCGCACATCAGATTTACGTGTTTTTAGGCGATTCTGCATTTCAACTAAACAAGCATATTAAAAAGTAGATACAAAATGTCAAAAAATACATTTTCAGTGGTAATAATATTGAGTGACCGATGGGTCATAACGTAATAAAACATTATCAGCAAAATCTTATTTACCGATGGCAGCAACTTTGGCACAAAATAATAAAGGCGAGCGGAAATGGACAAGTCATAAAATCACTTAAGGGACAAATTTTAACAAAAATTACCGAAAACCATCGGATGCGGATAACACAATTACGATACATTTTAATTACCTAGATAATTGACAAGAGTGGAGAGCCGAGGACTGCCTAAAAAAACATGCATATTTCCATCGATACTGTAAACCACAGTAAACTAACTATTAAAGAATGACCAAAAAAGGTCAATTTTAGCTGATTTGCTTTCAATTTTATTAAAGCTGAGATGAAATATGAGCTCGATTTTCAATATTGTCGAAGAAAAGTTAAATTTATACAGTGTATAAATTTATATAGTAAAGTCTAAATTTAAATGACATTTATTAATAATAATAATATATACATACATATACATACCTTGATCTCTTCATACATATTCAATAATGATAATAACTTTAATACTGAGCGCGAACAACGGACAGACGGCAAACAGATCCGTCCGAAGTTTTTAACAGCAAACACGGTCGGATTTGTCCGTCGGACATCCGTCTCTGACAAATCCGGCGGGCAGTACGTGCGTGTTTGCGGATCTGCCGGCCGGACGAGATTCAAACTTTTATTATAAATTTTATATATATTTTTTTTATTCTCCTACGTGTATTATAAAAAACTGTGTCACACGTTAATAAAACACTATTAAAAAACATTCTAAGAGTTTATTATTCTTTTCGGTATTATGAACACGACGAATAAATGATCATATAAGAGTATTATTGAATTAATTTAATGTTACTTATTTAACCTAATTTTGCAAACTAAAATAAAAGGCAACCCCAACTTTTCACTTACTTGAAAAAATGAAAAATAGATTTCTAATATTAAGAACATTGAGGAAAACGTAACATTTCAAGTTAACAACTTAGCGTAGAAAGCAAAAGAAACCCATTTTGACGGGCTTAAATAAAATACCATATAATTAAATAAGTAATGTATAAATAGATAAAAATGTAAGATAGTGGATTGTGTTATTAAAACATAAATTAATAGTCATTAATAGTTAATACATAATAATACCAATGATAAAAAATAAATGTGATTATTAGTAAATTATATCAGGCAATGTCCGTGTTAATCTTATCTTTTATTATAATAATCTGCTGCTTATAATTATCACAAAATAACTGCATCTTTTAAATCAAATATATTGTTTTGATTTGAAAGATGCAGTTATTTTGTAGAATATAAAACATATAATATTTATTATTGTTTATTTGAGACTTATATTGTGACACAAAATAAAATTGTTAGATTTTTCGATGTAATTATAAATTTTACTTTTACTATTATAAGAAACGTTAAAATAAATACTTAACAATGACAAAGATAAAGGTAATCTGCTCAATTTTATTTTTTATTGCAAATCTGATCATGTTGGTCATACTACAAACGTTAGCAACGTCCCACAAAAATTCTTCAAGCACCTCATAGCTATCGCCGAAAAGATCCTTGTGTTTGACAAGCTCATTGTGAAGCTCGATGGCTCGTGCAAATGTGGCGTTCTAAAGCTTCGGCGTCCTGGCCGCACGGGCAAGAATAAGGAACGCGATCGCGATTCTCCAGGGCACTCTAAAGCTCGCAGTTTAATGTCGCCGTACATTACCGGATTTTAGACACCACCACTTAACCGTCTCCATAAAGGATAGTGATGCCGGAGACCATCAGCAGCTAAATCGCGACGGTCAATGAATTGTATCCTAACGCTTTTAGCAAAAAGGCACAAGGATACAAATTCACTGCACCTCTTGTGGAGATATCTCAGACTTTTTTTAAATTCTCTTGAACAACAAGAAGTACATAGTCGAGGACGCTACGTATCACCAATAATTTATTAAGGATTGCAATAATGCTGGAATTTCAATAACGGTATTACTGAAATAAAAGCAGTCAGTACCGGTATTATCATTATCTTAATTAATTACCCGAAAAATTAATCCGAATTCCACTCGCATGAAAAGGCATTCGAATACCCTGGCAACTATTGTTCCCACATAAAATATTTAAATTACTAATTATTTTAATTAAAAAACTTTATTTTATAATTATTGCTTTCTACCATCGTGACGCATTGGGGTAACCTGTTAGGTTACGATTGTCTTAATTTAATCTAAATAAATAATAAAAAAAATAATGAAACCGAGCGTCCTAGACACCTTTTCGCGCACTTTGACGATGTGCATATAAAATCTCCATTCCTGCTCGAACGTCACTCCCAAGTCATCGACTGAAGTATTTCTGCTTAAAACACCTCCACCTAAACTGTAAGAGAATTCCGCCAGGCAGGGGTATCTGAAAACGCGACAAGCCAATGCTGAATTGCCCAATGCCTGTCAGTCGATTGTCGATCGACCACTTCCACAGCAACTCTTCTCTAAAGAAAGTGAATCCAAATTTTAGCAAATAGCGTGAAAGATTTTCATGTCATCAGCCCATAATAAATAGTCTGAGATCTTATTTGCATGTACATACCATGTCGTTGATAAAGAGCCATATTGGATCCCTATGGTATTACAAAATGAATGAAATACTCATCGGAGCAACGATTTTTTAGCTCACATAATATTTAACCAAAAAAATAAATCTTTATTATTAAAAAAACTCCACTGTTTTGGGATAAAATCAATATGGAAAATATTTTGTTTATATAAATATACATTGGTTTAAAAATATGCACTACGAATATTTTACCTGGCACCAACTTTTGTGGTAAATAACACAATCGCGTCACACAGCCCAGCGTGCTGTGCATACTAGAGGTGGAAACAACAAGAGCAACATGAATTTATATTTCATCAACAAAGATTCTGAAAATACCTCCCATTGATATATTTGCAACAAAAGATTATAAGCGCTACTCGCAACGTTATATTCGGCAACGTCACAATTGAGCGCGGACAACGAATACTGTCAATTGGGCGACGGCGATTGGACGACGGACAAATGGGCGATGGTGTTTTGGGCGATACAATAATAATGCAATACAAATAAATTTGCAATAAAAATCTCATTTTTAGCGTTTTATTTAGTAGCATGACCCTATTATTAAATAATTTACTAACATGATTTACTACATATTAAAATATATACATACGAACACGCGAAAATAAAAATTACTAATATTATTTTTAGAAAATACTTAAAAGATAAAAAGCATTATACGGTCTGAACAAAACAAAGAATATTTATTTTTACTAAATCATAAAATATTTGTTTGATTGTTAGATTTTTTTATTCAAGAACTTGTGAGAGCTATCATAAAACCCGATATCATAAAACATTTTGGCTTAAGCCTGTAGTTTTAACATCACTACTGATAAATGCTTATCGTTGATTTTGCCCTTTATGCGATATTCTTTTTATGTTTTGAGCCTTGGACATTACTGTGTAACAAAATAGCGTGCGTCAAATGCGCAGTCAGTCATATGAGCGTTTGACAAAAGAGAGCACGTCATAAGAGCGCAAAAATACTTGGAGAAAATCAAGTAATGAATATTTTAGTAATTATGTATACAAAATATATGTAAATTGTGAGAAATTTCAAAAAATTAAAACGGGGGAACTATGTAAGAAACAAAATTTATAGATAATGTCCCACGGTTGTTTCTGCATTCATTGTCTACAAATTGTTCGCGTAAACCATGAGTTGTTAATCTGTGGGGTACGCCTCCCTAATGAGTGTGGTAGTTTCTTAGCTAATTTTTTAAGGATTTCTATAGAGTGTTATTTGTATATAAATAAAGTCAGTGATATTTTTTTATTAGATACATATAAGATAGTATTAGTGAAGTACCTCATTATAAGAGATTTCTTATTACTTTATATGCACAAATTAATTATCACGACAATTATCCGTGAGATTTGGAAAATCTAGGTGAACTTAATCTATGGTGATCGATCTGAATCATAATTATATAATAGGTTTTAATTCTGATATTCCAGACGCGATAGAAATTTAAAAAAAAAATAGGACATTTGCTTTTTAAACCCAAACCTAATTTAAAAGTTCTAAAACTAATTATAGTTTTAGAACTTTTATTAGGTAAAGTCCAAACTACAAACTAAGCCAACTCATCTCTCAGAAGAAAATAGGCGGAAAAATATGTATAGACAGACATCTCTTCTTACATATTGCTCCATAGTTTGTCTGCGTTTCGATATTACACTATGTTTTAAAAATATGATAGCTATCCTTATCGATATTACAATTGACTTTTTATTATAAGAAGGCTGATCAAAGTATATGCAAATCAAATTTTGGTGAATAGGAGAGCGCAAAAACAATTATCACTTCTCAGAAGGCAAAAATTCACGTCAAAGGCAATAAAATCGTGTCGCAACGGTGGCTAATTTTTATATTTATTTGTAGCATAGAAAGGATTAATTCATACCTATTATTATTCATTGAAAAAATGCCATTTTTGTCATGCGGCCCGGAATCATTGTTTTCCCAGAACCCGGTTTCGCTCTACCAGTTCCATATTGTATCATTTTTTCGATCTCGTTTACAAACAAATGCTTCCTACAATCTCTTTGAAACGTTTTGGCTAACGAAACTTCCACTAAATGTCTCGGAATCACTTTTAAAAACAACTGGAGATTCTCTCTTTACGTACATGACGTATGCAAAAAATCTTTCAAGATGCTCGACTTTGTTATAAGGAACGCATTTCGTTTTGACAATGTGGCAATTATTTGTGTCGTCTATTACATTTCAGTTTGCAGCATTATTGAATCTACCTTGACAAAACCATAAAGAAGAGACAAATTTATTTAGTAACGGTAAGCTTATTTTTAACTTACTTATTCAAATTATTTTATTTTAAGAGATTTTTTTGTGCAAAACGCATCGTTTTACTTAATCAAAAGTCAATGTACAATATCTGAAGTATTTTTAATATTTATGAAAGTTGGAATATTTGTTGATTTGGGCTTCCCTTTGCATGCATAGATCTGCCATGGAAGGGGCAATAGAAGAAACTTAATAAATATATTTAAACGTCTTACATTTGGGTACAACTTCTGGGAGAAAGTGATCTGATGTACGTACGATCAATGAGTGTATAGTCCGTCCAAGATATGAACGCTCATCGTCACAGTATTGGTAAAATATAATAGGGTGACCATGTGAAATTACAAGTGCAATTAATTTTTACTTTTTTAATTTAATTTGATGAAGAAAGTGTAAAATATCACCTTCTTATTTATTTTGTTTATTTATATACATATTTAACTCAAAAACATGAGAGCAGTTTTGGTATCACTCTCCAGGGTGAATATCTGTACAATATAATATTTTTTTAAATACCAATAGAATATTACAGGAATTGTTTTATTGATTACAAAATACCACAACATAACAATAATTTATAATAAAAGTATAACACA
The DNA here is from genome assembly GCF_051122295.1 of Plectrocnemia conspersa. NCBI lineage: Eukaryota > Metazoa > Arthropoda > Insecta > Trichoptera > Polycentropodidae > Plectrocnemia > Plectrocnemia conspersa. The sequence goes on from NW_028277170.1 coordinate 16,730,185, forward strand.
TTATAATTTTTAATTCAATTTCCAACGTATGGTCACCCTACATTTAGTACATATTTGTAACGTTCTCCTATCGGTGTAAACAATTTCGCGGAAAACTGTGTAAAACACGCACCATTATTTCCAACACAATGATGATGAGCGCTAACATCTTGGATGGACTATACGTACACCTCAACTCAAGTATTACAATTGTGCTAAAACAATATGTGGAGGTTATGACCATATTCGAATACAGAACGTCGCGTCTGCTCTATAAGCGACCAGCGAACAAATATGCAATCATCGACTAGGCAACGATCACGACACACAGCGTAACGCAATGTATGATTCGCGAATGACGATATTTAAAATATTCGTATTCCTTTTGTATTAGGGATACATCAGCACAACGAATAGTTAGATTGTGTTTCAGATGTTTTCAAGTTACATTTTGCAAAATAAGTACATTTTAACGTTATTAAAAAGATCGGTATAAATCACGTCGCGATTGATCGGTGGATTGAGCAGCCCTGTTATACAAAGTTAACCTTTTCAATTATAGAGTTCACCGAATCTAGTAATGCCAACAGTTCTTTAACTATCTTTATATAAATAAAAAAGAAATAAGATGCTTGGTGAAAACTACGTAAATTTAATGCTTCTGTATATAAAATTGCAGTATAAATTATTTCAAAATCAGGATAAATTATTTTTTTATTTAATTGAAATGTAATAAGTTCCACCTAATAAATATTTATTACGAGGTAAATGAGTCTTTAATTATTAGCTAATAATGAGTTCTATATTTATAAAAAAACACATACGATTATTTTTGTATGTGTTCAGCTATAAGTTATAACTGCCATATTTAAGTCAATAACTTCATTCTTTATACATTGCAACGATCAACTAAGTGTGGGCATAATTTTCCTATTTCAATGTCTGATTAACCATATAATTTATGTCTAAATATATATGAAAAGGGAAACTTAATAAATATTGATTAAAATGTTTTGAATTATTTAAGATCTTAAGAAGACTTATTTATTTCTTAAATTTGGGTTCAACTAAGCTTAATTTTACAAATTTTAATACATCGTGTTTAACCTTTTATTAATATAGTAACAGGTGCATTTTAGTTTCAAATTGTACGTGACTATATAGTAACAAGGCGTAATTAAACAGTTATTTTAATTCTGAATAGTAATTAAATAATGTATTTAAATTTATTATTCTCTGCCACAAAGCTCGATCATTTTATTCTAAGTTTTTATTTAATACTCGGCAGCGCTTCTAAAAGTTAAAAGGTTATTGCGATATCGATTTAAGCAAGTGAGACAAGTCTATCTATCTACTTACGGACGACGCCAACGTTTCAAAGGGAGGTCGCAACGTAATAAATATTAGCAAAGCAAAATTTTTTTGCTACATATGCACTCTCCACATTACACGATTTTATAATGTACCATCTTCTTAAATTCTCAGAGCTGCATAATATATAAAGTGTTTCAGCTTTTTAGAAAAACGGTCACTCACATCCATCCAAGGTTTTATTTGTCCATACTAATATTTTATTAAGTTACGTTGACTTTAAGGAGTTCTTACATCGGGGTTGTGAATATTTTATCCTTATTCAGTTTAAAAATAAAATCTTTTATTCACTTGTGAACTAATAAATAGATTGTCTGATAGCTGAATTTATGAATCATACTTATTTATTTTTATTTAAATGTATTTATTTAAAGGCTTTTTAAATAATGACATAAATACATTCCTTCGTATTGTGTTCACAGGGAAAATTTTTAATATGACATTTTATTTATGTATTCAAAATTTCATATAATAGAACGACTTTATTGAATATCAGTCTCAATACACATATTTTTTCCTAGTGAAAAAATCCCTGTTATTCAAAATTTATCTTAATATACTAGATATATACTGAGATTCAAACTCTGTTTAGCATGTGAAAAAATACTTCAAGACCAATAAAAAGAGAGCGAGAGATTCCAATTCAGACTTCTCATTTAATTGGTGGTTTGCTCCACAAACTTGAAGGATCATAGTATCGTGTGCAAACAATTGGTTGTTTTCCATGTAGTTTATTATTTGCAATTTGACAGTATATTTAAAAAAACTTGATGAACATAATTTGTTATATTATATATGAAAATCATGGGACAACGATCACTTTCGGGGAGAAACATTAAAAATTCTAAAAATCTAAATACTATGCAATGAAGCAGATAAAACAGTATTACAAAAAAATAATAATTATTTCTAAAAGTTTGATTTAACAAATGGATTCAAATGGAAGACTATAGAACCATTCAAAAGTACCTGATGTGTATTTATATATAGTGATCAGTAATTATTAATAAATTACTATCCAATGTCAGTCATCAGTGAAATTAATAATCATTTGATTGCATAATAACCGTTATTTTAACAATAATAAACTTTAAAAAAACAGTTATGGTGCACAAATAAAATAGATGCGCACCATCTTAGATATGTTTTTCCAGATCCTCAAGATATCGCCGAAAACGTCATTGTGTTTGGCAAGCTCGTTTAGAAATTTGGTTAGCTGGTGTAATATGAGCGTTTTCAAGCGCTGATGTCCTGGACGCAATGGGCAAGAAAAAGGAACGCAATCGCGTAGACACGGTCAATTGGGCAATACAATAATAATCCAATACTAATAAATATTAAGCGATCTTCTTTTTATGTTTTGAGCCTTGGAAATTACTGTGAGAACAAACTTTCGGAATTTCCAAAAATTGCATATTTTACAATTATATATTTTTAATTACATAAGGGTAGTTCCAAATTTGAATTTTGACTGAAAACGCTCGCAAAAAGTTTCGTTGCGTCTTTAAAAAGTATTTTTGTCGTGGTTTTAAAACATGTTGTCACAGTGTCATTGTGTTTTTGGTAAAAAATTCAGTACAGCAAGAAAATAAGTATATGTCTTTTTATTCACATGTGGGTTATATTTTATGTGTTATTTATAGATAATTGTTTTTTATAGATCATTGTTGAGAGCGACTAATTTGAGTTACCCCAGTTTATATTCTTCATAAATGGATAATTCAAACATATTAAGTCAAAAACACAAGGAAAAATATTTTTGGAATGGATATCTTTATGAAAAGAATAGACCAAAGAATTTTTATAAAAGTTTTGAGGTACAATAGAAAAAATATCATAGAATATTTACGTGGTATTGCATATAATTATAATATGAGTTAATATTTTGAAAATAAAATTGTTTTTCATTTAATATACTTTTTTGTTTTAATGTATATTTTATTAATATTTACAATAAAGCAAAGCGTGCAAGTTTTTTTTAATTTCTGTCGCCCATATGACCGTCGCCCAAATAACCATCGCCCAATTGACCAGACTCACCCATTTGTCCGTTGCCCAATTGTCGCGTACCGTAAAATACTTTAAGACCAATAAAAAAAATGTTTTTTTTCTCTCGTTCTATAATCTGATTAATAATGAGTTTAACAACTAGTTTGTTAATGTTAATAAAAAGTAAATATAAGCTTAAATTTAATTTATAATCTATTTGTATTTACTTTACAAGAGAGCGAGAGATTCCAATTCAGATTTCACATTTAATTGGTGGTTTGCTCCACTAACATGAAGGATCATAGTATCGTGTGCAAACAATTGGATTTTTTCCATGTAAAAAGGTCGTTATGAATCAATAGAAGTAGGGCTCCGCCGATTTTTCCCTTTAACGTTTGGTCTGGTTATCATAGAACAGGCATGGCGAACCTTTTTGGGTTCGCGTGCCAAAAAATCCTCAAATATTTTTCCTCGATTGTGTAGCGTGCCCAAGGAGTAAAAAAATGACCAAGATAGAAAAAAATAATTAATTATTTTTTAAAACGATTGTCGTTTATCTTAGAAAACATTTGATAATTAATAAAATTAAATAAATAATAATTCACGGACTATTTAATCAAGATTTTAATTTCTTAAATTAAGAAATTAAAAAAATATTTTTGAACTTGGAAATCGTTCGCGTGCAATCCAAATTCTCAAACGTGCCACCTTGGGCACGCGTGCCCTAGGTTCGCCATGCCTGTCATAGAACATTAAACGGAAGCGATAGGACCAAGTAGTTTGCCGAGGCATATCATCAGAAACTGGAATTGAGCATTAGTAGCAGTTCAAGTCATCCAAATTGTTGTCGACACCGTCCCTTAACAAATTTAAAAAGTGCCATATAAGTGATGATCCAGTCACACACTGAATTTTAGTTTTTCTAAAATACTGAATTAATTGTGTTAATATTTTTTTCAAGATTGTTCTAACACATCCTAACGAAATTTATCTAATCCTTGCGGTCAACATTGCAAAGTATTTGTTTAATGTTTCATTTCACTTCAGCATATATATAATATGTATATTATATAGCATAACACCTTAATTTAATGGGATCTATTGAAACGATAATTACATTGTGTATCAATATTGCATGGTTTTGACATGCAGATACAATAACTTGATTATTATGTACAAGAACACACTGATATCAGCTGTAGTTTTTTCTATATTAGTACCGTTTTTATACCAAAAATAACATTATGAAAAATATAAGTAATCGTTTTTTAACACTTTCTTTGAAAAAATATTTAAAACTTTAATTACATTTATATATTGTGATTAAAAAAATATATTTAAGCCCTTATTTAAAAATTAGTGTGAACTCTAATGTTGAGATAAATTGTGACTATATCAGATACTAATCTGAGCATCAATAATTCTATATTCTTTAATATAGAATTATTTATAACTTTATGGCAGGTCATATTTCAAGGAATCGCTTACGCCGGAACGACATATAATACAAAAGAAAAACTAATAAATAGGGAGCACGACCTCGTAGTTTTCAATATATTTAACGGTAACAATTATTTATGCATATCTGTTATCGTTAAAATGTTACAAAATAACTTTATTTTTTTAGGCGAGTACTACGTAACTTTAATAGAGATAAAATCTTCCTGCAATTTATCAGAAGTCGAACTTGAAAAGTTAAAAAAGGAAACCAAAAACGAAAATATACAGCTTACGAAATCGGATCTTATCAATGGGAATAAAAAAACATGGCAAAGGGCAAATAAACGATCATTTAGATGTCATAAAATACACTAGCGATGTCTCGAAAGATAAAATAAACACATTTTTATATTGGCCTTTCTTGACTAAGTATACTAAGGACGTTAAAGGAAATGATATTACACGGTGGGAGAAAGAAAATGGTTTTCACGTTTTTACCGAAGCGCTTTCAGATCAGAAAGCTTTCGATGCTTGGTTTTTCGAGAACGTCTTGACAAATGGAATAAAGATAGAGAAGAAAATTTTTGATAAATTGTTTCATAGGTGTGTATTTATAGTGTTACAGTTTTATTATTTTTTTTATATTAACAGCTTAACGACCGGTATTTATTTGCCGAACTTTGCTTGGTGGCCGGGCGATCTCACGGAAAAATGGCAAACAAATATCTTTTTCAGTAAATTCCCTATAACATGTAAACCAATTAAGATATTGTATTCAAATTTAATATGTAGCTTCCTTATGATTTTTCGCATAAATACCTGTCAAGTACGTCATTTAACCAGTGTTTCTAAACCTGTGGGTCCAATTTGTTTGAAATAATAGTTTCAAAAACAAATTTATATCATTGGCAAACATCTTACAAATACAAAGTAAGTGAGACCCTTCAATAGATTAGTATTTTTTACCTGCTTCTTTATCAATTTTTAAATTTAAAAATAAAAATTTTGATTTGTTATTTCTGGGCCACCATGTCTGACCATTTGTATGCCCATATTCACGAAATGAATTTACGGTACACTTCACTAAAGATATTTTGCTTATTGCACTTAAATAAATTAAAAGTAACATGTTTGCTTTCAATATATTTTATATTCATCATTTTCATTCTTTCCATAATAATAATTTGGTATTATATAGGTGATATAAACAAAAAACCAAACATTAATTCTCAGAACAGTTTCTTTCTAATTATATTGTATGCTTTGAGCGAAGGCTCCCACAAAAAAAACACCCATTTCTAAAAGGTTCATTGTTGACAATTTACTACCTGCACTTGCGATAGATAGATTGGCTCTAATCTTAGGAAAGATATTTTCTACTTAATTTTGTATTGGTTATTTACATGATACACAAGTTAGATCAGCCCACAATATTCGCATACACTACAAGGTGTTTAGCAATTCACAAAAATATTATGATAATATTTTCTTTAAGAAATTATTACTAAAAAAAATAGTTTACGATTTTATCTAATGTTATCGTTAATTTATTATTCTTAATCTTATAACACATCTAAGCACTATATTTTTTACCAGCTTAACGCCCGGTGCTTTTTGCCGAACTTTCCTTGGTGGCCGGGAGATTTCGCGGAATAATAGCAAAAAATCACCTTTTTTAGTAAATTCCCTATAACTTGTAAATCAAATAATATATTTTATCGAAATTTAATTTGTAGCTTCCTTATGATTTTTTGCATAAATATATTGTAATTACGTCATTTAACCAGTGTTTCTAAATCTGTGGGCCGCATAATTAAGTGATGTAACGAAAAAAAACTTGTTTACAAATATAATATTAAATATTTACTATAAATTACAATCAATGTTATTCTAAAAGGGTAAATCGCCACTACCTGTCCCGTCTTATCAGCTTACCTTGTGCATACCTTTTAAGAATTCATATTTTTTTATTGTGAAATTCCCAAATTCGGGAATTCCACACAGATAAAAAAATGCATTTTATAATCGAAGTAATGCAGTATATTTAGTCTCCTCTAAACTATCGGTCGAAACGTATCGCGAAAATAGCTCTTCTCTCTGTGATCTTTCGTGATTGTGATTTTGATTTAAAAATTTTATTTTCAATCACGGCAAAATGGACGAAAGAAATTAAACCTTTTTGGAAAATTTTGATGACGCGTTGTCCAACGCCCCCAGTGATTGTGAACATAGTGATGTGTGCGAAAGTAATTCTAATTCAAGTGTACGTGAACATAGACCGCGTGTGACAAATTTGCACTCATCCAGTTCATTTTCTTCATAATGACAAATGTTTTTACGACGCCAAAAAATTTAGTGAGTGCAAATTATTATATATTATAAATGGATATTTTTTATAAATCGTTTATACAAAAAATTTTAGAAGCATTTAAACATACATGTTATTAATTTAATTATCACATTTTTAAGCTAATGTGGTGTTCAAAAAAAATCGTGCACTAATCAACGTTGTCAAATTTCAAAAATTTCTTTAATGATTATTTAACTATTTTTGTAAATACGCAATTCACTGTTTTTATTATTATTAACTAAATTTTACTATAAATTATGACTTATTAATAACAACAACAATAAATAAAAATATAATATTCCACAATGCAAAAAATATGGTCACTGTAAGTGGGGAGCGGCTTGGAGAACCGTTACCAAACAACACACTAGCCCAAAAATATTAGAATATAACAAACTAAAATAGGCGACGACTCGTTGCATTGCGACGCAGTGGGATAAAACGACTCTTTTACGAAAAATTAAAGCAAAATATAATTTATTTTATATTTTATATTAGGTAGAAATAGTATACTACCATCTCGCATTATAATATAGGGATAAACTGTAGTGTATCATAGTGTATTTTTAATAAAAGAAGACGCATAACGCAGGACGCATGGGCGAGTCCTCGGCCGCTACAGAAGGTACTCTCAGGACTCGTGGGTGAGTCCTCGGTTGTTAAGCTGTTAATTTAATTTCAGATACATAGTATTAAGTTGCGGTATATTGGTAGACGAATTGCACGAAGGAATGCTGGCTTTGCTTACGCTCGAACAAGATGAAATTTTTCATTCGGTGCCTAAGAGCGACGGTAGTCCTACGATCATTCAAGGAGCGGCCGGGACGGGAAAAACGTTATTAATATTACACAGACTGAAGTACCTGTATGAACGATAAAAATAGAGCAGTTTGCGTGTGCTATATATATGTTTTTAGAATATTTAATTTTAAAATAAGATTAGAATAAAAATGTACTAAAAAGTTTTTTATGATTAGTATTAATAATTTTTTTATTATTAGTTATTTTTATGATTATTTTTTATATGTTTATACGTGTCTAATTTTTTGTTTATATAGTAAATAAGCATTGCTACTGTTAAATATTAGTTTTAAAGCTGCAATAAGAGCAAGCTCTTTGAGCCTGAGTTCTGGGATATATTTAATAAATTTAAGCTTGGAAACATTAACAGCTGCCAGTATGAGAAAATAAGTTATTATAATAAAATATATTTTAATAAACTTATTTATTTATATGTGTACTGTCGTATAAAAAATCTAATAACGTCAATTTTATACAAAGCATGATTGAATATTAGAAAATAGTTGTATTTAATTGACTAAGAAGAGGATGTAATGCATTATCTAGTTTTATGTTGCCGAAATGTCGACTTGCCCTGTATCCTCGACGGAACATTGCATTACACCAGGAGAGAGAACTCAATTTGAAAGCTCTTGTTCTGCCGTACAAGACAGTACGAGATAAACATATGCACAAATTATTTTAAAGCATTTGAATAAATTAAATATTGTGAGTTTATAGACATTTTTTTGTTTGTATATATTTGATTATTTTCTATAGCTAATATGGATAATATGATTATTTTGGCGATAATCACGATCACGTCCTTCTGATGCCACCTCGTCCACACTAACCGACTCGCCTATAGCTATCGCCATCTGAATCCTTAATACGCTGGCATTACATATTGATCTAATTAATGTCAGCTACGAAGAACTGGTTTGTAACGTCTCCTTTTTCTTACAATGTATGTTTTTTTTTAATTATATGTATTGTTTTTATTGACATGTCAAGATGGTTTTAATTTAATTTAAATAAATATGCTATCATCTATATATGCGCAAAACAATTACATTAAATAAATAAGTAGCAATACACTTAGCCAATATTTATAATAATAAATAAATCAATATCAAAACGTAGTGCTTATGAGAAAATTGAGCCAAAAATTGTGTATCAATAATAACGTTAGGGTTGGGCTGAAGGTCCGCAAAAAATTGTTATTCATTGGATTATGTGAGCTTAAGAAACATTAATCAACGAGATACAATAAATTATTGCTTTAATACATAATATATAAATATACGCAAATAATTAGCATTCATCACACAAATCGACTCGACCGTTTGCTGAAAGGATTCATTAACAGGGGCTTGCGTGAGCCTTTGTCTAATCCGCCCATGATGATAAAATATATGAAAGGTGTCCGTTCCGATTCCGGTTCGATGAAATATGGGCTGTGAAAAACACTGAGTTTATAGTCGCGTATATCTATTGTGTATCAAATTGCAATTTCATGTCACTAAGACGTTTCGAGAAAAGTTAGCATGTACTTTCCGAAAACAATGAATACGTTAAATTTTTTAGTTATTTTATTAATATTTTTTATTACAAATCTGGCCATTATAATTTGGCAGATTTCACTAATGAGTCATGATGGCAATTATGCAAACAATACTTTAACCAATAAATATTTTGAAAAATAAATAAAAAACATTAAGGAACAGCTAAAACAAGATGGTCGACATCAACGTGACAACAGTATTAAATAATTATTATTTATTAATAAAATTTTGCTACGCGACAATAATTTTCATTGATTCATCATGTGCGTTGTTCCATTTGACTGAATATTAATAATCGGAATGCAAATTAACTAGGTGTGTTATAAACATGAAAATTAAATATATACATAATGTGTTGAGGACTAGAAGAAGACATTGATTAAACAATCTTAAAACAATCTTCGTTATGAAATCTTCAAATTTTGAATTCCCGTCGACGGGCTCCCAGGCCGGAAAGTGAGTTTTTCCTTTTATAATACATAAACATTATCGTTGCTTTCGATTTAATGCACATATAAGTTAGATGAATAAAAATAATCGTAAACATGTAATATATACTTAGTATGTATGAAGTTTAAGGTTAATGACGATCAAATCATATAAATGCTAATAAAACGTGTTTTTTATCTATTGATATTTGGGGATACTGTCTTTGACGACGATCGCGTGACAATAATTTATTGTAATGCAGTCGGTTATTTATCTGAAGAAGTTTGGTTACAGCAAAATAAATTAAAACCATTATTGCAGCAAAAAAATTCACCTAAGTCGTTCCGTTCCGAGCGACGACTCGCTATATATTATACATACATATGTGTAGTTTCTTAGATGTTATCTAATAGACGACATTACAATGATTATAAATATTTAATTGCCTACCTGTTAAGTGGGTTATTTTTAATTCTGTGTGGCAAAATATGTATACGCCATGGTTTTTAATCAATTTTTGCTCTGTGCCATCATTCCTCTTTCGGAATAGCCAAATTCAAGATATTCAGTTACATCAAATTTATGTAGTATGTTCTTTATAAAAATATAATACTTGCTGACAGTGACTTCAACACGAGAAGATTCACTCTTTGTTTATAAATATATACCAATTCTACATTGTAGCCATATAGGTCATCAAATTGTTCAATCATTGCTTCTGAAAAATTATTAAAAACAATAAGACTTATCAAGTGTTAAACATTGAACATATATTACTACTAATATAATCCATAAATTAAATTTAAACAATAACCGAAGAACAAAATTGCCGGAAGTTACTGTAGAGGATTAAACACGTAGATTGGCATCTCTATATATTCTTCAAAATTATCGCAATATGTCATATTTTTATTGTATGCCATACGTAAATGTTATTAGATCAAGCATTGCTTCTGAAAATTAACTGTAAACGATACTATATAATATGGGATTTTTCATTATTACTACCATTGTAATATGATTAATTAACTTTGGTATGTATACCTTGAATTGCCAAATCACTGCTATTTGTCTTTTAATATTTGATCCTAAAAAGTCAATAGTGATTTCATATAACCAAACACTTACTGGCACACTCATAATTTATAGTTTTAATTATATTGTCTATAATTCCAATGCTACGTCACTTTCAATCATCTTCAATTAACACTTTGTTGAAAGAAAAATGCTGTGATTATAACATATTTCACTGTTTATTTAATTGCACTGAACTGTGCGCAGCGAGCGCTTGACAGATGACAGAAGAGTAGTCACGAGTAAGCAAATTTGATTGTTAAGGGCAATCCCGGTTTTGTAAAACACTTTTGTTTTGTGAAAAATGTTCAGTAACCAATCAGGAGTGTGCTACAAAAATATCGTTCGGAAGCAAAATATGAATAATATATACAATTATAAGTCTTACAATAAATTTGAGTAACAATGAACAATTACTTTTTTTCCAAATACCTACAAATATTTTAATTATCTACCAATTTCCTTATTGTTAGACTAATAAACATACACGTGGATAAAATTCAAGTTAAATCGCTAAATCGTTTAAACCACAAATTAAAATATAATAGTATTAACTCGTTAAAAACTAATTATGTGAATATGTAACAAATAAGAATAAAGCTAGTGCCCACTGGGTCATTGAACCAACCAAAATTAATATAAGTAATAATATAAAATTATAAAAAAATTTAAATTAAAAAAAAAATGTCGACATTGACAATAAAAATGAAAGTGCAATAATTAAAATGAAAAGCATATATAAAATAATAAAAATGAACAAAGCATGATTTACACTCAAAAAAAGCACCAGATTGTGACCTAATTACGAGAAAATTAATAAGGAATTGCTAGAAAAGACATAGAATGCATTATATTTATATTCAATGTCATATAATGGAAGGTTGCAGAAATTACAATGATTCAAAAAACAGGAAGGGATACCGGCAAACCAGAGTCCTACAGACCAATTAGTCTGCTCCCGATTAAAACTATTCGAAAAACCATTTACTCAAAGATTGATCAATACCGAAGAAAGAGAATTTCATCCCCAATCACCAATTTGGCTTTAGGGAAGATCACTCAACGATTGAACACGTGAACAGAATTAACAAAATATCTAAGAATCTAGAAGAAAAACGATATCATTTTTGCCATTTATGAATAAACTTTTGTGCACTTCAATAGATCAGGAAATATCTGGAGAATTAAATCAAAAATATATTTTAGAGGAGCACAGAGACTGACTTCGTAACCCTTATACATCGCGGCAAAGATGAGAATGCTCCATTCATTGTCATTCAGCTTCGCAACGAGCTTATTGAACATAAATGTTTTTGGCGAAAGCTATCAGGAGCTGAAAAAAATTATGTATTTATGTAGAATATAGAATTACAGTTTAGAATTGGTATATATTTATAAACAAAGAGTGAATCCTCTTGTGTTGAAGTCACTGTCAGCAAGTATTTTCTTTTTATAAAGAACATATTACATAAGTTTGATGTAACTGAATATCTTGAATTTGGCTATTCCGAAAGAATAATGATGGCACAGAACTAGGGATTCCAATCCCGGGATCCCGGGATCCCGAACGATTTTCAATACCCGATGAGTCCCGGGATTATAAAACATAATCCCGAATTTTTCGGATTGGTTGATTTATCAAGCACAATCGAATTATTATTGACAACATCGTTATATTTCGTGTACAAACTTGCGCGAGTTGCACGTGTCATCTGTGAATCTTTGAGGCTGTGAGTCTAAACGTGCTTTTTCAGCAGCAGGCTGCTTTGGAACCAAAATCAGATCAAGGCTAAATGATAAAACACTTGATGCTTTGATGTTACTTCGTGAGTTTTATTCAAAATAATGTTTTCAATTAATTGTGTATGAATGTACATACCTATGTGCATACATTGTAAAAAGTTAATTTTTTTCTTCTCAAATAAATATATAAGACCTTCCCTTTTTTATTTTTATTATATTATTTTCTATTTTAAGTCCAAGACTAAAATTATTCGTACTTTATACATTGTACGTTATAAAAAACAGATGTAAAAATATATTGTATTATTCATTTTAAAATATTTTTATCGATAAAATAGCATGAAAATTATCCCGGGACTGGTCCCGGGATCCCGGGATCGACTAATTGCAATACCGAAATCCCGGGATCAAAATTTTGGCCCGGGATTGGAATCCCTACACAGAACAAAAAATTATTAAAAACCATGACGTATACATATTTGCCACATCAGAATTAAAAATAACCCACTCAACAGGTAGGCAATCAAATATTTATAATCATTGTAATGTCGTCTATTAGATAAGATCCAAGAAACTATACATATGTATGTATATAGCGTATGTATATAGCGATCTAGGTGAATTTTTTTGCTGCAATAATGATTTTAATTTATTTTGCTGTAACCAAACGTCTTCAGCTAAATAACCGACTGCATCACAATAACTTATTGACACGCGATCGTCGTGAAAGATAGTATCCCCAAATATCAATAGATAAAAAAATAAATTTTATTAGCATTTCTATGGTTTGATCGACATTAACCTCAATCTTCATACGTACTAAGTATGTATTACATGTTCACGTTTAAAACAGTCAAATCTAACGTATATGTGCATTAAATCGGAAGCAATTATAATGTTTATGTATTACAAAAGAAAAAACTCACTTTTCGGCCTCGAAGCCCATCGACGGGAATTCAAAATTTGATGATTTCATTACGAAGATTGTTGATCTAGTTTAATCAATGTATTATTATAATCCTTACACACATTATGTATATATTTAATTTTCATAGTTATAACATACCTAGTTAATTTGCAATCCGAATATTTGTATTCAGTCAAAACTAACAACACACGAATTAATGAAAATTATTGTTATTAATAAATAATAATTATTTAAAACTGTTGTCACGTTGATGTCGACCATCTTGTTTAATATTTGAATGCTTATTTTTCATTGGTCGACAACATAAGAATACATCAGCGGAGGCTAAAAAATCATCTTGCCAATTCTATTTTTATTTTTATTAATTATAATTAAATATATTTCCTTTGTTTACGTATATTATTACACACCGTTCATACAAAGTGATTACAGAGTAGAAAATTGAGCATAGAATGTATTATTTTAAAATATGCGCGTCCGGAAACGGCTTAGAACAATTATATATAAGACTAAGTCGTATATATTATTAGAAAAACGGATTCATTTTGATGAAGTATGTACAGTTTGGCTAAATTGTAAAGATTGACGTAAAAATTAAAAATTAATTTATTCGTTAAAACTATGTTTAATACACGTTTGAGTTATATCTAAAATTATGTCTGTTCCGACAATTTTACATATATGTATGCATGGCTGAATAAAAGTGTGTTATGGCCGTGCGTGGTTTTTCTGTGTATAAATAACCTGAAGGCGCTTCGGCTGTCACGGCTTGTGGTCGTGCGTCAGCAAGGATTCTGAGGATGTAAACTCTGATAATAAAGCATTTCAATAGTTCAAGGCGTTTAATTCCGTCGAGAGACGGTGGTCCTTCGAAAAGAAAAGACGGCCATCTCCAAAGGGGAGAAGTCGCAACAATGTCAATATTTTAACAATAATAATAATAATTAATTCTCAGTTTTTATGTATATTAGAATAAATTATTTTATCATTTCTCTACCTAACAATATAAATAATAACAATCACCGTCTTCTATAAACATATTTAATAAATAAATAATATCTTCTGAGCTAAGTAGCATTAAAAATATTAGATTTTGCTAAAGATATAGCATATAACAAATTTAAGTTCGATTAAATGTGAAAATTATACCGCGCATTCGGTGGTTTGGCTTGCTCAGCCATTTGATTTTCCGCGCAGAGACCCTTTTGTCTTAGAGGGAACATTGGATACGACTCGTACTCCGTCTTGTAGGGATATCTCAGAAATTGTCTTTGAATTCTCTTCAATAACAAAGAACGCTTCGCTTCTAATCCAAAAGGATTGCAAACAATGAAGATTCTTAGACGCTATTCAGAATGCGAATCGGCAATAAATTATTAAAGTGACACGCGCTCCGCATAACGAAGCCGAGCATGCCTTATCGCAAACTTTTGCAATGTGTATACAAACCATCCCTGCTCGAATATAACTGTAAGATAATTTCGGCAGGCAAAGGGATCTGGAAAATATAACAACATGACTCTTGGCGATGCTGATCTGTCTCTAATGAAGTCGGAGTCATGATATTTAAAATAAAATATTTTATATTGAATAAGAATGGTATGTTCAAAAATAATAATATATTTGTTTAAATTAAAAATTATTATATTTTTTTAAAAACATATCCGCTAAATTTTAATGTTTTTATTCATATTTTCATACATTCTTTATAATTTTAAAATCGTTCTCATTATTTTCACTACCATAAATTATATATACATAGAATGCATCAAAAGGAACAGCCAATTTTATATTTTTCTGTATAGTGACGGAAGCTTCAATTTATGTAAATAAATTGCTACCATGATTGGCGGAAATTACGGTGCATGTGGGAGATATAATTAATAGGTCTATTAGATAAATTTCTAAATAAGAATATATATAACGGCTTTCGAGTAAAAAATAACTACTAAAGGTTTTATTTATTCAAATACATATGAAACTTGAAAAATATACTTGTAAATATTTTGACTATTCGTGTTAGTTACCCTGACCTTCGTTTAAAAGTTCCAAAGAGAATTGTTTTATTTAATATTTATTAACTATGAGAAGTAGTTGGAGGACTAGAAAATACTCATACAATTTTTGCAATACGTACGTATACGAATCAGGAGCATGTGGTGAGATATCCTCCTTTTGGCACGCTCACACATAAAGCATGTCTCTTATTCACCGTGTTATTTGGGGGTCTATTGTACATGCAAGAATCAATCTACCAGAAATCAATTTGACCAGCACGATAGACGAGTGGTATAAGTTTATGAATATTAACTTGAAAGACCTGGGTTTGAATCTCATACGGACATTAGTATTTTTAAAGAACAATATAAATTTTCTATCACGTCTGGAAGATCGGAATTAGTGATTATAATATAATTATAATTCCGATCGACCAATACAGATTAGGTTGGCTTATATTTTCCGAATCTCATGGATGAATATCGTGATGATTAATTAAAATCGAATTAGGACGTACATATCTGATATTGAAAATTCTCTAATATCTTATATGTATTCAAAATATCTTATATGTATTAAAAATAAAAATCTGATTCTTGCGGCTTTTACTAGACAGAATTTTTTGTAATTTAAATATTGAAGAAACATACATAATAATGTATCGTCAAAGTTTAACGACGAATCAAATATTACGCTAATTCAGTTATATTCAACATCAAGCTAGACAATATATTTCCCTGTTGGCTGTCCAATTTTGATTTTCCGATATAATAAAAGCCTCAGCGGAAACAATGAAAAGTCGAAATAGTGGAACGTTTTATTTTTGTGTTTTTTGTACATTTGTAGTTTCATTTAAATTTTTTTGTATTTTATTTCATTTTAAAACTTCAAAAATCACAATCCTGAAAACCGCTGTACTAGATTTTTAAAATCCGCTTTCAATCACAGGTAGCGATACGTCAAATTTAAATGCAAAATAAATGCTGATATCGCAATATGTGTGTAAATGCGTAAAATGTAAAGTAAGGAAATAATATAATATTTTATAATATAAATAAAAAATATTTCATTTTCAACTCTAAGATTCTCCGATATTTAACGGTTAGCATTATGATGACAAAACAAAATTATTCCATTTCAGTGGCTTAGTACATGAACAAGTTTAAGATGGCTGCCTTTCAAGTTCATTTCTGAAACTTGAAACTTCATAAAATGATCAACTATCTAATCAACAAAAAAAGACAATTACACAAAACCGCCGAAAACATACCGTAGATGGCGTGGCGCTGAAGGTCTGCGCCCCCGAATAATATGATTCGTAAGCTGGGCCCCATGTGACGTATTTTATTAGTGTTTTTTATATATATACATAATGTCAGTTTTTCCAATTTTCTTAATTATTTAACGCGAGTGACGTAATAATAGTTAATAATTATTTTGCCTAAAAATGAACAAAGGTAATATCGAGAAATCGACATGATTCACAAAAGCCTAAAAAACAACTATTACTAATTAGTAATTGAAAATCACTAACTAGTGTGTGTCAACCGCTTGCCTCCCCTTTGCTACCTACCCTACGGCTGCATATAAAACATTCCTTTGCGAGGTGCCTACCACCGAGATGGCTGCCTCTCGAGTTGTCGTCACGAAACGAGCCCTTAATAAATGGCACGTATCCACGGGCCACCAAAATTTGAATACTAGGTATTAAAATTTTTATTTAGGTGATGCTGCAATCACGTAGCTCTTTGACGCATATTTCTCGTCATATAGATATTTCTCAGTGTCTATAAAATATGTCCATTTAGATATTTCACAAATGCTGTGAAATATGTTTGATATTTCGTATCTGCAATTTCTATTTTCGACCTACGTAGAGTACGCTCGTGAGAAGCGATATATGCGCGTATTCCTATTGATTTAGAATCTTCGTTGACTCGCTTTCTCTTTTAAGGACATTCGTTGATTCGTTGTCGCTGTTATTCATTAATGAAGTGGGGTGTGACACAGAACGTTCTTGATCTTTTCTAGGATTTATTTTTAAAAGAAAGGTAATTAGTATTATTGTTTCAATTAGGTTAATTAATTATGATTCACTTAATATTTTTAGAACACAGAAAGTTCTTGATCTTTTCTAGGATTTATTTTTAAAAGAAAGGTAATTAGTATTATTGTTTCAATTAGGTTAATTAATTATGATTCACTTAATATTTTTAGAACAATGTCTAAGCTCGGAAAAGGAAAACCACTTTCCGACCAATCCAAATAAATAAATTATAGTCTACCAATTTATAAAGGACTCTTTGTAATATATATCAATGTATTTTCTTTTAAAATAAAAAAATAATTAAATAATCTGAGCGAAACTGTTTTGAGCCACAATGTACATGCATACAACTATAAACTGGAATGCCTATCGCGAGCGTACTCTACATGACATGATGTATAACGCCATCTGTCAGAATGTCAAGAATTAATTTTATCTAATACTTAAACCAAAGCTGTAAATTATTTGGTTTGAATATTTTATATAAAATAAATTATATGTACAAAAAATATTTTTATCCAGATGTAATCATTTTCTCTGAGCAACATAATTAAATTCACTGACAAAGAATTATCACGATGATACATTAAAAAAAACATGTTTTTATTTACCTTGGTGTGTAAAGCTTCACCGAACCCATCCAATAGATCATCTATATTTGTTTTCATTCCAATTAGAGAATCACTCCGCCTATTAGTTTGTTTGATCTCAGTGTTTGGACTCAGGAAACCGCGCATTCTTTTCCTAATGCTAGCTTTTAATACATGATCGCTTTTCGAATCTTCTACAATACTCGGTAACTTAATCTCTGACTTGGATATTGAAAACCTTCTGTTCTTCAACGTTTCTTGTGGCACAAATTCTTGAACCGGCTGGGAAGCAACCAAAGCAGGCTCGTACAACACAAGCGTCTGTTCTCTTTTGCTATTGTCTTTCTTTTTCGAGTTCTTCTTTTTACCCTTCCCTTCCATATTTCCCACAGAACACACTCGCACGTGCACAAAGCTTTTTTCACTTCCAGAAGACACATTCACTCACAAAAACTTATAAACATAACTTAATGGTGCAACAATTACCGCGGTAGTGCGGCATGACAAAATAAAGACGACTAAAAATGCTTCACCTGTAATATGATAGATGAATAGATATAGATTACGTTATCATTTCTTTGAATCCGTTTACTATACTATCTATCATATCAAATCATATATAAAAACGATATCATTTTTATACACTAATTAGTATTAAATAAAGAAGACTAAACCTAACACAATAATAAAAATCTATTCAGAATAATCAATATACATAAAATATTAATTTATAGAAATGTAATAATTTATATGCAGCAATTAAACTGATAAAATATACTATCTGAAAATAAACTCTATTTGATATATGTGTGTTATCTTACATAATAGAGCAAACACTTTTTTTACACTTATAGATATAAATACAAAAACTACAATTGATTATATATATATTTAACAAAACTAATAATTTTGTATCTATATAAATTTATGTTCACAATTATCACAAATTTTACTACCGAGACAAAGAAGATAGAAAATAATGCCTAATGAACAATTAAATTTACTTCACATTTACTATAGCCTTGGAACGCAGGCATTTAAATTATTTGGATGAATTAGATGTCGGTGTTTGATATTGCACTTTGCGTTTGAAACCTGGCTTTTTTTGTTTGCCATACACACAACTCATTATATATATTTACTGCTATCTAATTAGTAAGCTTCAGGAATTTAAAAAATCAGATAAGAACCATTCATCATGTTTGGTACATTTTAGTATATTATTATAAGATAAAGATTTAATCTTGCTTTATTTAATAATTTGACTTAAAGACAGAATGATAATTTGCCTCCTAAACCAGGAAAGATTGCTCATTACTGATGCCCATGTAATACCGGTATTTCATTTTGTAGCACTGGTAAAGTCGAAGGTCAGTTTTTGCCCCAGTACCCAAAAATATTAACAGAAATAAAAAGGTCATCAAAGTTAATACAAAAAAATGATAAGACCTTATTACCGCAATAGACACTAGAATCAGCCACAAGTGAAATAAAAACATAGAAATATGAATGCATCAGCAAAAGCTACAGCAATAGAGATGGTCTCTAAATATAAAATCAAACCTATATATGAAGACAGGAGATGGAAGTGCTTTCCAAAAACTTTACATGCATTTAGGGCAGTGGTCGGCAAACTATTTACTCGCTTATCCCTTAAACGGCAAAAATATAATGTGTACCCCTTAATATAAGCATACGTTTGTAAATAATCGAATTTAGCTTAAATATTTGCACCTCAGTTGTCAATTTCTTGTTTCTTTACTGTTTCAACTCGCGTACCCTCTGGGGTATGCGTACCCAACTTTGGAGACCACTGATTTAGGGGATATATAGACAATGGTAGACGACATATTCCTACAGATTTAACTCCATTAGTTAAGTATTCTAAAATAATTCCTTGTAGTTCCTCTGATTGTGAAAAAGGATTTAATTTCATGAATCTTATAATTAAAACTAGATCTAGATTAGCAATAGAACATTTATCAAATTTAATGTTTATAAAACTTCACAGTCCTCCCAATGAACATTGAAAACTAAATACATATGTCCACAAATGGCTCAGAAGTCATGGATCAGCCACCGATAATCAAACAAGAATATGTAAAAAGAAAGACATTGAAGCGGTCAGGTGGTGGACTGTCGTTTACGCTTCAATTTAACTTTTTTGGCAGTGCTGGTTCACGATTTGTAGAAGGACCTTTGTACAGCGAACTGTACAAAGTGGCTCTTGCAAAACCTTCCAGTAGTATTCGTGAACCTTGGTTGTCATAGCTAAACCCTTTGACTAGTCGTCGATATTTATCTCGAGCGTGTGTCTTGGAGATGGTTGCTCAGAGAGGAGGCGAGGCGTAAATAGCTGGCCACACACGGTCGGATTTGTCCGAAATGGATGTCCGACGGACAAATCCGCCAGTGTGTGGGGTTAAAACTCCCGGACAGATCCGTCTGTTGTCTGTCCGTTGTCCGTGCTCAAAACGAACGGATCGGACACGGACAAGCAGATCTGAGCAGAGATCGCGCTCGCGTAAACGACCGTTTAGTGTTTTTTGTTAAAATTTGTCCCTTAAATAATTTTATGACCCGGGCCTTTATTAATTTGCGCCAAAGTTGCCGCCAACGTCTAAATTTTTTTAAAGTTTTATTACTTTATGACCTATTTCTATTACATCACTATACAATAGAAAAAAGTATATGAATTTAAGATGCACTTAGACTCTGGATACGTAAATATTACGTATATAAATACATAATAAAAAATATAATTTTAATTATACTAAAATTAAAGTTATTATCATTATTGAAAATGTATGAAAATATCAAGATATATACATATATGTATGTATATATTATTATTATTAATAAATGTCATTTAAATTAAGAATTTACTTTAAGCACTATATAAATTTAACTTTTCTTTACAATACTCCAAGTAGAACTCGTTTGGCATCTCAGCTTAAATAAAATTGAAAGCCAATCAGATAAAATTGATTTTTTTCTGACATTCTTCGATAGAGAGTTAAATATTGTGCATATTTTTAGGCAGCCTTCGGCTCTCCGCTTTTGTCAATTAAAAGGTAATTAAAATGTATTGCAATTGTGTTATTCGCACCCGGTGGTTTACAGTATTTTTTGTTAAAATTTGTCCCTTAAGTGATTTTATGACCTGGGCCATTTCCGCTCGCCTTTATTTGTGCCAAAGTTGCCGCCATCGGTAGGTCTAAAATATCTAAATAAGGTTTTATTACTTTATGACCCATCGGTCACTTAATATTGTTACCGTTGAAAATGTATTTTTGCCATTTTCTTATCAAAGACAGTAAAACATCATATATTGTAAACAAAATTTCACATAAAAACACGTAAATCTAGTGTCCGATAAGAATTTGTCCGAGCTAGTACAAATTGCGTCTGTGGCCAAGCCCGGACAAATCCGTCAGATGTCCGACGGGCAAATCCGTACGTGTGTCCTTAGCTAATCCTAGTTCGAAGGAGACCGTTTAGCGAAGATGCGATCCGAGCGTCGAGGTGTAGTCAAGTCGAATGTGTCGAGTGAGCTTTTGGCACCGCCTTATATTCCCAGTCGGGTGCGTCAAAAGTATTCCCACTCCGTGCTTTAGAGGCAGTAGCATGGATGCGGCGTCATTCTACAAAGCCACTTAGTTCACGAGCAAGGCTCAGCGAGACTTCATTTTTGCGTCTGCCGTGTTTTCGGACGGACGTTCTATCTGGGTCGCTACAACATCATTAAAGAAAAAATCTGGAAATTATTATGTTTCAAATATAGCAAAATAGTCTAAAAATATTTAAATTTGTAATTTAAATAATCGTGGCAGATTTTTTTAATTTTAATAGTAATTTTCTAAAAATGTTACAATTTTTTTGTTAAATTAAATTTATTCGTATTTAAATATTTACATTATGAATTAATAAATTGCATGTTTTTTTATTTGTAATATCATTATGTTTACTAATTTTTCATAACATTTCAATTCCAATCCATCCTTTAGTGAAAAGTTATATTTTCCAGGTGGTCTTTACATTGAGCGACCGTCTGATAATTACAAAGGATATATACTTAATCGATGCGAGGCTATTGTTGTTTTTTTTATAGACAGTTGTGTAATTCCAGATGTTTTTAGATAAAAACCTTACTAGTCAAATTGTTAACTTATTTTTTAATAAAAAGTATGGGGACCCCGAGACGACCGTCCGTGACGCAGCATAAGTGAAAGTGATTGTCCCGCTGAGTCGTGCATCCGAACTAAGCGGCGTCGTACTATAACACCGCATCCCCGCCACCGCGAGCAACGCGCGGAGTGGGGATACTGTTGCGCACCCGACCGGGATTATAAGGCGGTGCCAAAAGGCTCACATAACACATTCGACTCTGGACTTCTGACACTGCAACACTCACTGGACTACACAGATTCTACACCTCGCCTCCTGTCTGAGCAATCATCTCCAGGACACGCGCTCGAGGTTTAATATCGACGACTGTCGAAGGATCCCAGTCAAGACGCGTCAAGAACATACCGGAAGATTTCATAAGGGCCACTTTGTACAGTTCGCTGTACAAACGTCCTATCACAAATCGTCAACCGGACCTGCCGATAACTACAAATATAGAAGCGCAACCGCTTCAAAAGTTTCAAATTCCAAGTGAGTAGTATATTAACTTCAAAATATAATAAAAGGGTTCGGCAAAAAGTCGCTCCAAATACTACCGAAAGTATATTATATAATACAAAATGCCTTAGTTGTCGACAAATAAATTTAAATTAGAATGTATAATACATATAATAAACCTCTAAATTAGCAAAATAACTAGAATAAATCTCATATAAATCTTCTAATCTAGAAAAATATTTCAATAGTATTAGCGTCAAATGCTTCCATATATTCGTTATTTTTAACTATTAGCATAACAAATAGTAAACGATAAAATATATTCGTAAAGAATCAAAAACTAGTTTGAATAAGGAATTCCTGTTCATACGAACAGAATTATATATTTTTTAAGTTTTCCAGGCGTAAGCCAAATGTATTACAACAGGGTAAATTTGTACCAACTGTCAAAAGTCAATCAGACATTAAGTATTAACCATCAGACTGAAAGTCTGGTAATCTGTGACATCTATATTATTAATTATAAATTATGATATAATTTATGATCAATAGATGTAACTTTGCAGCTGGGATCGGTCTTTAATAATGGCGCATTTTTATAAATAAAAATTCGAATCTGCTGCCAGGGCTCGAACCTCTAAAACGTTACGAATTGTGCTATTCCGACTTTAATATGTTAGCGAAAAAACAGTTAAAATTAAAAAGATGCTTTATTTTAATTTTAAAAATAATAGAAGTATTTTAAACTTTTAATCAGAACGAAGTTTAATTTTAATTATACCTGATGTCTACAACTCGGTACGCTCAAAAAGTATTGTTTTAAAAGAGATAAAATAACCTATATCAGCCATCGAGAACATCCACAGCTGCACAATATTAACTTGGAAATTTCTGGAATTTCGGCAATTACACAGGACACTATTAGGCTACTGTAGATAATGCAGCAGTACATCGAATATTAGAGTGACTACCTACATTTTTGTAATATTCAAAGAAATAATACATAACTGTGTGTTTAGAATTTGTCAGTGGTTAGTGTTTTTATAAATTAAAAAATTAAAACCATTCCACTACAAATATGAAGGGACAAATACTTTTCTCTAGCTCTTGCTTATAAATTGCTTTCTTTATGTAATTATTTATTATGTTTAAAGCTATAAAAATCATATTTCAGGTTTGTTAAGAATAAAATAGAAATCTTTTTATTACATTCATAGTTATTTGTGAACCTTTTAAATTTCATTATTTGTGAATTATTTCAGTTTTATGAAAAGCTTGTAAAGTGAGTCAATGTTATGTTAATATAAGCGTGTTACTTCAAAGATTTTTTGATAATTAAATGCCCATATTTTTTATTTAATAATAAAATCATAGTTTAATTTTTAAGCAATTTATAAATCACTACCAAATTAATATTGGATTTTTGCCAATCATATTATCGTTTAATGACTTTAAATGCAATAAATCTATTTCCTCAGTCATGGAATAACCCACTTTATTATTGTATCGTATTGTTTATTATTTATTATAGTTGCTCGACAATTACGTGATTAAAATTCAACACATACCTTATTTTTATCGAAGCAAAATGCCAAAATTATCATCGAGGGTAAAATGATGTCTCTTGGTAAATTAAAAATCATTCAATGTAGTAATTTATATTTAAATCTTGCATGTAATATGAAATGTTTCTCATCCTGAAAACTCCAATTTGTTAACGTCTTCCCTTCCCGTCACTTTCTGAAATTAATTTTATAAAATGAATTTAAGGGATTGACGATTCTTAATATGAGATCTTATATAATACATACTTCTCCATTATAGTGATAATCTTTTTAAAAATAAATACCTCATCCATGTACTTATTCAAATTCTTCTTTTAAAATCCACATCCTTTACATATTGATCTTCTTCATCTAGCGGTACTGAAGATGTTTATACACATGATAGATAATAATCGTATATACTTACCTAGTTTGTTTTAAGTATCGTTGAGTATATTCTTCTTATGTAGTAGACATCTTTAGTTTATCTATTATTTATTTTTATGTCTACTTTTGACATTACCGACTATTATGCGTTTCTTCTTCATTAGGCATTTTATTGTAAAGGATTAAAAAATTGAAATACCAAAAGTAATATAAATACATTTATTAAAATACAAAATAATACATCATTGAAACATAATATGTTAACAGAGTGGCATCGATCGACATATGTGCATTTGAGCTCATCAAAGCTGGCTGTGATATGATCCAAAAATTCACATTTCACTTCCACTTTGACGAGATCAATCGCGGCATTCAGAGTTCGAAGCATACATCAAAAAGGAGCAAACTTTCGACACGATTGATCTATGGATATAATTGTTTATACAGAATATTTTTAGGTATACGCAGGTGCATCGATTCCGCGACGCTCATCAAAGCTGGCTGTGATATGATTTCATAAAACGGACACATTTCACAGTCGCTTTGAGAGCGTCGAAAAACCGCACGGCAAAACACACAATTTAACACGCTCGCGACGAATAAACCTATCAACCAAACTCGTCAAAAATGGCTGTGATATGATCCAAAGTCACATTTCACAATCACTTTTACGATTGGGATGACGGTATGCACATCGCTTTTCGCCACAACGGTTTCGACTATGACACACACACAAACACAAAACAGCACACAACAAAAATAACATTAAACAAAATAAACTACAAAAATTGTGACTCAAACCCAAGCTCACCAAAGTGGCTGTGATATGACCTTATATTACATTTCACGTCCGCTTTGATGACCAGGATGAGAGTTCTGTGCTTAGCTCCTCGACGTTCTTGGCATCTGCAATTGGAGTGTGGTTTAAATAATGCAACATTGCTCATCAAAGCTGGCTGTGATAGGTCTTTATTATCTATGACAAGCCAACTTCGACGCCATTGTCACATTCAAGTCTCTCTCTCTCTTCTACCTGTTGAGACAATAATAATTAGTCGTAGACCCTAGAGAAGAGACAGCATTAAGCATTTTATAAATAAAATAACATTATTTCAAATATTAATAGAAGATACTATTTGAAGACACTGGTGCAAAAAGTGAGTCAAAAAAACATCGAGAAGAATATCCAGCATTTTTACATAGTAAACAATATATTTTGACTGCCTACATAATTATATAAAATAAATCGAATACGAATAGGATCCTGATCAAAAAAAATACATTCGCTTTGACAAGATTGACGCATATATCAAAAAGGAGAAACCATGAATATATGTATATGTATATAATGTACAAAATATTAGCTAGCCCACCCATCCTTATATAAGTGTTCATTTTAGTATTTTATCAAGTTAAATATATATATATCACATTTAAAAAAATGTTCAGTTGTACTCTAGCACCTAGGAGAAATGCCATACGTTTAAAAATGCTCAGTTATGCTCTATAACCCTAGAAAAAATATAGAAATCCCTACCTAGCTCACCTTTTCCTGACTAGACCAAATTATGAAACCAATTCTGTAACTTTTAGGGCTTACTTGTATTAATGTAACACTAGATTTACAGATATAAGCCCGTGAATTTGACGGCTGTCATTAAAAATAGGTATATAGGGACCAGATTTAGTGCTAATATATTTGCATTGTTCGAATATAAAAACGCAGAAAAAATACTGTGATACAAATCAAGTCAGGTTCTGTAAATCTAGTGTTAAGTAAGGTTATATTTGTGTACTCTTACTCGTTCTGATGCATGTGACAATAATAGTAATCTTGAACTAAATACATGGTACATAAGAGAGAATCTAATAAAATACCATTGTCTGAAATCCATGCTGAATTTATTTGGTACTTCTGTTAGTTTGTGTTAAATCCACACAAACGCTGGTATTTTATAATTACAGATAATTAGATCATTGTTTGATAGAAAAAATTATCTTGGATTAATGTCGCGGGAACACATGAATTGACATTGCGATGACAAAGCTATTGCCACATCATCAGAAGAATAATCCAAATGGACAACAAAGAGGATAAGTCTATAAATCATTGAAAAGCTCCAAATCTAATAAGACTGTACAGGACAAAACAAGACTAGATTTGAATAACGTTATTTTAAAGTACACGAATGCATAACTTGTTAATTTGGAGTAGTTTAATACTAAAAAAATATATAAAAGAGAGTAACCCCCTTTTTATACCAGTGTTTTCATTTAAACTTTATTTTCTAAATTATCATACAATGTACATATTGCTTCATAAAAGTACAATTGAATTTTACAGTTTCAGAAAAAACTTTTCACTTAAATATAGTCATAGAAATTAACATATTGAAAAGGTTCTTGGATGTAACATAAATACATAAATAAACTAAATATAAATTTTTGCAAGTATATTTAAATATTTTAAAAGCATTTTGTTAAATTAAACTCAATAAAGTTTAGTCTCTCAAAATCATATTTTGATATAATATGGCACAAATAAACCGAGTAAGTTAAATAAAGCCTCAGTTAGTCATTAATTTAAACATTATTTTAACAAACACAATTATTTATTGAAAAGCCCGAATGAAAAACCTAAAGACTAAAGAAAAGAAAGTCTTCCTTGCTGATTGTGGGACTCTTGTAGAATGTAGCATGTGCCACATGAAAGACAAGGTAGTGAGAATTAACTTCAATCATATCACTACCCATGTCTTTCACCAAGCGACATGCTTTTGGCCAAAACCACACCGTAATATCTAAATTTGAAAATGTTCATATTTTTAAACAGCTCTTTCTTTATAAATTTAGTAATACTTAAATGTATGTATATAAAAAATTAACCTAACGTTTTATGTATAAATAATACTACCCCAGTGAAATTAGAGATAATGAAATGTTTTTTGTCCTCTTAATTCTAACATGCAAACCATTTTGTCATTTTTTTATATTTCGCATTTAGATTTAGAACTACCTGATACACTTTTATTTCATTGAAAAAGTTAATCTTTGAATGAAACAAAATATGTACATATTACCAATTACACGTGGAATTTGATTGTGAGAACAAATTTGAAACAAAATGACTTGCAAGGGTTAAAACTAGCCAATGATATTTACCCACAGATTTTTTTGCAATTTATTTATTAATGTTTAATTTTAAGTTGTTAGTCTCAATATCTAATATCTACATTACCATACTAATATTAGGCTTAACAAGTCGAACTGTTAGTCAAATCATCTTTAATGTAATTATTTTGATACAAACAAATAGTAAATTATTTGTTACTATTATAAAAGGATTAAATAAATAACTGAGAATTTATGTTTATAAGCTTTTCTACAACTTGAATGAAACGAATCCAATGAAAATGATAAACTAAACGTATGTTTAACCTCGTAACTGGGCATGACACCTAAAGGCGTTGTTATTATATTTAATACATAACGGGCGTGACGCAAAAAGTCGCCACAGAACTTTAGAAAGTGTTTTTAACATAAGGGACGAATTTTGTCATACCTTATATTATATCATCACAAGTCAGTGCAAGACCATTCTGTGACGAATAGTATAGTTATCCCGCTCTGCATTTTGTTTACTTCATGAAGGGTAAATCGAACGTTTAAGTTTGATGGTTTAGAATCAGCAGTAATAAGAAACTGCCCAACTAAGAGGTTAAGAAATGTGAAAAGTTTAATTCACAAATTTCAATATAAATGATGAGATAATATATGCGTATTTGTGTTACATAATATGTCCTTCATTTGGTGATATAAATATAATCTTTAATTCGCAATATATATTAATTGAAAATAATGAGATTAGATTATTTTAGTAGGTCATTTATTGATGCATGAGATCAGTTACCCTACATAAATTAATGATTATATTAATAAATATTGTTTTAATAAATGTTTATGGTTTTACGAGTAAATGGAATTGTAGAACGTCATAAATGAATGAATTTAATAAGCCGTCATGCATTGAAATATATGAATAAAATTGATAAGGTTTTAAACTAGTATTTAATAATCGAAACTGATATAAGATTAGAAATAAAATTTAAATTGCTTTTTAGTTCCTTTCGCTTGTCAAAATCTGATATAGCAGCTCTTGCTACTTTAGCTAAGAAAGAATTGAATACACCAGACTGTAAGATATTTGTTTCAGAGGCAAATAACATTTTCCCTCCAAGGGTTAAGTAATATAGAGATAATTAACATTCATGTTACATAGTTAATTTCCCCTAATATTTTTAATTCATGTTCAGAATTCCACTAAATATAAAAATACCATATAATTGTCGATTCTGTCACAAAACATTAGATTGAATCAATCACAAATTAGTGATGGTAGTATTATTTATAAAATAATCTCAGTAAAAACTGCATTAATAATAGATAATAAAGTTGGTTTCAAACTAAAGAAGCATAAAAAATTTGCACATAAAGAAAATGGCTTCTATAAATATAATTTATTGTTGATGTTGCACAAATCTAAAACAGTGCCAGTAATTGAATCTGAAGTGAAGATAAACATTATAATTTGAAAACCAAAGATGGCGAGATGGTTTATTAAATACAGCAATAACTTTTTTGTTTCCTGAGATTTTTTAATCCCTAATAAATTGATTTTTTTTAAATTATGACACTAAATATAATATATTGCTATTGCATAAAGAAGCAGATTAGTATATAATTGATTCAATACAACACTGCTTAATTTTCGTATTCGATAGTTTTTTAATGCTGTATCCAAGCGAACTATCTAGCAGCGAACTATCAAAATTTCTCTTCTGCATATTTCTCAATATCAATTTTCATAGCTGTGGATCAATTTAGTTATTTAGATCCATTAATCACTTGCACTAGGATAGTTGTATAATATTTGTATATTATAACATTTCCAATCACAACACTGTATTTTTGTTTTGTTTTATGCACATTTTTTCACTTATTACACTATCGTTTATCACTGCATTTCGGAGTTTATGGTTGACTGTCAATCTCGATCTGTAAAAAAATAAAATATCAATGTAGTTTTGTTGTTTAAAAACATAGTAAGCTCGCTGTTTCGCATGTGCAAATTTATATTTAAAGCAGTGGCAAAGTGATTATACATTTTTTACTAGAGAAATTCTTCTTCGGTCGCGCTTAAGATAGTTCGTGTCCAATGCATCTGTAACAAATAAATAAAAAATTATTGGTAAATGTGAATAAGAGACTAAAACTTATTTAGTAAATAAATTCGCAGGTACGATTCTTGGAAAATATATAAATTAACAGTTAGCTTATAAATCAATAGTGTATGCAGCGCGAGACGCAAAAAAATAACCATAAAGTAGGTTAGTCTGATACTTTATATGATATAATACTGAAACCAAAGGCTTGATTCATACGCGCGTATTGCAAAAAAATTAGTATTTTTTAGTCCTCCAACTACACGCACTAATTTACTGTTTTATACATAAATTATGTAATATATTATAAAATATATAAATTACTTAATAAAATAAATACATAACTACGAATAATGGGTTTAGATACTGTGCATCATATGATGCTTTTTCTTTTAACACATTATGGCCTGCCATTTTCACAGAATTGTAAATACATATTGTCATCTTTGGATAAAATTTTAAATCTTTTACATTATTTTTAATACTAGAAAATGCGTTTACGAAATCACTGCGAATTTTCGTTATGACGCAAAAAGGGGCGAGGATCATAATGTGTTAGTAAAGGTTTGATAAGTGTGACATTGTTAATTCCAACGAATTATGCCAGGAGGACAATAGCCTTCTGCTATTTACTGCAATTAAATTTTTAAATCTTATATCAATTGTAAAAATACGATTGAACATACTATAAAGTCTAAAACTAATGATTGAACCTAACGACAGTGACTGGAAATAAACGAAACTAAAGTAAAGCAACCACAGAGATAAACGAAATTAAAATGGAGGCCTATTGCTAATCCATGTAATCTTCTGTCTCCAGGGTTGATCTAATGAGCATTGAAAAAATAACAATAAAATGCACACATTATAAAAAGCATCTATAAATGTGTCGCCTTTAATCCATTGGCTAAGAGGATTATGGCATTGTTAAAGCTTCTTAGAATTGACGGGAAAGCATGGTGCAAGAATAAATAATAGCACAATATAAGCTGGGGGGGAGGAGCGAACGAAGGAAGCCTTTCAAAATTCATAGTGTTTTATGAGCGCAACCTTATGTTGCTATTTGATCGATCAGGCTGACTTTTTTCCGCACCGACACACATACGTACATTTTTTTACGCGCGCGAGATGCAAGGAATTTTCGCACGCGACTTGCTTTCTCCGAGATGCCGGATGCTGCGATGAAAAAAATATCCAATATCTGTGCGCGTGGTGGTGTTCATTCATGGTCAAGTACATATCGAGCACTAGAGCGTTCTGTACATACACCATCCAATCTTTTGCTACCTATAACAATACCGCCAATGCGTGATTATGATTGACATGCGAATTTGGTGATCTAAATTTTTCCATGATGCCTACCAATCTAAAAACTTTATTTCTGACAGTTCATAGTAATGAAACTGCAATAGAATTCTAATATTATATACGGAGTGACACGAGATGAAAATTTAATTTTGTAGTTCAAGACCGTCCTCATTGCGATGTGATAAACGATCCAGTAGAACAGGCCTGCCAAAATAAAAAAAAATCGCCTCGAATTTTTGTTCAATTCGAGATGCTGGTGAGCGCTAAAAAAAGGTCACCTCGGAAATGGTTGTTCATAAAATGTACTCGAGGTGTGGCCTTTTTTTTAAACTCCGACCCGCATCCATAAACGAAATTTTTTTAGAAGACCTTTTTTCCCAGGGCGCTGAATATCATTGAAATATGAATGACTTGAAATTGTTTAGGCCGCCAAATAGTTTATTGTGGGTCGCGAGTTTGACAAGCCTGCTGTAGAATATCCATAGGAATAAGGCAATTGCTTGACAATTCAAAAATTTTATTTCATAATGTAGTGTCGACTTTTGGTCTCGTGAAACGACAAGTATAAAATGCTGTAAATGTGAGTTGAATATAGTACTCTCGTTCATATCTCTTTTAATTTAAATGATTTTACAGAGTATAAAATTCAATCTTATTCTTCGTTTCTAATAAGAAAAAAGGGACAAATTTGAGCAATAAATTAAGGTTTTTATGTTTCGACCGCAGGAAGACGGAAATGAGAGTGTGACGAATTATTCCTCTGCGACTAAATGCTTGCAAGTTATACAGGGAACGATTTTTTTGAAATGGTTTGCTTGAGTGCATCTTGTTCTATAGACCTAATACCATTTTGATGGGTTTCTGTACAGATCTTGTCAGTTTTATCCCAGCTTTCAAAACGATTCGACGAATTTTGTTCGCACGCGAAACTTATTTTTTATGAAAAAACTAATTGAAAAATGGGAAGAACCGCCGATAAAACTAGCACAGGGACGCACGTCTGGGCCTTCTGTGCTAGTTTTATCGGCTAGTTGGATCGTCTTATAGTGTCAAGCAAGCGGAAGACAATATAAGTAAATATCCGGAGAAATTCAAGGACAAATCGTCACAGTGTGCTCTGAAAATATATCCGTGTCCAACGTAAAAAGGCGTATACCTGAGGCAAGCCTACGAGGGTATGTAGCAGACAAAAAAAAACACTAAGTAAAACGAAACGATTAGCTTGGGCCAAAGCCAACCGAAATTAGTCAACAAATGAACAAAATTTGAACTTTTTGGATCCAAACGCCGAATTGTCGTCCAACGCACCATTTCCATCTTGGTGTGGGGATCCTTCTGTGCAAATGGAGTGGGCAAACTTGTAAAAATTGAAGGTATTCTTAAAAAAGAAGATTGCAAAACAGTCGATGTTACCTGCAGGACTTCAGCTGATTGGCTCAGGTTTCATCTTTCAACAAGATAATGATCCGAAGCATTCTTCCACTCTGTGTAGTCAATTTTTACAAAATTTGGAGGCAACAACTTTTGAAAAAATATGACTTGGCCATCACAATCGCCCGATCTAAATCCT
Source organism: Plectrocnemia conspersa (assembly GCF_051122295.1). Classification (NCBI taxonomy): domain Eukaryota; kingdom Metazoa; phylum Arthropoda; class Insecta; order Trichoptera; family Polycentropodidae; genus Plectrocnemia; species Plectrocnemia conspersa. Next base: position 16,763,125 of record NW_028277170.1, read on the forward strand.
ATTGAGTTGCTGTGCGATGAGCTGGACAGGCAAATTAGAGATCGTCGTGTAACCAGTGTTAAAAATTGTAGAAAAAGAGTGGAAAGCACTATTTACCGAAACGTTACAGAAAATTGTGGATCAAATACCCAGAATTTGCGAAACAATTTTTTTTTTCTATTTCTTATAATAGACATTTAGTTTTTTATTTAATCTTTTTAAAAAAATTATACTTAAAAATCTGCTTGTCTCATAACTAATGAACAGGAGTGTAAATAAGATGACTAGACGTCCTCCTTTGAGGAAGATTGTCAGCCTTGAACAAAAATGTCGGAGGTGACCGTTTTTAGCTTCCGCAGCAACCTGTCTTCCTTTACCCTTCTCGTACAAAAAATTCCGAAATGATCTTTGAACAAAAATTACAGAAATAACCTTTTTTTATATCCCATAAAAATTTGTCCTTCTCGAATAAAAATGATAGAGATGGCCTTTTTACTTTTAGTGTCCTCCTTTGATATTTTCAAAATCTGGTCACTTTCATATAAAACACAATACGGTTGTCGACTGGAACAATTACTTACGAAAGGTGTGTGTGTGTGTGTGTGTGGCGATTGGAACATCTATGATCGGGGGTGAAGATTGACGAGAGCCTATTTGTTGGATTTTATCTCAACAATGGATATTTGGAAGACTGTCGTGAGACGATGGATTGCTTTGTCGTATGTGACCGCTCCGCTGAAACTCTGGCCGATTATAGGGCTCGATCATTACTACCGATTTATGGCGGAGCATACAATAATATTACATCAATTGGGTTTGAACATCAAACGGTTAACTATCGGCTTCATTTCGTCGACCCCGCACACTCGCAAATACTCAACAAGTGGAGCGTAGGTGTTGGCTCGGTGAAATGGGGCAATAAGAGAAGACATAAAAGTCCTGTCCATCGCGATCCTTTTCAAACCATTCTAGATAATATAGCCTCATTTTGATCGCCTCAAATACAAAGTAAAAATAGTTTAGTTTATAATTTAAACAGGGCTGTGAAGTCGGGGCATTTATTTACATGAAAATAAATAAATAGAATAATTACAAATAAATTTAATATTTTAAGATTAACTTATCGAAATTTTTTGGACCTTGCGAAAAAGTCGGAGTCTGGAATAATTTCAAAAATATAAATATATAATTTAAATAAAAAACATTAACATATATTTTTGGACGTTATCTTGCCGATTGTATTATTAGTGTAATTTTGAATTAGCGCGCTAGTAAATAGGTTCCAATGCACAGGCACACTGTGGGGTATTTGCCCGATCTGGTCGGCCAAAAATATTTCTCCATAAGTGCTCTTTGTCAAATATATAATTTTATAAGTGTTAAAAAATACATTATAGAAAATTTTTTTTTTAAAAAAAACTTTTTTTTTATTTTTCATGAATTAATTCATGCAATATAATTTTAATAAGTATTTCTTAAATTGTAGGCCCGAGGAAGAGAAATTCCGTGTTGAACGGTCGTGAGAATTTCGCCGCGTCAAGTGTTAAAAATAAAAAATAAATGGTATATGTCACAAAGTTTGATATTAGCTGTTTTTTTAACAAGAAAATGTATTTGACTAGTATTTTATCATACTCGATATCGCTTTAATTTTTAAATATGTGATTATTTGGTGCTTCTAAGCAAATTTTTATTTTATTTTATTAGTACGCGATCCACAATTTGAGGTTTACTGATTTTACCATGGTGATCATATTATTAAAAAATAACAATCACTATAAAACTGTATTTTAAATTTGACGTTAGCACGACACCTAATTAAAAAGTTATAATAGGTTAAAACATTTAGGTTCTAAGCCCCGTCCCATTTTTAAGAACAATGGTATGCAATGTGTTAAAAACCGCAAAAATCCGCAGCCACTTTTACATGTATCATAAAGAGAAAGACCTAAGCTTTATATTGTATATAAAATCTACATTAAAAAGTGGTGGGAAATATAACTAATGAACTCAAAATTTCAAAAAAAAAATAGAAAAAAGTATTATAAAAAATGGTACTTATTCAAAACAATATTGTGTGTTTAATATGACAGCAACTGCAACAAAGAGCTATGAAACGTAGAAACACTTACCTACTTTATCAAAATCAATGGTTTGGATTTTTAACTGTACTCAAATAAAATAATAATACTTGTCAATTGTGTGGAGTGGGGGAATTGTTGATTTATCAGCTTTACAGAGCAACTTTTTTTTTTACCTGCGCTTAAATTTTCATAATCGACTTTTGGCCGCCCAGATCGTGCAAATACCCCACCGTGAGGCGACGCGCTTATCAGTGTTACAAATTACGTGAAAATCTAGAAATATTAAATATATTTTATTAATGGTTTTGAACTTGGCTAAATATATTTTTTATCAATAATTTTAATATTACTTTCATGTTTATAGATGTCTATACAAGAGGAAAAATATTTATTTTTTCAATGATTAATACATATAAAAAATCAGTTAATATATACTACGTGTGTGTGGGCTCATTTAATTTTTAAATGGGAATGAAACACTATAATTATCAATTAATTACCTATGAACATCTTTAGATGTATCAACAGAAGCACGCCATCGCGTATCTATGACAATGAATAACCGATTTCTTGATCAGGATTTAAAAAAGTAATGATAAATTAAAACAAAATTTAAAAAAAATGATTGAACTTGTCTAAATATATTTGCTAGTTCATGAATCTTGATACGCGTAGAAATTTATTTATTTAATATTATGTAGAATACACACGTAACAACAATATTTAATTAACAATAATATTTTGAGGAGGATTTTCATAAACAAATAATAAGCTCATTATATTATTGTTCCATCAATTCAGTAAATTTCTATTGAAATCTATCTAATTGATAGTGCTATTTACTTGTAAATGTTATTATATATTAATTGCAAACACAAAAATTCACTGTTGTTTGAAGTAAATTATAGCAATTATTTAAGTAATTATAATGATTAAAAAATAACAGCCCCCTCTGATGACTGCCCGCTTTTCTCGCCTCGAGTAATTATACCGTTTTGAATGCTATGAGAGTTGCGCGATCGACCGATTTAGACGCTCTCTCGGAACGACTGAATGAACGAGACGAGCCGCCGGATAAAAATACGAGACTACTAATTGGGTTCGCGGACACAATGCGATCACATCGCAGCATCCGGCGAAACGATTCCAATATCCGAAAAAAGTTATAAACGAAGGGCGATGAAATATTTAAACCAGCGGATTTTTATGTGAAAGTGAACACGTCCTTTAAAAGTAGATAGCGTTATAATTATAGATACTTTCAAGAACAGAAAACGTTTATTTAGTTAAAGCCATCCATTGTCATTGATGAACTTTTTTTAATAAATAAATAAAAAACGGTTTAATCAACTGCGCACTTCTATACCCAAATGGCAGATGCGAAACTTGTATGACGATGGAGTCAAGAAACTCGTTCCCATGCTCACTAGCTTCATGATAGCTATGTAAAAAAAATATCTGAATTATATAAAATTACTTCTAATGCTTATATTTCAGTTAAAAAAAAACACATTTATAAATCCGTTGATGGTAGTTATTATTAAAAATATAAATATAATAATAAACTGCGGAAGTTGTGAAAATGTTCGATTCGCGATGTGCTTACCGGTTAAAAGCGGGAGAAAAGAACAAAACTTGTATTGTTAGAATATATGTTCATAAACATTTACTATTTGGAGCAAATTTTGGAATCTAATTTACGACGTATAACACAGTTGACCTTTTCGAAACTTCCAATAATGGTTATATTATATCACATTATTACTAAAGCGTTACGAATTCACACATATTTTTTAAAGCCACTCTAATCGCTCACTTATCAAATTATTCTACGTGAGAATGTAAATACATTTTTAAAAATATCTATTCGAAAATGGTTCACGCGATTTTAATTCCTATCGGTGGAATTATAGAAGATTCGGAATCGGAAAATTGATTTGCTAAATTTCAAATTTATTGCCTGCCTGCTCCGCGCATAAAGATTCTATAAATCCATCTCTGAAAGAACATATAAAATATTAGTTTAAATTTGGTTTATAAGATTTTTAAATAGTATTTGTAAATAAATAACGTTCCTTTAATGTATGATTGTAAGTTTGTCAAAGCTACATGCATTTCAAGTACATAATACGTTCGGTCGATGCACACCAGTTATTCCCAAAATAATTAATATTTAATCCTCTGCATAAGGTACATATAATACAGCACAAACTTGTACCTTAGCTATAATTTAACCGTCTAAACGACCCGAGACAGTGCTGTCAAACTGTCTGCCAATGTGATGATGTTAAAGAGTTGCTGGAGTCACATAGTCAGGTGCTGACAATCGACGAGCTTATAGAGATGTGTGAGCAAAACGACATTGAGGAATCTGACCCTTCAAACCCAGCTTCGCCACAAAAACAGATGACAATTGCAAGCTTGAGAGGTCTCAGCTCTATTGAAAATGGTTTTAAAATCTTAAAAAGCATAACGAAGAGCGAATTACAACCACAAAACAAGGAATAAAAAAAAAGCTTGCTGTTAGATTTTATGAAGGCATTGAAATAACTTTTTCATGTAACTCAATTATTTTGTTGTATAAATAACTGCAATTCTATTAAATATTTTCCTATAAAAACAGTGTTTTTGTTAGTCTTTAACATTTAGTTAGTATTACTGCATAGACCAGAAATGGTTAACAGAAAAGGGATAGTATTTCATTACGATAACGCACATGTGGCGATGGTGACCCAAGATAAGCTAAATGAATTGAATTGGGATGTTATCAAGCACTCACCCTATTCTCCAGACCTTGATCCTTCCTATTATCATTTATTCAGATAACTGCAAAAATGCAATAGAGCAGGTAAAAACATCCAGAGTTTTGCTCTAATGGTATTAATAAATTAGAAAGGTGGGAGAATGCTATAAGAATCGATGAAAACTATGTTATTGATTAATAAATCAACAGAAAAAAAATTAAGTTCATATAAAAAAACGTCAAAACTTTTGCATGAACCCATCTGTGAAAATATATTTTTACTGATAGGCAATACACATTTATTGTATATATTACCGAAATATTTTTATTTTTAATCTAGTGTTTTATATACATATATTATATATACACACATATGGCTTTATAATACTAATTTACATTTTTTATGATGAGCATAATCATATAGCTTATTATCGATATTCTCCCCAATAACAATAACTTTATGTCATTGCTTACAATTTGAGCATGACATAAAATTATTGCGGCTCTGAAACAGTAGCTTTCGCTACTGTTTCAGAGCCGCTGTATTTTCCGGAGATGAAAAAAGAACGATTTGTTTTTGTAGTATGGTTGATAACATTGAATGACGTTTCAATACACTATAGTTGTATAAATACGTTTTCAGGCCGGTCTTATGACGAAATGATTTAACTGACAAGCCACCGAAAATATATTTTCGCTAGTAATACACATTCACTGTTGCATATATATTGTGCCCGCATAAATAAATATTTTTTACTCATTATCTAGTGTTATACATATGTATATATGGCTTCGCACTTCTATTTTATATGTGGAGCGTAATGATCTAGCATTCCGTACTATACTGCCAGTCAGGACAGTGATATTAAAGATTTTCTCACCGAGTCGCAAGTTAGCTCTTAGCGATAACAATTATTTTATGTTGTATAAATAAACCTGGAAGCTGTAGTTATAAAGGTTTTAACTATATAAACCTCGAAACTTCCTCGATAAACTTTATATCTGATTGCTGAGTTCACAGAAACGCCAAATATGTACATAAATTTGGTGGCATCGAGACCAGCAAATTTATAATACTATTTATAATGCTCTTGATAAATATTTATTGCGCCACAAGGATTAACATTTCATAAATATTAAGAACTAAATATTTTTAAATTGTGTGGGGGCTGATTTATTTGACTATGGCACACTGGCAACACACAACAATGACTGCATATTGGCGCTAGCCGACCGGTCACATAACATTACTTTTATACGTCTTTATATCATTGAATTAAAAAAGCATGCGTCTCGTTGCCAATCCAGCGACAACACATTATTGTATTATAAATAAATAATATTTTCTAGTGTGTCAACATTAATAAATTGCGCTTTTTGGATGGCCTAATTGATATAATGATCGTAAAACTTCTGCTTATATTATTACTTTCACTTTTGCACTTGACCTTTCTGCATTAAAAATATACAGAAACGTTTTCCTAGAAATCAAAGTGGGTTATTAAATAAGTGTGTTTTTTTCAATTCCTGAAATTGAAAATACGCGCTCATTGAATGGATTCGTGTTTTGTAAATACCTCTCATTCATTACGAAACTAGGACAGCACCGTACCGCCCACCTCATCGGCCACCAAACACCCCTACTACTCATTTTCGCCGCTGTATTTTTCCGATGCACAACTCTCCGTAAACAAGCACGTGCCACATGCAGCAACACTATCACCAACCACTACTACGTGTCCATTTTTTACTACCCCCTGCTCTATTTGTGACCACGACCACTTGTTGACATGTCGCGTTTTCACTTTTTCTCGCGGCCTTGAACCCCCTCACCGCGTGCTGGCTGGCGGTTGAAATAGAACGCGTCTAGCGGCGAGGTCATCGCTCATGCACGAGGATCGTTCGGACGGGTCGTAATTGCGGACGGCGAGCATTGAACTCGCCTGTATACTCGCGTGGTGGTAACGTTATAATAACGTTATTTCGTCCAAGTCTTGCCTTTAAATAGAAAACGCTTGATGTAAACAAACGCAAGAAAGCGCGCAAAATTAACTATGCTGAACGATGGAGATGTTTGTTACTATATGTAGAAGAATAGATTCAGTCAACTCTCCCGTTAGATAACAGGCAAGATCATCATCGCTGTAGTGGCTGCAACAATCGACTGCGACTCTAGATTGAATAAATTAATATTTTTTTACGTTTAGCCACTCGAATCTGGAGATATGTTAGTTCTGCTAAAAGCTTGTTAAAATAAATATTTAATATTGTCTCTGCTTATTACCTTCATGTATGGCGAGTATAGTAAGAGGTATACTAAACCACATAATGAAATCAATATAAAAACTATTATTGAAGAATTATAAGGGACCATAATAGTCAACCCTCTACCATTTATGTTTTTTTAATTTGCACAACAAATTAAATATATAGAATAACGTTTCATATCACTGACTTTATATATAGATTCCTAGCATTATTCCTTGACGTCAACGATCTAATATCATAGACATAGTTTAGCTTTAAAATGATTGAATAAAACCAAATTTCAATTGATATGGATTGACCATATACAAAATGAGCATTTTCTTTACTGAGATGAACAACTAGTGTACATTCATCCAGTGTACAGGTATTACATCCGCGATAAAATATTGAGTGATGTTTTTAACTTGATTTGTCAATATTCTTTTTAGAAATAAATATTTGGTACATTCAATTGCGTTCTAAAATGCATTTACTCGATTTCAGTTATAATATTGCTTTTTTTTCAATTTTAGGTCACTGGTTTGGATATGTACACTGAGTTTACATCAACGGAGCAAATGATGATACCATAACACGAGAAAGTACACGAGGGGAAGGTTAATGGACGCGGAATCGATTTACACAAAAGGGTTAAATAGCAATTAGTTAGTCATTTTTGTCATTAATAAAATATATTTTCATGATATATTGATTGTATCATATTTTTAATCGTCAAACAAATATTTTGCTATTTGATGTAAAGTATATTTTTATGTATATTTTATATTATATTCGTCATACAACGGTCAGCTATTTTCGCTGAATTTTAAATATAGTATGTATATATATATATATTTCTATGTGACATTTTTTCACGCTACTAAAATAATTATATATGTATATATTGCTATTTCTAGATAAAATGTTAAATCTTTATTACGTTCGCACGATATTTTTACAAAATTCTTGTATTATTTTTACCGCAAAGTTTCCCTATCATGTGTGAAAGGACCGTAATATGTTAAATACAATTGAACTACACCTATAACTCGATTTACGCGATTGAAAGAACATTTTTTTAATTAACGCGGCGATGTACAAATGCCTATGTTAATAGTTTAATCACTTGAACTACATCTGGAACCTCACCCACTGCCCATGCAGTGTGTCCTGAGTTGCTTTTTGTAGTACACGCGTGTCACTGGAGATTTTTATCGTTTAATTTATTATTTATAAACGTGAATACTATTCGATCGTTTTATTACAAATTTCGTTCTATGCGTTCATTTATGCATTTTCCTGGAAGGGATGAGTGCATGCAAAATATCTGGCTGTAACACTCGAATTGTTTTTAACTATTATCTCTGAGATCGAGGAAGCGCGTTGACTAGAATTTCTAGAAATTTGATTTTGACAGAAAGGGCAATTCCAACATCCTGGCGCCACAAAATATGAAATCCATATACAATTAGAGCGCCATGGAAGATCCTCGAGATAATGATGCGTATGTGCTTTTTAATCCGATGTTCAGAATAAAATTAAATATTTCAATCAAATGTTTCCCAAACTTCTATTTATATATAAAATATACATAGCCCCAAAAACTTTTAAACAATAAAGCCATATTGTATTTGTCAAATGTGTGATTACGCCTTAACGCCAACGCAATATGTGAACACATAAAAATGTCATTAAATTTAATCATGTATTAATGTCACCCGTAATCAGAGAAGGCCTCTAAAATAACGACGTTATATTATTTCATTACTTGTCTTTTGTTATATACCCTGCGTCGAATTGTTATATACAATTTATTTTAGATAATGATCTATTGAAAAACTGTTAAAATTGAAATTATTCAACACGAATATAAAATATGCTTGTATCCAATAAGTGTAAAATATGTATATAGTATTGTATCGTGTATATTAGATGCGCATACTAATTATATTATGCTAAGAGTTTAATGAGGTGATTTTAAATTGCAATTTTTCATTTCACTCATCGAACCGTAGCTTGGTTTAGCATCTATCGGTTAATTGCATATACAAATGATATATTATAGAATACTATAATAAATATATTATATAATCGCAGTCAAGGGGCAAGCGTTTATCGGCGCGAACGACTTGAGTCGTGATAAATATTCTCAAATAAATTAATTTCATTGGCGATAAACCACAAGAGTTCATATTCTTGACAAGTAAAACGATTGTTTAAAGTTCAAACGATAAATATTCATTCATCAGCCAGTTAACAATATCAACAAACAATAAGCAATTGGCAGTAAAAACATGAAATACTAAAAAGTACGTAACTGCTCATATATAATAATTGGAAGGAAATAGGTAATATACAATTTTTTTATAGTAAAAATCAGATTCATTAATTTATAATAGATTTGCACAATATCGTGACGTCATCATTACGTCAATATTCATTTAATTATTCGTCTTAAAGGTTAGAATATAAAATTGAATATTAATAAATCCACATTAGTTTGAGATAGGTAACAAGTATGATTCTTATGATTGAATTAACAACACATTACGGTCCACGGTCCATTCAAGCGTTTGCACATGATAGTTTTCTTGGGTTAAGAATAATGTAACTTAACTTGTAAAAATATCGCGCGAATGTAATAAAGATTTAAACTTGTATCAAGTGATCGCAATATATATACATTGATAATTATTTTAGTAGTGTAAAAAATTTCAATTTTTGTCAAAACATATATATACAATTAAAATCCTGTGAAAATTGCAGACCGTAATGTGTTAATTAGTTATATAAAATAATCAACGTCACAACCCAAATTGACGTCTTGAAAGAACCCATCGAGTAGTTTTGGTATCCAAACGTCAAGAGATCGTGGTTACTATTGAGGCTTCCAATACCATAACCGCATTCTTTTGCACAGATACTTAGTTGGTAGGGTTGCCACACCCATTGCAAAATGTCTTAAAAAATCACAAAGTTGAAAGCACTATTTCAAATATTGGAAACCCTACCTTGTATGTTTTTTTATTAGTTAAATACCAAAACCGGTACTGTTAGATATTTTTTGCAATTTTAAGACTATTGCTCCTTGAATACTACTATACATACACTCACAAATATTTTGCAGGCATAAAGTAAACTATGAGAAAATTTGATTAACATTACGTTTCAAGTGTGCTATGTATATATGCCAGATATTAAACATGAATACGAATTTTAATCATATATTATAATACATTACAAATTAAATTGTATAAATTGATGCAAGTCAGTCCTCTATAAAGAATGTATATGTATCAATATCGTGTTATGTTATTATACTATCGTTTTCATCGTATATGAATAAATAAAACTGCAAAACCGATTTTATTTTCTTGATTGAAATTTGAGCTAAGAAAACATTAGGCAAAATCCCAAATATATCGGACAAATTTAAGTCAAGCTCATCGTATTTTAGACGAGCATTGATTTACTAATGTTGATGCTGTTTTATATTAGCTTTTTTCATGCATGGATTCATGAAGAAAAATGGCAATAGCCGGTCGCCTTATAATCGAATATAAATAAATTGAAAGACCTTTTAAATACCACTTAAAGAAACAGTACTCAAATTGGTTGTTATATAATAATCAAAACCTCTTACTAGAAAAATTAAATCTTAAATCAGATTTCCAATGAGACCACCACAGCAGCAATGGATTTGAAAAAATGCTGCATATCTAATAAAACATACTGTATTGAAGGATCCAAAAGTGAAAAATTCAGCCTTATTTATTATCCTTACACCTACCGAATACTTGTAGCCAAACTTATGTTATGTTAACAAAAATAAAAAGCCTAATTTTTGTAGCGTTTCTTTTTCTTAAAATGTAGTTCTTATCCTGTTCTAAGATGAGGTGTTCATCTCAAACGATGGCCACAAAATTAATTATAATAAATAGACACCTATGTTTTACAGCATTTTAGCTATATTATGCATCTATTGCATAATTAAAAAAATCGTGTCATTTCTTCAGAAAAAGACAAAACTACAAAATGAATTAAAAAATCACAAACATAACATCTCTAAACAAATACTGTTCAAAATATGAAAAATTAAATCGAGAAATAAAAGCATCGAGAAACCAGAATATCTAATTAATCATCTATTGCAAATTGTTTAAAATACGCGTATCTAATAATAAGTAATAAAAATGCATTAGCTGAATGTTCTATAGTTAAACTGCTAAACTTTTGGTTAAATAGTACATTTAAAATCAGAACAGTCGATATTTTAAGAACGAAATTTACTTAAACATTGACATATTTAAATCAAAATTTTCATTACTATTTTTTTTGTACTTTTTAGGGCGATTTCCATATATTATGTCATAGGTTTGCGGAGAGGAGGGGATAAAAATTCACGAAAACCTGTGACATCGTTTATATACATATATGTATAATGAAAACCATTGACTACGGAAACCTATGACTTGAAATAAATATTTTTACCATGCACCATGGCGTCTAAAATAATAATAAATGAGGTCAGATATTTTTAGAACTGCATGTCTCCTATTTTTGAAATAGTGTCCTAACGCTCGGCATCAGTGACTGGTGCTGCTTAGCCTATGATATAACTTAGATGAGGCCAACACTAGTAAAGAATAACGTGATCTTTACACATAAAATATGGTGGGTTTAGCAGTTGAGGTGCAGCTCGTGTTGGCATAACGGGCAAGCACACGCGGCGATACGTCAATGATGGAGAGCCCCTAGGGCAGTCCTCCGTCTCACCTAGCCCCCCCCCCTTCCTCCCACCCACCAGTGGACTTTGGTTGAAGAGGAGAGTCGTCTGACGGGATTCCGAGAATTTTTAAAGCTGTACATATACTCACACACCAACAGAAAGTCAACGACCGCCGGCCGCATTGCAAATAAACCCCAGCGGCTGCAGCATCGCCGGTGAGTCCGTCGGCCGCACCGTTATTTTTGGTCCATGGCGAGACGCTCTTCTGCCGTTCGAGGGCCAATGGTGCGAATCACCTGCTCATGACCAAATTTCGCGCCACCATTTTTAACCATTTTTACTAGTAATGTAAGTAGTGGCGCACCAATGAATTTTATTGGTGAAAACAACCGTAGCCATCATTATGTATATCGATGGTGGTGACACCATATAAACGTGTATATTTAACTTTTCGTTTTATCTTAAAAAATGACTCATTTATTGTGATAAGGTAAAAATTAAAATCCAAATGTATTGTAGTTATGCTATCGTTTGATATTAAAAAGCATGGGATAGTAGCATAATTTGTAATTTAAAATAATAAAAAAAATGTTTACAATTAGTTATTACACGACTTTCCAGTAGTACAGTACTTAATTAAAAAATTAGTATCTTGTACAAGTCAAGAAACAGTGATAAGCAAATTGTGGCCAATGTAAGCAATTGGCATACTTCATATTTATATATATATATATATATATACATACATATATATATATACATATATATATATATATATATATATATATATATATATATATATATATATATATATATATATATATATATATATATATATATATATATATATATATATATATATATATATATATATATATATATATATATATATATATATATATATTAATTTACGTAAGCGGATACACCCTGACCTCACTATATAAAAACGTTATAGATGCGGGATGCCCGTTAAAAACAGCATCACATTATTTTCCGTATAGTATCCGCTTGTATACTACACTATATTTTTTTATGCTAGCACTGATCATTCATCCGAACGGTAATTCATTGACAAAACGGACGCGCGGTCAGCGAAGTGCAAACTGTGCCATAAAACACGGGTAATTAACGAATACATGTTTTATCACCTTTACGCACATGGAAGATACTTTGGTGTAACATATACACTACAGATGCATGTGATATTCATGGTAGTGTAATAATCGAGAGTATACATAATTAAAACACATGGCCAAACGGCAGCTTTTTAATATATTTAATGCAACTCCACAGTTTTTCTTATACAGTTTTTGCACTTTTAAAACGACTTTGGTCCTTTGAAATTTAGTCGCAACGGGTCCGGCTCACGACGATTATACACATAAATTACATTCGCACAAATCCAAAGAATCATCGGTAGTTCAAGAATATCCTTGCAGAATATGAAATTTTCCCAATTATGTATGAGGTGATTATCAGCTTAGTGTACTTGATCGATTTGTCCAGCTACTGGAGCCTCTTGTAAAAGGTTTAAAAAAAAAAGCAAATCGTACTCATAACTCGAAGACAATAACTGGTTACGAAATTTAACATCTTTGGCTGACACAGCGAAACATTTGCAATTTATAAACTACGCTACAGAGAAAGAAGAAAAATATTTTTGATCTTGTTTAAACGATATTCAGCTTTAAGAAAAAAACTGCAGGATGTAAGACAATTTGATCAGTTTCTCCTATTTAAAAATCAGATCTCTTGAGATGAAAAATGAAAAAAATTGATGAATATCTAGGGAAATTAAAGAATTATTGACATAATTCAGTATTTGATTTGAAGAACTAAAGAGTTTATATCATACAACCTTTTCTTATGTGTGCTATTTAATGTGGATTTATATTGAGAGATATGTGCATTAAAATAAATACTTTGTTCCATAAAACTAATTGTTTGTGCATTTATGTAAGGTAAATCTATGGAAATATAGTTATTCATAAGGTCTTCACTATTCTGACCAATTCTCGCTCCCACTTATTCTGTACAACAGTAATGCACAAACATTTCGTTTTATGAAACGATTATGTTATATTTTACTCATTTAAATTGTCCTCGTTCTTTATTAATTCGTTCGAAATGGACTTACGATTTCTCCTCCTTGAAACGGCAGCTGGAGAAATAGAACTCTTTGAGCGGTATCGCCGTACATGTACGGTAGTAGATCTTTCACTGTTTTGAGCTATCCTGGATATATATAACTAAAGAAATAATAAATGAAATGAGAAAATTGAAATTTGATTCAAAATTGATATAAAAAATCCACAAAAGCAGAATAATATAATAAAAAAAATGTAATACAAATTAACGAAATTCAATAATAAAAGTGTTAAAATAAATTATTAAAATATTATTATACAAAATAGTATAATAAAAAAAAACAACCGAAATAATTATGAAAAAATACGTAAAAATAACTTACTACTATAATATTAACAAATGTTTATGTATTAACTCACTACTCTAGGGGTCTACATTTCTAAGATACGTTTTCGGTACAACCTATTCCTGTGAATTCCTGTACTCTTCTATGAAATTCATGAAATCAAAGCAGCGTGCACTACTCTGAATTGCTGTGAACAGCCCTAACAAACTACAAGCCATACTTTAAATGCCTGGGAAAACAAGTCCAGACCCAGAAATTCAATAATTAGTTATATATTATAATGTAATTACAAAATCATAAAATGTTATTATAATCACAAAATTCAATACAAAAACTATTTTTCATGACGCTGGAATACATGATATACAAAGGCGTCTTCTCGTTTTCATATTTTTAATTTATCTTTTTAAACTTTGCTGCAAAACTAATCAAGAAACGAGTCTTGTACGAAGTTTTGTTGCGTTTATATAATGCATCTATGTACATGAATAAAATTAAGGAATATATGAACTTGTCTACGAAAAATAACTTAACATTGGTATATAAATTATGTGCATAATAAAAGCAATGTCTATAAACTCTGGACTCTTTCAGACTATTGTTTTTTTAGTATTAATATAACGATTTCAACTTCAATCATTACTTCAATTCAAGAGTAAAATTCACACTATGTACTATATTAAAAATAGATTAGAAGACAAAACTATTTACTATTTAGTTTTGTAACTGTTGCTTAGTAAAATTGACCGCAACAAATTAAAAATGGAACTAGTGATTATCACATAATAAAAATAAAATTTATTATAAGCTGTAATAATTATTGTATTCTGGCGTTTCACTACTTGTGTGTTTACTCCGTTGTAATTCACTGAACTATACGCCTGTTCTATTACAAAATATTTCATATACATATATCTATACTCTTGGGCTTAAAAGAACAAAGTACGTCTTTCCCGTTGAAATACAAACAACGAATCATAATGGCAAAAATTTCAAAGTAAATCCAATGTCATTTTCACATAAATTAACTACTTTTATATCTACGAGGTCTTAGGTGCTGTAAGGTCGTACCATTACATATAAACTTACCTGAAAATAAACGAGCTATTTAGTAATACTTTTATTTGTTAACATATGGAATTAGCAATAGTATCTGTATTTTCATATATCATTTATTATTAAATAACTTTATGCTTATATAAGTATATGCACTATTTTTGTATTTGTAAATATAATAACTATGTTTTCGAGGTCGTCGATCAACATTTTAATCGGTTACCGAGAAACGGTGTTATCACTTTGCGAACGGTCGCCATATGATTATCGTTAACAAATTATTATAAAAATACTACATTTTGTTATCGATTTAAATCATGATCTAACATCAGAATATAATAAAAGTAGAGAGAATAAAAGATGAATGAAAGTATATAAAATTAGTCTTTTCTAAATACAACGGTACTATGTGAAGTGCGATATGAATGAAAAATATTAACATTTGAAGTGTCAGGAGTGACTAGATTTATTGATATGTACAGATTGCCGCATACCGTGTCCGCAAAATAAGATTCCGGGGGCCGATTTATATGTTAAAAGTTGGCACCCCGCTAAAAAAAAACGTGCCAGACGATTCACAGTTTGAGCGCCGACGAACGCTCGTATCGATCCTGAGGCATATAGACTACGATTCGTTCGCGTAGGAAATGCTCTTCTCGTGTGACCGACGACTACCACGCGTGCGTTGAGGAAACGCCAACATAACTAGATGCACAAACACAAACGGCGCCATATACGCTTTCATAGTATCGTCGCTAGTGCCATGTGCGCCGGACATATGGCGCACAATTTTGTTTACAACGACGAGCTGCGCTTCCTCCCTACCCGAAAAAATCGTTATAATGAGTTCTAACCCAATCGTTGGGGTGCAAAAGTACGATAGGCATCTTTCGTAGCCAATTTATGTGAGGTTCGAATGAAAATAATGGTTGTAACGGTGCTGTTAATTATACGTACTACAAATGACCAGATAAGTATCACTATAACAGATGATCCATTCAGCAAAAGTAAAAAATATTCAGATGATAAGTAATACTGGCAATATTTTTTTTAAATATTTTTTAAAATGAGAGCTATCAGTTCAAATGACACTTTATATTATCATAATTAATAATTTCCTCACTGTTCAAGCAAGAAGTGTATCGATAGATCAACAAGCATATTAGCGTTTCGAAAATATTAAACTGCAGATAATAGATACGTATGTATATGAGATAATCTACTAATAAAATTATCATAATATTGTTATAGTTATTTGATAAATGCTCTCGAAACAAATTATGCTAAATCATAAAGGACGTCATTGATTCATTTTCTTATCTAAAAAACATTTGTTTCGAAACAAATTACCTAGCACTATCTATATAGGCTTATCAGATGTGAATATAAATATTTATGTATTATTGTTTTGCTACTATTATTATAATAGCGAGCCAAAAGAGAGCGGTCGATTATTTCGAATACATCGATACCTCAGTTACATTTTGAGATAACTATGCGGATGGATAATTCAGCATGCATTATTTAAATACATGTTGCATGTAGTTATTATATATGTTTAGCTAACATAACTAATTTAAGCACATAAACTGCTAAGCAGAATTAAAATAAAATGTTATTTAAAAAGAGAAAGACGCTACATGTCATGCACATTTGGTGCATAATTGCCGGACACTGACGCACACCATGGCACAATGCCATAAGGGCTTGCTGGACATCATGGAAGTTAACGTGTTAATAAAAATAAGTTCAGTAAATACGATTTAATATGTTAACTACCATTGTGTTTTCCAATACCTGGCACACAAGTATGGCATTGCGCCATAGTGGACAATGGTGCCAGCAGCTTACGAAAAAAATCAATATGTGCCATGTTGAGATTTAACATAAAATATGCCTGACTAAACGTTATATCCAATCAATCTTTTTTATATAGATGTGAAATAAAAAATAAATTTTGCTCTTTAGCGAATTAAAAACACTGGTTCGAATTCCATATGAACCATAGTATTTTTCAATTTTAATCGTGTCTGAGAGATCAGGATTAGTTATTATTAGAGACACGTATTTTATCTACTCTATATTCTAGCATTTTTAAAGATCTAAGTTAACTTTAAAAATGCAATTTATGCGAAAACACTAAAGACAAATTTTATTTTTTTGAGAGAAAATCTATTTTAATAAAGATTTTTATAGATAACGAAATTTTAACATCTATTTAAAATTGCTCAAAATACGCGTCTAAAAAATGATTAATATAAATTAAAAAAATATAATTTAAATAAATAGTGAGGAGAAAAAGAGGAAGTAATATTATAGCTACAATCATATTGCAGATAACACAAATGTTATTTTACATTCATTTGCATGTTTATTGGTACAAATATGATTTTATAGCTTGGAAAATGTCTGATAATTAAAATAATCTCTTTTTAAGGAAAATATATGTGCAATCCACAAATACATATGTTTTAATTTATGGCAATCAATTTTGTGTAACAATGTAAAAAATGCCTTGAACCTTCTCCCAGACACGAAAGCAATTAAAAAACATCCGCTACTTAAACCACTCGTCTATTATTAATCAATACATCCTAAGTATTGTCCAGGTGCATATGTCAACATTACATATGTGAAAATAATATTGCTATTTAAAAAGCTTGGGGGCCTCTGGCCTAGATGAACGAAAGCGTAAGTGTAAAATGAGAACCAATCGCCTTCATAATACGAATCTATGGGTATGAATGAAAAACGTGCGCTCTTTATAACAAGTATGAATCAACTCGGAGCATTCCAATTGCAAAAATATCACGGACGATTAACCTGTCCAGTGTCTAGCAAACAAAAAAAACAACGTATTGGCTTTTATATTATAGGAAGAATTTGATAGATCTCGACGAACTTCGTTCGCATTCAGATAATTCTTAGAAATGGGTAAGAAATTATACCATAATTTCATTCATCCCTCGTTTCGAGATAAATTCGAGATAAAACTATCGAATAATATTTACGCGTACTTTGTAACATATCTTATAAAGTAAACTAGCAACATCTTCAACGAGTTAAAAAAGTAACTCGGGGCATGCTGCGTGGACAGTGGAAGAGGTTCCAGGTGTAGGTCAAGTGCAATATGTGAGTAATGCGTTTCTAAATCGCCGCACAAATGTTTGATTTAGAGTAGTAAAAAAACTATTTTTAAATATAGATGAACGATGATATGAAACTATATATACCCTAGTTTTACAACATATTAATTAGCAAGTTCGGTCATTGAGTGGTAGGAGTATGAAAGGGTGCGCGCAGTACATGTTTAATTTGCCTGTACGTATGGTATTTTTGCTATATTAATCTAAATATTATTATAACTAAATGTTAAGCCCTCAAATATTCTAATCAAATCTGAGAGAATGTTGAAAATTGGATAGTTAATCATCCAATATGGTTGCGTGGCAACCAGAAGGGTTAGAAAAGCAATCACTCACCATAAAATTCGATTTTGCCACTCCAAAACTAAACTCTAAACGTCCAACTACCTTTACAGTTTTTCGACGCGAGGTCAACCGCGATTATGGAATTATCAGAATGGCCACCGCTTCCTGTCGACGAGAATGGACGCTCAGATCCTGGTGACGGTATCACCAATTCGAGCAGATTGCGTCATGACACAGACGCGCGCACACACAAACACAATTTGTATTTACTATTCACAGTACGACTCGCCCGGAAGGGGTTGACTCTTCGGGGATTATTAGTCACAAGTTCTCCCCTATTATCGATTCGCATCGTTCAAATCTCATAATCCAGTCACGTCCTGCTCAATCAAGTCGGATTCATGTTCATCCTAGCAGTCGGAATGGCGGTTTTTGAAATGAAAATTCAGTTGTGATTAATTGGATTTTGCAATTAATAGTAAAGTAATACTAAATGCATATGAAAATATGCATTAACAGTATATAAAGCTAGTGATGTATTTAACAAAATTTAAATAATTGTAAATACAAACGCGTAACCAAACAAAATACAACATTTTGTTTGAGCATTTTTTGCATGTTGTAAAACGAGTTTGACATGCTTGCAGGTTGTTTCACATGATGTATCAATTTTGGTTTTGTGTAAGATACTAAAACGTTGGTCCGAGAAAAGTATTACAAATTTATGACAAGTAAACCATTAGTTTTTATTATTTATAATGGAAAAAATCGACAACGTTATCACTGATAAGTCTATCACATGCATACCACAATTAATTATGATGGCGAACAGTTTTGATGTGAAAGCATTACACAAATATATTCGTCAAGTTATGAAGAATCGAAAAATACTATGAATAGTGAATACATGTTTATAAACACAGTTCTGTTAAACAAAAGACAATAAAAAATAACAAACAAATTATTTTTATTTTAAAAATAATAGTGTTACCAACTTATCAGTACTCATTGAAAAGTCCACAGCAATACAATATTAACTCTGAAATAAGAGTAATTTCTGAAATTTCGGCAGTTACAAAGTGTTATTTTCTTTATTATTTGATTAGTTCATAAATAACATTAATAAGAAAGATGAATTTCGCAAAACAAAAAACGACTATTGCGTTGTTTTAATACATAAATATATAACTGTGTTTAGTTAAATTTTATTGTTATTAGAAATTAAAAATATTCTACTACAAATTAGTACCATTCGAATTTAAGTCTACATACACGCGATCGATTCACACTGACGAATTGAAACGCGAGAATGAGAATGTGTTGTATTCGCTGGATCTCATTATTTCCTCGCGATTTGCCTTTTCGCTCGAAGCTGCATCAACTCTCATTGTCTTCACCATGACAATACACAAGTCACAATGCATTGTTATCTTGTTGGAAGAATACTTTCATTCATAAAATTAGTATTGCAAAATAATCCTTTTTTATTAACATAATATATTTGACACCGACACAGTACGAGAACACGAACTCTTAAAATTACAGGTTCTAGTTAGAAATTATTAACCCGAACGAGACAGCAATCTAACGAAAGTACTCAATCTAATGGGATGCTCTCCAGGCCCATATGTTTATTTTAATGCGAACCAACCCATCACATACACTCTGAGCACTCCTAAAATCTATAATCTCCCCGACACCTCCCTACCCCGCTCCGGATCATCCCTAAAAGCATCACAACCCCTTCTACCAAATAGGCTGTCTCGCCGCCCGATTGCTCGCCAATAAACGGCTCAACGACCCTGCGAGACGCCTGCTGTACCTCTTCTTAGACGACGATAATTGAATACGATTTATCTTTACATCGTAGTATTCGACACAAGTTGTCTGCGATTCATTGAAAATAATACAATATATTGGAAAGGAGAAAGATGAGATCGCTGCTCACTGAGCTGGGCCACGCCGTTGTTTTCGGTACGAGGGCGTAAAACGTAAATAAATCACGTAAACTGGGACAACGTCTCGAGATTGAAGATCTTGACACGATCTTTTTCGACCGTGAACGCGACACATTGTATTGAAGAATACAAATACAAAATATGCACCTTTAATGATACTTTATTTTAAAAAGACTGCGTTTCTTATACTATGTGATCTTCTCCCCGCTCTTATAAAACAAATTCAAATGCATTATTATCATTTGAATTTGTTTTATAAAAAACAGTTACAGATCCATAATACTAACACGAGCCCAGACCATCTAATGAGCTAAAATAAATATACACCAGCTCTTCATAGCTATCGCCGAAAACATGTTTTTAAAATTTTGAGATTATAAAAATTAGTATATCGGCACAAAATCGTTTGCAAAACGAGAGCAGTTTTCGTTCGCATGCACATAGTGTGAACGAATTGATGTATTCAGCAGATAGTGACGTGATGTTTGTTATATTATTTTACAATCTGGCTTGACCCATTGATAATAATAACCCGGTCTTTGAGCGACCTCGGCGGCGTTCAACCAGACGGAGTTAATATAAATAAATGAATACGACAAATATATTACGTATGCAAATTTTCGTATCGATCGAACTTATGCGACTTGTGCGTGCAACAATGCAGCAGATAATACGATATAAAAGTTAAAAACGGAAACACAGCGCCGTTGGATACCTCGACACTGATGAAGTAAAGGTAAGATACTCACTAAATATAATTAGCAGTGTATTTTGAAGATGAAATATGAGTGAGGATTGAGATACAAGAAATTATGTTATTGTAGCGGGGCCAATTTTGCACATTTGAAAAATTGCAATAGCTTTAAAACTGGCGGGAATTTTAAAACAAAAATTGTAGTACTTTATTTTTAATCTGAGGTATTTAAATAAATACATTTTCGATGGATCTCAAATTTATAAATAATAAATTTAATATTTTATTTATATAATAGTAAATAGTTTATATAATTGTAAAGATTAGCTATTAGGCTAAATAAATTAATAAATTATAATTAAATAAAACTAGACTCAATGTTATATTTTTTGCGTAGTAGTTTCTTACAATGAATGTCGCGAAATACGCGTCGCCCGCGACCACGCAAATAATTTAATATGATGCTGTTTATGCGTGACCCGGAGCAAAAGAGTTAAAGGCCAGATAAACGCACGTGTCTAGTCACCGTTATAGTGGTATTAACTTGTGATATGATTCGGCATAGTATAATAGCAATTCGAGTTAATTTGACTTTGCTGAATATTAGTTTGCGTTTGCCCGAAAGTCCGACTTAAAACGTTGCATTTTCATACATTATTGCAATCATGATTGGTATTGGATTGCGAAGATGCATGAATATGTTCGATCGTTGAAATTTTCTCGAATTTAACAATACGGTACTCCAAAAGGTACATGCGAAATAACTATAATTATACAAATTAAAGTATTGGAAAATTAAGAAACGACTAGATCGAAAATAAAACCTATCAGGAACTTCCGTATACAGACTGATCTAAGTACATATCGAGATTGACTCCCCCGGATGTCTCGAGGTAGTCAAAAGCAATCCGGAAATAAATCAGACGAAGTGCCCCTGTTGAACAATAGATAAATGCATCATCGATGCGTGAACGTGGCTAATATATACGAACAAAACTCGTATTTGTTATCTCATCGATTCGTGACTCTTTGAGCCGAACTCCTTAGAGGCCCGTCACTCTGGCGCGATAAAATATAAGTAAGGTATATATAAGTAAATTAGGAAATAAATATACGTTTAAAAACTGAATATACATACGTCCTGCCACTGTGTACTCCCAGTGAGAAACGAAGCGGAAACAGGAAACGAAATAAAAACGTTGGGACCAATGTGTGTAAATAAATGTGCACGTCGAGGGACATGGCTTTTTGCTGCGACTCGGAACAAGAGATTATTGAAGAGCATCGGTATATAATTGAGCATGTGTGCAAAATAAACCAACGTACGTGTAATTAAATGTATTTGTTCTTCTCCCGACGAACCTAATACGTCAGGTATAATAAACCAAAAATATTCAGAAAAAAACAAGAATATAATTTTACGTGTTTATGACTAATATGACTGGTTTTCCCAATGTGTCATGATTGTCATTATAATAACAATAATAATACCGTTTATTATTTAAAAAAATACAATAACAAAATAAACACGGTCCAAATTAAAAATAGAGGAGCTTCCAGCTCTTCGTAGCTATCGCCGAAAACGTCCTTGTCGAAAAGCCGGATGATTCATTCAAGAGGAGCGTTCTCGCTTTCTATAAAAGTCATCAAGAACTCGTTGCGCACCTAAAGGTGCCATAAACCTTTGAGCTTAATAATATGGAAGAATAAAGAACGCGATCGCGACTCTAGCAATGGAGTCAATATACGAAGACGCTAACGAACTAGCGAATCGTACAGAGCACGAATCGCTAATAAACGATTTAAGTAACACGCGCTCCGCATAACGAAGCCGAGCATTCTCGACGCCTTATCGCAAACTTTGGCGATGTGCTTACAAAATTTCCAACCCTGCTCAAGCTGAAGTATTTCTGCTTAACTGTAAGTTTCGCCAAAAATGGAGAGTACTTGAAAATGTGACGTGACGCCCGATAATATTGAGAGGTAGTTGTATCGTAAAGTAAATTCTGTAAAGAGAGTAAATCCGAATAATATGAAACACTTCAGTTCATCAGCTTTTAATAAATATTTCGAGTTCCTAATTAAGAGAATCCAAAGTGGCTAAACATCCGAAAAAGATGCATATGACAGACTTTGGCGAATGCTATTTAAAAGTCAGTATATAGTACATCAGGCCTGTCAAACCGGCGGGATGCGACCCACAGCAAACTTTTTACGGCTCAAACAATTTCAAGTCATTCCCATGTCGAGAATATTCAGCGCCCCGGGGGAAAATGGTCAAAATTAGAAATTTTTCGTTTATGGATGCTGGTGGAAGCTAAACAAAAAGGTCACACCTTAGACATTTTACGATTTTTTTTCAGCTAATTGAACAAAAATGTTCTAGGTGCTTTTTTGCGGCCCACATAAAATTAAATCTTATATTTTTAGACTTATCACCGATTTTGTTATAGCCACTTCAGGACTTTGTAAAGAGGGTGTATCCGAATTTATGCGAATAAAAGTTAAATTTGCATACCAGTCATGTTCGAATGATTGATTCAAAAATGCAAAGACTTATTGTATATAAACCTAAAAATATTTATAAAAAAACTTTATCTCTTAATTGAAACACAATGAATGCGGTTAAATGTTTCATGGTTAATGAGTGAATACTTGTACGATAAATTGTGGCAATTCTACAATAGAAATGAATAAAACGTTCCATGAATAAATTATAAAATCATACTAAAATTTAACATTTAATTCAAACCATAAAGCAACGGTCAAAGGGTTCTTAAAAAAATATTTTGTAAGATGTAAAGTAAGAAATTCGTACATCTCATTGTGCTCCCTGGATATTTATTGGCGACAATGAATTCTACGCAAAAAAGACCGACGCGCAGTATTGAATATTTCATCAATATTCATACCGACTACCTCTCGTATGCGTGTTAAAAAATACGGAACAACCGTTATCATTATTGGCATAATAATTGAGACCGTTAAACTAACGTATGTATAAGTTATATATTATCACCTCTTCCAAGTAGCCGAAATCCATTGGCATATCATAAACATACTCATTTTTTTATAGATTGTTATCGTGATCCATTGGGGTGCTACGGTAAATTTACCATGTATATATATATCTACAAGACACCCAGTTGGAGTATATATTTTTTTGTTCAGTGTAAATTCCTTCAACTAAAACGTCATTGACCGCAAAGCGCGCACAAGGGGGACGCGTCACCCTGGCGCAAGTTGCGCGTTAAAACCGTGCTAAACTTTAAAAAAAAGAGTTCAGTCACCCTCTGCGACGCACATGTCCCTGCACAATGAGGCGGATGTTATTCCATTCCTGTCCTAAGGACGACGGCGCAATTAGCATAGCACATACATACATACGCATAATAAATAAAAACAATAATGCGATGCAACCGCCCGCCAAAATTCATCGATAACGATATATCTGATACGATAGCGTTTCATTCATAAACAGATATCAATTCATAGTGAATGAAAAAACATAAACAATGCAGTTCGCCAGTGTGCAAATAGTATCACTAAACAAACAAATAGCATTTCGCATCCACTGAGCGCATATTCGACTAACACATTCGCGTAATTGCGCACGTTTGTGTTCGTGCAGCAGAGACGCCACGAGGTTCATTCATCTAAACAGGGATGCACAACTCTCGGTCGTCGAATATGCGCGCAAATTAATTTTCAGACAAATTTATTATGATTTTAAATTTTATATTGCGACTCACCTTATTGATTGATGGTATGTTAGCTGTAGACGCGTACGTGTAGTCGTGCATTCTTATCGATTCGCGAAACCTGCAACAATAGAAAAAGGCAAAGGTAAGATTGCGCCGATTATAGAAAAATGCGATATGCAGATGACGCAAATACATCGCTCACTCTAGGGGCAAACTTAGTCAAACCTCAAGATAGCACATCGGAACCGCGATAATAATACATACAAACATATACGCAACAAAATAAAATATAGAAAATAACGCTTTGCAATTCCGATGTACGTATCATGTGTGTTCTTATCGGTCAATGTGCTACTACAACATTATAAATCAAACTTGAACTCAATAAATTATACCTGATAACAACACTTACGTCGATTAATATTCATTTACATGAATAATGGTATTTTTACTAATCGAGAATACTGAAAAGAATAGGGTGACGCATGTTTGCATAAATAAACAATTGGTGAAAAAATAATTAAAACAATAATATTAATTTAATCATGTTATAATATTTTTATAAACACTACTTGCTTATTATACCACACCCGATAAAAGCCGCGACTTCATAAGTATGTAATTTCTTTTTTGATTTTATCCTGTATTTCAATTTAAAGATTCTCTTTGAAATGAAACACACTAATAATAATGTAATTTTGTTTCTATGTATCAATTTTACATTTACCTCCATCGTCAAAGAATACAAATATCCCGATATAGCCTAGTCGATAGTTAACGTATATATGTATATTAAAACGTCATGACCCATTATTGTATGTAGAATGTAGATGGCCATGTTGATAAAGCGAATACTTTTTAAAAGAAACCAATCTGTATACTTCGTCCATGCGTAGATTCTGCGAAAGCAATTTTTAGAACTACTCACTCGCTCAGTAGTACAATTCTTTGATTGTATGTTTCTGCAATCTATTGCTAGTCAGATATTTTCGAAAAGCGAAAATATGATTTTTCTCGTTTTTTATATTTGTGGTTTACGGGCGTAAATACGTATGTTTTACGTTGAATACGTTGTGTTGCTGTTAAAATTTTTAACGGATTTATTCATTCAAATTATTTATTGGATTAATTGATAACTTTTTTTAACGCATCTATGTGAGGACTTGCGTAATGCGCCTGTTTTTCTCGCATGTCATTTGCAAACGTTTCGGGTCATCATATTGGGCGTAATCTAGACACTATCTCAAGCTGCGTCGTGATTTTTGTGATTTATATATAATATATATAGCGAGCGCGCACGGCGAGATACATTCCCTTTCGCTCGCTCGCGTGTTAAGTGACGAGAGTAAGTGAGAGATAAGGGCGTGCGTGTTCCTCATTTCTCACTCACTCTCGTCCCTTAACACGCGAGCGAGCGAAAGGAAATGTGTATCACAGTACGCGCCTGATATAGAGTACTGTGCAAAAGATTTGGTCCACCTGATCCAGTAAAAATTTTTGAATAATAACATCACAGTATCTCGGGTTTTTATTACTAACAGATTTTTTTCTTGTTGTCGAACAATCGATACATGTTTAAAACCGTAATTTTTCATTTTTTTATTCGGGGACTTTTCAAAATTATACGAAAAATGCATTTTACGACCGACCGATCGACCCCAAACTTGATTGCTTGTTAAAATAAAAACTATTCTCGAGAATAATTCATTTGTGTTTGTGTCCTAGTCTATTCAACAATGTGTTGAGAGTTAAATATCATTCATTAATCGCCGAAATTATTGAAAATTAAGGCATCTTGACAAAAATGTTACATATTATTTTAATTCGTAGTATGTTTTTGGTGCATTTTTATAGAAAAGTCAACGACAGATTGCAAAAGAGTCGATGTTACAAGACACGCAGTGCAACATATCAAAAAAATTGCAAAAACTGGTTCATTTGAGCATAAAAAAAATAAAAAAAAATAAGTATTTAAAAATAATAAGCCTAAGAAATAGATAAAAAAAAATCTTCCGTCAGAACTGGCGGGGGGAACTTCGCTATTATTTTTGTCAAAATACCTTAATTTTCAATAATTTCGGCGATTAATGAATGATATTTAGCTCTCCAGACGTTGTTCAATAGACAAGGATACAAACACAAACGGATTAAGAAGAATTTTTATTTTTTAATAACAATTAATAGTTTGAATTCGAGAGGTCGCAATTGCAATTTTTCGTATAATTTCGAAGAAAACCCCCAACGCATAAAAAATACGAAAAATTACTGCTTTTATGTTTTAAACAGATTTCTCAATTATTCGATAGCAAAAAAAAACGTTTAATCGTAATTATTCAAATGGTACTGGATCAGATGGCCCAAAACTTTTGCACAGTACTGTATAAATATATATATATATATATATATATATATATATATATATATATATATATATATATATATATATATATATATATATATATTTATGAACATGAATGATTGTACACACAAACGAGCGCGCTGTGCGAATGAATGAACGAGATCCGGTACGTTCTCCCGCGAGAAACGTACGGGGGACGAGAGCATAGTGAGCGTGTGTGACGAGAGCGCGCGGGTTTTCATGATCATGACGATGACGAAAACGTTCAATCTCCGACTCGAGGTCAAGACCGATGATTACAAACATAAATAAGTTAACGCTGAATCATAGAATCGATGAAGAACGCCGAAGAAAAAGCGCCAATAAATCTAAGCTGCATCTCTTCTTTCTGAATTTTAAAAAGGCGGAGGTGGAGATATGTTCTAGCTTGTTATACTACCGAATGATAATTGAAGACTGGAAACAAGGGAGTAATTTGATCCATACATAAAATGAACGAACCTCTATTTTGTGAGAACTATCGAGACACGCTGAAAATTTCCGAGATGACCTCTTTTTTAGCTCTTGGTTTAGAGCTTTATAAATATGCCTAGCTATACGTGAACACGTATTATATATTCGGAGGTATGAATATACAATTCATTACATTTTCGGCGTAGCGTCTACTCAATGTAACTGCTAAGGGGCGGTGTCGACAACCCGTTAATGCTAGGCGACTTTCAGCTGCGAGCTTTAGGATGCACTAGTCGCGTCCCTTATTCTTACTCTTGAGGGCCAGGAAGTCAGCGCTTTAGAACGCTCCTATTGCACCACTCATTGTCAAACACAATGGTACTTGTATATTTTAGGTGTGCATCATATTTTTTTAAATGTATTTTTAATTGTAATCATGACGCATTGAGGAAACCTGATACAATGGTCAGATTTATAATAATAATAAATAAAAAATGAATCAATGAAAGAGTTCGGAATTCAATAGAGTGAGAGCATGAAAATATCACCGAACGCTCGGCATCAATGACTGGCACTGCGTGGAGAATAATGCGCGGTCTTTGCATGACGCATTGAAGAAATCTGATATAATGGTCAGATTTATAATAATAAAAAAATGAAGCAATGAAAGAGTTCGGAATTCAATGGAGCGAGAGCACGAAAATATATCCGAACGCTCGACATCAACGACTGACACTGCATGGAGAATAATGCGCGGTTTTTGATTAGCGCATATATTCGTGCCGCCAGTGATTTACACCTATGAGTGCAGTTAGCATAAGTGCGCCACTTTGTATTAACTGGAACAAAGTGACGAGTAAGAAAGTTTTCTTTAAATTTTTTGATTAAGAAAATTAAGTGCATTTCTAATAAATAAATTGATAATTGTAATCATGCATTATTGACGGTTATAACCGCTAGATAAATTGATTTGTAAGCATAATGGATCTTACCGTACATTCAACATACATACATACATATACACGTACGAGTTCTACGACCCGCGCGACACAGCGCACGATAACGCTACTTAAGAATTTATTTAGACGCGAATATCATAAAAAGTAACCGAGTACAACTGATGGTAATGTTTTCGTCTTAGCAATTTAATAAAAAAATATAATCTTATGACCGCATTAGACGCTTAAGAAATACCTAGAAATAATTATGTTTCGGCAATGAAAATGTCATAAAAATTAAATATCAAAATAATGATTGAAGAAAACCGAAAAACATATATACAAAAATACATGGAATATTTGAAATACTGCTGATTAGCCATTCAAAAAATCACCTATTCCGACAATGGGGGTAGTGATTTAAATACAAACACGCATGAAAAAATTAGTTTAATTTTTTATAATAAAACTTGAGAAATCTACCCAAATTTTGCGATCATTGCATTGGCGGCGCGCGCGTGCGTCTTATTGTTGCGTAATCGATTATTTTTCAAACGGACCAATTGCAGAGCAGCGGCGCGTTCAAACAGACCAATGACGGCGCGCGTGTATGTACGAGCGTTCCTCCTCCGCGTAAGCTTCCGAGAACTTGTCGGTTATTTTAAACGGCAGCGTAATACTATACTAACGAGGGTTACGACAATTCGAACGTCTTTCAAAAGTAGTTATCGATTTATTCAAGCGTACCGACCCGCAGTAACGAGCGTGGGGTCGAAAAATCAATATAAGGAATTTACTACGAATTTACGATCCACTAGCAGAATTTGCTAGTGGATCGAATAAATAATACCGATATCGATAAATGTGTAGCATACAGATTTCTTTAGTTATACTTAGAAAGATATAATATAAAACGTATATAATGAATATTTTTTGTCCTGAAAGTAATATGATTTTCCTTATCATTAGAAATCAGCCTCTTGCCTGCCTCAAGAAATTGTATGATTCGTCGGACAATTGCTTAGAATCGAAATATGGAACTACCTCAAATTTTGAGGTAGTTCCATATTTCTATATAAAAAGATTGGGTTTTTTACAAAGTTGGAATGCGAAACATGCTAATCTCATATTTATAACGGTTCAGCTTGGTATATAATTTTTAGGGAAAACACGGCAGTCGAACAGCTATTTCGGATACACACCCACACTTAGGGTTTTCATATTAGGGATCGATTCCGAAACGTAAACGAATTACGCGCAGACTAAATTTCTATAAGATCGCTCTTTTTCCAATTTGATTCGAATTTGAAAAGCAATGGTCTCGATTTATAAAAAATTAAGAAACTGAATTTTAGGACTACTTTTAAACAGGCATTTTATATACACAACATACCATTCAATAAATCAGATTTGATTTTTTTTAAATAATGAAAAAATCAACAATTATGGGGCGATTTTTACATAGTCTGTGCGATGCGAAGGTGGGGATGCTACCACATTTTTATTGTTTTTGACATATTTTTCTGATTAACGTTATTATTAAATTTATATTTTATGTAATCGATCAGGGCTAATACTAAAAATCCTTTAAAAGTTTTTCTGGTGGTTATTTGGATTATGATTTTAAGGTCCAATTCGAAAAGCGTGTACATTTACTAGAATGTGAGTCTTTTATATTTTTTTAATACAGTGTTGATTTTCAAAAGCAAAACAGAATCATGAGGCTACCTAATCGCGCCGACCTAAATGTTACACAAAATTACAATTATAGCGTCGCTATATAAACTGTAATTAAAATATCAGATTTTGGAATTTATTAGACATGACCGAAAACGAATCCGGGACTACTTTTACGCGCGCCGACCTCAATTTTCTGCAACTCGCAAAGAGGTTTTTGTCAACTTTTCCTCTATAAATAAATGTAATAACATTGTAAATTTAAACATAGATTATCGAAATATTGTAGACTTGATTTCGTAATTAAGGAAATAACTAAGATTAGGTATTTAATATTGTGTAATTAGATATTTATGTTTTTAAAAAACATGTATATGAATTATGAAAAATAAAGACCTTGTAAAATTAAAAAAATAATTTTTAAATTTTCTGCAAGAAAATGCCACTAGCAAATGTATTTTTCGGTTTGATTTTTAAAAGGAAAAGCTTATTTTAAAATTTGAACTATACGCGTGGGTTTGCTTTTTTAAAACAAACACGAGGCATCTATTAACCGCGCGGATTTCAAATCAACATAAAATAATAATCATGGCTTAGCGCTTTTTATAAAATTTCAATTTGAATTTAAAATCACACATTTAGATTTAAAAACGGCTTTTTTATACAAAGATACGATTATGAGACCACTCTTAGATGCGCCTACCTCAATTTTTTGGAAGAATGCGAGTTCCGAATATACAGTTTATGCTTTTTAAATTAGATTTCGAAAATAAAAAAATATAATTACGAGGCTACTCTTAACCGCGCCGATTAAAATTTTCTTGCTTTTTTAATAAAATTTGAATTCATAACGAGCTAATCTCAAATTTAGATGCACCTACCTCAATTTTTTGCAAGAAAACGCAAATTTAAAAATTAATTAGCGATATATTTTCAAAACCATAAACAAAATCACTAGGCTAATCTTAGCAGCACCAAATTCACTCAAAATTATACACTTTTAATTCAAAACCCGCCGATTTTAGATATTGGTATTGTACATAATTTAAACTGAATTTCGAGCAAGAATACGACTTTTTACATACGTGTAGTATTGGAATACTTGAAATATAAAGAGAATTACGGGGCTACTTTTTAATTGCACAGATTTAAAATTTATTGAAAATTAGAAATAACTATAATTTTTTTTCAAAACGCGCGAAATTCGATATAAATTAAACCGATTTTTAAGGATATCCTAAAAGCAAGACTTGCGAATATAGTTTGATATTACAATATTCGAATTTGCTGTTCGCACACGCAGGTTTGAATTTAAAAAGTAGAAACAGATGATACTTTTAACTGAGCCGAACCTGCAATAAATCAAATTGACAATCATGGCATCACTTTTTGTGCAAAATTTGATTTTAAAACACGCCAATCTCACGAGACGGATGTGACAAACTAACTTTTACTACTACTTGAATTTTTCAAAAAAATTCCGGCTTTTAAAAATTGCTCTCAACACACGTATCACGAGGCTACTATTATATGCGCAGAGCTCAAATATCTAATTGAGATTCTGGCTTTGATTTTTTCTACAAGATTTATATTCAAAACGCACAAACCTCAACTTTGGGTGTCGGATATAACTGAAATTGGATTCTGATGCTAGTTTTAGACGCGCCAACGTAAAGAGATGGCACATTTTAGGTTTTTTAGTCACACGTATCGATTTCGAGATGCTGAAAATCGTTTTCGAGGCTACTTTTAAACGCGCCGACTTTAAATTGTTACGAGATCACGCGGGATAGTGTGAGAAAGATTTTTGCAGGCTGGCATCACTGATGCTTGGGCGTTCGCGCGCGTACGCTCTCACATACATACACAAACGCACGCACGCACACACAACGTTACACCGCCGTCCGTTCGGCCGTAATAGCGCGTGGAATGCGAAGCGTCGGCGAATACCGTTGCGCATCCGGAACGGTTTACCGCATTCCGCGTGGTGTGTCGCACGCAGGAATGCGGCGTCCTCTCGCAATCGAAAGCTTCGGATCGATCGACCGCGTGGCGAAGATGAAAAATTAGGGGAGAGAGAAGACGAGACGCGCGTGCGAAGCCGCGCCGACCGGAAGTCGCTCACGTCCGAAAATACGCACACGCAACATATACATAAACGATGCACGCGTTTCGCGGTCTTATGACCCACGCGGGTTTTTTTTTTATACATATACATGAAAATAAAATGGATTGAATTTCAAACGTACTTCAAGATGGCGCTCGGCTGGGGCTTCGAGTTCCGAAGGCGCAGGCATGCTGCTGGGTTCGGCCTCCGACGACGTTCGCACGCGGACTGGCGACCGGCGAAGCACGCGACGCCATCGGGGTGGGGGTGCGGGCGGACGCGGGCGAAGACACATCCGACGACACCGCGCGCGCGGTATCGAATGGCGTCGGGCAAGAGAAGTGGGGAGATGCTCAACAGCTCTACCCCCCTCTGCCGGCACTGAGAAAAATATGGCCGTCACATCGGCGAGACACCGTCGGTCGGCGAACGAACGCAAGATTTCGTCGTAATCGATAGCGAGCGGGGGGCGGCGCGCGATTCTCGGTTGGCATCTCCTTTCGATCGATGGGAATACACATTTTATTATTCAACTATAGTGTACTCATAGGAAAATTTTTATATATTTTTTTTTATAAATAATTATATTTAATATTATTTTTAGCACTATGTGATAAAAGTAATATAACAGACTATAAACCTATATGCATTTTAAAATATGTATATATTTACAACACAGATTATCATTTTTTTATTTATTAAGAAAATCTGTGATTCTCGTTTGTTTTTGAGAATTTCTCAATAATTTTCGAATATCATTACGAAGAGCTATTATATCGTTGTATTCGAATCCCCTTTGGTCTATGTAGCACAGTAAAGTTTCAACATACATAAGTAATGCCGTATTGTGATTAATTAGCATCTTCTTCCCTTGTATTTTCATTACTATTACACTGAAAATCCGGATCATTTGAATTGCGGCCAAACCACTCCTCGATGTTTTCCTGATTAACATTTGAAAAGCATTTTAAATTTTCCATTAATCTGCATATTTTATATGGTGAACGAACTATTGCTCATGTGGCAACTGGTAACGCGAATTATTGCTCACACGAATATTGGTCACAAAGCACTTGCTCACACGAAAATTGATCAAAAGACACCATTCAGAGTAGTTGCGAATTATGAGGCAGTTGAAATTTTTTTTTCGACATAATAATAATAATTAAATACATTGCATTAATTTGCTTTTTAATTTATTTTTTAAACGATCGGCTATTATATAATTATGTTTATATCCATCACCTTTCATTGATATATTTAGTTTAACAAATCAGCAGCTTTTATAATTAAAATGATGAAATTGTCGTTCACAGCTTTTGGGCTTTTCTTATGGCTCCCTTTGGCACATTTTTCATCTGGATTTGCACACGATAACACAATAACTGATGTCCAGAAACAGCGAAGAATTTACGCAGATTGAGTGTTAGAGCAGCAGGAAGTCGATGCTGGTTTTTCAAAGAAAATCTTTTTTGATGAGGCACATTTCCATCCATCTAGGTATGCCCAAAAGACCATCGCCCATTTGTCCGTCGCTCGTTTGAGCGTCGCCCAGTCGCTGTCACCTAGTTGACCGTGTCCAAATAGCTGTGCTTAATGAATTGTTCTTGCATGCGGTATCTGAAACAATACTTGCACAAGCGCCGGTAATTAGGTAGTATTGTATTGTATATTTATAAAATAAGTGCTTTCTCGAGTACACACACATACATTGTAGGAATTTTGTGAATTTTGAAAAACTTTTTTGTATCTCTTCTATTAGAATTGAATCAGTTGCATTATTTGGCAACTTTAAACACATATTTTGAGCAATTTGCGATTTGATGCTAAATTGTAAAATATGAATAGTTTAGAGAAAATTACGTTTTTATTGTTGATTTGGAATTTTTTGAACAAATTACATTTTCTTAAACTTCACGTTTTCATGCATAAAATATGCAGTTATTTATTTTTCAAAATACAGAAATATGATAGATGCGATGATTTGCGAAAAGTTTAAATCAGAATTCGAAAATTGTAGAAAAATTAAAATTCATGTCTGTAGTGGTTATACAAGGTACACAATGCCCCCGAGCTCTTCATTGCTGCGTATATCGCAGGAAAACATTTAGGCTTTATTGTGTACCTTGAACATTTTACGACGATTTGAAATTATGATTCAAATATATAATTATTTCATAGGAAAACCTTAGCCAATCTATTTTTTTAAGATTTCTTGAGAATTTTCAAATAACCTTCTATGTTTAAAATTTAATTTTTACAGAGGTTTTTATCTTTATTTTGTTCGAATTATGAAAAATGTAAAGTAGCAACCGCTGTTTAAATTCGGGATTCGATTTGATTCGGGTTTAATACTAACCGACGTGAACCGATCCGTCTTATCCCTCGATTATTTTCGTTCATTATAAGAAATCATCATCCTATTAAAGTTTGTTCTCTTCATCGATTATCTAGTTCTCTGTTCATCAATAATATAAAGATACTGTATTATTATAATCACATATATTTTTTTATTTATCGAAATTTTACGAGATTCTGGGGGAAATAAAGAAGTGAAAATGAGAAATAAAAAACATCGGGAAACCAGAATGCCTAATTACATCACCTTATAATTTTTATAATTTTCATAATTTCTGAACTGATGTACAGCATTTTACATATCTTAATAAAATAAATCAAATTGAAATATCCAAATTTTAATCATCTTAAAAAAAACTAGCACATCTCAAAAAACATCTTAATGTCAGTACCTTAATTAGATGTCCTATGAGGATATAAATAAAATATTATATTAGCGATAAAAAAATAATTTATTCGTATCTTAAAGGAAATAATATTTTTGAAGTGTTTACAACTCCAATTTTAAACGAAGCACGAAACCGTTTAAGTTATGAAATAAAATTTCTGATAAATGATTCTTAAGCGAATTATACTTGATATAGCGACCGTGTTTTGCATTTTGTAACCATGTTATTTACGGGCAACATAATTCAGTAATTTAAAATGATTAAAAAAAGTCTAAGATCGACCATTCCTAATATTTTTTACACTATTTCATAAAAGCTCAGTTTCAATACAGCTACAAGGTAGACATCCTTAATTTCAATAGTGGCTTTCTTGGCGTCAGCTTTTTAATCTTTTAACGATAACGGAATATCAGTACTAATATCCCTTAGCACTATTATATTGGTCGATTTACTCCAATAGTGTCGTAATGTAATTAATTTAGTTTGAAGTTTCTATTTATCTAATAACCTAGTCCTTTTTCTCTTTATGTCGATTTACACTAGAAACAGTTTCGGATTATTCATAAATTAAACCCCGGTTTGTTTTAAATAACGTTTCGGCATCGATATATTTTTTTTAAAGCCCTTCAAATTTGCTACCAATTCTCATATTTCAGATATGTTACTTTTCTTAATTTTGTCATAATCTACTAAATAATTATTCATTTTTATAGAATTAAGACGAAAAAAATTATCAAAAGCCTTTTCAAAACCAATGTAGATGGCATCTGCCTGTGTATATTGTTGTACCTATATTGAGATCAGATTCGTTACTACTGATCTAAATACAAAAAAAAACAATGCTGTTGATTAATAGAGTATACTTTGATATGGTTTGAAGCATATTAATAAATTATGATTTGGAATACTTTGGGTGGTGCTGATAAAATCGACTCCGCTATATAATTTTTTACCATAAATTTATTTCTCCTTTATATGTGGGAGTTACTTCATTTTTCATACATCAGGAAAATAATGGTTTGTAATAATAGATAGAAAAAGTAACCGTGGAAGTGCATTAATGTCCTGCATTTATTTAATGAATGAAATCAGATTTATTTTTGTGTGTAAATTAAAAACAACAAAACTAATATTTTAACTAAAATTCCTGTAAAGAGAAAAATATTTATATTATATTAATTTTTTTTTTTTTATTAAACAATAGATTTTAAATAAGTGTTGTTTAATGTGGGCGTCGAGATGAAACGCAACGCCCACATTAAAAATAAAATAAAATCATCCAATCAGAGGCCAGTTTTAGTCACGTGCTCAGTCATTACTTTATAGTGGTTGATTGATTCTAAAATGCCTTTTGATTGATTATAAGAACGCACTTTTAAATTTTGGGTTTAGCAAAATATAAGATTTTTGATTATGGGAGATTATGCGTTGCGTGTTTAGTTCGCCTTCTTCTTGTTTTAATTTTGTTAAATTTTTATGCGTATCCGACATAGTGTAATTTAAGTGCAAAATTATTGCTCATATATTTTTTAATATATATAATAAATATCACGAATCTGCTTTATTTTTAGGCACCCAACGCGCACAGTATATTTCGTTAACTACTCCTAGTAACAGTTTCATGGAATTAATTTCTGAACTTGCGTCTCCCTAAATTTCAGAATGCAAGAGCATACCAATAGACCAATGCAGTGGCGTAGCAATGTAGGGGGGCTAGGGTGGTGGACCGCTCTGGGTGGCACATTTTTGGTCTACTGAAGAGGTCGGGGAATCTAATACCATTTTATATTAAATATAACATATTATTATATTAAACTCAAGGACGGCACAAACTCTAGCTACGCTACTGGACCAATGTACAAACATAGCATTTCGTTAATTCCTCATGAACAAAAAAGCTACTGCGTGATATGTATATATTATATTTTATCGGTAATCCTTTCCTTTCCTTTTTTATATAATAGTTTACAAATGGAAATTAAAAATATAAATAACTGTAATTGTAATAAAAACCATTAATTATTTATTTAATTTATTACGCTTAAGAATTTTTATAACTATTTACTTAACTTGTTACCAGGAGCTACTAAAAAATGAATTTATACCTCTAAGGCAAGATATGTTTAGACACTTTATGTTTATACTTACAGTACAGTCTTGTCATAATCATCATTCTCGAAATAAAATATAAAGAAAATCGTTTTTTGCTTCAAAACAAGCGATGTATCAGATCGTTCGGACCCCCATATGAGCCTTTTTGAGATTTGCAATAAAGTTAACGCTCTTAATTCATTTGTTTTAATGATTCAAAATTGAATTTTTGTCATCGTATAGAATTTTTAAGCACCCCCATAATATTTGGTATGATTTTTTTTTTAATCATAACTTCGTGGGATAAAATCCTACTAAAAAATGTTTCATACAAAAAGTGCTCAGAAGCTAAATTTGCAATGAAATAAAATATGAAAAAATAGTTTTTTTGGCTTTAAAACAAGTTTTATGTTAAATTGTTCGTACAAGCATATTTCACATACAAACTTTTATGCGACTTGCCATATATTATAGTTAACGCTGTTATTTCGTTCGTTTTAAAGATTCTCGATATTATTATACCATGTTTTTTAATTGTTAGAATTATACTATAGGGTTGTAACTATGTGTTAATTATTTTGAATGACTTCAAACGTAGAAAAATTGTGTTACTTGTGTTACTCCACACCGAGCAACCGTATGTTATTATCGGTTTTATTAGTTGTGTATATAGTAAAAGAAGTGTTCTTGCTAAGGTACTTATTTTGTTAAATATTGGTTCCGCTTATTTCTTTATTTAAGCTCAGAATTAAGAGGTATACACAGGTATTTGACGCTCACCCTCTATTTAATGTAGTTTCCTTGTTCACTTTTAAGAAGTAAAGGCAAGAGTTATCTGTGCGTTATATAAAATATTGATTTTTTTCCATTTTATAAATTACTTATTTAAGTTTTGTAATATTTTTAGTAAATTGTAATCGGCTTAAGACCGCAAGAATTTATTGTAACGATTGTGTCGACAGTGTATAGCAGTAAGTTAATATTTATAAAAAATATAAATGGCATTAGTACATGGAAAGAAGAGGAAAGGGCCGAGCAAACAACCAATGCGATGATTTAGAGCGAAATAAGACTATGAAGTTGTTTGTTACTTATCTAATAAGAATGCTTGCTTAACTAAAATTGGAGATTTCTTTAATTGTAATTTGTATACCTGATAGCTATATTCCACCGACTTGCCAGCATTTGTGCTGCTCCCTTTGTATATGTATAGACACCGACTGTTCTATGTTTAGGTTCAGCTGTATTTGCAATTGGTTCTAATCCGTACAAATCTCCAATCGACAAATACACATGTGTTATACCGACGAGAATAATATACTTGTTCGTAAATAGCAATTAGTGTTATTACGCTTTTAATAAGTGCAACAAATCCAATATCACAATCAAGTGGTGGTTCCGAGATATCTATTTTTCTGATATAATCCTTAAATGTTATAATTATTATTTATAAATTATAATTTACAAATTGGTAAAATAATATTTCATCCCTTTGGTGTTTGTTAATGGCCAAACCTGGACTATCTGATCTTTACAAATTCCGATGATTTAAAATTGTTTGGATGTGTTCAATCTGTTGCAGTCTGTTTCTCTTACTTTATACTGATTTAGATTCTCTATGGAGAGATGGAGATCCGTCAACTGTCTGCCATTTAGCGTCGGAAAGTACCATATTCCCGATCTCATTTGCCATTAGAGTATTCCTACAATCACGATTGGAATGTTCTGGCTAGAGAAACGTTCAAGAAAGGAAGTGATGATTCTCTCTATACGTAAACGACATCTATGACGTCTCGGCTTTGTTACGAGGAACGCGTTTAACATTGACAATACGGCAATTATTCGCAAAAGTTGATCGAAAAAGTTCAGGAGATGTTATTGAGATACCTTTAGAAGAGAATATTTGGATATTATCCGTTCTTCTATTCCAGCGCCTTTCTTTTGAGAGCGTTGGGATACGATTCGCTGAGTTGTATGCTGCTAAAAATTTATTCAAACTTCTGAAGGGTTATGTTGCCAATCAAACTGTTCCGGGAATTCCAGTTTTGTGTTCCATCCGTCCGGAACGTAGATGTCGTCATCCAGTTCATTATACGCTAGCATTGCACATTGATTTATATTATTTAAACGTTTAACAGCTAAACACAATATGACTTATTTAGCCAATGACATTAAAACTTATAATACTAAACATTAAAAATTATAATACTACATATTATAATTTTTAATGCTTTTATTTTGTATTTAATTAAAATGTTAGTAACCCATATCAAATTTAATTCCTTTGCAAAAAATATGAAGAATATCTAGATGGTTTTATACTAAAATATGTATGAAGGTAGCATTTTGTAATGATTTTCGCAGTGTCGTAGTAAAAATATGATACCTTGCATTCCAAAAGCAATATGTACACACTTCAGTTATCATTTCGACGGATTAACTATGTAAGAGAAATCTTCGCGTTTTGTCAGATCTCCCAGTACGGTTCGTTGCCGTATATGAGCAATTCACACATGGATGTATAATACTATTTATAATACGAGGACCCATGTATGTAACATAATACACATACATAAGTATATATGGATACGGAATATTTAACAACGTTGAAACTATCACTACTAAAAATAGTATCAACACTTCTTATCTACTGAGATAAAATATCACTAAAGTAAACAAACAATTTTTGAATTTGAGCAAATATGCATGTATTTATGTCGTAATGCTTAGTGAGAATATTATTGAAGATCGAAAATATTATCATAGTATGATTTTAGTTAAACGTGTATTTTATTTTTGATTATTATGATATAACGAAATATTAAAATATACGAAAAAATAACGGCATAAAAATCAATTTTTGACCCATTCTGTATTTCTTTTTTAACTTCTTCTGGTGTCATTTTTAATTCCAGACGTTGGCTAACATATTGTTGATAAGTTACAAGTATTCTTTTCGCTCCTTTGCAACACGAAACACTTCTTAGGTTGTCATCACCTTCAAAATGCATATGTTTGGCAGCCGAGACATATTCTTTCTTTCGGTCCATTTTTTCCCTTAAAATTTTCACATTACTAGGGTATGTGTAGCTAATATTTCGGACCTCGAATCACGTGTCTATGGTACTTCCATAAAGCCATATCTCAAACGCTTCTATTACTCTTTAATGTCCAGGGCTCGCATCCGTACAATAGCACTGACCAGACATAGCCCTTTATGAATTGAATTCTGTCTGAAAATGGAAATGCTCGTTTGTGAGAGCAGCTTTAAATTTATAAAACTAATTTATAGTAATTTCAGACCGGACCTTAACTTCGAGGTCCATTTCATCGTATATTAAGCTGTCCAGGTATTTGAAATGCTTCACCATCTCAATGTTTAGATTACAATGTCCATAAGGAGCTTGCATACATATATTTATGAACATCATTTACGTTATTTTAACGCTTTGTATATACATACTATATCTCAACATTAAAAAAATTATAAATTTAGCTATAGTAATAATAATAATTACATCGCATAAAAACCCAAATTGTAGTATGCAAAATACAAATTATCGAATGCATTTTATGTTACATTTTAACTGAATTGTATTTTAGCACTCGTGCGCTAATGAATGCTTTAGAAATGAAAAGCGATAAAATATTTTAAGACGTCTATCCCATCAAATTTTACGGGTATAGAATGTCGAGAAGACACTTGAAGCATATGCACTTCACACTTTTTAAGGGGTAAAAAATACACTATACCTTCCAAAGGCGGTTACCAAATGAAAAAAATAGTATTGAAAACAAATTATCGCTCTATTCATAACATAATAATAAAGTTGTAAATTGTATTACTTAACATATTATGTAATGATTATTAGCTGAATACTAACATATTTTTTTAGAAAATAACAATATTTATAAAATACTATAGATGAATTATGTATAATACATACATATGTATATGAAATAAATTGAAATATTAAATATTCATTTAGTTTTTTCCCGATAAATTAACGGCTTAATCAAAAAAGCAAACCTTTTCTAGAACAACTGCTGTGCATTTAAAATATTTTTATAAAGATTAGTATTTAATTTTATTTTTTTATTTTAACAATTTATTAAAAGTACAACAAAATTATTTTTTAGAATTAGAAATATTTTATAGTGACTTGAATTAGTAAAATATAAGTTTTTTATTTTTATATCCCATAGATATTAATATTTATTCATAAAATATAATTAAATTTAAAAATAACCAATCTAATTCTAAATATTAATATGTAATATAATGTATATAGACTGATATAACAACTTTTTTATTACACTTCTAATCATCATGACTTAATAGCTTTCCCAAATCCGGCATGATGCGCATTACATAAACAAAAATTATGCCATTAAATAATTTTTCAGCTCTTTATCGCCGAAAAGATCCTTGAATTTGGATGGTTCGTGCAAGAGAAGCATTCTATCTGGTCGCGACGTTCCAGAATATCCCAATATCACAATATCATTAAAAAAAGGTTAGATTGTTTGGTTTAACAGTAAAAGTCGGCGCGAGCGACAGCGAGGCGCCCCGAAGACGCGCTAGAAAGATACGAGTGAATGCTAGAAAGAGACACTACACTCGGCTTTCGGTCGATATTCGCATGCATACAACTACACTTGGTTTTAGTCATATGCCAGTATAAATGTGCATACCGGTATAGTGTAATATGAATTGTTACCACTAGGTCAATAAGGAGTATTAAAAACCAAACTAGAATTACAGGAAAATTACTTTTGTATTTTGCACCACGATAACGCATCAATTCACATTTCATCATAAATAAATAAATATACGCTAATTCACCGAGTGAGTTATCAAATAGTGCATTCTATAAATATTAGAAGAATCGTTAACATAAGTGTATTTATATCTAATAGGTAATACTTTCAAGGGTACAATATCAATATTGAATAATTAATAACTATAATCTTTTCAATTATAATTCTTCACTTTATTTTATACTTTACTTTAATACAATATTTTGCTTATTTTTTCAAAGGTTTTTGCGGTCGAGGGCA
The DNA here is from genome assembly GCF_051122295.1 of Plectrocnemia conspersa. Lineage (NCBI taxonomy): Eukaryota > Metazoa > Arthropoda > Insecta > Trichoptera > Polycentropodidae > Plectrocnemia > Plectrocnemia conspersa. The sequence continues at coordinate 16,805,617 of NW_028277170.1, forward strand.
ATCGACCTTTTTGATAAGTGGTCAAGTCCGGTCGTAAATATTCGATATGTAGTAGGCGCATTTTATGATTAAGGCCGCACCGTGCAAAAGTTACTAAGCCGCGGTTCAGCGACCCACCCAGTGCAGCGCAGCGTGCCGCACGTTTGATCGTTGGCCGCAATTGCTGACCCCGAATTCTGGTCAGCGTCACACGGTCCGTATAAGCACACAGGTTACACATATTGTAATATATGTATGTACACTTCGATATTATGAAATGAAATTAGTCTAAAGAGCGTAACAGGTATACTACAACAGGTAATAAAATCTGATCGTATTGTAGTACACCGCTATAATATATAGTACACACACACACACACACACACACACACGATTATGTATGCATAGAGACACCGGAGAATATTTACAGTAAGAACAAAACTGGTGTTATTTATGTGATTTTCTGGTCGTAACAAGGGCTTTGGTGTGCGATCTTTGGCATTATTGCATTGTTTCCTTGTTGATGGATGATCATTTTGGTCACTTTAACATATTCCAATTAACGATAGAAATAGATAACTCTATGAACACTGCTTTTATCTTTCGTACCAAACGGTGAGTAACAACACTGATAATATCGATCTTCACTCGAGTCTCAGAGAGCTCGTAGAGATACTAATTATTTTATTTCACGTCTATAAAGTTTGTCAATAAATCTGAAATTTGAAGTTACCGAAGGTTTAATTAGAATACCTTGAAGCCTTCCGCAAAAAACTTTGAACCCGGAAGCTGAGAAGAGTCATCATCAATTAATTTTTATATAATGTAATTTTAACATACAATATCAATCAAATATATATCATTTAAAGCACGATACCCTATATAGTAATTAAAACAGGATTCATAATGTATACGTAAAATAACAACAATGGCATTAATGAGCTTTATCGAGATTATTAATACTAGATCTAGAAGAAACTATTATATTTAAAATAAATAAGATAATTTGGACTGTCATTGAATTGATATACATACATGAAAATCCTTTCTTACAGTCTAAAGGAACACAGATTTAAAATTGTATTACTTATTCGAATGCCTTTTACTAAATATTTAATAGAGATTTGCTATTGGTACAATTCCAGAAATCTAGACTTTGATTTATTGCAGGAATTACTTTTTATGTATCTAATTTTTTTTATTTAATCCAATTATTTTCTTCTCTTTCGGCGTATATTTTTTTAAGCAATCCTATATAAATATTTTGTAGTCTTCCATTGCAACATGATAGCGTTAGTACAATTCGTTACAACGGGTTAAACATGATCAATACATATTAAGTATCTCAGATAGAGAAAATCATATGAAAAATGCGAACTGAAGCATATAATATTATTACACATGATTTTTTAGCCATTGCTTATTTGCCTTGTATCAATATACAGCTATATATTTAAAATGGTTGTACTGACATCGCATTTTAAATGAACAGTTTTCACGCTATACAAATTTACATGGATTCCGAGAAATGTCTAACTCGATTCACAAAAGCAATAAAGTTTCTGCACTTTCAACAGCACGTCGAGTCGAAATGTGACAACACTAAAATTACAAGAATTTTCATCTGATACTAAAATCAAACTTGCTTTACAATTACAAATTGCGTTAATAATAAATTAACCGATCAGGGCTGTAGAGGCATTTATTGATTGAAGTTATATTATAAATAATTAATTCAAGTGTGTAACGTCATATTACAGCGATTATTAAAATGGTATACATTAAACGTTGTGCTTTAAATTTAATGCCTTTTATTTTCTACTTACACTTGTAATATTTAATAATAATATACCATTTAGTGAATGATGTTCGACAACTTTGGGTATGCATTGTTAGACTGTTTTTAGCGAGCTTTTGCAATTTTAAGTTTAAAACTTTAGTTTGTAGAAAGCAGATAAGAAATATACCTACAATACATACATATATTGTAAAACATCTCTATTCATAGGATAACGAAAGTGCGAATGTAATTATAATATATATTATATTACCAAAATTACTACCTATTTATGATACATAATAATACTATGTTAACTGTTAATTAAAATGGATTGTATCGTAAATACAATAATTGGACAAGGCAAAGGTTTGCATGAGAAATATAGCTTTTACATTTATATGGTATAATAAAACTGACCAATGTGTTTGGCATATTACTTGTGAATAATAACAGGTTGCATTTCAATACAATGAAGTCAGTTTAATGGCGTTAAACTCTGCTCAATGGCCAATCACACTAATGCACACATTGTTGCACATGTGTATTCCTCAAAGAACGAATCGATTTTCTGTATACTTGGCAACAAAGCTCAGCTGAAGCAGACAGTTTTAGGGGTGTCTACTATCATATGCAACATATAATACTATATATTGTAAATTTACGAAATATTTGCATGATGTATCTTCTAATCGCAACTTACAACGCTACAATGAAACAATAACCTAATGAATATGTTAAAATTTTGCACCGATGAAAATTATCAATAATTTTTGTAAGGGCTGCACTTAGATTAACTTCTAGTGCGAGAGATAAAAATGATACCAGTCAATAAATGACTTTAAACAGAGATTTATTAACGAAAAAAAATATCATTAAAATAAAAAGATTAATTTATTGTACAAAGAAAAAATATATAAACATAACACAAGTATGAAGCAATCAACAATCACTTTCGCTGTCATCCAAAATCTAAATTTTTAAACATTCGTTTTTTCTAAAGCTTCTGTTTCAAAGTATTTCATAAACAGATTAGCTATTACTGGCGAAAGCGACGAATCCATAGAAGTTCCTACGACTTGTTTATAGAAATCCATTTAAAATATGGCTAAGATATGACGATGACATGTTATCGAGCGTTCCCACTGCGACTTAATTGCTTTTGACGTGAATTATTGACTTCTGAGAAGTGTTAATTGTTTTGGCGCCCTCCTATTGACTAAAATTTCAATTTGAATACACTTTAAACAATGCTCTCACATCATAAGTCCCTAGTAATATCGCCATGGATAGATATCATATTTAAAAAAACTTGAAGTAATATCGAAATACAGACAAACTATTGAATATGCGAGGTGCGAAGTTTGTCTGTACATATTCTTTCGCTAATTATCCCTTGATTTGGACTTGACCTAATGGAAGTTCTAAATTTATAATTATTTATGCAAGTTAGGTTTGGGTTTGAAAAGCAAATGAACGTTTCGCAACTAGAAAATTGCGTTTCATAGACACTTTAGAGCAGCGTATAATTTTACTAGCGCCTATCAGTTAAATTATATATAAATATATATCTATTGGTGAAAATCTATTTGGACTTCACTAGTGAAAATATAATTTCACTGAAAAATACACGTTCATTGTAATATTTATACATCGCATGTAAATAAATAATGATAAGTATGTGAATGTTTTTTTTTACTAAACTAGGATAAGTTAAAATCCAATAATTTTACTAGCACCTGCCAGATAAATTATATTTTCACTGGTAAAAATGTATTCCAATATAATTTGACTGACATGATATATTTAAAAAAATATTTTCGTGATAGATTATTCTAGATTTTTTTAGGGATAACACGAGAGTTTCTGGTTTAGAATTTGGGACGTCATTTCAGCTTTTTCCATTAAGGGGGCGAAACTTGGCCTGTCAGTGGTCGTCCTTTTTAAATATTTCACCTGCCTCCCCCAAATGACGTCCCTGCTGCATAAAAATATTGACTAAGCCGCATGCGGCACATACCCAACCGCCGAAACAATTGCTAGATAACAAGCTTGATGGCCGAAGATCAGCTGTCAGATCAAAGCTTCGGTGATTAAAGGAACTTAGTGAAGAACCCGAGGAGATTTGAGATTAATTATGATGATGATGATGATGATGATTATAACATCCAGTTAATTCGTATTGATTTATTAAAAGAGATGAAAAATCAATATCAACCATTGAGAAAGTTCACAGCTGTAAAGTAATTTATCGAAAATATGAGATTTAGACAACTACAAATGGATTTTTCATCATTATTTTGGTTGTTGGTTATTTGTTGTTATGATCAAGGCTGTTATAAATAACATAAAGTTAAGAAGATACATTTAGAAAAAACAACCAAGAGTACAATTGGGCGTAGATAACGCAGCGGTACAAAAAAATTAACTACCTGTGTTGTTGTAATACACAAGAAAAATAAACAACTGTGTTGATAGAGTAAATAATACTTTACTAGTATTTAAACGACGTATAGTCTAAAAAAGGTTATTCAATTTTTAGTTATAGTGTTTATAATGTAATGTGCATTATTAGATGTGTATAATATAATATTATATAATAATTAAAATTATGTACATTCGTATATTGACAGTAATAACATTTCTTTCTATTTATATTTTAATGTAGCTGTTTGTTTAATAAATATATTTATTTTCAACTAATATAAAATTGTTATTATAATTATATATAAAGAGATTAAATACTTTTGTATTAAATTATAAAACGAAAAGTATAACATACATTTATGCTCCAAAAGTTATTTAGATAAGACATATTTTATTAAAACATATTAGCTGAAATATTAGTTATTTTTTTGTGATTTAAAATACTATTTTTATCCAAAATTTTAAGTAATGCAACTTTAGTCGTTAAAAAGTATAAAACATATACATATTTAGGGATACTAAAATACTTTGCTATTTATTTTTCATATGTAAATATTCACAACCGTAATTTTCTTTCTCTCTCATAAATTATAAGCTTGTTAAATTTTATTATTCATATAGCATATATGTAATTTTTACACCAATTAGCATATTCCTTCAATTACAACACGTAGGTTTTAAAACCTGAACATAAACAATACTATTTTTCTACTGTAATCCATCGCCATGTGTTAAAAGTTTGATTTATTTCACCGCATACGCCAAAATAATAAAATAAAACTTTCTCCTTCGTAAAAAAAATCAGCAACCAATATTTTACTGTTCTTGTAATATATGATCGTTAATTTTAAAGTTATGCGTAGCCACCGAAATCATGTTAAACGCTTAGTTTATGGCTTCTATACCGGGTACCCGTAAGTTTTAAAAATAAGCGAGTACCCTGTTATTTTTAACGAGTACCCGGTTATTTTCTCACACAATTTTCAGAGTAAAATAATCTCCGGCTATTCTTCTATAGCTATAATATTTCGCTAAATCTATTTAAGTGGGTAGTGAGAGTGATGTATCGAAAAGGGACGGGAAATCCCTATTTAACAGTCCGAAAGTATTGTTTTACAAAGCAAGCTTTATGCCATATTTCGTTTCAGTTTCTAATTTATATTTTAATGGAATTATAAATTAATTTAATAATTTATAATTCCATAAAAATATAAGAAAATATCGCAAAAAATTTAATAGTATGATTTCATTTTTTGCAAATTTATTGCGATATTTTCTTATATTTTTATGGAATTATAAAATTATATTAAACATTATATGAAAAAATTGCGCATTATTGAAGTTGCGAGGTCAAAATAATTTAAAATACTCCCCTGTTTTGATCCAGTGACACGTCGGAGCGTTTTTATGACACCTGCTGAATACCTTCAACACTGATAAAAAAGTATTATAAAAAACACTATCGCACAAATAAAAACCCGGTTCGTTTCGTTTCGGCTAATATACTAAAGAACCGGTTCGGTTCATTCTTCAATTCCGCACAGGTTCATTAACATTAAACAAAGTTGCAATGTTTTCATCGTGGCGTAACGGTTTGATATTTTTATATATTTTGAAATATTTGGTACTAATTAAAAATATTCAAAGAAATTATATGTTTTTTTCAAGTTTGGCAACATTTAAACAGTATACACAAAAACATTAAATTTACTGTAGAATTAGAAAAAGAAAATTCTCTCCCTTTCTTAGATATATGCTTAACACGCAGATCAGATGGTTTCTTAGGACACGCAGTTTTTAGGAAAAACACTCACACCAATAGATATCTGCATGCCAAGTCGCATCATTACCCTGCGCAACTGAGATCGGTGGCTGCATCGCTTTGTGACAGAGCGGAAAGATTAACAGATGCAGAAAATAGAACTAATGAGCTCAGAATTGTTGACAAAGTCCTTGAGGCTAATGGTTATAATAAAAAAGAGTAGGTAAAAATATGAAAAAAATTGTTATATATGTATCATATAATTACAATGGACATGCACGCATTCCATACATAAGAAGTCTCAGAAAAAAATGGAAGGGTTCTGGGCAGGAAAAAAATCAAAAGCATTTTCCATTCAAGTGGAAAAATCGGTTCTTTCCTGCCGAATGGAAAATACTCTATTCCAAATGACTTTCAAGGCATATACCAAATATTTTGTGCAGTCTGAGAAAAATTATATATAGGACAAGCAAACAGAAGAGTCTCCGAACAAAAAAAAGCGCTAAAAATAGGCGATGCGAATTCGGCACTAGCCGAATATGCGTTTAACGATGACCACATAATTAACTTCTCTTCTATCAGGACCTTGGACATGATAAAAAATCCTTTTGTTCGGACTAAACGGGAAGCGGTTGAGATAGAAATCAACAAAGTATCTTCCTTGAACAAAAGAGACGACGGAAAAATGATTCCGAGATCTTGGCTTCCAATTCTGAGCAGAGTGAAACCGGTAAACAAAAAAAAGACAAATTGACACTATTTCTAACACCATACACAATATACAATAATTGATACAAAATAAAAATTGTGTTATTTCAAAAAAACTGGCAGCACCGGTGAATCCCCACATGACTAGGTCGAGGACGAGAGCGGCAGTTAGTCTCCGACAAATAAGAGTGACGCTTATGCCTGCACTACACTTTCTGGAAGTTGTCCAAACCGAAGTTACAACTGAAGCCGGCCGAGATCTACGACGCAAATTTCATATGCCGTCCGGACGGCGGCCGTGAATGACGTCTGGATGGCGGCTTCTGTCGCGTACACCCGGCATATTTGCGTGCGATCGAAAAAAGTGCCAAATAATCGCAAATTTTAAATTGTCATATTATTAAAATTACGCTACTGATAATTATAAAAGTTTAAGTGGGCACTCACCAATACAATATCAATGAAAACTTTTCGGTCGTAAGTATTCAATTTACGCAAAATCATTGTCGGCTTTTGCAAAATGCCATAAGGCATAAAAATGATACTTCAGCATACGAACACCACATGTGAGACTATCCTAGAATTTGTCGCCATCGATTCTAAATAAGAATTCGTTATGGTGTGACATTTATATAAACCGATCTAGGAAAATACATAATGATATTCGAAACGATTTTTTTAACAAAATCAAGTACCACTAATTATTTAATTTTATATGAAAAAATATATAATAACGATATCTGTAGAAGAATATACTACCAAAAATATAATTAATCCCTTTTGGTGCCCTAAAATATTCAAAGATGTCAGTAAGATTCTGTTGAAGTCCCCGATAAGCATGTGATATTAGAACTTGACCACGTGACCACGATACTGCGCTCGACATGCGTGTTGACCATAGGACGCCTACGCACATACTGAAATTGAACCGAGCTACTCGTTCTATCTCAGTTTGCGAAAAACCATATCATTACCTCTCACTCTCGTCACTTAGCACGCGAGAGGGCGAAAGGGGAAGTATCTCCCCGCTCGCGCTCGAAACAGCAGCTCCGACTTCGGTTTCTTTGACTCGGAAAATAATGCCGACAATGTTCGGAGGCGCTCAAAGCTAGCCAAGTCGAATGAATTACCCCACTTTACCTCGGACAACTTCCGAGAGATTTTAGAGCGGCAGAACCGAGGCCAATATTGATCATAAATATTTAAAATGTGTTATATAATATAGCACATTTTTAATATGATTTATTTACATACATACGCTTTGGATGGAATTAATTTATTCCAAATGCCAATATTGAAAGGAAATATTGGTGGTGAAAGTTGCCTACTATATATAAAGGGTTTGTATGCAATCAGACGGTGCGAAAACATGGGGGCGAGTGCATTTGACAGTTAGAGAATTAAAAAACTTCATTTTCGATTTCAGTGATTAAACAACGCTGTCATTACCACACGGAAACATATCACAAAAATATTTCGCTAGAACGTGTTACCCCCGAAATGTTTATTATTTATCAAACTCATTTTTTTTTAGGGGTAAAGGTATTTAAATTTTAAATTATTTAATTTGTAACAATTTGTTCAATGTTATAAATACGTGTTGTTTGCGTAAACCTGTCTGAATCTCATAGAATCCAATCGTCTATGAAGATCGGGTTGAACTCTGGATTTGGGACTTCGTAGATAGACAAATTCCTAAATCCATTGTTGACGTAAAGTAAAAAAAGTTTGGATAAACTCTCGTGTGTGTGTCTAAGGTCGGGAATATTTTATGGATGTTCTTGATGAAAGTTCCTAACAGAAGTGTATTTAGAATAGTGTCTAATGTACGCGTTTATATACGCTGATCGAGATAAATTATGTTATTTTGCTCTGCCAACTTTGGACCAAATACGACGACTTAGGGGTTGGAAAATGATTTATTTTTGTCTTCTGCCATAATTATAAAAGCGCTTTTGTAGTTTGAACAGTTGAAGATTCGACAACACTCAAATAGTTCACTTATAATTCCGAATAGCATATTCCACTGGCATGCGATAGCAACACGATAGCATTATTTTGAAGTTTATTTTCCATTTGGGAATTTATTTACGTTTGAATCTTCAATCGTTTGATTCATTACGCTTTTAACACTATTTTGCGAGTTTTTTCCACCGTCGGGTGATCTTGAAATGGCAAATAATAATAATAAATTGTCAGTAACTTTTTAACAAATGGTTGTTAACCCGTCTGTAGCAGCAATACAAAAAAAAGTTATTTTTTTATTAAATGCATATTTATAATACTATTCTAAGGATTATATGTGTTTTTTTTGTACATTTTATATTTGCTTTTACGGAGCCATTAAACTGCATGTCTAGCAGTGTATATGATTATTCTCTGTTAAGATATCAACATGATTTTTACATATTAACCAGCCATTCATATATATTAGATGAAATTCACGGGCTGCACTGGATGATCCAATTATCAGCTGTTGCTTATCGGTTCGCTTTCAAAGGATTCGCTTCGACTCGAGGAAGTTTATATCGCAGGGGTATCTAACATATCGGAGGAATCTTCACGGGCATATATATAAAATATATAACATAATTAATGTAGGTACATAAGTAGGATATATGACCCTGTTTTTGTGAGCCTTATCAACCAATATTTAGTTCCATGGATGTGAGTTGTGAAAGTGCTTATCAGAAATATTTTATCTAATTTCGTTCATTATTCAACCTTAAAAATAGCTATACACAAATTTAGATATTTTCAAAGAGCGTGTGCTTATGAAGCGAAGGTCTTGGTGAAGTCCAGAAAAGATACAGTATTCTTCTCAAAACAAAACATGAAATTGTGTCTTATGTTGATTTTTGTATTGTAAACTATAAAACCACAATACTAATTCATTAATTATTTGTGGAGCAGTAAAAATTATCGATGAAAGGAGAAACGATCTTCCTTCAATTAATGGATAATATTTTCCTGCGACAAAAAGGGCGAAATCTTCAAAGGAATATAATAATATAATAGCGGCAAAAGAAGTGTACGATCGCATTATATTTCAAATTAAGGAGCGATTTCGTTTCTCGGAATATTTATCTGCATCAAGATTGCTAAATTTTTGCTTCGATCAATATAATTCGATGAATTTTCCTTCTATGGAATTTGAAGAAACCATGAATGCGTATAATATATTAGAATGAAAGCGTTTACGAACAGAATTGAATGTATTACATGAAAGACCGAAGTTAAAAAAATATCTGGGCGTACAAAAAAATATAATATTATTTATAATGCTGGTACAGAAGTAAACAAACTTTTCCAAATAATTATAAATACATCTACATACTATGTCTAAAATATGTTTTTTATCTCTCAAAAGAATTAAAATATTTTTGAGAAATTCTGTGGTACAAAATCGACTTTATCAAAAAAATATTATTACAAGTATGTCTGATTTTAATGATAATAAACAAGTACATAATTTAAATGGGTAATAAATATATTTGTAAGCCAAAAAAAGTGAAGTATAATTATAGATAAATATTTATTATTATTAATATTATATTAAGATATAGTATTCCATTTGGTTTTAAAATAAATAAATTGTTGTAAATGTACATTTTTTTGTATAAATAGTATTTTATTTACATTTTCATTTTGTATATATTTTAAATTGTGTATTATGTATGTAACATAACAAATATACATTCTTGAATTTTCTAAATTGTGATTTTCAATACATGCTTATCATTTTTATTTGCATTGCTGTAGCTCCTCCACTAAGAACTCTCATGAGCCGCCACTTAATCGAATAAATAAAATAAGCAAATAAATGTGTTTTTTTAGAGTTATATAACTTTAAAATAAAATAAAACACATAAATCGTAGTTAATGTCCATGGTATTGGCTTAATAAGAAAGATACTTTTATGCCATTATTGTTTAAATATGATTTTGGACATATGGACGCCGCGGCTGGCTTGATTAAAGCGCAATCTTGTAGTAAAATTGTCGAACAGCTGTGGCTGTATATCGGCAATAACGCGGCAAATCTTGGCTTCCAAGTCGTCCATCGTCTCTGCTTTGTCGGCGTAAACTAGCGACTTCACATATCCTCACAGAAAATAATCCAAAGGTGTTAAATCACACGATCACAGGTTCATTACGCAAAATTATGCGCTCATCGAATGTTTCGTTCAATAAATTGATTGTGGCGCGCGCTGTGTGGCATGTTGCGCCATCTTGTTGAAATCAAAGCTCTTCCACATTAATGCCATTCAATTGGGGAGCGAAATAGTCAGTGATCACAAGTCTATAGCGCTCTCCGTTGACTGGAACGTTCTGACCGGCATTATTTTTGAAGAAATATGGGCCAATAAAGCACATTAAACAAAGACTTTTTGTGGATGTAACGGCATCTCAATAATGGCTCATGGATTTTCTTCACTATAAATGCGGCAATTTTGCTTGTGACGTAGCCATTCAATCAAAAATGAGCTTCATCGCTAAAAAAAATTTGTGGTGAAAATTAGGATCAAGAGCAATCTAATTTTCAGCTCATTCACCGAACGTACGATGCACACGATGTACGATGTAAGCTCGTAAACCAATATCTTTCCGCAAAATCTTCCATAAAGAGTATAGACAAAGCTCCAATTGCTGTGCACGATGACGAATCGACTTATTTGGGTTCTCCTCAATACTACGCTCCACAGCAGAAACAACTTCTTCGGTGCGCATTGTACGACGTCTCTGCGGATGCGTATTATCAATTAGAGTATGCGTGGTGCGAAAATGATCCATGGTTATTCGAATTACTTAAATTAAATAGATGTAGCGCACGGTAAGTTTCGCGAACTGAACAACGATTTTCGAAATAAATTTGCACGATTTGTAAAGGTTGTTCTAGGAAGTCTATTCAAGGTGAAATGTCAAAAAAAACTCTCAAATTAACTGTCGCTGGAAAAAATTCTGCAAATTCAAAAAACAAACCTCTATAAAAACACTCTTAAGATGCAAAAAAAATGTAAACTTAAGATAGTTTTTTCAGTTGCTTTCAAGCCCACAGCGCCTAAAATATTTCCAATCCTACCCTTTACAAAAAAGTTTGCCGATCCCTGGTATAGTAAAATCAAATGAAGGTAGTAGATTGCTTTTATAAGATGTGAAGAGCATATTGCATGTACATTTATCATCAATATTGTACTAATACAATTAAAAATTTCGAACGTATTAACATTTTATCTCGTAATTTTTCAATCCGCTTAATAGTTAATATTTACTCCTGTTGTACTAAAACTGATGTAAAACATTTAATTCATATTATGTTCTATACAAAATACTCAATGGACTTATGCGATACATCAAATCTAAATTCTACAAAACGATTCCGAAAGAATTTCATTTAGAAACATTTTAAGTCAGAATGGTTGCATGTTATCTGTGAATGTGTTCAACATAATACATGCATCATGTAGGTATCGTGTAGGAGAATGAAAACTATTCAATATACGATTTTCAAAAGCCATCCCATCAATAGCCAGTTAATAGGAGATTGGTGAAATGTTAAATGAAGTAGATAGAATCAGAAAGCGAATTTATATACGTAATATAATGTAAACGTTAGTTAATTTATTGGTTATATATATAATATAATTTCTGGTGTTATTTTACATTCGCAAATGGCACCACATTGGCATATAACTGAGAGAAATGAGTGAATAGATACAGAAACCAAAGAATATATATATAATATATATAGAAAATAATTTAATATTAAAAATCATTCACCTTTAATATTTTATAATTTTAATGAGGTAAGTGATTTTATTTTTAGCTTTTGTGATTTTATCCATTTATATTCAAATACCGGACTCGATACAAAGTTTCAATGGAGCTTTCACCAATAGTTTCAATGGAGCTTTTAATAGAATTGAAGTTCAGCCATTAGCTAATAAACTGTTACGATTTATCAGAACGGCGTATCGTGATAGTGTACTGTTTAAGATGAAATGTGATACACAACTTCTATAAATATACATTTTACATTCTATCTCACTATTTGTGGAAATTTGTACACATGTGCATTTTACGACACACATCTACAATACCATTTAAAGAAACATCTCGCGGAAGTACTTTCACTAGAACTTTCACAAAAATCGCAATGTACGATTATGATGTGCAATATCAAACGACATTGTATGTGCGAGTCTATCACCAAATTAGATTAGTCAAGGACGAACGTAAGGAATGAAATGAAATTTATCGTTAAATTTAATAAAAATCTTAAGAGCAACAACATTCTAGAATTAGAGAGTTAACCAATGTTAAAAAGCATAAAATAATGTAAATGAAAGTTTGCTTCTTTGTTTACACCTTTCAGCTGGTTTCGATATTTATTTTTAATAAAGTGCATTACACTGAATGATCTTTCACAATATTTAGTATTTCTGGTTTTAACACTTCCGGGTAAAATATCATAAAATTCCATCAGATAAGGAGATCTAAAAAATTTAAGAAAGTGACACTTGACAATGTATAAAGGTTTGTCGATGGATTACTTCCACACCGACTTCAGTTATTATTTTAAAGACGGCACAAATACTCTGAAACAAACACTTTCAGGCCAGCTCATTAAAGTTCGCAACTGTTGCATGTATTTTGTTAATAAAGAAAGGGTAAAATTGCAACTGTCTCTCTCTCGGTCAACCGGCAAGATATAATCAACTTATCAACCGACCAATATCGGAGGTTTACAGTTCGTAAATTAGTAATTGAACGTCAAATGATGAATCCGTTTTTGACGGGTTGCTACTCCTCCATACTTCATTGCATCTAATATATCTATATTCTAACTGAATGCAATATTTCGTATACCGAATCTTGATTTGCATAGTAATTATTCATTCGTTCACAATTATGTGAGTGAATGAATAGATCCTTTGTTTGGTGAGCTAATTTTATAATGACATTTTGGTGATTTTTTACTTGGCATTGGCGCTCAATCGGTGATCTACACCTATTTTTGAAAATATAGCAACATCTAATACTGTGTGCTCTCATCTCGCATGTAATTTTGTAAAAACACCAAATCATGAGAGATAATCCAAATTATAAACTTATATGCTTGCACTACACTATCTGGAAGTTTTCCGAACCGAAGTTCAACTGAAGTCGGCTAAGGTCGCCGACTTCCGAGCCACAAATTTCATATGTCGTCCGGACAGCGGGCGTGAATGACGTACGCACGGCGGCTGCTGTCACGTACAGCTGGCATATTTGCGCGCGATTGAAAATTGTCATATTATTAAAATTACGCTACTGATAATTATAAAAGTTTGTGTAGGCACTCACCAATACAATATCAGAAAAAAACTTTTCGGTCGTAAATATTCAATTTACGCAAAATCTTTGTCGGCTTTTGCAAAATGCCATAAGGCATAAAAATGATACTTCAGAATACAAGCACCACATTTGTGACTATCCTAAAATTTGTCGCCATTGATTCTAAATAAGAATTCGTTATGAAGTGACATTTATATAAACCGATCTAGGAAAATACATAAGGATATTCGAAACGATTTTTTAAACAAAATCTAATACCACTAATTATTTTTTAATTATTTATAGGAAAAAAATATAATAACGATATCTGTTAGAAGAATATACTACCAAAAATATATTTAATTCCTTTTGGTGCCCTAAAGTATTCAAATATGTCAGTAAGATTCTGTTGAGGTCCCCGATAAGCATGTGGTATTAGAAATTGACCACGTGACCACGATGCGCTCGACATGCGTGTTGACTGTAGGACGCCTACGCGCATACTGAAATTGAACCGAGCTACTCGTTCTATCTCAGTTTGCGAAAAATCATATCATTACCTCTCTCACTCTCGTCACTTAACACGCGAGAGAGCGAAAGGGGAAGTATCTCATCGCTCGCGCTCGAAAGAGCAGCTCCGACTTCGGTTTCTTTGACGACAATGTTCGGAAGCGCTCGAAGCTGGCCAAGTCGACTGAATTACCCCCACTTTTTTTCCCGTTCTCGGTAACCTCGGACAACTTCCGAGAGATTTTAGAGCGGGCAGAACCGAACTCGACCGAAGTAACCCACTATATTCTCCGTCTTTGGCCAACCTTGGCCAACTTCCAGAGAGTGTAGTGCAGGCAGTAGATTTTAGAATCGAGGAACTTTGCCATCGCATGTTATTTTTAACAATACTAATACCGAATATTCGTAAATAAAGAATCGAATCTGAATAATAAATGCATGTTATAAAAAAACAATATTTATTTTATTTTAAAAATAATAGACCGATAAGTGTTTTAATAATAATTGCCAAACTTAAAGTCCAGGAATCGGTGACATCTATTTTTGTTTTATAATAAAAGCGCATTTTTACAAATACAAATTCTGTTGCCGTGGCTCGAGCCCGCGGCCTTTGAGTTACCAGTCTAAACTTTACGGATTATGTTATTCTGTCCTTAAAAATATAAAATTAAATATTAAAAATGTTTAATATTATCACAAGTCATTATTACTGTAAAAAATATTTGAGAGTACACATTAACACACTAAAAATATTTGAGAGTACACACGGAATGAGTTCAACTAAACTACTCACGGATCACGAAGCGTTTGATAATAACTTTAATATTACAATACTTGAATAGTACATGAAGCGTTTGATAATACACCCATACCTCGATATACAGCCGCTCTTTATACGGCCTTTCGCTATAACGGCCCTCTTCAATTAAGGCACGTTTTCGATTTACGGCCTAAAATGTTTCGCTATAACGGCAAAAAAACTTTTTTTCGATGTCGATTTTTTAAAAAATTTAAAAATAGATTTAATTTGCATAATTTTAAAATGAAAGGTGAAGCAGCTAGCGCCGATGAGGCCGCATCTAAGGAATATCCCAACATTTTAAAGGGAATTATTGAAAGAGGTGGTCATAAACCTGAACAAGTGTTTAACGTAGACGAAACATGGCTTTATTGGAAGCGAATGCCTGATTGCACGTACATTTCAAAAACCGAAAAATCTGCGCCTGGTTATAAGGTATCTAAAGAACGATTAACTTTGCTACTTGGAGCAAATGCCGCGGGTGATTTTAAGCTAAAACCACTTTTAATATATTTGTCCGAAAATCCAAGGCCTCTTAAAGGACTAAATAAAAATCAATTACCCGTCATATGGAGATCCAACAAGAAAGCTTGGATGACTAAAGCTACTTTAGAGAATTGGTTCAAAAATCACTTTTGCACAGAAGTGAAAAAATATTTTCGAGACAAGGCTTTGCTAATTTTGGATAATGCACCAGGGCATCCTACTAATTTATCCGAACTATCAGAAGATGTCATGATTGAGTACCTTCCGAAAAATACAACAGCTCTGATCCAACCAATGGATCAGGGTGAAATAGCCACTTTTAAGGCATATTACCTACGCCGAACTTTCCGACAACTTATAAGAGAAACCGATGGTAAATCTTCAATTAAAACATTTTGGAAAAACTATAACATCAAGGATGCTGTTGACAGCATCAGTGAATCATGGAAGGAATTAAAATTAACAACAATGAACCATGTTTGGAAAAAAATATGGCCAGAATGTGTAAAAAGTACTGATGCAGAAGTTAATTGCCTTCCTGAAATTAGGCAAAACATTTTGGATCTAGCACATGATCTCGGCTTTGAAGGTTTGAACGAACGCGATGTGCTTGATCTACTTGAAGCTGATAGGGAACCCCTTTCATATAAGGAACTCATTCAGTTGCAAGCAGAACCGGCATTTGATGAAGAGACAGAGTCTGTTGTATTCAAATAGCTAACATCAAAAAAATTGTCAAAAGCTTTTTCTTATTTCGAACACAGAATAAACATCTTCCTTAAAAAAAAAACTAAAGTTTCTTGAGGAATTAACTCAGCCATTAGCTGTTATTAATCACTGAAGAACGAAAGAGACAAAAAGGCAAGACAAACAACGTTGGACAATTTTTTTAAGCCAGGCCCATCCTTACCAGCGAAAAATGAGAACGACAGTGATCTGTAGGTTACCATTTCTTCATCGTCTTCAGATTAAAGCCATTTTAAAAAAAATTATTATGTAACATGAAGTTGTTTAATTTTTGTTTATGGATTATTGTTGGTTTTTGGAGTCTGTTATTATTTTATGTACAAATGTATGTACTTGTTATGTATGTATTTTTGATTTAAATGAAATAAAAAGATAAAATGCATTTTAAATGATAAACCATGTTACATATTTAACAAATTTGGAACCGATCCCATTGAATTTGTATGAATTTGTATTAGAATAATTGATTCATAATTGATTGAGGGTGTAATTTAAAGTGCGGTGTGGCATTTCATAAATAAAACTGCCATAAAATATTTTATAATAATATTTTGGGAGCCGCTCGGTGCGTCCCGAGTTAAAATGAACTTGCTCTCGATTCATAAATATGCAATATTTTTACGCATATTATTCCGATGCATTTTCAAAAACGAATTTCAATTTCAGCACAATGAAATACTTTTTACAAATCCATTTGTTCTGAATTGCATAGTATCGATTGTCCATACATGACCGAGTCCAATCGGTTTATATAACAATGCATGAAATAATCCCAACGAACTTTCGAAGCTTGAAATTCAATTATCTCGGAACGAGAAACGGCCAACGTGTGAATCCATGATGGAGCGTTTGGTAATATACATAATTTTAAAAAGCTATAAAGACAGCAGGGCTATCTCGTAAATAAAACTAATAAAAATGAATTTGTATTCGTAGTGTGCCAGTTGCATTATATATCCCAAGGTAAAAATCATTTCCACCCGATTCATTTCGGTATCTTATTCATAAGTATGTATTTTTTAATACCGTAACAAGTCAATGAATTGTGTGAAAGGGCTCGGTTCATATGTCGCAAGCTTGCATTTCAACAGCACAAAAGACTTTTACGAATCCTTTAGCTCTCTACTGCGTAGTATCGATTGCCCATACATGACTGTGTCTAATCTGTCTGCGAATAATATTAAAATTCTTCGAGGTTCACACAATACATTGAATGCCTTTGCATCTGTCATTTAAAACCGAAAAGTTATGTATAAGAGATAAAATAAAATCGTAAAACAAAGTTGCATATATATGCAACAATTTAAGCTAGCTCGTTTAACATTGTATATACATATGTATTTTTTATATTGTAAAATACTATTGTACAAATATAGCTATATTTTCTGGAATCTATGCGAAGCAAAAAACTGTTTTTAAAATTTCTGAATTATATCTACAAGAGAGAGTACGAGTGTCTTTGTGTAAGGAGCGTTGGGATACAATTAATTACATTCTCAACGTAGCGTATACACAATAAACCACTTCTTAAAGATACAAACAACCTGTCAATGCTCGACAACTTTCAGTTGCGAGTTTTAGAGTGCCCTAGAGAGTCGCTATCCCGTCCCTTATTCTTGCCCGTTTGTATCAGCACGCCAGCGCTTGAGAACACTCCTCTTGCACAAGCCATCCAGATTGTCAACTAAGGATTGCAATACTAGTAATACCGATACGGTACTATTGGTATTACAAATTGAAATATCGATAGTACAAAAATAAATATAAATTGATATAAAATAGCATAAGCTTAGAAATAATATAATACATAAACGACCTAGGTTAAAAAATCATAGTTCCAATCATAGATTAGGTTTAATTTAATTGCACGGAAATTACACTGTTCAACAGAATTTTTTTTGTACCTTTAACGTAAATTGCTAATTCCGATAAAAAAATTTGCGCTGATTTCAGAAATGTCAAAACATTATTTCTAGCATGTCAGTTTTTTATGAGATTTTAATTTTTGTAAAATGCGTGTAACTGTAAATGTTTTAGATAAGGCGCAACTTGCGTCATATAAGGTTGCTGAATTAATTGCTGTTCAGTTAAAACCAGATTTGATCTTACTACATGTTGTGAATTAGTTAAAATTATGTTTGACGATGAAGCAAAAATTCCTTGTTTAAATGATACAATAAAAAATATAAAATCAAAGATAAGCTTTTTAAACGACATTTTGCTTTGCAAATTATTTTAGTGTCAAAGCATTCATTGATGAAAATGCAATATTGATTACTGAGCGTTCGACAGGAAAAGATATCTTTGATTCTATACAATTTTAAATATAATGGTAGTTATGTGTAGGAATTTGTACGGACGGTGTCCCATCAATGGTAGCTCCATTTAAAATATTTGGCATTTTTTAATAATAAGCCTTGTCGAAAGCCTTGTCAAAATCTGTTTAAATTCCTTCATCGAGAGACTTTGTCACCGTTTTGGCGAGACAGAAGATTAGTAACAATGGAACCCATCCTATTGGTCCATCAAAACTTTCCGAAATGAATTAAATAATTTTATGATCGTTGAAACGTATTGGGCAATGCAACGGAAGATTTTTAATAAATATACATAGAATGTATAAAATAGATTATATGCTTTTTGAATTCACCGATTCTTTATAAATCGTGAATAAATAGATCAGATAAACAACAACCTAATGTTATATGAGCCCATAATTATGATAGTGATCTAAGCCATGTTACTTTCCTTTCGATATATTTAAAGGTTTGCATTTGAATTAATTAAAAGATATTTTTATATTACGCAATACATTGTTTTCAAATTTATATAATCTGCTACATTTATAATTTATTTTGACTTAAAAATTGTTCATGTAGCTTATAAAGAAACAAAAATTAATGGTAAATGACTTCTCAAAATTTAGATTGACCTAACACCTATTTAAAATAAATTTTAAGAAGGCCTGTTAATTAACATTTTTAATATGACTTTTTGACTTAGACCTCTTTCATAATTATGGGCTCATAAATACTGACACAAAGCAGGAATATAATATAAATAACACTAATATCAATGTTCATATTAATTACCTGATACTAGAGATTCCAATCCCGGGATCCCGGGATCCCGGACGATTTTCAATACCCGATGAGTCCCGGGATTATAAAACATAATCCCGAATTTTTCGGATTGGTTGATTTATCAAGCACAATCGAATTATTATTGACAGCATCGTTATATTTCGTGTACAAACTTGCGCGAGCTGCACGTGTCATCTGTGAATCTTTGAGGCTGTGAGTCTGAACGTGCTTTTTCAGCAGCAGGCTGCTTAGGAACCAAAATCAGATCAAGGCTAAATGATAAAACACTTGCTTTGATGTTACTTCGTGAGTTTTATTCAAAATAATGTTTTCAATTAATTGTGTCTATGATTGTACATAGTATGTACATACATTGTCAAAAGTTCATTTTTTTCTTCTCAAATAAATATATAAGACCTTTCCTTTTTTATTTTTATTATATTATTTTCTATTTTAAGTCCAAGACTAAAATTATACGTACTTTATACATTGTACGTTATAAAAAACAGATGTAAAAATATATTGTATTATTCATTTTAAATTATTTTTATCGATAAAATAACATGAAAATTATCCCGGGACTGGTCCCGGGATCCCGGGATCGACTAATTGCAATACCGAAATCCCGGGATCAAAATTTTGGCCCGGGGATTGGAATCCCTACCTGATACTATATTCCACTGAATTGCTTATTAATAAAATGTTTAGTCGATCGATTTTACTATTCTTTATAGTTAAAGTGAACCCTTTGATTAAAAGTTTGTAAAACTCCACTGTCTTTAACCGTGCGATTAAATTTCTTAACGAAGGTGGTTTGAAAGTTATGAGCGACGTTAAACTTTGAAAATTAACACTTACTTTAGATATTCAATAATGTATATATGTACTTAACAAGCTTAAAAAAACACGATTTATGCCACGTTTAGAAATTCACTCAATTAACTCTCGAATAAGAACTTATGCTTTTTTGTTAACGGTTGAAATATTATTAAAAATATAATATTTTAACTGTATTTGAGAATATAAACGCGTAGAAAAATTTAATCAAATCAACTCTGACGCAAAATTGATTTAAATTTATCGCTGACTGGAAATTTATATAGCATTCATGGACGAAATACCCTTGATTATCTGTCAAAACTGTATTAAAAAGTATCTGGTTTAATTTTTCCTCTCGTATTCTCTATGGAGTTTATGGCGAATGCTAAAGACTATTTAATGAATAATAATATTAATTTATGAATTATATTACATTTTATTTGTTAAAAATATTTTTGATGATGTATATCGCATTTATTATGTATATAATACTATAACTTATATAACTTATATAAAAAAAAACTATAACTTTTATAACTTATATAAAAAAAAACTAACGATCTTAAAATCTAGGCCCTTAAGTTGCAAGAAATTGCAATTGAAATTAAATATAATATACATATATTTTTTATTATTTTATATTTGAGCTTTAGCGAAGAACACTTGCTCGGCAATTAAATCGTGGGCTGCAACAAACGCATCATAGCTATTTTTGGACAGTAGGACCAGTAATAATTTTGACATCTCTAAATACCATAACGTTATAAATAGTGAAATATCCTTTGTTTGTGACACGTCTTATATATAACTTTCTGTACTATATGGACCATGAGACTAGACCTGCCGAGATGGGAAGGAGAGACGGTATAAATTATTCCCGGAGCCTGTTCTCCTTGAGACCTGACTGGAAAAAATCATAGCAAGGATATATGTATGTATAAAAAAAGGAAAAACCGACCTCAAATGACGAATCTGAACTAAGCTATATAGTACTCGATGAAAATCAGTATTTATCGGTCAGACGACTGACCGTATGGTTTAAAGTTATTTGTCGGAATGCTGACGAGCAAAGGAGATTCCCCTATTTATATAATTATGCTAATTAGAAGTTAAAAAAGGGGTAACCGCGTCGTCTTACACTAAAAAAATAGGCATGCTGGACCAAAACACGTACAAAGGGCGATGATATTACAAAGCAAGGAATATAATATATAACAATGTATTTAAAATAAATAAAAGTAGCGGATCTTTGCCTTCAAAAGCACCCACTTTCTAGGATGTACTTCAACAGTAAACATTATTATTTAAAGAGACAAGTTATATTTTTTTGACGCGGCTTCGTTTGTATTTAATTGCTTTTTGAACCTTTAAAAAATATTAGCCATGGGAGGAAATGTTCAACGAATGTAAATTAGTAGTTTTTAAATTTAGGTATTCGATCTGAATTTTCAGATCCACGAAAATATAATTTAACAGATAGACGCTAGTGTAATTATAATCTGCTCTAAAATGTTTATGAAACTGAGAAGAAGAAGTACAGACAGATGTTGAGTATCGCATATTGCTCCGTAGTTAGTCTGCACTTCGATATTACATTGTTTTAAAAATATGATAGCTATCCTTACCGATATTACTACAACCTTTTAATATGAGAATATTGGTCAAATTATAATCAAACTGAATTTTGGTCAATAGGAAAGCGCAAAAACAATTAGCACTTCTCAGAAGGTAAAAATTCACATCAAAAGCAATAAAATCGTGTCGGTGCCGTTGCTGTAAGACCTTTGCGCAATGGGTGCAAAACAACATCGAATTGATGGCATCGGTGAGATTCATCGAGAATTACCAATATATATATATTTATACACATATCGTTATCCTAATTAGAATATCTTGAAACAATAAGTCTTAAAATAATCATATAGCGCTTGGGTAGATACCTAAAAGTACTGAGTATAATTAAAATACCGCAAACCCTCTTCGAAATATTCTTGCTATTTCTTCGTATTTTAATGAAATGTGGATTTTGCAAATGTGATATCTCAAGAAGAGAATACTTTTTTGTACATATGAATGTAGTCGTTATTAATATTAATTTAAAATATGTATAATAATTAACTTCATTCGAATTCTGGTATACCTATAACCTAGTGTTATATATATATTGGCTTAAGCTTAAGGTCACTCGTTCAGCAATGAAATTTTAGGTAGGAACCATACGCTGTATGGTTATTTTAATACATAAGATGACGTCTGATTGTTTTAAGATATTTTAATTAGCATAACGATATGAATAAGTAATATTATATGTTGTATAATGATGAAGATTTACCGGTTTAATAGATGTAGTGTAAAGCACAAATGATGTCCCTAAAGCGAAACCAGAAATTTTCGGTTTATCCCTCAATGAAAATCTAAAAAAAAAAAATCTCGAATCTATCCCGAAAATATTTTTAAAAATATGTCATTTCAGTGAAATAATATTGAAATACATTTTCACCAGTAAATATATTTTTTAACCAGGAAAATATAATTTATCTGGCAGGTGCTAGTAAAATTAAATGATTTAAACTTTTCCATGTGTAGTAATTAGGGATTCCAATCCCGGGCCAAAATTTTGATCCCGGGATTTCGGTATTGCAATTAGTCGATCCCGGGATCCCGGGACCAGTCCCGGGATAATTTTCATGTTATTTTATCGATAAAAATAATTTAAAATGAATAATACAATATTTTTTTTACATCTGTTTTTTATAACGTACAATGTATAAAGTACGTATAATTTTAGTCTTGGACTTGAAATAGAAAATAATATAATAAAAATAAAAAAGGGAAGGTCTTATTTATTTATTTGAGAAAATAAAAAATGAACTTTTGACAATATATGTACATATGTACATTCATAGACACAATTAATGGAAAACATTATTTTGGAAAAAACTCACGAAGTAACATCAAAGCATCAAGCGTTTCATCATTTAGCCTTGATCTGATTTTGGTTCCTAAGTAGCCTGCAGCTGAAAAAGCACGTTCAGACTCACAGCCTCAAAGATTTACAGATGACACGTGCAACTCGCGCAAGTTTGTATACGAAATATAACGATTTTGTCAATAATAATTCGATTGTGCTTGATAAATCAATCAATCCAAAAAAAATTCGGGATTATGTTTTATATATATATATTCGGGATTATGATTATGTTCGGGATCCCGGGATTGGAATCCCTAGTAGTAATACATACATTTACAAACCTATCATTATTCATTTACATGTGATATATTTTTCATTGTAGTTATATTTTCACTAGTGAAGTTCAAATACATTTTCACCAGCAGATATATATTTCTACTAGCGAAAATATAATTTAACTGATAGGCGCTAGTGAAATTAATCTGTTTTAAAATCTCTGAAACTCAAAGTAAATTTGCTTTTCGAGCCCAAAACGAATTAACCAAACCCAACTTGACCTAATTAAAATTTAAAACTAATTACAATTTTAGAACTTTCATTAGGACAATTTTAAAATACATACTTAGCCAACTCAACTCTCATGAGAAAATAAACGGTCGCATTGTTTGTCTGCACTTCAATATTACACTATGTTTTAAAAATATGATAGCTTTCCTTACAACGGATTTCTCATGTGAAAGTATTGGTCAAAGTGTATTTAAATTGAATTTTGGTCAATGAGAGGGCGCAAAAACAATTATCACTTCTCAGAAGGCAAAAATTCACGTCAAAAGCAACAAAATCGGCACGATTTTATGGCTTTTGACGTGGATTAATGACTTCTGAGATGGGATAATTATTTTTTGCGCTCTCCTATTGTTCAAATTCGGTTTAGATGTATTTTATTAAATTCTTACTACTTAAAAATAGTAATAATACTATAAAAAAGTCACATAATGAACATTAGATAAGCGAGCAACTGCACGATTTTTGACTTGATAAAAAATATGTTATTCACTAGTTTTACTTTTCTGCAGTGTATATTGCATATTTAAGCGAAACTCACGTCGTAACATATACTTGCATGTATATACATGTCTGTCAACGCTGTCTGAATGCGCGTGATGCAAATCGGGAACGGCTCCCCTTGAGATGCCGCGGTTACCAGTTATTCACAACTCGGACTATTACAAGCGAGTGTTGTGCTTGAATAAAAGCGAAAAGTAGCAACGAAACATCAATAAACCGAAGCAAAGTTCTCGTTCGAAAAAATATGATTATAGCCAATTTATCATTTAATTAGAAAAGTTATAAACATATTTTTGGGAAACTACAATATGATGGAATAAGCAAAATTTTTGTATTGTGTGTACATAAATATCTTTCAAAATCTTTTGAAATTAAATAGCAAAATAAATGTAGCTACGTTCTTAAAAAACTATTTTGGTTTTGGGAGACGCGAATTCATCCGTTAATTTTAAAAATATTTAACTTTAATTCTTATACTTGACGTTCAATATAAATTGATGCAAGATAGACCGGAGATAATATGTTATTATTTAAAGTTTTGATATACTTCTCTCGCTAGATGCGACGAAAATTAGCAGTATTATAAAATTATATCAGGGCAATAGTAAAATACATGAAACACGATAAACTCGCGTCATGGAAAATCTCGCAGTACGAAAATATTTCATTATATAATACGTTAATTTAATTTGACTGTTTAACATCCAGGTCTATAAGGCCTGGCCAACAAGTTGATAGCAATCGATCAGTCGATCGCTGACTATAACCCGGTCATATTCACTACCGGTGATTTGGCAGCTAAATATGCGCTGGTTACAGTTATTAACATATATAAAGAAATGTAGCAGATTTTAAAACTCGGAGAGTATTCGTTGGCGTGTCGAGTTGTATTATTGTCGGCTGTGATTTTAGTGGAGCAGTCGAGATATGTTCTCGTGATTGCTCTCTGGGCGATCCGCTCGTGTCTTTTAGTTCGTCTTTGCTACTCTGGC